>NC_091760.1:37164635-37789635 GCF_029378745.1 Bos indicus | reverse complement strand
CCAGGTCAAACTCTCTGACACAGAGAACTGATGGATTGTATTTTTAACAAACTAAATTTGAGAAATGCTTATCTTCTGATATTTTAATATATTTACTAATTTTCAGAGTTATGTGGAATGAACAAGTAAATAATATTTATTAACTGGTAGATGCTATTTCTGTAACTGTGGGTTACACAAAAGGTTTCCCATTTTGTTCCACATCCCAGTTGAAGATTCCTGCCATCTATCCTAGGTAGCACACTAACTGGAATAAATTACTGTTTCTCTCCACAAGGAATAGATACACAGTTTGAGATGAGTATTTCTGATTTGATCTGCCTGGAGGCCTACCCTTGGAGTAGAGAGAAAAAAAAAAGCTTGAGGTTTTTTTTTAAGCCATCATAATAGATATCTGAAAACCACTCAAATGGAGCTGAATTGCCTAAGCTGCTGAGCGTACCAATAGAGTCAAACCTAAAAAAGAATTTGGAAGAAATACAGTGGAGCCTCTGTATTTGAGGAGGCAGAACCCATAGGTACAGAGGGCCAATCGGGAGGAGCAGTAAGGAATCTGAGCATCTATAGTTTGCTATGCACTAGAGTCCTGGAAGCAGTTCCCTGCAGATACCAAGGGATGATTGTATATTCCAAACTCCTTCTGTTCTTGATCTTTTTTTTTTTTCTTTCCTTTCAAAATGCTCAGACTGAAGACCACTGCTTTTAGCTCTCTGGATGACTCCGAAACTCCTGAGGCATAGAGTTAAGACAGACAGTAATCTTCAACTAGGTTTGGAACATCACAGGAGGCAAAAATTTTGAGTTAATGAGTTACTTTTCAGACCAAAATTGCATGACATAACCTGGTATTGTATTTCCAACTCAGGGGAAAAGCGAGTATTTTGTTTCATTCATTATAATACTTTTTTTTCTCCGATTAAGGTTAAGATCAAAAAGACAAATTGTCAGTTCATTTAATTTCCCTGTATAGGGTTTTGCTTTGAAAAGGTGATCTGTTAAAAGACAGTAAAATGAAAGTATCTGAGGTTTGTTTTTCAAGCTCATTGCGTTAAAACAGATCTAGTTTTAGCTTTTAAGTAAAAAAAAATTATATATATATATATATGATATGACATTTGAATTTGAAATTTTAATGTGTTTACTAATTTTCACAATTTGTGTATGTGTGTGTGTTAGTCACTCAGTTATGTCTGACTCTTTGTGACCCCATGGACGGTAGCCCACCAGGCTCCCCTGTCCATGGAATTCTCCAGGCAAGAATAAGCATGTGGGTTGCCATTGCCTTCTCCAGGGGAACTTCCTGACCAGGGATTGAGAACCCTGGTCTCCTGCATTGCAGGCAGATTCTTTACTTTCTGTGCCACCAGGAAATTATCTGAAACTGATTCACAAGTAAATATGAATAAGTAAATATTCACAAGTAAATACTGTCTGTTAACTAGTAGATGTTACTTTTATAACTGGATGTTTTGCAAACTATTCTATTTGAAGAAGAATGGACTTTCAAATCACTATGAATCATCATAAAAATTATATTTTCTTCCATCACTGCTTATGTGAATTAAAAATTAATATAAATTGAGGGATTCATTAACTTTCAAAATATAACCAATTGTCTCTAATCTACCCTTTGGTAGAAGAAGATCAATTGTTTATAAAAGCTTGAAAGTTTCTTTAACTAAGAGAACTTACCCTCTTATTTCACTTGGGTTTGTAGTACATTAGAGAATAAATCATGCAGCAACGGCATGATTTTATGGCAAACTTATTGTCAGAGAAGGCTTGTTTTTCTTATCATGAGATGTTCAGGAAATTAACACTCTGATGCTCTGAAAGGGTCCTCAGACAGCCCAGATTGAAGAACAGATTGCCTCTGCAATTCCTTCATCCTTTTGTCACACCTTAATAATTATGCACAATAAGTCCCCAAACGCCTCCTATTGTGTACTGCTCATGATCACAGTACCAAAGAGGAAGCTGATGTGCACACAATGAATCAGGAGTATTAACTAGATCCCATCTTTTTTCAGGTCTTGTGTACCAGTAGATGCATTGAAATGGAAGAGCAGCACTTGAAAGGAGCACTTGAAAAAATGTTCCTAACTTGGTTATTGGAAAGAGAAACACCATGATGTATGATGGCTGAAGACATTATATACATTTCCATGGTATAAACATAAACAAATGACTTATAATAATCTCTAAGTTGAGAGAGGGCACAGAAAATCTTTATTCTTTACCTCTAAAAATCACAATAAGATTTAAAATTTTTTTATCTAGGCCAAAATAGAAAGATAAAGAAAAACTAAAACTCAAAAGTAGTAACTTGATACTTTAATGACTTTCTCCTATGAATATATTAGTGGGGATCTGTCAAGAAATAATAAAATAATTATTTGGTTTAATATATCAGAATTTTCATTTTTATATAATTTATTTCTAATGCTAGAAATTAAAAATAAGCAATCTTAAAAAGAATTCAAATTTATTCTGATAGCATTTATCAGGAGCCTTTTTGCTCCCACCCTCTAAGGTATTTATGTTCAGATTCTGTAGCCATTTCTTGCTATTTGTATTTTGGATATTAACAGAAACTACTGATTAAAATAGTATATGTGATATTGGATTTATCTTTAACATAGTTGTTGGCAATGCAAAACTACACATTACTGAGATGATTATTCAGAATAATTGGTATGCTAAGTTTCCCTTTAAAAAATTAAAATCATTTTTAGTTTGACAATGTATTCGTTTAGCACTTTTTTTTCCCCCTTTAAATGTATTCAGTGGCTCATAGCAGTGCTGGATTGACAGACTTTTGGAGAGGAGGCTTTTGTTTATTCTTCAAATGAGGCCAGAATGGGCAGCAGCAGGGGAAGCTTCCACTTTTAGGCAGGTGGAACTCTCAAAAAAGAAAATTCACACTCCTGTCAATACCATTTAAAGTTCTCACTTACACCAGTTTCACATGAAATAAAGCATTTTGTGGTTGTGACTCACATCTCACTCTCCTTCCCATGCTTAGCTGAAGTTTTCCAGCCAATTCTGGAATTAATATAAATCTACTCATGTCACTGGCTTCGGGTGAGAGCCTGGGAAACCAAAACCACCATTTCTAAACTACAGTAACGCATCATGTTTTTATCTGTGAAATTCATCCTCAGTCTGACTGGAAATGGACTAAAAGAAACTGGAGATAGGAAGGTGATCAACAAGAGTCTGGTTTGTTTCATGGCGGTGGACATAGTGGATATCTGTTCAGTCCAAAGACAGTATTTAACTTTATACCTAAAGACTCTTTTCAGATGAATTTCCCCTGTTAGAGATGGATAGTGCTTTCTTTGACTAACACTGGCTTGCCTGGCTGGGCAAGTATTATATGCAGGGTGACCATGGCATCTTGATGCTGAGATTTTTCTTTTAAATAAAAACCCTGGAAAATGCTAATTAACTGTTTTATCATATCATCTGTCTATAAACAATTATGGGTGAAAATTTGGGAATATTTTAGTTAAATGATTACATTTGGTAACAGATTTTGGAGTATTTCAGATGCATAAGTACTGAAAATACACTATATAAATTTTGATGTGGGAGAAAATTGTTTAAATATTATTAAAATGTAAAAAAGCAAGATCTGGTGAAAACAGTTTTGATAATAGTTGTATAAATTGAAAATATATGTATAAAATAATATAAAGATCTGATAAAGTCCCACAGACTTCCAGTGTATCATTAGTTTATGGAGACAGTAGACAGCATGGTAAGTGCACATAACAGTATACTAAGTGTAAAAATAATGTGTTTCATAGTAGGTATTCTATATTCATCTTCAAGAAAGCATCGTAAGACTATTTTCATTTCTTAATATGATGGAATAGTATATAACCTCTTCTATCCTTTGAAGAAGAATATTGATTTGACCAATTGGCATGATTTAGATCATTTACTTTCTAAAATTTGGAAGTAATCAGCTATAACATCTATGGTCATATAGGTCACAGATACTGACTTGGATGGTGTAACTTATTAATTATTCATCCATTCTTTCTTCTACCATTGATATGTACTCTCTATTTAAACAGAGTGGATTTACAGGTAAATGAGGTCCCCTTCCTGTCTCTAAACATTATAATAACCATGAACACCAAGTGTGTAACTAGAATATTAAGTAAATGAAGAAACTTCAATTTGAAATTTGCCCTGATATTCTATATATATAAAACAGCTTTAGAAGCATTATTTTGGGTAAGTTAAATGGCCCATTGTGAACTTCCAGATGTTCATTCAAGCTGGTTTTAGAATAGGCAGAAGAGCCAGAGATCAACTTGCCAACATCCACTGGATCATCAAAAAAGCAAAAGAGTTCCAGAAAAAGATCTATTTCTGCTTTATTGACTATGCCAAAGCTTTTGACTATGTGGATCACAATAAACTGTGGAAAATTCTGAAAGAGATGGGAATACCAGACCACCTGACCTGCCTACTGAGAAACCTGTATGCAGGTCAGGAAGCAACAGTTAGAACTGGACATGGAACAACAGACTGGTTCCAAATAGGAAAAGGAGTACGTCAAAGCTGTATATTGTCACCCTGCTTATTTAACTTATATGCAGAGTACATCACGAGAAGTGCTGGGCTGGAGGAAGCACAAGCTGGAATCAAGATTGCTGGGAGAAATATCAATAACCCTAGATACACAGATGACACTACCCGTATGGTAGAAAGTGAAGAAAAACTAAAGAGCCTCTAGATGAAAGTGAAAGAGAAGAGTGAAAAAGTTGGCTTAAAGCTCAATGTTCAGAAAACTAAGATCATGGCATCTGGTCCCATCACTTCCTGGCAAATAGATGGGGAAACAGTGGAAACAGTGGCAGACTTTATTTTTCTGGGCTCCAAAATCACTGCAGATGCTGACTGCAGCCATGAAATTAAAAGATACTTGCTCCTTGGAAGGAAAGTTATGACCAACCTAGACAGCATATTAAACAGCAGAGACATTACTTTGTCAACAAAGGTCCATCTAGTCAAGGCTATGGTTTTTCCAGTGGTCATATATGGATGTGAGAGTTGGACTATAAAGAAAGCTGAGTGCCAAAGAATTGAAGCTTTTGAACTGTGGTGTTGGAGAAGACTCTTGAGAGTCCCTTGGACTGCAAGGAGATCCAACCAGTCCATCCTAAAGAAGATCAGTCCTGGGTGTTCATTGGAAGGACTGATGTTGAAGCTGAAACTCCAATACTGTGGCCACCTGATGGGAAGAGCTGACTCATTTGAAAAGACCCCGATGCTGGGAAAGACTGAGGGCAGGAGGAGAAGGGGACAACAGAGGATAAGATGGTTGGATGACATCACCAATTCAATGGGCATGGGTTTGGGTGGACTCTGGGAGTTGGTGATGGAAAAGGAGGCCTGGTGTGCTGCGATTCATGGCGTTGCAAAGAGTCGGACACCACTGAGCAAGTGAACTGAACTGAAATGGCCCATCAAGACATGATTATTTGTAATAATGGTACCAAAATATGTTTCATGAGGAATTTTTTTTCTTAAAGTTCAGAGGTAGATGTGATTTTTAAATTTTTGATCACAATGCCAATCAAAATTTTTTTCAGGAATTTCCCACTTTAAAGAAACCTAGTCTGTCTCCCATTTCAAATGGGATAAATTGGAAAATGTCTTGTATTCACTCTCCAGGCCTCACTTACTGTGAACCATGGGCATAGTTCTCACGTAGGCTCTCAAATATATGAAGCTGATGTTTTTTTTGAAGCTAGTGAGACATAGAAGCAGGAACCAGAGTGAATTCTTCTGGTGAGACTAGTATCAGGAATGGCAGTTTCCAGAATCAGTAGCATCAGTGGTTAAAATATTGCTATTCAGTGTCCAAAAGAGTTAGGAATAGTGGTCCATGCTGTGTAGTCTGTGACTGGAGACAGTAGTATGGTAAAATGTATTTTTAGCTTGTATGGAAATACTATTATAGTTATATGAAAGTACTGTACTTTTTAAAGTAACACTTTTTAAAAATAAAAACTAGCATCCTGTAGTATGTGAGAGATTCTATGTGATCAAAGGGAACAGTTAACAGAGTGAAAAGACAATCCAAAGAATTAGAAAAAGTGTTTGCAAATCATATGTTTGATGAGGGTTTTATAATCAGGATATATAAGGTGCTCCTATAATGCACAGCAACAAGAAGAGATAATCTGATTTAAAAGCGGACAAAGACCTGGAATAAAGAGTTCTCCAAGGAAGACGTACAAATGGCCAACAAGCCTATGAAAGGTGCTCAGCATCACTAGGTGTCACATTTAGGGAAATGCAAGTCAAAAATCACAATTAGTTTTCACCTCATGCTTTTTAAAATGGCCACTGTCAAAAGAACAGAAAACAAATCCTGGCAGAGATTTGGAGAAATTGGATTGCTTTTACACTGTTGGTACAGATAAAAGATGGTACAGTTGCTATGGAAAAACCATATGTAGTTTCCTCCAAAAATAAAAAATAGAATCACCATATGATCTAGCGATCCTGCTTCTGGGTTTGTATCCAAAAGAATTCAAAGCACAATCCTGAATAAATGTTTGTAGGGTTTTTACTTTCATTGCAGGACTTTTCACAATAGCCAAGGGATTAAAGTAACATAAATACCCATCAATGATGAATGGGTACAGAAAATACCATATATACATACAATGGAAATTCAGCTTTTTAAAAAGAGAGATCTTGTCATATGGAAACATATGAAAGAAACTCAAGGATATGCTAAGTGAAATAAGACAATCTCAGAAGGACAAATGTATAGGTTGACACACATGAGACCTAAAGTAGTGAAAATCATTGAAACAGAATGTAGAAAGTTGGTTTGTCAAAGGCTGTTGGAAGGAAGAAGACAATATTAGTGATTAATAGGTATAGAGTTACAATTTTGCAGGATAAAAAATTTCTAGAAATCTGTCATACAACAATGTTATATAACTATCACTACTGAACTGCACATTATTCTTATACACTAACAATGAGAAAACAGAAAAATTAAGGAAGCAATCCCATTCACCTTTGCAATGAAAAGAATAAATACTTAGGAATAAATCTACCTAAAGAAACAAAAGATCTATATATAGAAAACTATAAAACACTGATGAAAGAAATCAAAGATGACACAAATAGATGGAGAAATATACCATGTTCATGGATCAGAAGAATCAATATAATGAAATTGAGTATACTACCCAAAGCAATCTATAGATTCAATGCAGTCCTTATCAAGCTACCAACAGTAGTTTTCAGAGAACTAGAACAAATAATTTCACAATTTGTATGGAAATACAAAAAACCTTGAATAGCCAAAGCAATCTTGAGAAAGAATGGAACTGGAGGAATCAACCTGCCTGACTTCAGCCTATACTACAAAGCTACAGTCATCAAGATAGTATGATATTTGCACAAAGAGAAATATAGATCAATGGAACAAAATAGAAAGCTCAGAGATAAATCCATGCACATATGGACACCTTATCTTTAACAAAGGAGGCAAGAATATACAATGGAGAAAAGACAATCTCTTTAACAAGTGGTGCTGGGAAAACTGGTCAACCACTTGTAAAAGAATGAAACTAGAACACTTTCTAACACCATACACAAAAATAAACTCAAAATGGATGAAAGATCTAAATGTAAGACCAGAATCTATAAAACTCCTAGAGGAAAACATAGGCAAAACACTCTCTGACATAACTCACAGCAGGATCCTCTATGACCCACTTCCCAGAGTAATGGAAATAAAAGCAAAAATAAACAAATGAGACCTAATTAAACTTAAAAGCTTTTGCACAACAAAGGAAACTATAAGCAAGGGGAAAAGACAGGTTTCAGAATGGGAGAAAATAATAGCAAATGAAGCAGCTGACAAAGAATTAATCTCAAAAATATACAAGCAACTCCTGCAGAGCTCAATTCTAGAAAAATAAATAACCCAATCAAAAAATGGGCCAAAGAGCTAAACAGACATTTCTCCAAAGAAGACATACAGATGGCTAACAAACACATGAAAAGATACTCAACATCACTCATTATCAGAGAAATGCAAACCAAAACCACAATGAGGTACCATCTCACACCAGTCAGAATGGCTGCGATCCAAAAGTCTACAAACAATAAATGCTGGAGAGGGTGTGGAGAAAAGGGAACTCTCTCACACTGTTGGTGGGAATGCAAACTAGTACAGCCACTATGGAGGACAGTATGGAGATTGCTTAAAACACTGGAAATAGAACTGCCATATGATGTAGCAATCCCACTGCTGGGCATACATACCGAGGAAACCAGAATTGAAAGAGACACGTGTACCCCAATGTTCATCGCAGCATTGTTTACAATAGCCAGGACATGGAAGCAACCTAGGTATCCATTGGCAGACAAATGGATAAGAAAGCTGTGGTACATATACACAATGGAATATTACTCAGCTATTAAAAAGAATGCATTTTAATCAGTTCTAATGAGGTGTGAATGAAACTGGAGCCTATTACACAGACTGAAGTAAGTCAGAAAGAAAAACGCCAATACAGTATATTAACACATATATATGGAATTTAAAAAGATGGTAACGATGACCCTGTATATGAGACAGCAAAAGAGACATAGATGTAAAGAACAGACTGTTAGACTCTGTGGGAGAAGGCAAGGCTGGGATGATTTGAGAGAATAGCTTTGAAACATGTATATCACCATATGTGAAGTAGATCATCAGTCCAGGTTTGATGCATGAGACAGGGTGCTCAGGGCTGGTATATTGGGATGACCCTGAGGGATGGGATGGGGAGGGAGGTGGGAGGGGGGTTCAGGATGGGGAACACATGTACACCTATGGCTGATTCATGTCAATGTATGGCAAAATCCACTACACTATTATAAAGTAATTAGCATTCAATTAAAATAAATAAATATGAAAAATGGTTACAATGGTAAATTAATATCCTGTGTTTGTGATTATAATTAGAAATGCAAATTAAAATCATTTAAAAATTACCTCTCATTTTTGTGTCTTAGAATTTATTCTCAAAATGTCAACCCCTACCCCTCATATCATCTAGTATGGTCAACTCTGATTATGGCCAGTTCTCTGCTCTTGAGACTTCTCTCTTTTTATCCATGTAACCACTTCAACCTCTGCTCAATCCTGAAAAGAATATTGTTCTCGGCAAAATTCTGTAAAAATTTTCACTACTTACTAAGCTCATATATTAAAATTTTTAGATATCTATTTTTTGAATTTGTCATTTTACATTTTGTCTACTTTTTTTTGTACCAGAGAGGGTCTCCCAGCTGTCTAAGCTGTAAAGAATCCACCTGTAGTGCAGGAGCCACAGGAGACAGGAGTTCCATCCCTGGGTCAAGAATATCTCCTGGAGAAGGAAATGACAATCCACTTCAGTATTCTTGCCTGGAGAATCCCATAGACAAAGGATTCTGGCGGGCTATAGTCCATGAAGTTTCAAAGAGTCACCTAAAGTGATTTAGCATGCATGCAGGCATGTGCCAGAGAATAATTCTCCCCATGTATCAAGAGTTGTTGTTTCTCCCTGTATCCCAGGGATGTCCATAAGCTGTCTGAATTTTTCCTGCCTAAATTTCTGCTAAGCTTATCTTCATTTCCTTTGTACAGTTTTTAATGGTTTTATTGACACATAGTTCATCTATCATACAATTCATCTTTTTAAATTTCTCAGATCAATGTGTTTTAGTATGTTCAGAGAACTGTGTAACCATCACCATAATTTAATTTTAGAACACTGTCATTATCCTAAAAGGAAATCTGCATATTTGCGGTCTCTCAAAGTCCCTGCCCCTGTCTCTTCTCCCTTCCCATCCTTCGCACCACTTAAACCACAAATATACTCCATCTCCACAGGTTTGCCTACTCTGGACATTTCATGTAAATGTCATCATATAATATAAGGTTATTTTTGACTGACTTTTTTGTTCACAAAACATATTCAAGGTTCATTCACATTGTAGCACGTATTGTAGTACACAGAGTCTATTGGAGTACCAGTCTACTTCAGAATATTTTCATCATGCTCAAAAGAAGCTTGTCTTTCTTAGTTATTCTTAATTCCTGGCCCTCACTCTGGCTCCTAGCAGCCACTAATCCACTATTTCTATAAAGTTGCCTATTTTTGATATTTCCTATGTGGTCATTTGTGATTAGCTTGTTTCACTAGGCATATTTTCAAGGTTCATCCATACGGTAGCATGCATCAGTAATCCATTACTTTTTATTGCCAAATAATATTCCTTTGGATAGATACATCACATTTTATTTATTCATTTATCAGCTGAAGGAGTTTTGAGTTGATCTTACTGTTTATAAAAAATAATGATGCTATGAGCATTCATGCACATGTTTTGTATGGAAATTTTTTTTTCCATTTTTCTTGGATATATACCTAAGAATTGAATTTCTGAGTCATATGATAACTCCATATTTAACATGTTCAGAAACTCATATTGTTTTCTGATGCAGCAGCACAACTTTACATTCTTACCAATAATGCTACAACTTCTCTACTGTCTTACCAACACTTGTGATTATCATTTTGATATTAACCATTTTGATTTGTGTTTCATTATTGAATAGTGATGTTGAGTATCTTATGATGGGTTTATTGACTGTTTACATATTGACTGTCTTTGGTGAAATATCTATTCAGATCCTTTGCCCATTTTTTAATTCATTTTTCGTTTTGAATTGTTAAGAGTTCTTTACGTTTTGAACACAACACCCTTACCAGATATATGATTTTTACCCATTTCATTAGTTTGTAGCAAACAGTTTTTAATTTTGATAAGGTCCAAATAATTTATTTTTTCCTTTGTTGCTTGTGCTTTTGTTGTCGTATTTAAGACGGTTTGCCTAAATCCAAGGTAGTGAAGGCTAATTCTATGTTACTTTTACTCTGTAAATAGTTTTAGCACTTATATTTTGGTCTTGAATTAATTCTTGGTTATAGTATAAGGAAACAGTTCAGCTTCATAATTGTTATTTTTGATTCTCAATCCTATTCCATTTAACTATATGTTTATCTTTATGTCAATATCAAGCTATCTTGATCATAGTAGCTTTGTAGTAACTTTAGAAATCAGAAAACATGGGTCTTCCAAATTTGTTATTACTCAAGACTGCATTGACTATTTTGGGTATCCTGAATTTCCATGTACATTTTAAGATAAGCTTGTCATTTATGTTTTAAAAGGTAGTGGGATTTTGATATGGTTCCCATTGAATCTAAATCAATTTGAGACTATTAACATCTTAACTATCATAACAAGTCTTTCAGTCTACAAAATGGGATGTGTTTCTATTTACTAGGACTTTGTTAGTGCATTTCAAAGTGTTTTGTAGTTTTCAAAGTATGAGTATTGCACATATTTTGTTAAATTACTTCTTAAACTTTTATTATGTATGCTGCTGTAAGTAGAATTATCTTAGTTTCATTTGATGATTGTTCATTGCTAGTGTATAGATGTACAACTTGTTTTTGATTTTTGATATTAAATCCCGCGAACTTGCCAAAGTAATATGTTAGTTATTTTTTGTAGATTTCTTCAGATTTTCTATATATAAGATTATATCATTTTCCAAAAGAAGACACTTTAAATTCCTTCTTTCCAATCTGTGTGTATGTATGTGTGCATGTATGCAAGTATGTATTATGTTTTTATTACCTTTTTACCTTCTTGGAATCAAGTAAAATATTAAATAGAAGTGCTGAAAATGGACTTATTTGTCTTTTATTTTTGGTCTTAGAAAGCTCTTAGTCTTTTACTAGGTATGACATTATCTATCAGTTTTTCATAGATTCTCCTTACTAGGTTGAGTCACTTTCCTTTTATTATGAATTTTTCAAGTAATTTTATCAAGAAAGTGTGTTGGATTTTTAAAGTAATTTGAGTCTATTGAGATGATTATGTGGTTTTTATCCTTTATTCTGTTAATAAAGTTAATTAAATTAATTTACCATTGTATGTAAAACCAAATATTCATTCCTGGGATAAATCCCACCTGGCTGTGGGATATATTGGCCATTTTATAATTTATATATAATCCTTTTTATATGTTGCTGGATTTAGTTTGCTGGTATTTTCCTGATGTTTTGCATCTGTAGTCACAAAAGTTATTGATCTGTAGTTTTCTATTTTCTTTTCTGTGATGTCTTTGCTTGACTTTAGACTCAGGGTGATACTGACCTCATACCATGAATTGAGAAAGATGAGAGGAGTAATATACAATTATATTGTCTTTTATGATTACCTACATAGTTATGTTTACCAGCACTCTCTTTTTAAGTGTGCGTGGTTTTAAATTACTACCTGATGTTACTTGTTTTCAGCCTGAAATACTTCAACACTACCCTTATATGTTGAACATGTTAGTAAATTTTTTTTTTAATGTGAAAATGTTTTATTTCTGCCTTTGTTTTTAAAGTGATTATTTTGGAAAAGTTTGCTAATTTTGATTCCAGGTTGATTGTTTTTTTCTTTCAATATTTTGAATATGTAATATCACTGTATCCTGACATCCACTGTTTCTGATGAGAAGTCAGCCTATTCTTTTTGGAGTTCCCTTGTATATGACAAGTCAGTTCTGCTTGCTGCTTTCAAGATTTTTCTCTTTGTCCTTGATGGTCAACATTTTGATCCTGAAATGTCTGCTGTAGAAATTCCTTTATTTATCTTAGAAAAATTCATCAAGCTTTTTGGATGCACAAGATGACGTCTTGATTAAATTTAGGAAGTTTTTGACCACTGTCTCTCACAGTATATTTTTTCTATTCTCTCCCTTCTCCTTCACGTACTTCCTTTGTGAATATATTGCAATGGAATATGGTATGGTATTGCAATGGAATATATGGTATCCTACATTCTTCTGCTTCATTGACCATGCTAAAGCCTTTGACTGTGGATCACAACAAACTGTGGAAAATTCTTAAAGAGATAGGAGACCACCTTACTTGTCTCCTGAGAAAACTTTATGCAGGGTGAGAAGCAACAGTTAGAATTGGACATAGAACAATGGACTAGTTCCAAATAATGGAAAGGAGTATGTCAAGGATATATATTGTCCCCCACTTATTTAACTTATATGCAGAGTACATCATGCAAAATGCCAGCTGCATGAATCACAAGCTCAAATCAAGATTGCCAGGAGAAATATTAACAATTTCAGATATGCAGGTGATACCATTCTAATGATAGAAAGTGAAGAGGAACTAAAGAGCTTCTTGATGAAAGTGAAAGAGAATAGTGAAAAGGCTGACTTAAAATGCAACATTCAAAAAACGAAGATCATAGCAACCAGTCCCATCACTTCATGACAAAATGTGGGGAAAGAGTGGAAACAGTGTCAGATTTCATTTTCCTGGGCTCCAAAATCACGGAGGATGGTGAGTGCAGTGATGAAATTAAGATGCTTGCTCCTTGGAAGAAAAGCTATGGCAAACCTAGACAGCCTATTAAAAAGCAGAGACATTACTTCGTTGACAAAGGTCTAGCTAGTCAAAGCTGTGGTTTTTCCAATAGTCATGTGTGGATGTGAGAGTTGGACCATATAGAAGGCTGAGCGCTGAAGAATTAATGCTTTCAAACTGTGGTACTGCAGAATACTCTTGAAAGTCCCTTGGACTGCAAGGAGATCAAATGACTCAATCCTAAAGGATATCAACCCTGAATATTCACTGGAAGAACTGATATTGAAGCTGAAGTTTCAATGCTTTGGCCACCTGATGTGAAGAGCCGACCCACTGGAAAAGACCCTGATGGTGGGAAATATTGAGGACAGGAGAAGGCGATGACAAAAGATGAGATGGTTGGATAGCATCACCAAATCAATGGGCATGAGTTTGAGCAAGCTGCAGGAGAAAGTGAAAGACAGGGAAGCCTGGCCTGCTGCAGTTCATGGGGTTACAAAAGTCCGACACAACTTAGCAGCTGAACAACAATTCTTCTGAAGTCATGTTCATTTTGCCTTATTCTTTTTTCCCTCTCTTTTCTTTTCACTTGATAATACTTATCAATCTATCATCAAGTTCATTGATTTTTGTTTCTGCCAGCTCAAAAATACAGTTGAGTCTCTCTGGTACGTTCTTTATTTTGTGTACAGTACTTTGGAACAATAGAATTTGTATTTGATTGTTTTTTTTTTCCAACACTTTCCATCTTTTTGCTGATGTTCACTATTGTTCTCATGCTTTCTTTAAATTCTTTAAGCATAGTTATTTTTATTTCTTGATGATACTTCTAACAGCTGCTTTTAAGTTATTGTCTGCTAAGGGTACTGTGTACTCTGAAAATCAGTTTCTACTGCCTGCATTTTTTTTCCTATGTGTAGATCACAGTTTTCTGATCTTTGCATAGCTCAGTTTCTTTGTTGAAATTGTCTGTTTTAGGTAATAGATTGAAACAATTCTGGATCCGTCTCCTCCACCCACTCCCCCGTCTTATTGTTTGCTTGTTTTATTTGTGTGGTGACTGGAGAGGACTGATTCCGTGAAGTCTTTTTCTCTCACAGTGTGCAGCCTCTGATGTTGCTCTTCAGAGTACAGCCTGGAGTATGTGCACAGCCTCCCGCTAACCTACAGAAGGATGAATGGAGTTTTATTTGGGCTCTGACTGTCTTTTTACCTGATCTCCCTCTTAAGTTTGGATGTTCTGTCTCTAGCAGAATCACATTCATTTAGCCTCCACTAATTGCTAGCTGATTGATATATTCCTTTCAACAACTCTCCGGAGGATAAATGCTTCCACTGTCTTATCTAAATAAAACATCAGCTACCCCATTTTCAGAGACAGATTCAAAACTTCAGGCCAGTCTGAAACTCTTTTAACCCTGGGGATGGATAGTTCTTCTTTTCCAGTTATTTTCTTGAATCTTATTGTTAAACTTCTGTCTGGTTTACTTGTTGTCATCATGGAGCTCCTTGCTGCAGTAATAGTCTCTTCTCAACTGCTATGCACCAAGATCTCCACTGATTTTTTTTTAACCCTGTTCATGGGTGTAAATACTCCTCTTGTGTTTCAAATAAGGTCAACCCGTTTATAAAGGGTTATAACACTTTTTGTTCTGATAGAAATTTCACTTCCTCCTGTGCAGAAACTCTTTGCCACTGCACCTGAGCTGGAGTGCCCTGCTTTTCTTGAGACTACTCTACCCTGAAACTGAGCTCTGGAGTGATGGTTGTGTGATAACTAAACTGTGTTTGCCTGGAATAGAGTTTCTGCAATATGAAGCTGGGGTGGGGAGGGGATGGGTAAAAGTCACAGGAAGAAGTCATCACTTTAGACTAGGAGCTGGGAGCAGAGTGAGGGACTCCCATCTTCTCAGTTGCACCTGCCCGGACTAGAGCTTTTGCCACACTAAGCTGATGGAGGAGAGACATTGAATAAAATGGCACAGACTAAGCTTGCATAGATTTTCTTGAAAAAATGTTTGTACATTTGCTATTTGCAAATTCCCAGGGGACAATTCCCAGAGATTTAAAGGAATTTAAAAAAATATTTTCATGAGTTATGGTTGTTTTGCTGGGAAGAGGGTCCAAGAAGAACATCACAGCAGCATTCCACAAGTGTTCCTCATCCTCTGTACATTTTCACTATCCGGTAATTTTATCTTCTCGTATTTCATATTTCATTTCACTACTTGTACATTTGCTTTTGGAGGGCAGATCCTATGTATCTGAGTTGTCCACACTGTTTTCAGTGGTTGTTCATTAAATAAGTATGCCATATTCTCCACGTCCAATAGTCTACCTAAACCCACTTCCACTCAATATGAAATACTTCTCTCTAACCAGCATGTGTCTGTTCCCTGCCCTGTGAACTATGTCTACTCCTCAGATTTATTTCTGGTCTACTTTGACATGTCTCAAAATCCACTGTGGCTCCACAAATAAAAACAATGGTTTTTAAAACCACACTATGTCCTCAGTTAGTTCTGTTGCACTACCTTGCATTCTCTACACAGTGTTCAATCATATGGAAGTATGGTCACATGAGGGCTTCCCTCAGGCGCTCAGTGGTAAAGAACCCGCCTACCAAAGCAGGAGACCAAGGTTTGATCCCTGAGTTGGGAAGATCCAATGGAGAAGGAAATGGCAACATATTTCAGCATTCTTGCCTGAGAAATCCAGTGGACAGAGGAGTCTGGTGGCTTATACAGTTCATGGGGTCACAAAAGAGTCCGGCATGACTTACTTACTGAGTAAGTAACAACACTATGGTGTCCTGAATTTACAAATTACAGATTTAAATAATATCATTGTGCAAGGAGAGAAGTAGATTTATTATATGCTTTCAATAATATTTGTAATTATAATATAACTAACTTTTATACAGTACCTACACTATGTGTTCAGTACAGTTCAGTTACTCAGTCGTGTCCAACTCTTTGAGACCCCACGGACTGCAGCACACCAGGCCTCCCTCCCTGTCCATCATCAACTACCAGAGTTTATTCAAACTCACGTCCATTGAGTCGGTGATACCATCCAACCATTTTGTCCTCTGTCATCCCCTTCTCCTCCTGCCTTCAATATTTCTCAGCATCAGGGTCTTTTCCAAAGAGTCCATTTTTTGCATCAGGTGGCCAGAGTATTGAAGCTTCAGCTTCAGCATCAGTCCTTCCAATGAATATTCAGGACTAATTTCCTCTTGAGAAATCTGTATGCAGGTCAGGAAGCAACAGTTAGAACTGGACATGGAACAACAGACTGGTTCCAAATAGGAAAAGGAGTCCGTCAAGGCTGTATATTGTCACCCTGCTTATTTAACTTATATACAGAGTACATCATGAGAAACGGTGGGCTGGAAGAAGCACAAGTTGGAATCAAGATTGCTGGGAGAAATATCAATAACCTCAGATATGCAGATGACACCACCCTTATGGCAGAAAGTGAAGAGGAACTAAAAAGCCTCAAAAAGTTGGCTTAAAGCTCAACATTCAGAAAACGAAGATCATGGCATCTGGTCCCATCACTTTATGGGAAATAGATGGGGAAACAGTGGAAACAGTGGCAGACTTTATTTTTTGGGGGGCTCCAAAATCACTGCAGATGGTGACTGCAGCCATGAAATTAAAAGACGCTTACTCCTTGGAAGAAAAGTTATGACCAACGTACACAGCATATTAAAAAGCAGAGATATTACTTTGCCAACAAAGGTCTGCCTAGTGGGCTGCAGTCCATGGGGTCGCTAAGAGTCGGACACGACTGAATGACTTCACTCTCACTTTTCACTTTCCTGCATTGGAGAAGGAAATGGCAACCCACTCCAGTGTTCTTGCCTGGAGAATCCCAGGGACGGGGGAGCTGGTTGGCTGCCTTCAATGGGGTCACACAGAGTCAAAGACGACTGAAGCAACATAGCAGCAGCAGCAGCAGTCAAAGCTATGGTTTTTCCAGTAGTCACATATGGATGTCAGAGTTGGACAGTAAAGAAAGCTGAGCGCTGAAGAATTGATGGTTTTGAGCTGTGATGCTGGAGAGACTCTTGAGAGTCTCTTGGACTGCAAGGGGATCCAACCAGTACATCATAAAGGAAATCAGTCCTGAATATTCATTGGAAGGACTGATGCTGAAGCTGAAACTCTAATACTTTGACTACCTGATGTGAAGAACTGACTCATTTGTAAAGACCCTGATGCTGGGAAAGATTAAAGGCAAGAGGAGAAGGGGATTACAGAAGATAAGATGGTTTGAATGGTATAACAAACTTGATGGATATGAGTTTGAGTAAGTTTTGGGAGTTGATGATGGACAGGGAAGCCTGATGTGCTGCAGTCCATGGGGTGGCAAAGAGTTGGAAACGACTAAGTGGCTTAAATGAACTGAATTTCCTTTAGAATTGACTGGTTTGATCTTACAGTCCAAGGGATTCTCAAGAGTCTTCTCCAACACCACAGTTCAAAAGCATCAATTTTTAGAACTCAGCTTCCTTTATGGTACAAATCTCACATCCATACATTACTACTGGATAAACCATACCTTTGACTAGATGGACTTTTGCTGGCAAAGTAATGACTCTGTTTTTTAATGTGCTGTCTCGGTTGGTCATAGCTTTTCTTCCAAGGAGAAAGAATCTTAAACTGAAGAAAGTAAGGAAAACTACTAGACCATTCAGGTATGATCGAAATCAAATCCCTTATGATTATACAGTGGAACTGACAAATAGATTCAAGGGATTAGACCTGATAGACAGAGTGCCTGAAGAACTATGGATGGAGGTTTGACATTGTTCAGAGGCTGTGATCAAAACCATACCCAAGAAAAAAAAATGCAAAAGTCAAACGGTAGTCTGAGGAGGCTTTACAAATAGTTGAGAAAAAAGGAAAAGCTAAAGGCAAAGGAGAAAGGGAAAGATATACCCAACTAAATGCCGAGTTCCAAAGAATAGCAAAGGGTGATAAGAAAGCCTTCCTCACTGGTCAATGCAAAGAAATAGAGGAAAACAATAGAATGGGAATGACTAGAGATCTCTTCAAGAAAATTAGAGATACCAAGGGAACATTTCATGCAAAGATGGGCTCAATAAAAGACAGAAACAGTATGGACCTAACAGAAGCAGAAGATATTAAGAAAAGGTGGCAAAAATACACAGAAGAACTATACAAAAAAGATCTTCATGACCCAGATAACCCCAATGGTGTGAACACTCACCCATAGCCATGCATCCTGGAATGTGAAGTCTAGCGGGCCTTAGGAAGCATCACTATGAACAAAGCTAGTAAAGATGATGGAATTCCAGCCGAGTTATTTCAAGTCCTAAAAGATGATGCTGTGAAAGTGCTTCACTCAATATGTAAGCAAATTTGGAAAACTCAGCAGTGGCCACAGGACTGAAAAAGTTCAGTTTTCATTCCAATCCCAAAGAATGGCAATGCTAAAGAATATTCAGACTACCGCACAATTGCTGTCATCTCACACCATAGCAAAGTAATGTTCAAAATTCTCCAAATGAGATTTCAGCAGTACATGAATCAAGAACGTCCAGATGTTCAAGCTGGATTTAGAAAAGGCAGAGGAACCAGAGATCAAATTGCAAACATCCATTGGATCATTGAAAAAGCAAAAGTTCCAGCAAAACATCTACCTCTGTTTTATCGACCATGCCAAACCCTTTGACTGTGTGGATCACAACAAACTGTGGAAAATTCTTAAAGAGATGGGAATATCCGACCACCTTACCTGCTTCTTGAGAAATTTGTATGCAGGTCAAGAAGCAATAGTTAAGACCAAACATGGAACAAAGGACTGGTTCCAAATTGGGAAAAGAGTACATCAAGGCTGTATATTGTCACCCTGCTTATTTAACTTATATGCAGGCAACTTAAGCTATTGCAAGTATTCTGATCAAGTGCCTTGGTCCAAATGCATAATTTTTTACTTGCTCACAATAATTCATTTATAGTCATTTACTTAGAAAAAATAAAAAGCAGATACTAGGTATTTATTAATGGTATTCTGTGTTAAATATGGCAGCAAAGTACAGTTGTCATTTCTTTCAGTCTCCCTTTTCCCCCAAAATCAACTATGCTCCTGATCTCAATACTTTCTCTTTCATTAGATACACAGGGACCATGCTACATGGTTTACAGTAAGTAACCATTATGATCTGAAATGCCAAAGCTAACATCATATTTCTTAGCTCTAATATCATTAGACAGTCATATTTTTTGGCTGTGACAGCAGGGCTATGACAGATGACACTTTGAGAGTGTTGGAGGAGAAAGCTCATATAGCACTTAATCAAATGGTTGCAGTGTCTAAAAGGATTAAAGTCAAACAGGCTATGACTCATAAAATTATGTTTTTGATTATTATCTTAAAACTGACAATGAAATACTGTCCATCTTAAATGTATGTGTGTGTGTATTTTGTATTCTGTTTTGGAAATAATTCCACAGGACAAAAACCAATATGCTTTCTCCAGAGAGCTTACATATATAATATGTAGACAAGTATGTGTGTATTTATGTATTTTTTTATGCTTCCTGAATACCTTACATAGTTATCTTCATGCTTATCCTTATACTTGGATTGTTTTTTGTAGTCATAATCACTTTTTCTTTTTTTACTGTTTTATAATCTATGTCCTTGCTTAACTGATCAATTCTTACTATATACTTGTTTTTTCTATTGGAATTTTCCCTTTCCTATAGATTATTACTTTTCTATATGAAAAGATCCTTCAGCATTTCTTCTAGGGTAGACAGCACTTCTGAATTATTTTAGTTGTTGCTATTCTCTGTGTGTGTGTGTTAGTCGCTCAGTCGTGTCCGACTCTCTGTGACTCCATGGACTGCAGCCCGTCAGGCTCCTCCATCCACGGAATTCTCCAGGCAAGAATACTGGAGTGGGTTGCCATTTCCTTCTCCGATGTGAATTTCAGTAGTGGTAGTTTAGTCACCAAGTCATGTCTGACTCTTGTGACCCCACAGACTGTAGCCTGCCAGGTTCCTCTGTCCATGGGATTCTCCAGGCAAGAATACTGGAGTGGGTTGCCATTGCCTTCTCCAGTCTTTATTTCTCCTTCTGTTCTACATCATAATCTTGCTGGGGAGAGTATCCTAGGTTACAGGCTTTTCCCTTTAAGGACTTTAAATATCAATATATTATGCCATTGCCTTCCCGCAGGCAAAGTTTCTGCAGAGCAGTAAGTTGATAGCTTTATGGGGGTTCCCTAGTAAAAGGCTCTTTGCTTTTCCCTTTCTGCCTTTAGAATCCTCTTTAACTTTTGCCATTTTATGATATGTCTTAATATGGATCTGTTTGGTTTCATTTTATTTGGACCTCTGGTCTTTCTGTACCCTATCTCTTTTCTTCTTCAGGTTTGGGGAATTTTTAGGCATAATTTCTTCAAATACATTTCAGATTTATTTTTTGTCTTTTGTCCTGCTGATACATTTCCATGACTCCTCCTTGCAATCATCCCATCCCATTCTTCCACTAATATTTTGAGAAAAAACTTAGCAACAAAACCAGTAAGGTCCATTATCAATGTTTAATCTAACAAAAATTTTAGTTTTTGATTCCAGTTCTCTCTTACAACTCTCTAGTGTCACTCACTAACCATGGGATAGTTAGTTATATCTTCTATTCTTTAGTAATTCTATTCTTCAACTTTATTTAAATTTTGTTCTTTAAATCAAATTAGATAATGGTGTTGAGAAATAATGCTGAAGCCAGGTGTTGCTTTTCCTTTGCTTTAAGTCAGGTGAGTAGCTGCTTTCCTCAAGTGTGCAAAATGAAAATGTGTCTCAAAACATTGTCCAACATAAATGCTCAGGGCTTGAAAGTTATCACATTTTTGAGAGCTCTCTGTGGTATAAGACCAGTGTTTTCCTCACTTTCCCTAATGACACAATTTACTAATCTAGACATATTCACTAAAGCATTAACAGATAAATTTCTTGGAGAAAATAGTTATAGTGAAACAATGAATAACGTATTATGAGGGAATAATAACATTTAAAATGGAAGAAGTATGTTTTTAATGTTCTAAGGAAAAAGCTAAGGATGTATCAATCCAGTGAGAGTTGGACACAGTGTGGTATAATCAGTTAAAAACAGACAAGCAAACAAAGTTTTCTCAAGCCAAGTTATGGTAGTTATGTTTCCTTATTTTCTCCATTATTCTTCCAGCAACTTAATGGATGTCACACCACTTACCATAAATTCAAATTTTATTAAATCTTTAGCAGTTATCTCCTGTAACAGGAGTAACAGGAGTAAGTAAAGTGACAAGGTTCAATCACTATTAACTGGAAAATATATATGATACTCTACCAATGGAAAAACAAATGCTTTTTGACAAAAGTCAAAAAATAGAAACACTCATTATAGTGTATCTTTTGAATTCTCTAGATGCTAATATTTTTATATATCTGATTGTGGTCAAGTTAAATTTATCAATACTAGTTATCACAATAAAACATTATAAAAAATATCAAAGGAGAAATATTCCAAGTATTAACAGCTTACATTAATAGGATTATATTATATTCCGTCTTCTTTACATAAAAATCTTTAGACACTATGTCAGTGTCAGCAACTGTAGTCACTGAATGTTGTCACTACTTTATGACACCTGTTTAAATATGTGATTCTACATTTTATACTTTAGGTTAAATTCATATTTGCTTCAACTAGAACCTATTCATATGGTTTAAATCAATAAGGTGATGAGGGCAAGAGATAATTAGAAATATTTTTATTTTTGAAAAATACAAATTTCAAAGCCAAATCATATCTATTTACAGCTTTCTTGTTTGTTCCAGTTTATTTTCTTCAACTGAATGGCTCTCTTTAATCTAACACGTATCTGATCATCAACTTGAAATCGAATTTTGCAACATGTTAAAACATCTAGAGCAAATAAATAATTTTTAACTAAAACTAAAATTATTGCTTATAATTTTAACAACAGAAACATTAAAACATATGGAACTATTCCATATTTTATTGCACTTACTATTACATTATGGATTATATTAAAATAGCAAAATATTATTAAATTAATCTGTGTCAAAAAGTACATTTTATATTTCAGGACTTTTTTTCCCATGGTTTGAGCAGAATATTTCTAAATTGTTTTATCTTGCTAATAATATTCTGAATTCTCAAAAACAGTGAAAAAAAACTGTAAAAAGATGAATAGAGGAGAAACAAGGTATTATCTGACATGAATTCTTTTCAGCTTTGGAAGGAGATTTTATTTTGAATTTTTGTCATGACACCAAAAAAGCAAGCAGGTCTCTTCAATCCCATGACTTAGGAAAACCTTTTTGGAATGAGTGTTCTTTGGTTATGCTGTTCATTCCTTCAGTGCTGGATTCTGAAGCCAGTGGTTTAATTGTGTCGATGACTAACTTTCATTGTGCAAAGAACTTAATTACATACTATGGTTCAGTTTCTATTTTGCCAGGCAGCCGTTCAGCCATAAAAGAATGCTGTAGAAGTAAGTGGTAAAATGCAAAAGAAATTGAAAGCACATGATTGTAGTCAAGAAGCAAATAAGTAGCTTTCAAAGAAAAGCCAGAATACTTTAACTGGGAGCTGGATTGTACTCCTAAAACAAAGGAACAGTTGGCAGCCAAGAAGAAATATTTTGTAATTTCATTTACTGTTCAATATTATAAAATTATTTGAACTTACTTTTGCACTTTGTTTACTAGTCAATTAGCGGAATTCATCAAGTGAAACACAATTATTTTTCAATGTCATAAAATTTTTTAAAGAATAATATTGTCCTCTGGAGGTATATGGTTATTGTCCATCTCCTGTCTCATGAGATAATTACTTCAGTGTTAAATATATGATAGTGATTCCTTCAGGACTAACAAGACAGCTTTGTAATAATCCCCAGTTATTAAGGCAGTCAGTGTTTAAAGATTTGGATAGCTTCTAAAACTTTATATTGTTTTACTGTTGAATCGAGCTTGTAATATCAAGACACAATGTTGAAAATATTAGATGTCTGTCTGAAACAGCACTGGCTTCAAACTATTGACTCTGAAATGTATTAGAGTGATATTACTTATTTTAAGTAGAATATTTTAATCTGAGCATGATCTAGGCTTGCTAGTTAAAGTAGACCTGAGGGCAGGGGAGACAATGCACCCTGCATCTATAATTACTTTATGTCACTCCTTATGTTTAGTTTTAGTAAAAAGATAATACTTTATTACAACTACATTTCAAGAGTTTTAACACAACATTAGCCATTTAAATTTGTATTAATTTATAGTTTGGGCAGACTTAAGAAATCTTTTAGTTCATTTTTATACTGTCATTTTGTCTGAAATTTAAAACATGTTGAAAT
This sequence comes from Bos indicus, assembly GCF_029378745.1. NCBI lineage: Eukaryota > Metazoa > Chordata > Mammalia > Artiodactyla > Bovidae > Bos > Bos indicus. The sequence goes on along the minus strand of NC_091760.1, from coordinate 37,765,758 downwards.
TTAGCAAACACAGATGCTAAATAATAAATTCCCTGGAATTGTCAGTTGGTCTGAGTTGGGACAGGACAGAGGAAGCTTTCATGAAGTATGTGCAATAGAGCATGAAGAGTATTGATATTGACTTTGCAATCAAATGGGCCGAAAGTGTGAATTCTTATTCTGCTCTGTACTGACAGTGTTACCTTGGATAGGACAATGCCTCTAAACTTTCATTTCTTCATGTATCAACTTAAGGTGTGTTATGCAGGGCTGATGTGAGCTTTACATAAGACAATATGTATACAGTGCTTCACACATAGTAAATGCTTAATACCCTTATATTGAACTGGTTCCAGCCCTGGGCTATGTGCTACAATGCTGCCAATGACCTTTCTCATGAAGCATCTTAGGAAGGAAAGCCTTGCTATGACCATGAAAATAATACACTTATATTCTTGATTCAGAGGAATCAGGGAACTTCTGGACCCTCAAGTCACATTTTCTGTTGTTTAGGAATTCCCACATTTAGCTACTGAGTGTGAGCTTTTTGTGTGAGTGTAACATTGATATATAATCTCAAAGATCAATTTTATTACATATTTTCTCTATAAAGTTAAGCAAGCTCTTTAAATGGGTAGGCAAAATTTTGCCTGTTTCTTTTACTAGATTTTCTCTGGAGGCGAAGTGGCAAATGAAGGCTGATACTTAAAAACTAGTGAGTTAAAGACTGTTTAGAGAAGGCTAACATGCACAAATTATAGTATTAGAGTACTGGTACTGGTACTGAGTGAAATAATCTCCTTTATCCCCATATGCACATAGGATTGAGGTTCACAAATTTAAAAGAAATCAGAAAATGAAAATGGGACTTCCTTGGGCTTCCCAATCCCACATCCAAGGAGCCGTGGCTGCGTGGGCACAGGAGGGCCTAGAGAAGCTATCCCACGTTGAAGGTCAGGAAGGGCGGTGGTGAGGAGATACCCCTTGTCCAAGGTAAGGAGCAATGGCTGCGCTTTGCTGGAGCAGCCATGAAGAGATACCCCACGCCCAAGGTAAGAGAAACCCAAGTAAGACGGTAGGTGTTGCAGGAGGGCATCAGAGGGCAAACACACTGAAACCATACTCACAGAAAACTAGTCAGTCTAAACACACTAGGACCACAGCCTTGTCTAACTCAATAAAACTAAGCCATGCCCATGGGGCAACCCAAGATGGGCGGGTCATGGTGGAGAGATCTGACAGAATGTGGTCCACTGGAGAAGGGAATGGCAAACCACTTCAGTATTCTTGCCTTGAGAACCCCATGAACAGTATGAAAAGGCAAAATGATAGGACACTGAAAGAGAAACTCCCCAGGTCAGTAGGTGCCCAATACACCACTGGAGATTAGTGGAGAAATAACTCCAAAAAGAATGAAGGCATGGAGCCAAAGCAAAAAGAATACCCAGGTGTGGATGTGACTGGTGATAGAATCAAGGTCAGATGCTGTAAAGAGCAATATGGCATAAGAACCTGGAATGTCAGGTCCATGAATCAAGGCAAATTGGAAGTGGTCAAACAAGAGATGGCAAGAGTGAATGTCCACATTCTAGGAATCAGAGAACTGAAATGGACTGGAATGGGTGAATTTAACTCAGATGACCATTATATCTACTACTGCGAGCAGGAATCCCTCAGAAGAAATGGAGTAGCCATCGTGGTCAACAAAAGAGTCCGAAATGCAGTACTTGGATGCAATCTCAAAAACGACAGAATGTTCTCTGTTTGTTTCCAAGGCAAACCATTCAGTATCACAGTAATCCAAGCCTATGCCCCAACCAGTAACACTGAAGAAGCTGAAGTTGAATGGTTCTATGAAGACCTACAAGACCTTTTAGAACTAACACCCAAAAAACATGTCCTTTTCATTATAGGGAACTGGAATGCAAAAGTAGGAAGTCAAGAAACACCTGGAGTAACAGGCAAATTTGGCCTTAGAATATGGAATGAAGCAGGGCAAAGACTAATAGAGTTTTGCCAAGAAAATGCACTGGTCATAACAAACAATCTCTTCCAACAACACAAGAGAAGACTCTACACATGGACATCACCAGATGGTCAACACTGAAATCAAATTGATTATATTCTTTGCAGCCAAAGATGGAGAAGCTCTATACAGTCAGCAAAAACAAGACCAGGAGCTGACTGTGGCTCAGACCATGAACTCCTTATTGCCAAATTCAGACTGAAATTGAAGAAAGTAGGGAAAACCACTAGACCATTCAGGTATGACCTAAATCAAATCCCTTATGATTATACAGTGGAAGTGAGAAATAGATTTAAGGGCCTAGATCTGATAGATAGAGTGCCTGATGAACCATGGAATGAGGTTCGTGACATTGTACAGGAGACAGGGATCAAGACCATCCCCATGGAAAAGAAATGCAAAAAAGCAAAATGGCTGTCTGGAGAGGCCTTACAAATAGATATGAAAAGAAGAGAAGCGAAAAGGAAAGGAGAAAAGGAAAGATATAAACATCTGAATGCAGAGTTCCAAAGAATAGAAAGAAGAGATAAGAAAGCCTTCTTCAGCGATCAATGCAAAGAAATAGAGGAAAACAACAGAATGGGAAAGACTAGAGATCTCTTCAAGAAAATCAGAGATACCAAAGAAACATTTCATGCAAAGATGGGCTTGATAAAGGACAGAAATGGTATGGACCTAACAGAAGCAGAAGATAGTAAGAAGAGATGGCAAGAATACACAGAAGAACTGCACAAAAAAGATCTTCACGACCAAGATAATCACGATGGTGTGATCACTCACCTAGAGCCAGACATCCTGGAATGTGAAGTCAGTGGGCTTAGAAAGCATCACTATGAACAAAGCTAGTGGAGGTGATAGAATTCCAGTTGAGCTATTCCAAATCCTGAAAGATGATGCTATGAAAGTGCTGCACTCAATATGCCAGCAAATTTGGAAAACTCAGAATGGCCACAGGACTGGAAAAGGTCAGTTTTCATTCCAATCCCAAAGAAAGGCAATGCCAAAGAATGCTCAAACTACCACACAATTGTACTCATCTCACATGCTAGTAAAGTAATGCTCAAAATTCTCCAAGCCAGGCTTCAACAATATGTGAACCATGAACTTCCTGATGTTCAAGCTGGTTTTAGAAAAGGCAGAGGAACCAGAGATCAAATTGCCAACATCCGCTGGATTGTGGAAAAAGCAAGAGAGTTACAGAAAAACATCTATTTCTGCTTTATTGACTATGCCAAAGCCTTTGACTATGTGGATCACAAGAAACTGTGGAAAATTCTGAAAGAGATGGGAATACCAGACCACCTTATCTGCCTCTTGAGAAATCTGTATGCAGGTCAGGAAGCAACAGTTAGAACTGGACATGGAACAACAGACTGGTTCCAAATAGGAAAAGGAGTACGTCAAGGCTGTATATTGTCACCCTGTTTATTTAACTTCTATGCAGAGCACATCATGAGAAACGCTGGACTGGAAGAAACACAAGCTGGAATCAAGATTGCCAGGAAAAATATCAATAACCTCAGATATACACATGACACCACCCTTATGGCAGAAAGTGAAGAGGACCTAAAAAGCCTCTTGATGAAAGTGAAAGAGGAGAGTGAAAAAGTTGGCTTAAAGCTCAACATTCAGAAAACGAAGATCATGGCATCCAGTCCCATCACTTCATGGGAAATAGATGGGGAAACAGTGGAAACAGTGTCAGACTTTATTTTTCTGGGCTCCAAAATCACTGCAGATGGTGACTGCAGCCATGAATTAAAAGACACTTACTCCTTGGATGAAAAATTATGACCAACCTAGATAGCATATTCAAAAGCAGAGACATTACTTTGCCAACAAATGTTCATCTAGTCAAGGCTATGGTTTTTCCTGTGGTCATGTATGGATGTGAGAGTTGGACTGTGAAGAAGGCAGAGCACCGAAGAATTGATGCTTTGAACTGTGGTGTTGGAAAAGACTCTTGAGAGTCCCTTGGACTGCAAGGAGATCCAACCAGTCCATTCTGAAGGAGATCAGCCCTAGGATTTCTTTGGAAGGAATGATGCTAAAGCTGAAACTCTAGTACTTTGGCCACTTCATGTGAAGAGTTGACTCATTGGAAAAGACTCTGATGCTGGGAGGGATTGGGGGCAGGAGGAGAAGGGGACGACAGAGGATGAGATGGCTGGATGGCATCACTGAGTCGATGGACGTGAGTCTCAGTGAACTCCAGGAGTTGGTGATGGACAGGGAGGCCTGGCGTGCTGCGATTCATGGGGTCACAAAGAGTCGGACATGACTGAGTGACTGATCTGATCTGATCTGATCTGGGCTTCCCTGGTAGCTCAGCTGGTAAAGAATCTGCCTGTAATGCGGGAGACTTGGGTTCCATACCTGGGTTGGGAAGATCCCCTGGAGAAGGGAACGGTTACCCACTCCACTATTCTGGCCTGGAGAATTCCATGGACTGTATATTCAATGGGGTCACAAAGAGTCCAATGCGACTGAGTGACTTTCACTTTCCCTTGGTGGGCCAATAGTAAAGAATCTGCCTGCCAACGCAGGGGACACAGGTTGAATCCCTGGTCCAGATGGATCCCACATGCCATGGGGCAAACTAAGCCCATGGGCTACAACTATCGAGCCCACATATCACAACTACTGAAGCCCCCAGAGTGTTGCAACAAGAGAAGCCACCACAGTGAGAGGCCCACATACCTCGATTAGAAAGTAGTTTCTGCTCACTGCAGCTTGAGACAGCCCAAGTAAGTAAATAAATAATTTAACGCCCCTCCCCCCAAACAACAACAAAAATGAAAATGGCATAAAAAAGCATTTTGTTAACCATCTAAGCATTGGAAAAATAAGAAATTATAATTTTTTTGTGATGATAAAAGAGGTGTGATCTAATATGGATATTAAGGATTTTAATATTTGTTTATTACTCAGTACTTGGTCAAATGGGCTTCCCTGGGAGCTCAGCTGGTAAAGAATTCACCTGCAAAGCAGAACACCTGTGTTTGATTCCTGGGATGGGAAGATCCCCTGGAGAAGGGATAGGCTACCCACTTCAGTATTCTTGGGTTTCCATGGTGGCTCAGCTGGTAAAAAATCTGCCTGTAATATGGGAGACTGGGGTTCAATTCCTGGATTGGGAAGATCCCCTGGAGGAGGTCATGGCAACCCTCTCCAGTAGTTTTGCTTTGGAGAATCCCCATGAACAGGGAAGCCTGCTGCTGCTGCTGCTGCTGCTGCTGCTAAGTCGCTTCAGTCGTGTCCGAATCTGTACGACCCCATAGACGTCAGCCCACCAGGCTCCCCCATCCCTGGGATTCTCCAAGCAAGAACACAGGAGTGGGTCACCATTTCCTTCTCCAATGCATGAAAATGAAAAGTGAAGTCATTCAGTCGTGTCCGACTCTTAGCGACCCCATGGACTGAAGCCCACCAGGCTCCTCTGTCCATGGGATTTCCCAGGCAAGAGTACTGGAGTGGGGTACCATTGCCTTCTCCAAGGGAAGCCTGGTAGGCTACATATAGTCTATGGGGTTACAAAGAGTTGTACACAACTGAGTGACTAAGCACAGCAGAGCATTTGGTCAAATGGTGCAAAGTAATGGCATATTTTAACTTGAGAAATTTAGATCGTTAATGCAGAGTAAATTTGCTAAAAGTAAAGGAGATCTACAATCAAGAAAGTTCCCTAAGGATGATAAAAGAATTATCCTTAACTGCTTTAAAAGTCACAGAACATAAAATTTAAGATTCTGGGGATAGGATAAATAATTTAAATGAAATCTTTGATTTTTACCTATGAAACTTTTAGAGTTTTTAAGATATAATCTTTCTGTCAATTATGCTTAAATTATAATCCAGCTAGAAACAAATAGGTGAATTTCATGTTTATTATATAGAAACAGATTATAATACCATGACAATTTGAAGTAATTAAAAAGAACACATGGATTTATTTAAAAATTCACCTTAGATATACAACAAGATATATACCCTTAGCAAACTGTTCATTTATAGAAAGAAAGATAGATAGATATCCTTCAAAAGGTTTTATAGAAGAATGTGAAATTTGCTCCTGAAATAAAAAGAGAACAAAAATAGACCAGACTTGTTTACTCTAATAGAGTTCTAAATTGTTATTAAAGACACACATCAGAAGGAAATTCTCCAGGGAAAATTTGCTGAAGTCATCATCTAATCATATAATCAGTATAAGCAGGTCAAGAAAATACTCAAGATACTTGCCCTCTAGAAAGTCTGACCTAGAAGAATCCTTTTTTATTTTCTCTTATCTTAGAGGGTAATAACTTAGAGTTGGAAACACATCATCGCTGAGTATATAAAATGGAAACTGAGAATGAGTGAACAAGTAAATGTTATGGACCTAATATCACTAGATGAAAGGCCTTTAAGATAAATGACTTTGGCTTCTTTAATCCACTATGAATAATTTCAGTTGAGGTCTTAGCTTAGCCATTAAGGATTTTGTAGCACTGATAATAAATGAATATAAACAAACGTGATGAAACAACAAAAAGTTTTAAGTACTTTTTTCTATTTTCCTCCAAAAATATTCATTTCCCTATTTAATCAATCTTGAATTGCTAAAGAAAATCAGTAAGTCATCAGAGAATTGCTTTAAATGCTAACACCATAGGAAGAAAAATTGGTCTCCTGTCCTCAAGAATGCATTATTAAAAAATCTGTAAGATGTGTTTCAAATATATACCCACACAGCCAGACAACCACTGCCACCACAAAGAAAGTAAATGATCCAAAAGCGACTTGAACAGAGAGTTTTGTGCATCCCGCAGAAAGCTAAGGCTTTTCAACATATTTGTGGCTTCATTGCAGGAAGCAGACTTTTATTTGTTGATGAAGCTATTATGTATTTATGAAGTATTGCTCTTTCACCGAGGCCATGCACTATTTTTTTAAGTGTTGGTTAAAATATAACATATTTAAATTCTTCATCAAAAAGCAGAAAACCAAAGAGTGAGATCAATCTCCCACCCTGTTTTGTAGCAAAAGTTGCCACCTCCAAGATCAGAGGACACAATATGTTTCCATTTATAATTTCTGCATGCTTAAAACTTGGCTGTGAAAAGCCAAGTCTCTTTAAACTGGTGGAATTTGGTGTAGAAACCATAGAATTGTCTGTATTTAAAAAAGAATAGTTTCAAATACTTCAGTTGCTTCTGTGGAACCGAAACACCAAAATTCCAAGTTTCTTATAATCATATTTCCGTTCTTCTAAATTAAATATGTAATCTGACTATAATGCTGAAGATGAAGACAAATGTTTTTTAACTGTTTTAACATTATGTCTAATAGCCTAGAGAGGAATAATTTTCATCTTTTTTCTATTAAAAGATCTGATGTATAAAAAGATGATTTTCAACTGGATAGAAAATGTAAACTAATAGTACTTTAACTTATAGAGTCTACTTTGTAATTCGGTATATTAAGACCCCATGGACTATATAGTCCATGGAATTCTCTAGGCCAGAATACTGGAGTGGGTAGCCTTTCCCTTCTCCAGGGAATCTTCCCAACCCAGGGATCGAACCCAGGTCTCCCGCATTATAGGCAGATTCTTTACCAGCTAAGCCAACCAGGGAAGCCCAATTAAATCATAGACTTACACAGTTTTCATTATAATATAAATATATATATCTATGTAATTCTAGGAACAGAACTGATATTTGTGTGTCTGTATGTGAATATGGGCATACAAACATTTACAACGTATTTAGAACTGGACAAATTGTATTATAGATTGGATTTGTGTAGATTTTTCTTACCAATAATTCTCACACATGGGAAAATTGCATTTTCCCACTTTCCCAAAGTTAGGTATAGCTTTGGACTTCACTTTGCCAATAAAATATGCCTTTAAGGACTTGTACACAATTTTCTCCTTTTTCTTTCCCTACTGCCCAGATCTAAGAAGCCAAATGTTTAAGATAGAACAGTTACAGAATACTAGACCCTCTTTATTGAGTCTTTACATGGAGGACAGTTGCCTTGGAGAGTTTTCCAGACCCATAGATGACATTGTATTACATAGAAGTAGCACTTTGTTGTCTTAAGGATCTGCATTTGTATAATGTTTATTATATAAGCATATTCTAGACTATTATAATCTCTGACAGCAACTTTCAAGCATTTGAAATAATTCTCATCATTGGTTCAAAGGTTTTAGCATGCACTCCATCATATATTTATTTACAAATGTCATAGCTTATTGTTTTGTTTATATGTTTTGTATATTACAAAATTACAGGGTAAAAATAAAAAAGGATAAATTAAAAAACTAAATTCAGTTCTCTAATACTTTTCCCCCACTCTAATCTTTTGTCTTTGTTCCTTGATTACCTGCATCCCACTTAGAAATCACTGATTCAGAATTTAGTGGGATTGATATAGAAAACAAGTGGAAAATTCACTATCAAATATAAAGAGACCCTCTAGTTTGGGATTCTACTCATTAAATCTCCTCTCAATAGAAAAATGTGTTTCAAAGTGTGCCTCAGAACCACGAGTGTCTTCCTCTACACTAAATTGATCACAGTCTTGGTTGGGGCCTAGCAATCTACTGTATTAGGTTCACTATTTGATCCTTAAATGTTTTAAAGTGTTATAAGCTTTGCCTTAAAGTGGTCTGGAATAAAAAACATAAAAATTTAGATTTTACTCTGTTGCAAATACCTGAAGATGATAATATAGATACTATTGAGATTTTTGTGTGTTACATTTCTACACTTGCCAGTAATGGCTAATTTGAAGCCGAAGTTGTAAGACAGCATTCCATGTAAACAGAAATTCTTCTGGAAATAATCTTAATTAAAGCATCATTAAGAGAGGAAATCAAAAGATGTCCCAAATCCAAGCTAATAAAATCAATTTATGAAACGACAGTAGAAGATAAAGGTCTAAGAAATTTGAAGTATACAAGCACTGGCCACATATGAGATATATGTGGGGAAAAAAAAAAGAAACTATAAAGATATTAAGGATATGTTGGAAAAAGGTATGGCAATCCACTCCAGTATTCTTGCCGGGAGAATTCCATGGACAGAGGAGCCTGGTAGGCTACAGTCCATAGGGTCGCAAAGAGTTGGACACAACTGAAGTGACTTCGCATGGAGAATATATAAGTTTAAAAAATGGCAATTGTTACCTATTGTTTACTGAGTTTACAGGTAGGTGCATTCCACTGTATAATGTTCGATGAAGAGGCTTACTATTGAATATGATGAAAAAATGTAGAAAGAATCTTAAATTCATGAATGGTAACTTAATCAGATTCTCTTCATTAAGATAATTTTCAGTTCTTAAAGCTTTGCCAAGCAATTCAACAGTCAGTTTAAGATCAACTCTGAAAAAACTTGTTAATTGTGACCCAAAGTAAAGTTCTAAATAAGTTATCTTTCTCCGGCAAAGACTTGAGATAAATGTTGATTTTTAAAAATTCTAGAACATAGAGCCATCCTTTCATTTATTCAGTACTCTTTACAATGGCACCCCACTCTAGTACTCTTGCCTGGAAAATCCCGTGGACGGAGGAGCCTGGTAGGCTGCAGTCCATGGGGTCGCTAGAGTCGGACACGACTGAGCGACTTGACTTTCACTTTTCACTTTCATGCATTGGAGAAGGAAATGGCAACCCACTCCAGTGTTCTTGCCTGGAGAATCCCAGGGACGGGGGAGCCTGGTAGGCTGCCGTCTTTGGGGTCGCACAGACTCGGACACGACTGAAGTGCCTTAGCGGCGGCTTTACAAAATTTCTTCCTCTCATCTTCAAACCGTGCATCATGTCTGGAACTTGCTAGACACTTAACAAATATTTGTTCAGTTGAGTTATCATAGAGATTTCCATCTCTCATTTGGTGTGGCTTAAGACTGACCTAGAATTTCAGGAGGTAATCACATTAACCAGAAGCAAGAGAGAATATCAATCAGAATGGCCTTTGGGGGGCGAGGATGGAGCAATAAGTTACCTCTGACTGGCTTCCTGACCCATGGTACAAAACTGGTAAAGGGAATGGGCAAACTTCACTGGATTCTAGTGACAAAGGCTATACAGCATGCCTGTCATCCACTCTGCCACACTCAGGTGCTTCAGAGCAGAGGGGTACCCCAGATGATCAAGAGCCAACAGAAGGGCAAGAGCTGTTGCACAGGTCTATGAATGACTCAAAGTCCAAGTGTTAGGGCTACAGATAGCCTAGAGATATGAACTTGTTCTGTACGCAATGGGAGAGTCACCTTAAATTGAGTACCACCACTATTTCAGCAACCCAATTTCACACGATCCCTTGGAGGCAATTTTGGGGCCATGGAACAACTCTATAGGTACAAGCCCTGGAGCTCCTTGGATGTGTGTTAAGCCTCCCATCACTGTGGTGGGAGGTTGGAGCACATCATGCAGGAGACAGATTGGGACCAAAAAAAAAAAGACTATGTGAGTCCCAGTATGTGCCATTCTGCCAGCTCAGCTGATCCCAAATACCGCAGGAGAGCTTGGAAAGATTTGAGAAAGACACTCCAAAGCTCAAACAGCCCCTTACGTGAGGGCCTGGCACAGGGACCCCACTAACCTGGATGTAAGGGTGGTATTGATCTGAATCAAAGTCTCCTGGGGTACTTGTTAAATATGCACATTTCTTAGTCCGCCCTAGACATACTGAATCAGAACCTATGTGGAAAGATTTGAAAGTTTACCTTTAGCAAGCTTCTGGTTATTTTTAGGGATACTGATGACTGAGAGTCACTGGTTGCATTTATAAGATGTATAGATTATATAATCTGGCTCATTAGTGCTTACTCAAATTGATATCTCGCTCATTTACCACTCAAAATCTTTGATTTTTTATGGCTGACCTATCAGGTTAGATGGAACAACTTTCTACTCCCCAAATTGCATGCACTTTTATAGAGTCATGCTTTTTTCACTGTATTTCCCTTGCATAGATTATTTATCCAATTTTATATGTGTTGTATTTTAGCTCATGCTTGATGGCACATCATCTATAATTCCTTTTCATGTTTATGTGTCTTTGTTCATATTTTTTTATTTATTCTTTTATGTCTATCTTTTTTTCAGATTTGAACTTTGAATACAGGAAAAGCCTGGTTTTTTATTTTAATCATAGGTGCTTAGCTAAATGGACAATTCAGTGCCAATTCAAGCTTAGTTTTTCATTTTCCTTTTGGATAAAAAACTCTTCCAGAGGAGTTTACCAATTATTTTACTTCTAAAACCAAGTCCCATTCATAGAATAGAGCTTAGACAGACAAATGACCCATTGCCTGGCCATTAAAATCGACATAATGGATTCAGTTTTAGAGTCAGAGCTATTGACATCACAGAGTGATTCAGCTTATGAAAAAAAAAAAGCAGATCTATATGTTCCCCAAGTGGTACTAAATAAACTGTGTTCTGATAATAGGGATTGATCTAAGACTGGCTAAAGTATGTACCCAAGTCTGCAGTGAAGAAATAGGTGTCTTTTGGTTCAGAATGCACTCATCATACTATATACATAAAAATCAAAGCATGGTACTGACAATGTAATTTCTATCACACAGCCTGAGGATAAGAAAAGTCAATTCACGTGGTAGAAACTTGGAGCCAAAGTGCCAAACACCAGTGATAACATTAACCAGAATTTTGTAACACACAAAGGGAAAACTAAGATGTTTTGAGCATAATAATTGGTCATAGAAGATTACTTTGCAAATCCTAAATCCCTAGGGAATTTAGAATGCAACAAAGAGCTGCACCAAAAGTGGTCAGCATATATTTCAGGCATAGTGAGAAAAATAAGCCTCATTGAGAGTTGGAGTCTGTGTATCATGTATGTGTGTGTACTAAGTCACTTTGTGTCCGACTATTTTCGACCTTTATGAACTGTAGCCCACCAGTCTCCTCTGTCCATGGGATTCTCCAGGCAAGAATACTGGAGTGGGTTGCCATGCTCTCCTCTAGGGAATCTTCCTTTTCCAGGGATCAAACCCATGTCTCTCATGTCTCCTGTGCTGGCAGGTGCATTCTTTACCACTAGCGCCATCTGGGAAGCCCCGTCTCATATATAGTTAGGCATGACTGAGTCAAATGAATGAGTAGTTATTGAAATGTACCCTTGTGATTAAAATTGTATTTTTCAATTGGAAAAAAAATCCCATCAAGATCACACTGACTGTGTCCATTTATCAATGGACACATTGATGACACTATGTGTCACATTATGAGAACTTTGCAAAATCACGAATTTTTATCTGACTCATGGAAGTTATTAGAACTCTGGACAAATTCAAAAGTTAAATGGAGGAAATGGTTTTATTCTGTACTAGTTTAATAAAACACTAGCAGGGTAATTCTGAATTAGAAGTTCGCATGTATTTTAGTCTTGAGTTTATTATGCTTTTCAGTAAAGAATTTCACCCATAGCTTCTGAAAATTGAGCAGCTGGTTTCAGTTGATTGATGGGTATGTTTTATGAAAACAACGAACTGCAAATGAGCTCAATTATTGCGGTTGGTTCTGTTTCATTCAGTGCCTGATGCAAAGATTCCATCTGTAACTGTCACTGAAACTGTAACCCCTACTTCAACTCTGGAAGATATCACACATTTCTGAGGGAAAATCCTTTCACCTGACTCTTACTTCTATTAAATATATGTTCACAGTGCCTTAAAGTTATGGAAGAAAAGTGTTAGTAGTAAGGAAAGGCCCCTTTCTCTAAAATGTTAATTATTGGCAGAAATAGGCTCCTGCCATTTTAGAGTATTGCATAATTCATCCATGTATGCAATAAATCTGTGTGAGCACATGCTCTTCTCTGCATGAAACACAGAGGTGCACAGAATTCCTGCCCTCAAAGAGCTGTGCCTCATCTAACTGAGAGAATATTTTTGCCATGAAAGGGTTTTTAATTTGTGAATACTTTTTCTGCATCAAGATCATTTTTCTCTTTATTTTATTAACTTTCTCTTTATTTTGTTATATTAACAAATAATAACAATAATAAATAATCAATGTATTACATTGATTGATTTTTGTGTGTCAAACCTTCCTTATATTCCAGGAATATCATCCTTTTAATATGCTGCTGAATTATGTTTGCTAGTATTTTGTTGACCATATTCATGTCAATATTTATAAGGGTTATTGGTCTGTAGATTTTTCATAATGTCTTTGTGTGCATATGTATCAGAGTAACACAGGCTTCATAGAATGAATTAAGATTTATTCCCTCCTCTTCAATTATTTATGAAAAGTTTGCAAACTGGTATTATTTGTACAAAAACATAGTTTAGGAAGTCGTCTAAGTTATCTAGAAATACAAATGTGAAATTATAAACTAAAGTTACAATAATACTTTGATAATCAACATGTATTTACCATTTCTGTGCTCTTTATTTGTTGATTTGACCTTGAGTTCCTGTTTGGTAGGAGAGACCGTACAAGAGTGGGGACAGAAAGATGACCCAGAGATGTATGAGTTTCTTTTCCCCAGGTGAGTGTTATTGAATGTCTTTCCAGGAGATTCTTCCTAAAAACCTCTTCCTAAAGAGCTTCCCTGGTGGCTCAGAGGTTAAAGTGTCTCACTCCAATGCCGGAGACCCGGGTTCAATCCCTGGGTCAGGAAGATCCCTGGAGAAGGAAATGGCACCCCCCTCCAGTATTTTCGCCTGGAGAATCCCATGGACGGAGAAGCCTGGTAGGCTACATTCCACCATTTCCTGTTTGGTATCCTCGCATTTCACTTGTGAGATTCCCTGTAGCATTTCTAGTGTTAATAAACTCCCTCAGCCTTTGTTTACCTAAAAATATTTTAATTTCTCACTCACATTTGAAAAACAGTTTTGTCAGATAAAGGATTTTTGCTTGATAGTTTCTTTTTTTAACATTATGAATATATCAGCCCACTGTCTTCTGGCCTCCAAAGTTTTTAATGAGAAATCTGAGTAATAACTTACTGAGGATCTCTTGTATGTGATGAATCACTTCTCTCTTTCTGCTTTTAAGATTATGTCTTATCTCTGGCTTTCCACAATTTATTTATAAAATGTCCTTGTGTGGATCTTTTCAGTTTACCCTGCATAGAATTCACCAAGCTTCTCAGATATTTATATTCATGTATTTGATCAAACTTGGGAATTTTTAAGTCATTATTTCTTCATATTTTTTCTCTGCAGACTTCTTTATTCTCTTATGTGACTCCCATAGCGAGTATATTAGTTGACTTGATGGTGTCCACAATTCCCTTCTGTTCTCTTTTAAATTTTTTCAATTTATTTTTTTCCCTTTGTTCCTCAGACTCAATAATTTCAGTTGTACTATCTTTGGTGTTGCAGATTATTTCTTCTGCCTGTTCAAATTTGCCTTGAATCACTCTGGTGAATTTTTCATTTCAGTTACTGTACTGTTTAGTTGCAGAATTTTCTGGCTTCTTTTTATATTTCTTGTATCTTAACTGATATTTCCAGTCATAACTTTCTTGAATTTTCCCATGTCTTTCTTTAGTTCTTTGAGCATCTTCAAGATAATTGTCTTTGAAGTCTGTAAAGTGAGACTGCCATAAGGTCTTTCTATGGTACATTTTCTGTTAATATATTTTTCCCTTTGAATACTTAAATAGGCCATACTTTCCTGTTTCTTTATATGATGTGATTTTTTGTGTAAAACCAGATATTTATATCTAATAATGTGAAAAGTCTGGGAATCACATGTTCCCCTGATCAATAGTTTATTGTGTTTGTTTGCAAGTTTTGTTTTGTTTATTGTTGTAACCCATCTCTGTGCTGAAGATGATCCTGAGATACAAATGTTAGGTTTTCTCAAATGTCTTCTGAGTGTGTGCTTTTCCCTGAGCATGTGTGGTGAATTTATAATTTATTCCCTGTACACAGTTGCTTTTGAAAGTCTTGGTACTTAATGTCACACTCCCAAAAAAAGGAAACAAAAATTACAAGGGGAGTTAGTAAATGGTACTTTAAATCCCCTGGAAGTCATTTCAGGTGAAGGGGAGGTACTTGCAATAGTGAGAGGAGGTGCCACAGTAATGGCTGCCTGCCTGTTTGTGTGTAACTCTGTAATCAGAAGCAGCAATTGGTGATCAGAACATAGGTTCCTTATATTTAGAGGACAGAGTTCTTATTGTCCATCCTTGCTCTCCCAAGTTGCATGCAAGCCACAGTGGGGAAATGTGTACATGACTGTGGGTATGGAACGAGTAACCACTTCCGAACTAACAGCTGAAATTGAGCAAAATTAACATATTTTAACAACTAAGCCTTCCCTGAAATTTGCAAGCCTGCAATAGACTCCAGAGTTCTAAACTAGTTTTATCAGGCAAATTGACCCTTTGTAATTATTGTAGGAGAAGAAAGTTTGATTCCTAGTGCTTCTAACTCTACTATCTTCTCAGAAATGCTATTTCTCTGGTATTTCAAAGTTTGGATTTAGTTCTCTGAACTTAAAACTTGTGAAGATGATTATAAGGAAGTTGGTGTCACTCTTTTCCTTTTCTGAAATCAAATAGATCATTAAGCAATGAAAATAGCTTCAATTGTTATACCCTACTTACTAGGAAGGGACAAATTGTAAGGCTCTTTTTTAGTCTCTGTAGTTTGGGTTCAGTCTGAGCTCCACAAGAAGTGCAATGTATATTTGCTTCCTTTAGAAATTATGTTTTAAATATATATAAAAAAAGAAAAGTACAATTCAAAGCTTCATTCCAGCTTCTACCATGATATAAACCTAGACAATGTATTAAAAAGCAGAGACATTACTTTGCCTACAAAGATCCATATAGTCAAAGCTATGGTTTTTTTTCCAGTAGTCATGTATGGTTGTGAGACCTGGACAGTAAAACAGGCTACACATTGAAAAATTGATGCCTTCAAACTGTGGTGCTGTAGAAGACCACCCTTGAACAGCAAGGAGGTCAAACCAGTCAATCCTAAAGGAAATCAACCCTGAATATCCATTAAAAGGACTGATGCATAAGCTGAAGCTGCAATACTTTGGCCACCTGATTTGAAGCACTGACTCACTGGAAAAGACCCTGATGGTGGGAAGGATTGAAGGCAGAAGGAGAAGGGGATGGCAGAATATGAGATGGTTGGATGGCATCACTGGCTCAATGGACATGCATTTGAGCAAGCTCCAGGAGATGGTGAAGGACAAGAAAGCCTGGTGTGCTGCAGTCCCTGGGGGTCACAAAGAATTGGACACTAATGAGCAACTGAACAACAACCATGATTTAATAAGTCAAAATGACTCAGAAACATGTATGTTGCGTTTCACTGGAACTTTTCCAGAATCAAAAGTTAAGAAAGAGAAGTTTTTGCAAATTAATTTGTATTTTTCTAACTATAATTATTAAAAAAATTTTAGAGTTAAAAGGCAAAACACAGCTGATTTCACATATTCAAAATTACTGGAATATATTTTTAAGATATTCCTTTGAAGGTGTGGCACAGGTAAGCTCTTCTCCTGTCTGTTAGTAATCTCCTTCAAGTCTTTGATCAAGTCATTACTATTACTGAAACTCCATCTGGTGCTAAAAACTTCCCAAACTACTCTATCTCAATGGATAAACTCCTAAATGTAGAAATCTTAGGACTTGTAAAGTTTTAAAGTTTAGCATGTAATGCCAAGCTCCCAGGATAGCTACTTACCATGAATCAATAGCGATGACAAATCACTTTTATTTAATTCATCTTGGGAATCAACTGCTTTAAAATAAAACATATAATCCCTTCCAAAATATTTTCTAAACTGTGTCCACGTACTAAAGGGAACTAGAGATTTGGGACAATTATCTGGATGAGTTTGGTTTTAAATTTCTCTTGCATAGATCATGATACTTAACAGAGCCAAAGTGTACTTCAGACTTCACTTATTCTAGGAAAAAAATGAGTAAGCCTTTACTGACTAGACTTTTGGAAAAAAGTTTTCCTGTGGCCCATGGAAGAAAGTAGAAATTTAGCTCACATCATACTGTGCTTTCAAATGAAACAACTTAGATAAACTCCAACACATTCAATTGCCTAGCCTATATCTGCAACCTTCTATGTCATCAAGATAGTACTAATGCTAATGATAATGATGCTCAGTGTCCCAGAAGTTTATTAACAGCATTTGCATTGGCATTTTTGTTTAGTAAGGCAGGAAATTTCTCCAAAGCTCTTTGGAAAATACATCTAATAGGAAATAAAGAAGAAAAAGACAACAGAATTTTCTTAATATTTATAATAAATAAAATTCTAATAAATATGTTAGTAAAAGTGTCATTTTTATACCTGATAAAAATATCAAATCCCTTACAATTGTAGAGTGGATGTGACAAATAGATTCAAGGGATTAGATTTGATAGACAGAGTGCCTGAAGAACTGTGGATGGAGGTTCGTGACACTGTACAGGAGGCAGGAATCAACACCATTCCCAAGAAAAAGAAATGCAAAAGGTAAAAAGGTTGTCTGAGGAGGCCTTACAAATAGCTGAGAAAAGAAGAGAAGCTAAAGGCAAAGGAGAAAGGGAAAGATATACCCATCTGAATGCAGAGTTCCAAAGAACAGCAAGGAGAGATAAGAAAGACTTGCTCAACGATCAATGCAGAGAAATAGAGGAATACAATAGAATGGGAAAGACTAGAAATCGCTTCAAGAAAATTAGAGATATCAAGGGAATATTTCACATGAAGCTGGGCACAATAAAAGACACAAACGGTATGGGCCTGAGAGAAGCGGACGATATTAAGAAGAGGTGGCAGGAATACACAGAAAAAACTATACAAAAAAGATCTTAGTGATCCAGATAACCAAGATGGTGTGATCACTCACCTAGAGCCAGACATCCTGCAGTCCAAAGTCAAACGGGCCTTAGGAAGCATCACTACGAACAAAGCTAGTGGAGGTGATGGAATTCCAGTTGAGCTATTTCAAATCTAAAAGATGCTGTGGAAGTGCTGTACTCCATATGCAGGCAAATTTGTAAAGCTCAGCAGTGGCCACAGGACTTGAAAAGATTAGTTTTCATTCCAATCCAAAAGAATGGCAATACCAGAAAATGTTCAAACTACCTCACAATTGCACTCATCTCACTCGCTAGCAACTTAATGCACAAAATTCTCCAAGCCAGGCTTCAATAGTAGGTGAACCGTGAACTTCCAGATATTCAAGCTTGATTTAGAAAAGCCAGAGGAACCAGAGATCAAATTGCCAACGTCTGTTGGATCATCGGAAAAGCAAGACAGCTCCAGAAAAACATCTGCTGCTGCTGCTGCTGCTAAGTTGCTTCAGTTGTGTTCGACTCTGTGAGACCCCATGGATGGCAGCCCACCAGGCTCCCCCGTCCCTAGGATTCTCCAGGCAGGAACACTGGTGTGGGTTGCCATTTCCTTCTCCAATGCATGAAAGTGAAAAGTGAAAGTGAAGTCACTCAATCGTGTCTGACTCTTCACGACCCCATGGACTGCAGCTTACCAGGCTCCTCTGTCCATGGGATTTTCCAGGCAAAAGTACTGCAGTGGGATGCCATCGCCTACTTCTGCTTTATTGACTATGCCAAAGCCTTTGACTCTGTGGATCACAACAAAATGTGGAAAATTCTTCAAGAGATAAGAATACCAGGCAACCTTACTTGCCTCCTGAGAAATATGTATGCAGGTCAAGAAGCAACAGTTAGAACAAGATATGAAACAACAGACTGGTTCCAAATTGGGAAAGGAATAGGTCAAGGCTGGATACTGTCACCCTGCTTATTTACCTTATATTCAGAGTACATCATATGAAATGCCAGGATGAATGAAGCACAAGCTGGAATCAAGATTGCTGGGAGAAATATCAATAACCTCAGATATGCAGATGACACCACCCTTATGGCAGAAAGCATAGAAGAACTGAAAAATCTCTTGATGAAAGTGAAAGAGGAGAGTGAAAATTTAGGCTTTAAAACTCAATGTTCAGAAAACTAAGATCATGGCATCTGGTCCTATCATTTCATGGCAAATAGATTCAGAAACAATGGAAACAGTGAGAGACTAATTTTTGGATTCCAAAATCACTGCACATGGTGACTGCAGCCATGAAATTAAAAGACACTTGCTCCTTGGAAGAAAAGCTATGACCAACCTATACAGCATATTAAAAAGCACAGGCATTACTTTGCCAACGAAGGTCCATTCAGTCAAAACTATGGTTTTTCCAGTAGTCATGTATGGATGTGAGAGTTGGACTATAAAGAAAGCTGAGCACCAAAGAATTGATACTTTTGTACTGTGGTGTTGGAGAAGACTCTTGAGAGTCCCCTTGGACAGCAAGAAGATCCAACCAGTCCATCCTGAAGCAAATCAGTCCTGAATATTCATTGGAAGAACTTATGCTGAAGCTGAAACTCCAATACTTTGGCCACTAGATGCAAAGAACTAACTCATTTGAAAAGACCCTGATGCTGGGAAAGATTGAAGGCAGGAGAAGAAGGGGATGACAGAGGATGAGATGGTTGGATGGCATCACTGACTTGATGGACATGAGTTTGAGCAGGCTCAGGGTATTGGTGATGGACAGGGAAACCTGCTGTTCTGCAGTCCATGGGGTCGCTAAGGGTAAAATACATCTGAGTGACTGAACTGAGCTGAAGAGTATCTCATATATATATGTGTGTGTATATATATATTTAAGTTAGGCTTCATTGATAAAGCAAAAAGCCAAAGGAAGAAAGTGCAAACTTCCTTGCCAGGCAGTGGGTTTGTCCAAATCATGTAAGCACTTAATAGATTGAAATATGTTCCAGTCAAAAGGTCCAGATTCCTATATTAATAAAGATTACTAGAAGAGATTTTCTATCCTAATGAAGATAGGTTACTTTAAATAAAAAAAGTGAACTGGTTGTATATGTCTTTGTCTCTTAATTCATGGCTTGACTGTTGCCAATGGCCCTGGCTAGTTCTTTATGCCTCATGTCTTTCTTTACCCTATACCTAAATGAAAATAATCTGTGTATTTAAAAAGATGAGTTTTGTTGATGCGAAATTTATAAGAATGCAGGGCTTCTTGCAGACTATTGTTGGGCTTGGGTGAAGACTATCGGAAGAACACTAAGACTAAGATCTTGATATCTGCAAAGGCAGAAAGTGTATGCAGAAGTCAACAGAATTCTGTAAAGCATTTTTCCTTCAATAAAAAGTAAATTAATCAAAAAAAGAGAATATGACTCAGAGATCTGCAAAGCAGTGTAAGTTCACAGGAAGACAAGAAAAAGAAATGGAGAACTGTAGACCATACGGGGAAGAAATGAGAATAGGAGATAAAAATAGCTGTTAATGAAAGTAAGAATGTATAAAAAGAAGTTCCAAAGACACTGAGTGTTATTCATCCAGTGAAGCAGCCAATGTAGAGTCACCTGAAGTTGTTTTTTTGTTTGTTTAAATACAAATTTATTTATTTTAATTGGAGGTTAATTACTTTACAATATTGTATTGGTTTTGCCATACATCAACATGAATCCACCACAGGTATACACGTGTTCCCCATCCTGAAACCCCCTCCCTCCTCCCGCCCTGTACCATCCCTCTGGGTCGTCCCAGTGTACCAGCCCCAAGCAACCAGTATCATGCATCAAACTTGGACTGGCGATTCATTTCATATATGATATTATAAATGTTTCAATGACATTCTCCCAAATCATCCCACCCTCTCCCTCTCCCACAGAGTACAACAGTCTGTTCTTTACATCCATGTCTCTTTTGCTGTCTTGTATATAGGGTCATTGTTACCATCTTGCTAAATTCCATACATATGTGTTAATATACTGTATTGATGTTTTTCTTTCTGATGTACTTTGCTCTGTATAATAGGCTCCAGTTTCATCCATCTCATTAGAATGGATTCAAATGCATTCTTTTTAAAGGCTGAGTAATACTCCATTGTGTATATGTACCACTGCTTTCTTATCCATTCATCTGTTGATGGACATCTAGGTTGCTTCCATGTCCTGGCTATTATAAACAGTGCTGCGATGAACATTGGGGTACACGTGTCTCTTTCCCTTCTGGTTTCCTCAGTGTGTATGCCCAGCAGTGGGATTGCTGGGTCATAAGGCAGTTCTATTTCCAGTTTTTTAAGGAATCTCCATGTTGTTCTCCATAGTGGCCATACTAGTTTGCATTTCCACCAACAGGGTAAGAGGGTTCCCTTTTCTCCACACCCTCTCCAGCATTTATTGCTTGTAGACTTTTGGATTGCAGCCATTCTGACTGGTGTGAAATGGGACCTCATTGTGGTTTTGATTTGCATTTCTCTGATAATAAGTGATGTTGAGTATCTTTTCATGTGTTTGTTAGCCATCTGTATGTCTTCTTTGGAGAAATGTCTATTTAGTTCTTTGGCCCATTTTTTGATTGGGTCGTTTATTTTTCTGGAATTGAGCTGCACGGGTTGCTTGTATATTTTTGAGATTAGTTGTTTGTCAGTTGCTTCATTTGCTAATATTTTCTCCCATTCTGAAGGCTGTCTTTTCACCTTGCTTAGAGTTTCCTTTGTTGTGCAGAAGCGTTTAATTAGGTCCCATTTGTTTATTTTTGCTTTTATTTCCAATATTCTGGGAGGCGGGTCATAGAGGATCCTGCTGTGATTTATGTCGGAGAGTGCTTTGCCTATCTTCTCCTCTAGGAGTTTTATAGTTTCTGGTCTTACGTTTAGATCTTTAATACATTTTGAGTTTATTTTTGTGTCTGGTGTTAGAAAGTTTTAACCCAGGCATTGTATTTGAAGCCTTGCCAAGGATAATAACTAAGAAGGATTGCCTAACCTACTGTGGGTGGGGCTGAAGCAGGACAGAGTTGTAAAGTCAGCTTATGTTAAATCAAAATTCAAAATTTGAATGAAAGTGAATTCATATGTTAGTGTTTCTGAAAAGTTTGTAGTTCATGATTCTTCATAATTTAGATAATTGTTTTATCTCAAATGAATGGGTGATTGTGTAGTATCCTTTGGGAATTGTTTTGGAGAAATAGGAAGGAGAAGTATAGGGAAGATAAAACTGGCTCCAGTTCTTTTTGCTTCCCCCGTCAATAACCTATGTATAATTGTGTTACAAGAAAAGGTAGTAAAACAGAATTTCTTGGCTAAAAAAAAAAAAAAACAAAAAAACCCCCAATAAATCACATATTGCAAACCACAGCCAGATTGTTTCCTCCTTTCCTTAATTTATTTCCTAATGTTATTCCTTCATGTACTTACTCAGTCCATAAGTATGTATTGATTATTTACTATGTTGTTCCAGACATTGTGTTCAATTCAGTCACTTAGTCATATCCATCTCTTTGCAACCCCATGGACTGCAGCATGCCAGGCCTCCCTGTCCTTCACCAACTCCCAGAGCTTACTCAAACTTATGTCCATCAAGTCAGTGATGCCATCCAACCATCTCATCCTCTGTCGTCCCCTTCTTCTCCTGCCTTCAATCTTTCCCAGCATCAGGGTCTTTTCAAATGAGTTAGTTCTTCGCATCAGGTGGCCAAAGTGTTGGAGTTTCAGCTTCAGCATCAGTTCTTCCAATGAATATCCAGTACTGATTGGATCTTCTTGCAGTCCAAGGGATTCTCAAGAGTCTTCTCCAACACCACAGTTCAAAAGAATCAATTCTTTGGTGCTCAACTATCCTTATAGTCCAATTCTCACATCTACATGTGACTACTGGGAAAACCATAGCTTTGACCAGACAGACCTTTGTTGACATTGTGTTAGGCACTGAGAATAGAATGTTGAACAAAAACTAATACATGTTCCCTGATGTTTGGGGCATAAAATTTCAAAGAAGGAGAGTGACAAAGTGAATCAAGAAATAGATTAGTTTTTAATTGTAATAAGTGTTTTGTTGGATAAGGAAGAGAGTGGGAATAACAAGAACCTAGTTCAGACAAGCTGGCCATGAAGACATGTTCTATTTAGAATCTCTCAGACTATTAATTTGGATAAGTAACAATGAATCTCACAAGACTTGGTGGTGGAAGTATACAGTTTGCAACACAAAAATTTTTTTTTTAATTTTGTGCTGTATTTTCTTTGAAAATACTTAAGCATAAACCATGAGGTGCAATCCTAACTCCACTTATATCCAATTCTTTGCCTACTCCACATCTGCAAACAAACAGTTGAATTTTCATGAGAAAATTGTGTAATAAAGGTGATCAACCTTGAAACCATGACCAGGAACTGTAAATGGGCTCCTGATACTTTAAACTAATAAAACTATACTTTCCAATCCTCCCATTCTTCTATCACCTTAAAGACTTTATACTCCTCTTATTTCCTAACCCTCCAATACTTCTTACTCACCTTCACTTTCAGTGGATGACCTTGCTTCTTACATAACTGAGAAAATGAAAAGATTCAGAATAGAACTTTCATAAAGTCCAAGTACATCAATTCAATGTTGGTCGCTCCAAGTGATAGTAGAAATAATTGTCCACTGGTTAAAATGATAGTACTCAAGGCAAGTATTTAGGGAGATCCCCTTCATGCACCACAGGCTTGTCGTGGCAAAGGGGCTTGCATAATTCAATGAAGTTATGAACATGCCATGCAGGGGAACCCAAGCCATAAGGGCCATAGTGAAGAGTTTTGACAAAACGCGGTCCACTGGAGAAGGAAGTGGCAACCCGCTGCAGTATTCTTCCCTGGGGAATGCCATGGAAAGTGTGAAAAGGCAAAATGACAAAATGACCTCAGTTTGTTTCCAAGCCAAGCTATTAAAAATCACAGTAATCCAAGCCTATGTGTCAACCACTGATGCTGAAGAAGCTGAAGTTGACTGGTTCTACAAAGACCTACAACAACTGCTAGAAACAACACCAAAAAGAGATATTCTTTTCATCATAGGGGATTGGAACGCAAAAGTAGGAAGCCAAGAGATACCCAGAATAACAAGCAAGTTTGGGCTTGACTACAAAATGAGGCAAAGGCTAACAGTTTTGTCAAGAAAACACACTGTTTATGGAAAATACACTTTCTAACAACCCAAGAGACAGCTCTAAACATGGACATCCCTAGATGATCAATACCAAAATCAGAATGATTATAGCCTTTGTAGCCAAAGATGGGAGAAGCTCTAAACAGTCAGCAAAAACAAGACCTGGAGCTGACTGTGGTTCAAATCATGAGCTCCTTATTGCAAAATTCAATCTTAAATTGAACAAAGTAGGGGAAACCACTAGGCCATTCAGGTATGATCTAAATCAAATCCCTTATGCTTATAATGGAAATGACACATAGATTCAAGAGATTAGATCTGGTAGAGAGAATGCCTGGAGGATTATGGATGAAGGTTCATAACATTATACAAGAGATGGTGACCAAAACCATCCCAAAGAAAATGAAATGCAAGAAGGCAAAAGTGGTTGTCTGAGAAGGCTTTACAAATAGCTGAAGAAAGAAGGGAAGTGAAAGGCAGAGGACAATGGGAAAGATATACCCAACTGAATGCAGAGTTCCAGAGAAGAGCAAGGAGAGAAAAGAAGGCCTTCTTAGATGGCCAATGCAAAGAAATAGAGGGAAACAATAAAATGGTGAACACTAGAGACCTCTTCGGGAAAACTGGAGATATCAAGGAAAAATTACATGCAAGGTTTGGCATGATAAAGGACAGAAACAGTAAGGACCTAACAGATGCAGAAGAGATTTAGAAGAGGTGGCAAGAATACACAGAAGAGCTATACAAAAAAAGTTCTTAATGACCCAGGTAACCACAATGGTATGATCACTAACCTAGAACCGGACATCCTAGAATGTTAACTCAAGTACACCTTAGGAAGCATTAGTATGAACAAAACTACTGGAGGTGATGGAATTCCAGAAGGGTTATTTAAAATCCTAAAAGATAATGCTGTTAAAGTGTTGCATGTAATATATCAGCAAATTTGGAAAACTCAGTAATGGCCACTGGACTGGAAAAGGTCAATTTTCATTCCAATCTCAATGAAGGGCAATGCCAAAGAATTTTCAAACTACTGTACAATTGTGCTCATTTCAAATGCCAGCAAAATTATGCTCAAAATCCTTCAAGCTAGGTTTCAGTAGTACATGAACCAAGAAATTCCAGGTGTACAGCTGGGTTTTGAAGAGGCAAAGGAATCAGAGATCAAATTGCCAACATTCATTGGATCATGGATAAAGTGAGTGAGTTCCTATATAACATCTACTTTTGTTTCATTTACTACGTTAAAGTCTTTGACTGTGTGAAGCATAGCAAACTGGATATTTCTGTCTTCTGAGAAACCTGTATGCTGGTCAAGAAGCAACAGTTAGAACTGGGCATAGAACAACTGACCAGTTCAAAGTTGGGAAAGGCATATGATAAGGCTGTATATTGTCACCCTGCTTATTTACCTTGTATGCAGAGTACATCATGTGAAATGCTGGGCTGGAAGAATTACAAGCTGGAATCAAGATTGCCAGGAGAAATATCAATAACCTCAGATATGCAGATGACACCACCCTTATGGCAGAAAGTGAAAAGGAACTAAAGAGCCTCTTGATGAAGGTGAAAAAAGAAAGTGAAAAACCTGCCTTCAAACTCATCATTCAAAGAACTAGGATTATGGGTCTGGACCCATCACTTATGTCAAATAGAAGGAGCAAAAGTGGAAGCAGTGACAGATTTTATTTTCTTGGGCTCCAAAATCACTTTGGACAGTGACTGCAGCCATGAAATTAAAAGAAGCTTGCTCCTTGAAAAGAAAGCTGTGACAAACTTAAACAGCATATTAAAAAGCAGAGACATCACTTTGCCATCAAAGGTCCATATAGTTGAAACTATAGTTTTTCCAGTAGTCACATATGGATGTGAGATTTGGACCATAAAGAAGGCTGAGTACTGAAGAATTGCTTTCGATTAGTGGTTTGGGAGAAGACTCTTGAGAGTACCTTAGACAGCAAGGAGTACAAGCCAGTTAATAGTCAATCCTGAATATCCGTTGGTAGGACTGTTGTTGAAGCTGAAGCTCCCAATACTCTGGGAACCCTTCTGCGAAGAACTGACTCATTGGAAAAGACCCTAATGCTGGGAAAGACTGAAGGCAATAGGAGAGGGAGACAGCAGGTGATGACATGGTTAGCCAGCATCATCCACTCAATGAACATGAAACTGAGCAAACTCCGGGAGATAGTGGAGAACAGAGGAGCCTGGCATGCTGCAGTCCATGGGGTTGCCAAGAGTCAGACATGACTTAGTGACTGAACAACAACAATTTACAGAAGTGACATAGCCTTATTCCTACGTGAAAGGCCTACATTTTTCATGCAAGGGTCAAAATCTAGATCCTTTCGTTAATGCAAACCGTTGGTCCTTGGCTGCTTCTGTACCCTAACCAAATGACAATATGTGCTGTCTCAACCCTCAGAACAGAAAGGCATCATCCATCTTGGAGAACTAGAGGGAAGACGGTGGACCTTCCCCATGCTACAGAAACAGATTGAATTGCTTTATGTACCCATGTGCCCTTAGATTCTGAGAAGTATTTAATCCAACACTTTTTTATTGCCAATGACTACCTGGTGGCCAGATTGTGGAAGAAAAACCATAATGCCCTCACTTATTCAAACTTCCAGAAACCATTTGTCCAAAGTACAGAGCAATCACAGCAGTGCTAAATAGGCTGAAAGTAATTTGCAACAAATAGATTTGCTTTTGTTTGTTTTGGAATTATAATATCTACTCACATGAAGAAAATGCACTGAGAGAAAAGGTTCTGTGGAAATAACTAGACTACTATTGGGAAACTGTTGGAGGAAGTGGATCTCAGAAATCACAGGACTCTACCTAACTTTAAGTGTATGGTTCATGGAAAAGAGCACTAAAAGCTAGTAGAGTCAACTTCTTGGGGAAGATATGTGGAAGGCTCTCTTATATAAAGTAGGTCACAAAATATTGTGTTCTTTTAGTTTCATATAAAATTTCCATGAAGTGAAAGTAAAAGTCACTCAGTTGTGTATGACTCTATGACCCCATGGACTTCATGGACTATACAGTCCATGGACTTCTCCAGGCCAGAATATTGGAGTGGGTAGCCTTTCTCTTCTCCAGGGGATCTTCCCAACCCAGGGATCAAACCCAGGTCTCCAGCATTGCAGGAGGATTCTTTACCAGCTGAGCCACAAGTCCAGTAATACAGCTTATATCATATTACCCCATTCTCTGCTTTTTGCTATCCCGCCTGCTCCACACAATGGCCCTTCAAAACAAATAGTGAGGATATTATAAGCCTATCTGGGCTTCACCTCATCAACATGCATGGATAGCCCTTACTAACAGACTATTTCCATGTAAGGCTAATGCTTACATCTGCAGGAGAAGCTTTCTCAACCAGCCTAGTGATTTAAAGGATGATCTGTGTTTCTAAAACAACAGAGCTGGTAATTTATTTATTTTTCTTTTTGTTCAATATCCAATTCTTCAAGAAGTTATACCCACCGTGAACCCCAAACTTTCAGCCCTGCCAACTTCCCCAGACAGAGCTGAGCTGTATGATTTAGGTTAGAAGGGCTTTCTGGACACCTCACTATATTAGAGAACAGAGTGAGGAAGCGATGAAGCACTGGATAGATCCAGTAGAGATTAAAGGATCTTCTTGAGGAGAAGGCATCCTAAATGAGCAGGCATCACACTCCTTTTTGGGGTGGGGGGTAAGCTTCAATTTCCATAATATGATTGCTCTGGGAAATTTTGGCAAAAGAAACATTTTCTACAACTGTCAATTCAACCTTTGTCTATTATTCTATAGAAAAGCACTTTCTATGGAGTACATCTTCCATGTCATTTGTAGGTCATGTTTGCACAGCGAATCCACCTGTGTTTATTTGGCAATTCCAATGTTTGTTTAATCATGATGTGCCAAGAAAGAAAACTAAAAACTTGTAGAGAAAATTGCAAAGTGACAGAAAAAGAGAATAAAGAGATTCTTAGACTGACCCATAATAACCTATGGAAGAGCATTTTACACGGCACCGTCAGAGATTTCTGAAGAATGCCGAGGACTCTTTTTTTCTCGACATTGACAAACTGGGGAGTTCTGGGTTCATGAGAATGAGTTACCACTTGCATACTAAGTTTATAGCCTGTCTCTGGCGCAGCTTTTTATCAAAGATGTGAGGCAGAAAGAATGCTCTGTCTCTCTCTTTCTTATTGTGTTTATCTCCATTGTATTCCCACATGTGTTGTTAGTAGAGAAAATTATTTATCACTGTAATTTTGCTTCCAGCAAGTTCTAATTATAGCACTTTGGCAGAGAGAATACTGACAGAATTTTGTTGTTGAGCAGCTCATGGAAAGGGCTGAATTATTCTTGTTTCATCAACTATTGTAGAAAAGTTCAAATGAGACAGGACTGAAATTTCTCCCAATATGTACAATGAGCTATTAGTTGAAACAAGGTCATTCATTTCACTTTTTGTTGTTTCCCTATTCTAAGTGGCATTATACTGCATCCATTGCATTCATTGCAAACTTATGTATGTTATGTCTTTTATTTAATATGTAAATTCTGAATGTTATTCATCATCCATTGAATTTAAAGGTTAAAACAATTTTGCTTAAAACACAGATATTTTTTATTTTTCTGGACTCAATGCCTTGGAAAGAAAATTGACTTAACAATTTCCTGATGATGTTTAATTGCCCTTACTACTATATCTAATTTATAAAATTGTGTGTGTGCTATAGTAATCTCTGCCAAAGGCTAGAGATTATGGCAGAATATTCTATTATTTTTGAGATTATTATACCAAATCACATACCATATACAAAATTGACTGTTTATGAACATATCTCAAATAAAAAATATAAATTGAAAGGAAGACTGAAACTGAAAATGGAATACTGAATGTGAAATCTGACCTAACTGAACAAGCAAGAATTTTCAAAGAGAAATGGCACCTAAAATGACTACTATTATTTCTAGTAGATTTTATGTGTATTTTATATGTCTCTAACTTTTTTCTTGAATTTTAATTTTGTCTTTTAATGTAGTCTTAAAAATAACCTGGACTGGTTTTGTTTTTGTGTTTTTGGAGAAGAGAAGAATGTTAGTTTTTTTTTGGAAGTGTGCATTTCAGATAAATGGATTTTCTTCGTTGAACAGAGTGGTCAAATTGAGACTAGATAGAGAAATCATAGAGAGCTAAGGGGTAGGAAAATTAAGGTCTTAATGAGTAGGAATTTAGCAATGGCTCTTTGATAGAGAACTCAAGATATACTGCCATCAAGAATTTTAGTTACCCACTCTCCTTAAGGGTTTTTCTGGGAACCAGAATTAATTAGCAACTGAAATTCCTGGGCAAAAACCTAAAAGCTGTCCTTTTCGTTAGGTTATTTTCTTATAACAAAATGTTAGATTAAGATGCCTTTCTTAAGATGTCTCTATGCTTCTGGTTTCCTGATATTTGTCAACCTTTGTTAACTGTGAAATTCACCAACTGATGCTTTTGTTTTAAAGGCCAGATTACCATACTCCATACTAACTTCTCAATTTAATTTATGTGAAATTACATTTTCTACTATATCACATAAAAATAAAAGATTTCACTTTGCTAACTTTATTTTGGCTTTACCCATTAAACCAGCCCCTATCATTCATGTGTAAATTCCAGGAATATTTTTGTCTCATTCATGTGCAATATTTTAAAATGCATACTCCATGTCAGAAATTTGTAGACTAATAAAGAGCATAAGAAGAATATAAATGGAAAACAAAATATAATTTCTATACATTATTGAAATTAGACTGCATAATGAAGAAATACATTTGTGGAAATAATGCTAGGTATCTAGAAAATTCTCATAAAAAATGGATTTCTCAATAATGTGTTGAAGCATAAGTAGCAGTTCAATACATAAGCAGAGATGGATGTTGTAGGAAATGAGAACTGGTTAGTTGGCATGTATTCCAATCAGAGCAAAGCATGTGAGAACAGTGTGACACCAGAAAGACCAGGCAATGTGTTCGAAATGGGAGCAATCTGGTTTGGCAAAGCCTTCAATATTCCCTGGTGACTCAGACGGTAAAGAATCTGCCTGTAATTTGGGAGATCTGGGTTCAATCCCTGGGTCAGGAAGATCCCCTGGAGGAGGAAATGGCAACCCACTCCAGTATTCTTGTCGGGAGAGTATCCTGGACAGAGGAGCCTGATGGGCTACAGTCTGTGAGGTCGCAAAGAGTTGGACACAACTGAGCGACTAACACACACACACACACACACACAGCAAAAAAGAACTTTGAAAGGTGGCAAAAGATCAAAAGATCACAGAAGATCTTAAAAATAAACTACAGAATTTGCAATTGATTTAGGAGGTCATGGGGGAGATCTGAATGTTTTCAAGAGGAATGATGTCACAATTCTGCGAGCCAGAGTGTGCAATCAGAGCAGTCCAGAACATTTGTGAAGACAGGACTACAAGGCAAGCCTTTTCACTTGGAAACACAGTGTTCTTCCTCTTTCTCAAAGTGACCATACAGCTTTTTTATCACTATTTCTCTAAGGTTGCAGTTACCGTTAGCCACGAAAGTGAAATACTATCACTTACATATAGGCTTGCACTCTCTGTGCCCCTACTGTTTTTGCTCGGAAACTCTTCTTTCTGTCTTCTTCCTCTCCCTACTCCTAGCACCAGCATTCCAAGTTCCTCATGTGACATCTCTACTACCAGATGACTCCTTCCGTCTACTTTTTAGTTTCTTCTCATTTGAAAACATTCATTGCTGTGGCACAGTGCTGCTG
The DNA here is from genome assembly GCF_029378745.1 of Bos indicus. Lineage (NCBI taxonomy): Eukaryota > Metazoa > Chordata > Mammalia > Artiodactyla > Bovidae > Bos > Bos indicus. Next base: position 37,734,967 of record NC_091760.1, on the reverse strand, counting down.
CTGTTGTGCAGTCGCTTCAGTCGTCTCCAACTCTGTGCGACCCCATAGATGGCAGCCCACCAGGCTCCTCCGTCCCTGGGATCTCCAGGCAATAAGACTGGAGTGTGTTGCCATTTCCTTCTCCAGCTGTGGCACAGTAACCTCATCCAAAAAAAGAAGGATTGAGAGATTCATTTCTGTACTAGATATTCCCTAGGTAACAGAGATGACGGAAACAAAAATACTACATATTAGGCTAATAATCTAGAGAGTAAATGTGTGTGGAGAGAGAAGATAAAACTAAGACACAATACCGTCACCATCATAATATACATGTGTGTGCATGTATGTGCATGTGTATGTACTTATATGTGTGTATGAGTGGATATATGGTCTGATGTGGACATTTAGAGAAGAAAAAGGAGTCATTTTTCCTCAGGATCATAAGGGAATCTTTCTAAAGAACATCCCATTTAACCTGAATTAGGAGGGATACGCAGAATTCTGAGGAACAGGTGAGAAGAGGGAGGCAAGTTGTTTTCCGCAGTGGTGTGACTCCTACAGAAAGTTTGACCTGAGCAAAAGGATGCAGAGACCCTGAAAACATATTTATAGAAGGGAAATCAACTTAATTTGACTGAAATATAAGATTTCCTATATCTTATATCTGAATATCTGAAACAAGGGTTATGAGTTTTAGAGCCAGACGCTAAAAGTGAAGAATGTAGAGATATATTCAATGGACTATGTCGAGCCTTTAAACGTATTTGAATAGAAAATTCCAAGATTACTGATTCACTTTATAATTTTAATAATAGTGATATAAATGTGAATTGCAGAGGACCAAGCTATGGCAAGAGAAGGAAATGGCAACCCACTTCAGTATTCTTGCCTGGAAAATCCCATGGACAGAGGAGCCTGATGGGCTACAGTCCATGGGGTTGCAAGAGTCAGACATAATTTAGCGACTAAACAACAAAACTACAGCAATATGCAGGTAAGAAGCCCTGAGAATCTGAAATTGTTGGCAATGGGAATACAAAGGAGTTTAATATAAGATATATAAAATCTCTAACACTATACTATGAATTAAATATTATCTACTGTTTAGAGAGCCATGAATGTACATTTTTCAAAAGATTGCTAATGACTAGCAGATACCAAAGTGTAGTTACTCATACTGTTTGTAACCAATATACTTGGTATTTTAAGTGCCCACTTAATTTTTGTATTACACCTTCCTTTTTAATTGAGAAAGAACTAATATTTTGGGGCATTACTAAAAATTTTGCTTTCTCATGTATTATTAAAATACCTCTATGTAAAACCAATTAATCTAATTTCAAGAAGAGAAAACAGAAATTCCAGGAAGTGAGGAAGCCAAGGTACCACAGCTATTAAGTGGACTAGACTAGATGGGATTTAAAACCATATAAAAGGAAACCATATACCAGGAAGTCGGTGATAGTATTGTTGGATGCAAAGAAATAAATACTTAAGCACGCAATATTTTGCCCTCAGGAAAATTATAGTATTGTAAAAATAAAGAGGCTTCCTAGGATAGATTTCTGTGTTTCTATTATGAAGTAAAGTTCAAATGTAAATATGGAAAATTGATTAAATTACAATTAAGTTTAATGTTCTACATTATATCCAGCTCTGCAGCTCTGCGGGGTTAAATTATCTCCAGTTTCTTCATAATTTTCCCTTTACCAGTGGTATAACTCTTGCCTCCCCTTGGACTCATAGAATTTTAAATGCCTCTTGGCCTTCTTCCTGAATAACTGGACAAAAATCTTGGTCCTATTTTGGTAACATGAATACCAGAAAAATTGTCTTACTGTTGTTAGGATACCACAAAACCCTGGGTGGCACCCTGTTGAGAATTTCTATTCTAATTTCAAAACTTTCATAATAAGATGATGACTCCATCTCCTCTCATGGCCAATACAAGATTTTGTTACAACAATATGAAAAAAAAGAGTGAGTTCTCTAGTGTCAGCATTCCTACTCTATGCAATAAAAGGGAGAGCATGCTTAGTCATACAGACTGAAATAGCTAAAGGCAGTACAAAAATACAAACCCAATTTCTAAGGTAAGCAATGAACACTTGATCTTTTCCAGGCATGTGACAGACTTTCAGCTTTATTCACCTCATATAATAAGAGTAAAATATCTGCATTATTTGGCTGCTTCTGGAAGATAGTACAAAAAGAGAGAGAGAATGCATAACCTTTTAACAGGATGCTTTTAAACTAATCATTTCAGTGTGCTCTTTGCAGAGAAAGCTAATATTGTTAGCACCAAACTAAAAAGGAACTTGACGATTTACAGCTCACAATTAAAAGATTTATCAAATTATCAAGCTTTCAAGCATAATTTCAGTTCAGAGGAGAGTGCAAAGAGTGCACATGTCCCAGAGGAATGGAGAACACTTGCCTGAGGGCACTCACAGCGTGTGCTGCTCTACAGAGTGAATCCCAGTGGTTGTGTATGCACCTAAGGCTGATACACACTCTTCTCACATCCGGAGACTGGACAGAGGGAGGGAGGGAGGGAGGGAACTTGTGGTTGAGAAAGTGATACCTCCCGGTAGACAGACTCCAAATTATTATGCATTTCTGAATAGCTGTGAAAAATCGATTTTTATTTTTTGAAGAGCTTTGCTTTTGGAATTTGACTGTTACCCAATCTAACAGTACCTCCCGAGGTTTGAGGATGGTGGTAACTTGGAAAAGTAAGAATGTGTGTGACCAAAATAAAATGAAAAAAAAAAAAAGCAGTTTTTTTTTTCTGTAATTGAAAAGGCCTACAAATCAAAACTGATTTCAAAATTCATCCAGAATCTTTAAAAAAGAAAGCTATTCAAGAGTGGAGGTTGGCGTAAAACCTTAATCAATGTTATTTAAGGAAACTTTGAAGAGTCTGATGCCAATCTAGTGCTAATGCCAAGACCTACTTCAGGAATGTCTGTTTCTTGCTGGCATCCCTCTGTGGAGAAGTGGCATCTCATCCATCTTACCTCTTGTCTTATCCTATGGGGAAAATATAAGAAAAATGACTGGAGTGACTAGACATAGATTCATTCCTATGCTTAAAAAATGTAATAGTATAGTGTTACCAAAAACATAATTGAGGGCTGAAGTGTAAGAGTTTATAGATTAATACATAATCCATTTTCTACTTGAAATTGAAAACATCTTTCTCTTAAAGCCACATAATTTTGTTCCTTGCAAATAAATTTAAGGATACATTCCAGGTCCTACAGCCAGATACCTATTTATACACAAAGTAGCAAAGTAAAATCAAGATCTAGAGACTGAAAAGAATCAGTTAGCCAGCAGCTGTTGGGTAAGTACAAGTCAGTGCTACTTTAAATCACACTGATCATTGTAAAATACTTATAGTTTGCTTGATGATGTTTATAAAACTACTTCTGACACAATGCAATTACTAATTTTTATTGTCACCCAGGTGTTGTTATTCTGAAGATGACTTACTGAGATGACGTTGAAACTTTCTCAGAATATTTGTACCAAAGCTGGTAACTTTCCAACCTATTTGTGTTACAAAATTATTACCTCATCGAGTAAAAGACATCACAATATATACAAATCATGACTAAATGATTATGCTGATTAGGTTATATTATTAATCAAAGTCAACCTTCTAAATCTAATTAATATGTGTGCAGCATATTCTACATAGCAAATTTAATTTGTATTTTAAATGAGACTTCCCTGGTGGCTCAAACGGTAAAGCATCTGCCTACAATGCGGGAGACCCGGGTTCAATCCCTGGGTCTGGAAGATCTCCTGGAGAAGGAAATGGCAACCCACTCCAGTATTCTTGCCTGGAAAATCCCATGGACTGTGGAACCTGGTAGGCAACAGTCCATGGGGTCGCAAAGAGTTGGACACGACTAAGCGACTTCACTTTCACTCTAATTGTGTTAGCTTGGAAGAAAAACTATAACCAACCTAGACAGCATATTAAAAGCAGAGACATTACTTTGCCAACAAAAGTCCATCTAGTCAAAGCTAGGGTTTTTCCAGTAGTCATGTATGGATGTAAGAGTTGAACTATAAAGAAAGCTGAGCGCAGAAGAAAGGATGCTTTTGAACTGTAGTGCTGGAGAAGACTCTTGAGAGTCCCTTGGACTGCAAGGAGATCCAACCAGTACATCCTAAAGGAAATCAATCCTGAATATTCATTGGAAGGACTGATGCTGAAGCTGAACCTCCAATACTTTGGCCACCTGATGTGAAGAGCTTACTCATTTGAAAAGACCCTGATGCTAGAAAGGATTGAAGAGGGGAGGAGAAGGGGATGACAGAGGATGAGATGGTTGGATGGCATCACTGACTCTATGGACATGATTTTGAGTAAGCTCCGGGAGTTGGTGAAGGACAGGGAGGCCTGGCTTGCTGCAGTCCATGCGGTCGCAAAGAGTCAGACATGACTGAGCAACCGAAATGAACTGAACTGAGCTGTTTCTCAAAACCTACTTTAAGGGTTAATGGTTTAGACCAAATAAGAGCTACTCTGAATGACCTATATTATAAAGAGAAAAATATGTAAAAAATTTCCTGATGATCCTGAAAATTCCTGTTGTTTTAAATATTTACAGTGCAAATGAGGAACTTAATTATAGCTATGTTTTCAAATAATGCATTTCACCCAGAGTGGGAAAAATATTTATGAATAGTAAAATTTTACATATTGGTTAATTAACATAAATTATTACCAACTTAAAAGTCAAAAATAAAATTAAAATGCTATATAAGGTGAAAATTCTAAATATAAGCAGGATCAGTTTTGTATTTTGATTGAAAAGTGAAGTGGCTCAGTCGTGTCCAACTCTTTGTGACCCCATGGACTGTAGCCTATCAGGCTCCTCCATCCATGGGATTTTCCAGGCAAGAATACTGGAGTGGGTTGCCATTTCCTTCTCTAGGAGATCTTCACAAAATATAAATAGCCTCAGTTTGGTTTGAAGCTTCTTTGTTTTATAAAAACCTTCTGAGAGAAGAAAAATTAGAAAAGTTACTGATCCATGTGAGAAAACAATATTTAATTGAGAACAGAATAATGTGATAGTCTTCAAAAAAATAAATTATTTGTCTTGAATTGTGTCTTAAAGTGTTTTAGAGTTAAGGGGACTTAGCTGGTAGTTTAGCTTATGAAGTTTGACCTTCTTTTCTTATCATTATTATTGTTTTATCTTTTCTTTCATTTCTCTCAAAAATTAGCTTTCTGTGGAAAAATTTGGTAGAAAGTGCTATTTTTTAGATCTGATCTGTCCATGAAAGAAAGAGGCTTTCAAGAGTGTTTATACTGAGCACTGAAGAAGTTAAAGGTTTTAGCATAAACTTCTTTGCACTGCTGTATTTGAAATGTGAGGATTTAGATTAAAAACCAAAAAGAGACCAACAGTGAGTGGCTTCTCTTCACATTTTCTTGTTGTTTAATTGCTGAGTCATGTCTGACTCTTCTGAGACTCCTTGGACTGTAACACCACTAGGTTCCCCTACCCATGGCAATCCCCTGGCAAGAGTACTGGAGAAGGTTGCCATTTAGGGGACCTTCCCAACACATGGACCTAACCTGCATCTCCTACATTGCTGCTGCTTTTGCTGCTAAGTCCCTTCAGTCATGTCTGACTCTAGGCAACCCCATGGACTGCAGCCCACCAGGCTTCCCCGTCCCTGGGATTCTCCAGGCAAGAACACTGGAGTGGGTTGTCATTTCCTTCTCCAGTGCATGAAAGTGAAAAGTGAAAGTGAAATCTCTCAGTCTTGTCCGATTCCTAGCGACCCCACAGACTGCAGCCTATAAGGCTCCTTCGTCCATGGGATTTTCCAGGCAAGAGTACTGGAGTGGGTTGCCATTGCCTTCTCCTCCTGAATTGCAGAAGGATTCTTTACCACAGATCCACCTATTCTATCTGAAATACAAAGCCTGATATTTCCTTGGGCATTATAATATTTATAGTAGAATAGAAGATGATAAGAATGCCTAAAATAATGATCATTAATTAAGGTATAAAATAGTGCAGAGAGCTTGTAGTCTCACTTTCAAAATGAATTTTTTGTAGACATAAGCATGTACAATCTGTTTTGTCAAATACTTGTATCATACTTCCTAATACAGTTAGAATAGTTATTGGGCAAAAAGCTGATCACTGTGATAGATACATTATTCAAGAAATGAAAAGACAACTGGAAACTCCGAGAAAAACACAAAGCTATGAAAATAATAAAAAAAAATGAGCCAAATATACAAAGCAAACTAAAATGTGGAACAATTGTAAGAAAAGTAGAGTAAGAATAGAAAATCCATTTAACTTTAAAGCTAGGCATGTTCTTTTACTAGCTCAAGTGGCATGGCCTTATCATTCCAGCACATTACTTGATGTGGCAGTAAATATTTAAATAAACCTAGCAATATTAACACCCACATTAGATTCCAACTATGAGAGTAATTATAAACACAAAAAAACAAACATATTTGTTGTTGCAGAGTAGGTAGATATATATTGCAGCTGTTGCTGCTGCTAAGTCGCTTTAGTCGTGTCCGACTCTGTGCGACCCCATAGACAGAAGCCCACCAGGCTCCCGCATCCCTGGGATTCTCCAGGCGAGAACACTGGAGTGGGTTGCCATTTCCTTCTCCAATGCATGAAAGTGAAAAGTGAAAGGGAAGTCGCTCAGTCGTGTCTGACTCTTAGCAACCCCATGACTGCAGCCCACCAGGCTCCTCCATCCATGGGATTTTCCAGGCAAGAGTACTGGAGTGGGGTGCCATTGCCTTCTCCAGGTAGATATATATTAATGTTCAGATTTATGTTCATTGTTCTATATATAGTTTATACTAATCCATTTTTTAAAAAATTTGTTGAAATATATTTGATTTACAATATTGTTAGTTTCTGCTGTATAGCAAAATGAATCAGCTCTACATTTATCCATTCTTTTTTAGATTCTCTTCCTACATAGGTCATTACAGAGTATTGAGTAGAGTTCTGTGTTCTATACAGTAGGTCCTTTCTAGTTATCTATTAAATGGCTCAGACGGTAAAGCATCTGTCCGCAATGCGGGAGACCCGGGTTCGATTCCTGGGTCGGGAACATCCCCTGGAGAAGGAAATGGCAATCCACTCCAGCACTCTTGCCTGGAAAATCCCATGGACGGAGGAGCCTGATAGGCTACAGTCCATGGCGTCGCAAAGAATCGGACACGACTGAGCGACTTCACTTTCACTTTCCGTGCGTATATGAGCTTCCCAAGTGGCACTAGTGGCAAAGAACCTGCCTGCCAATGCAGGAGACATAAGAGATGAGGGTTCAATCCCACAGTTGGAAAGATCGCCTGGAGTAGGAAATGGCAACCCACTCCAGTATTCTTGCCTGGAAAATCCCATCAACAGAGTAGTATGGAGAGGTACAGTCCACCGGTTTGCAGAGTCGGACAACACTGAAGCAACCTAGCATGAAAGCATGCAATGTGCGTATATATCCATCCCAGTCTCCCAATTTATCCCTCCCTCCCATAATTAATTCCTTTTAACTGAGTCAAATTAAAAGTATATTTGATAAGATGGCAAAGAAGAAAGGCAAGTGGAAAGGTGGAAGAAAAGTCAGGGACAATAATATTTGCATTTTTTTATCTCAAAGGAAATAGAAACACGGACCAAAATAAATCACTTGAGAAAGTTATGTGTATATAATTAAAAGTCTACAAAAGTAATCAATACACATTAAGTTATATACTTTATTATATAAATTAAATACTAAGTGATATAATACAATTTTGGAGACTTAGAAGTATGTAATGAAACTGAATAAAATCTCTAACTTTCATATGAAGAATCATATCAATGGTATTGTGTTTAGGGAGTTTTTAAATCCCTACAAAGCATACCTCTTATGTTTAATTTTTTTCTCATTTCCTCTTTCCATTGTCATTCTCTTCCGAAAAATTATTTCCTTTAAGGTGGCTGATTTATATTTGAATAAAATTTATTTAAATTGGATAAAATTCATAAGTTTCATATGAACCATTGGAAAAGTTCTTGTTTTTTAAACTGAGATGTACTATTTTAATCCACCTTAATTGTACTTAGCTATATTGTTGGTTTCATTTTGCTTTTATTTAACATTATGTTTTTAAGGATATATCCATTTTGTCATGTGCCTATTTATAACTTTTTGAAAGTTGTGATTTGTTAATACTTGCAAGCATTATCCAAGATTGTTAGCTGGTTGAAAAACATTACAGAATTTAAAGTATTTATAGTATAGTGTCTGCTAAGTAGTGAGCTGGGTCATGTTTCTATTATTTATACAATAATATTTTATTGAAATGAAATTAGAGAGAGATGTTTGCATTCTTTCATTTTAAAAGAAGTTGATTTTATCCAATGTCTGTACTTGAAACAAGAGACCCATCATCTAGGATTTTTACAACTATCCAGCAATGTTTATGGTTAGAATATTTGCTATGGCAAGATTTATCTTGTAATAACAAACACAAACTTGTAAACTTTATATATTTTCATGAACCAAATACCTGAATAATTTTTTGCAAGGTTTCATGATTGATATAGAACATACTAATAAAATTGGAGTCTATGGCTTCTTTGAAAAGATTTTCTATGTCTTTTGTATTGTTTTCCAGGGCACTCGTAGGAACATTTCTGGGTAGCTGAGTCAACCCTTCTTAATTCCAAATCAGGAAAGATGACATTTTGGTGGTTATGAGATGATTTATTAGAGTCTCAGTGCTTCCTTTTCTACTTCCTCCCTAATTTGGATAGCAGTGGACCTATAAGAATGTTGTCTGTAAATGATGAAGTGATTTAATTTTGGAAGATTTCTCTTCCCACCCAATCTGTTTGTGTAGGACATAGAACAAAACTTGCTGATGCCAGCTTTTGTTCGTTGTGGGTTTCAGCCATGTTTATCTTCCAGAGACCTCACAGCAACAACTAATGTCTCCTGACCACATAATTTGATTACTGTAATTCCCAGTCTTTAGATCCTCCCACTTATGACTTCTCTTTCTTTGAAGATTGCTTCAAGGTTTATTGCATACCGATTGCTCAATAATTAGCTCTAGGGATTCAGAAAAATATTTTAAATACTGGAGCTGACTTACATAAAATTGTTAAGCACTTATACTGAGTAATAATGTGCTGTATAGACTAGACAATTCCTTTGGTAACAATTCCTGTGATTAAAATTATGAATTTATGGGTGGGAAAGGATGCCAAAAGTCATTTGGACAAGCATTTTTGTTTCAGTTGAAGTATTCCAGACAGATGTGATTAATTGCCCTGAAAGATAGCTATGCTTTTATAACTGGTAAGCCAGAGGCTTTATCATTCTGAGGATCCAAAATTTCAACAAATTTGTTTTAAATTTCCAATTATAGTGATTCACATCCCAGGAGCTTGACTAAAAGAAACCTTCACACTCCAGAAGTGGTAACTTATATGTTTTAACAAATAAATCTATTTCCTAATGTTTCAAGCAGGATGTATCATGTTTTTCCTGCTAGACAGTACCCTTAGCAGATGTCTACTGACCTTGAAGCTGCCTGCAGGAGCTTCTCTATTGCTGATACATTCACTCCCTGGATGAGTTTGCCAGGCTTTATATTTAGAACATGCTCTATTGATATAATCAGAGTTTCCAGTTTCTAAGAAGCTAGAGCAGTGTTGGTTCTCATGAGACATAAACACTACACTTTAAGAATCAACTCAGGAAAATCATCTGTATCAGTCAGCAATGTATCAAGCACCTCCAAAACTCAACACTTAAAATAATAAGTATTCTCAATGTTTATAAATCTATGGATCAGTTGGGTAATTATTTTGCTTTCCTCTATAGTCACTCATAGGTTTTCCTGGTAGCTCAGAAGGTAAAGAATCTGCCTGCAATGCAGGGGACCCAGGTTTGATCCCTGGGTTGGGAAGATCCCCTAGAGGAGGATATGGCAACCCACTCCAGTATTCTTGCCTGGAGAATTCCATGGACAAGAGAAGCTTGACTGGCTACAGTCCATGGGGTTGCAAAAAGTCAGATATGACTGAGAGCCTAAGCACAGCACAACACAAGGTCACTCATATATCATACCTAACACAGCTGAGGAGGCATTGGTGGATTTGCTGACCTAGTCTGGTTTGGGGTCTATTTTCTATACAGTGGCCCAGGATGGTCTTGACTGAGACTACTGTAGTTATACCATGTCCATTCTTACAGAAGTAGCAGAATCTTAAAAGAAAATAAAGATAAGGAATACATACCATGACCCTTGCAGCATCCTATTGGCCAAAGCAGGTCACAAAGTCAGTTCAGGGTCAGTTCACCAAGACACTAGCGAGTTACAGGGTCAACAGTGTGCTACAAGGAGATCATTAATTGAGGCTAACACTGTAATCAGGGGTAAATGCTGTGACTCATATGGTAAAGAATCTGCCTGCGTTGCAGAAGACATGAGTTCGGTCCCTGGGTGGGGAAGATCCCCTGGAGTAGGAAATGGCAGCCCACTCCAATGCTGTTGCCTGGACAATTCCATACACAGAGAGCCTGGAGGGTTACAATCCATGGGGTGGCAAAAACAATGCAATCAATCTACCACACCATCTCATCAGCTTTGCCTTTCACTTTTTAGCACACTAGTTTTCTTAAGCCTCTAAAAGAAGACTAAAATAATAGTATTTTATACATATGTATGTTGTGTGTTAGTTGATCAGTCATGTCTGACTCTGCGACTCCATGAACTGCAGCCTGTCAGGCTCCTCTGTCCATGGAATTCTCCATGCAAGAATACTGGAGTGGGTTGCCATTCCCTTCTCCAGGAAGGGAGATTGTCAGGAGATCTTCCCTAGCCAGGGATCGAATCAGGGTCTCCTGCATTGAAGGCAGATTCTTTACCATCTGAGCCACCAGGGAACCCTTACTATTATAAATAGTAATATTGCTGCTAAGTCATTTCAGTCGTGTCTGACTCTGTGCGACCCCATAGACTGCAGCCCACCAGGCTCCCCCATCCCTGGGATTCTCCAGGCAAGAACACTGGAGTGGGTTGCCATTTCCTTCTCCAATGCATGAAAGGGAAAAGTGAAAGTGAAGTCACTCAGTCGTGTCCAACTCTTAGCGACCCCATGGACTACAGCCTACCAGGCTCCTCCGTCCATGGGATTTTCCAGGCAAGAGTACTGGAGTGGGGTGCCACTGCCTTCTCTGAAATAGTAATATTATTTGTCCTCAAAATTTTCCATAAAATCTGAGAGCCAAGAAAAGTAAGTTTGTGATGAGTCTTTATATTCATATATAGTGATTGCAAGTTCATACAACCAAGTTGATTGCACCGGATATTAGTGGAGCAGTATTTTAACGTCTTTCCACTTCAGGAGAAAGGCTGGGTACTTTGAAGTTCAGTGCAACTATGTTTGAACCCTGGGGGTTTCCTAGGTGGCTCAGTGATAAAGAATCCACCTGTCAATGCAGGAGACCTGTGTTCCATACCCGGGTTGGGAAGGTCCTCTGGAGAAGGTAATGCCAACTTGCTCCAGTATTCTTGGCAGGATAATCCCATGAACAGAGGAGCTTGGCAGGCTGCATTTTGCATGGTGAGTGCTAAGTCATTTCAGTCATGGCTTCAGTCATGTCTAACTCTTGGCAACCCTTTGGACTGTAGTCTGCCAGTCTCCTCTGCCCATGGAATTTTCCAGGCAAGAATACTGGTGTAGGTATTCTTGCACTGGCAGGCAGGTTCTTTACCATGATGTACTCAATAGTGCTGACAGTAGGGTCTCTTTTGGAACACCCTCCACTCCTCCTACCGATTTAGATTCTCCACTGTTTCTCTAGAGGGCTACTATTCACATTGTGGGTGGAACTGTTTTTATAGAACAAGATTTTCCTCACCCTTAAAGAATATCCAGCATGTTTGGCCTCATCCACTAGTGTCCAGGCCCACTCAATGTATGGATTACTTCCAAAATTCCTGCATATTTCCAAACATTCCTGTAGGGGATTCTAAGAATCCTAGTTAAGAATAATATCCCTGACAATCTAACTTCCATAATATTGATCCACAAAAACTGTTGTATAAAGAACCCTGGCTTTTTGGAGTTGTTTTTGTTTTTTTGTTTTTTTTTTTCTACTACATTACAGTTCAGTTCAGTTCAGCTGCTCAGTCATGTCCGATTCTTTGCAACCCCATGAACTGCAGCATGTCAGGCCTCCCTATTCATTACCAACTCCTGGAGTTTACCCAAACTCATGCCCATTGAGTCGCTGATGCCATTTAACCATTTCATCCTCTGTCATCCCCTTCTCCTCATGCCCTCAATCTTCCCCAGCATCAGGATCTTTTCAGATAAATTAGCTCTTCACATCAGGTGGCCAAAGTATTGGAGTTTTGGCTTCAACATTAGTCCTGCCAATGAACATCCAGGACTGATCTCCTTTAGGATGGACTGGTTGGATCTCCTTACAGTCCAAGGGACTCTCTAGAGTCTTCTCCAACACCACAGTTCAAAAGGATCAATTCTTCAGTGCTCAGCTTTCTTTATAGTCCAACTCTCACATCCATACATGACCACTGGAAAAACCATAGTCTTGACTAGATGGACCTTTGTTGGCAAAATAATGTCTGTTTTTTAATATGCTGTCTAGGTTGGTCATAACTTTCCTTCCAAGGAGTAAGAGTCTTTGTTTCATGGCTGCAATCACCATCTGCAGTGATCTTGGAACCCCCACCCCCCTGCCCCCCAAAAAAGTCACACACTGCTTCCACTGTTTCCCCATCTATTTCCCATGAAGTGATGGGACCGGATGCCATGATCTTCATTTTCTGAATGTTGAGCTTTAAGCCAACTTTTTCACTCTTCACTTTCACTTTCATCAAGAGGCTTTTTAGTTCCTCTTCACTTTCTGCCATAAGAGTGGTGTCATCTGCACATCTGAGGTGATTGATATTTCTCCCGGCAATCTTGATTCCAGCTTGTGCTTCTTCCAGCCCAGGGTTTCTCATGATGTACTCTGCATATAAATTAAATAAGTAGGGTGACAATATACAGTCTTGATGTACTCCTTTTCCTATTTGGAACCAGTCTGTTGTTCCATGTCCACTTCTAATTGTTTCTTCCTAACCTGCATACAGATTTCTCAGGAAGCAGATCAGGTGGTCTGGTATTCCCATCTCTTGAAGAATTATCCACAGTTTATTGTGATCCACACAGTCAAAGGCTTTGGCATAGTCAATAAAGCAGAAATAGATGTTTTTTCTGAACTCTCTTGCTTTTTCCATGATCCAGCATATGTTAGCAATTTCATCTCTGGTTCCTCTTCCTTTTCTAAAACCAGCTTGAACATCTGGAATTTCATGGTTCACATGTTGCTAAAGCCTGGCTTGGAGAATTTTGAGCATTACTTTACTAGTGTGTGAGATGAGTGCAACTGTGCAATAGTTTGTGCATTTTTTGGTGTTGCCTTTCTTTGAGATTGGAATGAAAACTTGCCTTTTCCAGTCCTGTGGCCACTGCTGAGTTTCCCAAATTTGCTGACATATTGAGGGCAGCACTTTCACAGCATCATCTTTCAGGATTTGAAATAGCTCCACTGGAATTCCATCACCTCCACTAGCTTTGTTTGTAGTGATGCTTCCTAAGGCCCACTGGACTTCATATTCCAGGATGTCTGGCTCTAGGTGAGTGACTACATTACACTGAAATTCAAATTTCCAGAAGTGAGAAAGAAAAAAAAAATTGAAGAGAGAATCATTTCCCACAGATTGGCACCTAAGCAATGGTATGCTTTGGCCAGTGTTGTGATTTAAAAACACATCTGCTTTCCAAAATGTCCCCTGTATGTCTTCCATTATCCACTATATCTTTTTCAATTAAGGAATGCAAGACCTTTTCAAAAAATGTGTGTCATTTAGGACAAATTATAATGTTCTTATATGTGCATACTTTTGTGAAATGTAACTTTTGAGTGAGTAACTAGAACCTAGCATGGACCTAAGAGATTTACAGCATACCTCAGAGATATTGTGGGTTAGGTTCCAGACCACCACAATAGAGTGAATATTGCAAGAAGGTGAATCACACAAATCATTTTGGTTTTTCCAGTGCATATAAAAGTTATGTTTACACTATACTGTAGTTTATTAGCTATGCAATAGCATTATGCTTAAAAATAGGTATACTTAATTTATTGCTTCTCTGGTGGCTCAGATGGTAAAGAATCTGCCTGCCAATGCAAGAGACCCGGGGCTCAATCCCTGGGTCAGGAAAATCCCCTGGAGAAGGAAATGGCAATCCACCCCAGTATTCTTGCCTGGAGAATTCCATGAGCAGAAGAGCCTAGTGCAGTACAGTCAAAGTGTTGCAGAGTTGGACACGACTGAAGCAACTTTCACTAATTTATTATTAAAAAATAACTATCATGGAAGCCTTCAATGAGTAGTGATATTTTTGCTGGCGGAAGACCTTGGTTCAATGTTCATGGCTGTTGACTGGTCTGAGTGGTGGTTTCTAAAGGTTGGAATGACTGTTGACATTTCTGAATATAAGACAAAAATGAAGTTTGCTGCATCAGTTGACTCTTCCTTTCATAAACGATTTCTCTGTATTATGCAAGACTGTTTGATTATATTTTACCCACAGTAGAACTTTGAAGATTGGAGTCAGTCCTCTTAAACATTGCCACTGTTTTATCAACTATGCTAATATAATGTTCTAAATCCTTTGTTATTTCAATAGTCTTCACAGCATTTTCACCAAGAGTAGATTCCATCTCAAGAAACCACTCTATTTGCTCATTCATAAAAAGCAACTATCCATTCAAGTTTTTTCAGGAGATAACAGAAATTCAGTCACATCTTCAGGCTCCATTTCTGATTTAGTTCTCTTATTATTGCCACCATGTCTGCAGTTACTTCTTTCACTGAATGCTTGAACCCCTCAAAGTCATTCATAACAGTTAGAATAAATTTCTTCCAAACTCCTATTTATTTGATTTTCTGAGATCATCCCATGAATCACAAATATTTTTAATGGCCATCTAAAAGATGAATCTTCTCCAGATTTTCAGTTGACCTCCCAGTTCCAATAGAGGAATCACTATCTTTGGTAGCTCTAGACTTATGAAATATATTTCTTAAATAATAAGACATCTACATTACTCCTTGATCCATGAGCTGCAGAATAGATATTTGTTAGCAGTCATGAAAAACAACATTCATCTTATTGTATATCTTCATCAGAGCACTTGAGAGAACAGGTACATTGTCAATGAGTAGTAATATTTTGAAAGAAATCTTTTTCTCTGAGAAGTAGGTCTCAATAGTGGGTTTAAAAGATTCAGTAAACCATGTTATAAACAGATATACTTTGTTGTTTCATTTATAGAGCATAAGTAAATAGATTTAGCATAATTCTTAAAGACCCTAGAATTTTCAGAATGTATATGAAAACTGGCCTCAACTCCAAGTTGCCAGTTTTGTTAACCCCTAGCAAGAGAGCTAGTCCATTTTTGAAACTTTGAAGCCAAGCATTGACTTCTCCTCTCAAGCTATGAAAGTTGTATATGGCATCCAATGTAAGACTGTTTTGTCTACATTAAATATCTGTTGCTTAATGTAGCTGCCTTCATTTTATTTATTTTAGCTAGGCTTTCTGATTAACTTGGTGCAGCTTCTACATGAGCATTTTCTGCTTTATCTTGTATTTCTATGTTATGGAGACAGCTTCCTTGCCTCTCTCATCTTTCTAGAGTTAAAGAGTCAGAGCATTGCTCTGGCTTAGGCTTTGGCTTAATGGAATGTTGTAGCTAGTCTGATCTTCCATTCAGACCACTAAACCATTCTCCATAACAACAACAAAGTTGATTTGTTTTCATGTGTGTGTTCACTGGAATAGCACTTTTAATGTCCATGTATAAATTTTTCTTACATTCACAACTTGGCTATTTGGACAAGAGGCCTAACTGTTCACCTAACTTGGCTTTCAACATGGCTTCCCCAGAAGTTTAATCATTTGTAATTTCTGATTTAAACTGAGAGATGGGTGACTCTTTGTTTCACCCAAATAAATAAATAAATATTTATTAGTGGCTGCTTTAGGGTTATCAATTACCCTAATTTCAATGTTGCTGTGTCTCAGGGAGTAGGGAGGCCCTGGGAAGAGAGTGAATTGCTAGTAAGGAGAGCCATCAGAACATTCCCTCTTATAACCATAAATTTATCCTCTTAGTCTGTAAGTCTGTTTATGTTTTGTAAATAAGCTCATTCATATTCAAGGAGATCAAACCAGTCAATCCTAAAGGAAATCAACCCTGAATATTCATTAGAAAGACTGAGGCTGAAGCTGAAGCTCCAGTACTTTCACCACCTGATGCAAAGAACTGACTCATTGGAAAAGACCCTGATGCTGGGAAAGATTGAGGGCATGAGAAGAAGGGAACAGCAGAGGATGAGACGGTGGGATGGCATCACCAACTCAATGGACCTGAGTTTGAGCAAACTCCTGGAGATAGTGAAGGACAGGGGAGCCTGACATGCTACAGTCCATGGAGTCGCAAAAGTCGGATATGTCTTAGCAACTGAAAAACAACAATAGCAACCACGTATAAGTGATATTATGGTATACTTCTTTCTTTGACTTACTTCACTTTTTGAAAATCTCCTTAACTAGAGTCTTCCTCACCCTCTTTCCCACCTATTATTAACATAAACAGCTGTCTGATAACTCAGTGATCTTCATTCTAGGAATGTTTTCCCTGATCCTTTATTATTTGCCTCAAATATATAGGTCTTGTCCTATCAATGTTCTAAATTCCACTAAAGATCATTTACCTGCTTGAGTTCCATCCTCTTAGGAAATAAAATATGAATTAGCTAACTGGGCAAATGAATTCCCCAGACACTATTGGTTGCTTTTCCAAATCTTTTCTTTCTTGGTGGCAATATCCCCATTGGGACTCTGAGAAGGATGGCATTATCCTGAAGTCCAAAAGTAATTACTGAAGAAAAAAAGAAAAAAAAAAGCCAACCATATTGGTCCTATTGTCCTTGTCAGTGACTGGTTTAATATTGCTGATATGTTACAATACTGGCCAATGAAATATGAGAAGACATTTTTGGATTGCCTTGGAAAAGATTTCTTTTTTCCCTTTTACTAGGGTAGGGAAATGACTGTATGTAATGGTTGAAATTGTAGCAACCATCTTCCCATTATGACATGAGTTACACTGACATATTGGGAATTACAAAGGATTTTGTATGTCAAAGTTATCTTACCTGATGTTAGAAGAGATAATTTTTTGTTAGAAGAGTTTTTTTCTTGTTGTTGTTGTTCCTGAGTCAGAATTTTCTGTGACTTGAAGTTTAAAACTTCTTAACGAATAACTACCAATACTACATAACTGTACAGTTTATAAGATCATGTCCAGTAAAATATTTTAACAGTGACACCCTGGAGAAATTGTTTGCTCTTTAAACCATGTTTCAGACACATTAAAAGAAAAAAAAAAATGTATGCCGTGCTTTTCAACCATTTTCAAAGCACACAGTTTGGAAGACTACAGTTTTATGGGACTAGTTTGCCTCTGAGCCACAAAGTTAAATGCTCTGTGTCCTATATTTCTGACTGAATGTAGACAAGTTTTTAACAAAGAATAAAGTTCTGGACCAGACATACTGGACAATAAAATGGGCAATAAAATGCTTTAAGATGCTCAACAATAGCTTTAAAACGAATGTGGCCAGAGAGTTCACTTAAGACCATTATGTAGCCTATTGGGTAATTATATTTCCATATTATTTATGGATATTCTCTCTTTTAGAGATTCCCTACTCAGAATAAATAGGGATATATACCCTGACTTCACATAGGAATCCAGGATGAAATATTTTTTGAACATTTAAACAAGGAAGGAAGACTATTGGCAGAAAGTGAGGCTGTAATAGGTAGACAGAGAATCTAGAAAGGAGAATAAAACAAAGCCGTCATAGACAGAAAAAAAGAACTGAGCTTCACTTGCAATATTCAGTCTGGGGATGGTCTCTTAAAGTGTGAATTATCTGCACTGAGAAAGGAAGGGAGGGTACAAAGAATAGAATAAAATTTAGAGTGCATTAAATTTTACATCAATGACTTTTCTGTGTAGAGAAATACTAGACCAAACACAAGCAAATGGACTATATATCATTTCTACACACTGCTGTGCTAGTGAATTCATCCCTGATCTGAATGGTAAGAGCAGATTCATTGGGAATGAATAATAGTGTGACATAGCTAATTAATGCCAGTTCCATCTAGGCCTCTTAGGCAATCATGCCAAATTGTACAGTGCAATGGGGTGTTTTTTATGTGACAGTGGTGTATGGGGGATTGATCTGCAAATGTAAAGATGGCATCAAACTATGGGACCAGAACTAACTGCTCAGCATTATGGTCACACTGAATTACAGCTTTTTGATCTGGCAAAACTGCCACAAGACTTAGCATTTTTGAAATACTATCATAAAACGGAATTCTGAAATAACTAGCTCATCAATCACTGACATTCCATGCTGCTTCCCAGAATTGGAAGCACATATGTAAGTATTTTGAATCTTCTTTGTAGAAAAAGTTCTTCTTAAAGGCGTCATTTTATACAATCACACACACCAGGTCTAAAAGGCCTGGTAAGAATGTTCCGTTTTTTAAGGCATTCATGTAACAATTGAGTGAAATAATTGTGAATATGAAGGAGACAAATGAGAGCATCCTTTTAAAGCAGTTGTTTAGGTAACTTACATGCAAGACATCCAAATTACATATTTATTCACTAGTTTTGAGTAACTGATTATTTTTCAATCTTGCCAATGTCAAACTAAACCTGTTTAACAAGTGGTTGATAAAATCTTGATAATATATACTCCATTGTTTGCATATAGTTTTGCTGTATTTCTTTAAAATCAACCTTATAAATTGTATTACGTGCATTCTTAAGTTTGTGTTTGTCTAAAGAACTGATAAAAATGTTTTATTATAAACAAGAATATGTATGTATTCTATATATATCTACTCATATATCTGACAAATATTTTCATAAATATATATATATCTTTTGTGAAAAGATTTGTCAGATATATATATATATATATATATATATATATATATGCACACACACACCTGGAGAAGGAAATGGTAACTCATTCCAGCATTCTTGCCTGGAGAATCCCAGATACAGTGGAGCCTGGTGGGCTGCAGTCTATGGAGTTGCACAGAGTAGGACACGACTGAAGTGACTTAGCAGCAGCAGCTGCAGCATATATTTATATATATATATATACTCAGTATATATGTGTATATATATACACTCAGTCCTGTCTAACTCTTTGTGATGCTTAGAACTGTAGTCCACCATGCTCCTCTGTCCATGTGATTCTCCAGGCAAGTATACTGGAGTTGGTTGCCATGCCCTTTTCCAGGGGATCTTTGCAACTCAGGGAATGCACTGGCAGGCAGATTTTTTACCACTGTGCCACCTGGGAAGCCCTAGACACATATTAATGACAAGTATCTGTTCTTTTAAGACATTATCTCTTTCAAAGTACTCTTTGACCCAAATGAATAAATTTTTCTTGAATGCAAATTTTCAAATCCTATTATCATCTGATTTATATTTTCATGCATTATGTTTATTTATTCATTACTAGTATAATAAATATATTATAAATATTATATTTATTATATTACAATACATATTTATTATATTAATAAATACATTTATTACAATAAATTATATATATTATAATATATTATATTATATGTTTATATATAATATATATTTAATATATATATAATTAATGAAATAATTATTTATTCTTTTGAGTCACTTTTTTTTTTCCAGTTTTATTTATTTATTTACTTTACAATATTGTACTGTTTTGCCATACATTAACATGAATCACCATGGGTGTACATGAGTTCTCCATTCTGAACCCCCCTCCCACCTCCCTCCCCATTCCATCCCTCTGGGTCATCCCAGTGCACCAGTCCTGAGCACCCTGTATCATGCATCAAACCTGGACTGGCGATTTGTTTCACATGTGATAATTTACGTGTTTCAATGCCATCCTCCCATATTATCCTGCCCTCACCTTCTCCCACAGAGTCCAAAAGATTGTTCTATACATCTGTGTCTCTTAGCTGTCTTGCATACAGGGTTATCGTTACCATCTTTCTAAATTCCATATATATGCATTAGTATACTGTATTGGTGTCTTTCTTTCTGGCTTATTTCACTTTGTATAATAGGTTCCAGTTTCATCCACCTCATTAGAACTGATTCAGATGTATTCATTTTAATGGCTGAGTAATAGTCCATTGTGTATAGGTACCACAGCTTTCTTATGTACATCACTTATGTACAACTTATTGTTGGTTTATATTTTTAGAAAGCAAACTTTTCCTTTAAACTGGTAAGTTTATCCCACTTATGTATTTCTGTTCTGTTATTGTTATCATAGTTTATCACATCAGAATTTCATTGTTTTGACCGGTATCTTAGTCATAAAAATTATATAAAGATTAGCCTACAAGTAATAAAACAAGCAAAAGTGTTAGTCACTTAGTCATGTCCCATCCTTTGCAACCCCATGGACTGCAGCCAGCCAGCCTCCTATTTCCATGGAATTCTCCAGGCAAGAACACTGGAGTGGGTTGCCATGTCTTTCTCCAATGAATGAAAGTGAAAAGTGAAAGTGAAGTCGCTCAGTCATATCCAACTTTTAGCGACCCCATGGACTGCAGCCTACCAGGCTCCTCCATCCATGGGATTTTCCAGGCAAGAGTACTGGAGTGGGGTGCCATTGCCTTCTCCGTTACCATCTGAGCCACCAGTATATCTCCCAAACTCCAGACAATCTGAGAATATATTTTTGTTTCTTTTGCACATTAATAGTGACTTGGCTATGAATGAATTTATATTAACTCTCTTTTCCTTGGAAACATTATAGTCTTGACGTCAATCCACAATGATTGCCTAAAAGAAGTCTGAGGCTCTCTTGCTCTTTTTGTTTATAGGTAACTTGCTTTGTCTGTATGCCTTTGGCATTATTATTATTTTATACCTACAATTCAATAGTTTCAGTAGCACATGTTTTCTTTCTGAATGTTCTCTTATTAACTTTTCTGGGAACAAGGTGAACCTTGCCAGTGTGTAAATTCAGCTATTTTCTCATTTCAGAAAAGTATTTATCTTTAATTTTCCATGATTCTATCTGTTATGCTTTTTGTATCAGTTCAGTTCAGTCCCATAATCTTGTCCGACTCTTTGCGACCCCATGGACTGCAACACACCAGGCTTCCCTGTCCATCACCAACTCCCAGAGCTTGCTCAAGTTCATGTCCGTTGAGTCAGTGATGCCATCCAGCCATCTCATCCTCTGTCCTCCCCTTCTCCTCCTGCCTTCAGTCTTTCCCAGCAATAGTGTCTTTTCCAATAAGTCAGTTCTTCACACCAGGTGGCCAAAATATTGGTTTCAGCTTCACCATCAGTGCTTCCAATGAATATTCAGGACTGATTTCCTTTAAGATTGACTGATTTGATCTCCTGGTAGTCCAAGGAACTCTCAAGAGTCCTCCAACACCATAGTTCAAAGCGTCAATTCTTCGAGGCTCATATTTCTTTATAGTCAGGGAGGCTCCAATTTTCCATATGTTTCTATTCTCAAAATCGAGTTTTTATCCTTAAACCCACTTTTCCTACTTCATTTTTCCTCTTTCAACTCTAAGTGATACACTATGTGTGTGCTCGTGTCCAACTCTGCAAAACCATAGACTGTAGCCATTTAGGCTCCTGTGTCCATAGACTTTTCCAGGCAAAGATATGGAGTGGGTTGCCATTTTCTTCTCCAGGGGATCTCCAGGAAAATACCTTATTAGTAGAAATGGTCTTCCAATTCTTACTTCTTGTTTCTAAAGTATTCTTCCATGGCACCTTTCCTCTCACTTTGTTTTCTAATTACTCTCTCTCTTACAAGCTCATCTTTTAACTGATTTTGTCGGATTACTACTCTCTTCTTTCATAGGTCCCATGATCTACTTGATTTAGTACTTGATGCATATGTTTTCTAGGTTTTTTTCTGTTTCCATTCACTCAGATTGTAATTTCCAGGACTCTTTTGTTTTCTCCTTTCCTTTCTTCAGTTCATTTCTCAGCAGAACAGCTATATGGAACCTAATTGAATCTTCTTTTTGCTCCTTCTTTGATTTGGCACAGTTTTATCTAAAGTTTTCAGAAATACAGTGAGTCCTTCTCATTTATCTTGATGGCCAGGTATGGATAGTTTCCTTTTTTTCTTTTTTTAATGTATTTCAGTCAGTTGGAGTGAGATATAAAATTGAGTTGTTTTTAAGAGACTTTTCTTTGATATTTTCTACACCTTTTTGTTGCCAGGGTGCCAACTGCCCATTCAGCTCAAACCTTGCCTAAAAGGGGGCCCTAGGGCTTCAGTGCATACCACCCAATGCAGGAAGAGCTATACTAAACTTTGGTAAAAAGATCCTTAGTTTTTGGACTGGACCCTTTCTGCTTTTTCCCTTCTCTTTCTCTTCCTTCTTTTTTAAAATACTTGTTGTGGCTTCTCTGGTGGTTGAGCAATAAAGAATCTGTCTGAAATGCAGGAGATGCAGGTTCAGTCCCTGAATCAGGAAGATCCCCTGAAGAAGGAAATGGCAACCTACTCCAGTATTCTTGCCTGGGAAATACTATGGATAAAGGAGCCTGATGGGCTAGAGTCCACAGGATTGCAAAGAGTCAGACACACTGAGCACACCATAATTTCTTTACAATGTTGTGTTATTTCTGCTGCACAATGAAGTGAATCAACCATATGCCTACATATATCCCTTCCTTCCTGAACCTTCCTTCCACCCCCACACCATCCCAGGTATTTATGTCATCACTGAGCATTGATCTTAGTTCCTTGTGCTGTACAGCAGGTTCCAACTAGGTATCTGTTTTACATATGATAGTGTGTATGTCAATTCTAATCTCACAATTCACCTTCCCCTTCCCCACCAGGTCTACATGTCAATTCTCTACGTCTGTGTCTGTATTCTTGTTCTGCGAATAGGTTCATCTGTACCATTTCTCCAGAGAAGACATACTGATGGCCAAGAAGCACATAAAAAGGAGCTCAACATCATTAATTATCTGAAAAATGCAAATCAAAATTCAATATGGTATTACCTCACACTGATCAGAATGTCCATAATCAAAAAAATCTATAAGCAATAATTTCTGGAGAGAATATGGAAAAAAGGGAACTCTCTTACACTGTTGATAGGAATATAAATTGATACAGCCACTATGGAAAACAGTACAGAGGTTTCTTAAAAAACTAAAAATAAAATTTTTCTTATCCTATTTTTATTCTTTATTTTATCATAGTCAACTGATTCCTTCTGTCAAAAAATTTGGCCTTGTTAAAATGATTTAAAAAGACAATTTAGGTGATACTTTAACACTTCGTGAAGTATGAATTTCTCCAAACTCTTGAGAATGGAGTCACCCACATTTTGAAGTGTTAAATAAAGTTTGTTTGAATTGTCAAATTGATCTCACTTTTTTTTTTTGGCTAGTTTAGATGTCACTGAACTTGGAAAACCATGTTAGTAAAACAAATCTTTAGCTTTTGGTTTCATATTCTTGTAAATGGTCCATCTGCACAAAAGTCAGACCATCTGAGTTATCAATTCATGATTGTCAAGTAACATGGATCATTGCCCTGCTTCCTTGATACTTCAGACACACCCAGATATATAACCCCAGCCAATCAATATTTTCATTCGTTCTCTTCCTTGTTCCCTATTCTTTATCCTATAAGGTCTTATGCCTTCTGCTCCTTTTTTGCTATTCTCTGAACTCTTGAATCACATGATCACAATCTTGTCTAACTCAATCAAACTATGAGTCATGCAGTGTAGGGTCACACAAGATGGATGAGTCATGGTTGAGAATTCTGGCAAAACATGATCCACTGGAGAAGGGAAAGCCTAGCTGCTTCAGTATTCTTGCCTTGAGAACCCCGTGAACAGTGTAAAAAGGCAAAAAGATATGACACTGAAAGATGAACTCTCCAGGTCAGTAGGTGTGCGGTATGATTCTGGAGAAGAGTGAAACAACTCCAGAAAGAATGAAGAAACATAGCCAAAGCAAAAACAACACCCAGTTTGGATGTGACTGGTGAAGCAAGTAAAGTTCGATGTTGTAAAGAAGAATATTGCATAGGAACCTGGAATGTTATGTCCATGAATCAAGGAAGTGGTCAAACAGGAGATGGCAAGAGTTAACATCGACATTTTAGGAATCAGTGAACTAAACTGGATTGGAATGGATGAATTTATTCAGAAGACTATTATATCTACCACTGTGGGCAAGAATCCAAATAAGAAGTGAGTATCCCTCACAGTCAACAAAGGAGTCTGAAATGCAGTACTTGGGTGAAATCTCAAAAATGACAGAGTGATCTCTGTTTACTTCCAAGGTAAAACATTCAATATCACAGTAATCCAAGTCTATACCCCAACCACTAATACTGAAGAAAATGATGTTGAATGGTTCTATGATGACCTACCAGACCTTCTAGAACTAACACCAGAAAAAAAGATGTCCTTTTTATCATAGGGGACTGGAATGCAAAAGTAGGATTCAAGAAATACCTAGAGTAACAGGCAAATTTGGCTTTGGAGTACAAAATGAAGCAGGGCAAAGGTTAATGGAGTTCTGCCAAGAGAAAGCACTGGTCATAGCAAACAACATCTTCCAACAACACAAGAAATGACTATACCCAAGGACATCACCAGGTGGTCAATACTGAAATCAGATTGATAATAGTCTTTGCAGCTGAAGGTGGAGAAGATCTATATAGTCAGTAAAAACAAGACCAGAAAATGACTGTGGCTCAGAACATGAACTCCTTATTGCCAAATTCAGACTTAAATTGAAGAAAGTAGGGAAAACCCTTAGACCATTCAGGTATGACCCTTATGACTATACAGTGAAAGTGACAAATAGATTCAAGGGATTAGATCTGATAGACAGAGTGCCTGAAGAACTATGGACAGAGGTTCATAACATTGTACAGGAGACCCTGAACAAAACCAGACCCTAGAAAAAGAAATGCAAAAAGGCAAAATAATGGTCTGAGGAGGACTTACAAATAATTAAGAAAAGAATGGAAGTAAAAGGCAAAGGAGAAAAGAAAAGATATGTCCCTCTGAATGCAGAGTTCCAAAGAACAGAAAAGGGAGATAAGAAACCCTTCCAAAGTGATCAGTGTAAAGAAATAGAGGGTAAAAAAAAGAATGGGAAAGACCTTCAAAAAAATTAAAGATACCAAGGGAAACTTTCATGCAAAGATGGGCACAATAAACAACAGATATGGTATGGACCTAAAACAAGCAGATATTAAGAAGAGGTTGCAAAAGTACACAGAAGAATTGTATAAAACATATCTTAATGACCCAATGTTGTGATCACCTAGAGCCTGGAATGTGAAGTCAAGTGGGCCTTAGGAAGCATCATGATGAACAAAGCTAGGTGATGGAATTCCAGCTGAGCCATTTCAAATCCTAAAAGATGATGCCGTGAAAGTGCTGCACTTAATATGCCAGCAAAATTGGAAAACTCAGCAGTGACCACAGGACTGTAAGAGGTCAGTTTTTACTCCAGTACCAAAGAAAGGCAATGCCAAATATGTTCAAACCACCTCACTATTGCAATCATCTGCTAGCAAAGCAATGCTCAAAATTATCCAGCCAGGCTTCAACAGTATATGACCCGAGAACTTCCAGATGTACAAGCTGGATTCAGAAAAGGCAGAGGAACCAGAGATCAAATTGCCAACTTCCACTGGTAAGAGAATTCTAGAAAAGTCATCTGCTCCTGCTTCATTGACTATGCCAAAGCCTTTGAGTGTGTGGACCACAACAAACTGTGGAAAAATTTTAAAGAGATGGGAGTATGAGACCACCTTACCTGCCTCCTAAGAAACTTATATGTAGGTCATGAAGCAATTGTTAGAACTGGACAGCAAACAAAAGACTGGTTCAAAATTGTGAAAGGAGTATGTCTTTCTATATATTGTCACCTTACTTATATAACTTGTATGCAGAGTACATCACGGGAAATGCAGGGCTGGATGAAGCACAGGCTGGAAACAAGATTGCTGGCAGAAATATCAATAACCTCAGATATGCAGATGAAACCTCCCTTATGGCAGAAAGCAAAGATAATCTAAAGAGTCTCTTGATGAGGGTGAAAAAGGAGAGTGAAAAAGCTGGCTTAAAACTCAGCATTCAAGAAACTAAGGTCATGGAATCTGGTCCCATCACTCCATGGCAAATATATGGGGAAACAATGGAAACAGTGATAGATTTTATTTTCTTGGTCTCCAAAATCACTGAAGATGGTGACTGCAACCATGAAATTAAAAGACAATTGCTCCATGGAAGAAAAGCTGTGACAAACATAGACAACATATTAAGAAGCAGAGACATCACTTTGCGAACAAAGTCTGTTGGGGGAGTTTGTAATTTCCTTGGTTCTGTCTTGTCATAACAAAAATTTGAAGTGACAGACCAGTGTTACAGCCTTCGAACAGACCAGTGTTACAGCTCTCAGATGGACCAGTGTTACAGCTCAGTTTTGTTTAGAAAGTAAAGGAAAATACATCCTCGAGGCATGAGGGCATGCCAACCCAAAAGGGAAGAGAGGCCCCCGCCCAATTTTGGCTCCTCTTTTTATCTGTTTTTTCTCCTCCCCCTGGACCTGCCCTGTGTAAATTGGAGTGCTGTTTTACCTGAGGTCCTCAGTCTGGTCCTCAGACATTCCTTTCTTCTATTTTCACAGGCTTTTCCTTTTTGTTATTTAGCCACCACCATTTTGGATTCCTTTTTCCTATTCTAACTACCTAACAGGTCTGTCTAGTCAAAGCTATGATTTTGCTAGTACTCATGTATAGATGTGAAAGTCAGACCATAAAGTAAGCTGAGCACTGAAGAATTGATGCTTTTGAACTGTGGTGTTGGAGAAGACTCTTGAGAGTCCCTTGCCTGCCAGATCAAGCCAGCCAATCCTAGAAGAAATCAATCCTGAATATTCATTGGAAGCATTGATGCTGAAGCTCCAATGCTTTGTCCATCTGATGCAAAGAACTGACTCATTAGAAAGGACGCTGCTGTTGGGAAAGTTTGAAGGCAGGAGGAGAAGGGGTAACAGAGGATGAGACCGTTGGATGGATCACCAACTTGAGGGACATGAGTTTGAGCAAGCTCCAGGAGTTGGTGATAGTCAGGGAAGCCTGGAGTGCTGCAGTTCATGGGGCTGCAAAGAGTCGGAGCTGACTGAGCAACTGAACTGAACTCTTGAATATAAAGACTGTCAGCTCGTGACTTATTACATTTTGTTTGTAGCATATAGTCTTCTTCAGTTATTTTAACACCCTAGCAGATTGTCTGAGATCTTATCTACCTATTTTGTCCAGATGAGAAAATCAACATTCATTAAAAAATAAAATAGAAAAGAGTGAATCTAGTTTTATACTTAATATTGGGGGAATATCATCAAGATTTTTCATAACCTGTTACTTTTGAGAAAAAGATGTCTGCTAGAAGACATTTGTAGTATAAAACATAGTGATTAAGAATAATATCCACCTTATTCTACTCAGTTCAAATTCTAGGTGGACTCCATGCTGTTTGTGAAAATGGGCCAGCTATATATAATCATTTACTTTCATGTATAAAACTGTGAAATCAAGGTAAATTCTTACCTTCTAGGAATTTGTTTGGCTAAGGTTTTTAGAAAAAGTTATTTTGTTAGGCCAAAGTGATTTGGTATCTGTAAAGACTTGGCAATAAGCACTCAAATAAGGTAGAATTTTCTTTGTAATGTCTGTTTAGTAACCTAATAGAGAATTATAACCAGATGAAACCTTTAAAATACTGTTTATATCCACATGCATATTCAATGATAGATCACATTATAAAAACTAGAAAAGATTTCTATTTAATTTGAAAAGACAGAACACGAAAGAGCGAAATGTTCCAGAGAAGAGTGGTAGAATCTTGCAATCTGTAGTGATTGTATTTCTTTGTGTTATTATTATCTAAGCCGTGAATATCCAGGTGCATGTAATGGAAATGTTCATTTTTATGCTCATTATTCAGCACCTGCTAAGGTGTATCTATTTTCTTGAATAGCATAAAATAAATTAAAATAACATGAATACAATGTTATTTCTACTATATAATTCTACTTTCAGGGTATTTGAAGGGACTGTGTATCATTTATGTTTCCTTTGTTTATGGATGATTATTGTAATGACACCATTGTTTAAGCTGTGGTTTTTATAAATTGTTCCTTGGGTACATGATTAGTATTTTCCAACATCAGTTTCTATGGTAATAAAATATAGCATACATATTTTCCTGAGCTAAAATTGATTTTTATAAATGGCATTTGGTCTAGACCCAATCAGCTTTGTTAATATTTCACTTTGTAACTGTTCAACTGCCACAGCTAAGGGTGTTATAAAGGTTTTACTTTAGTAAATGAAATGGGAGAAAAAAAGTTACAATCTTTCAACAAGGATGCCAATCTTTTTATAGCCCTCTTAGGAAAGTTGCTCTTTCTGAGGTAAATTTAATACCAATCTCATTTGTTAGTGATCATGGTTGGAATGTAGTCTCTTAATTATATGGCCAAATACTTTAATATTCTTACTGCACTTTTAAAAAATGGCATGGATAACTTATAATTACAAAGAGTGCATTATACCCTCATGTAGAGAGGCAGAACATGAACAATATAATTTTATAAATCAATAACTTAATCATGTGTAAAAATCTGCTATTATGCACCTCACTGTTTTATTTTCCCTTGAGGCTGCTATTTATTCTAAACTACAAGAACTTCTCAGAATTCTTTTTCTTGATTTGATTCTATAATATCATTTTTCCATGTAACGCTGGTTTCAATGACATGGAACTATTTTTCTTGAACTGTGTTCATGTCAAAAATATGAAACACTTTCCTGGAATTTTAAATCTAAAACTGATAAAGTTCTTGTTATGTCTTTCCTGACAAGGATTTATTTCTAAATTACCTTCGAGAAAATATAATGGTTTAATTGGTTTAAGAATAATCAGTATTTTAATCTTTTAAAAAAATCTAGATAAACCATTTGAATAACTACTATGGTCAGCTTAATTTTTCTAAGGACCTATTTTGAAAACTATGCAATTCAAATGCAGAAGCCAAAAGTTAATATTAAAATAACATATGTTTCTGTTGTCTTTTAGTTGCTAAGTCATATCCAACTCTTTGTGACCCCCTGAACTCTAGCCTTCCAAGCTCCTCTGTCCATGGAATTTCCCAGGCAAGAATACTGGAGTGGGTTGCCATTTCCTTCTTCAGGGGATATTCCTGACTTGGGAATGGAACCCTTGTCTCCTATATTGGCAGACAGATTCTCTATCACTGAGTCTTTAGGAAAGCCAAAATAACATTTATTACTATAAATATGTTATAAATTATAATGTAAGTGCATTCTATTACTTAAATAGTTTCAGGTTTAAATAAAGTATAATGGAAGCCCTGGTGGCTCAGTTGGTAAAGAATCTGCCTGCAAGGCAGGAGAACCAGGTTCGATCCCTGCATCAGGAAGATCCACTGGAGAAGGCACGGCTACCCCTCCAATATTTTTGCCTGGAGAATCTCTTGGACAGACGAGCCTGGCAGGCTACAGTCCATGGGGTTGGAAAGAGTATAATATGATGGAGTGATTAACACTTTCACTTTTTACTTTCAATTTTCATAATTTATTTCCATCACCATAAGCCTGCAACATGGACATCTTTAAACACACACACTCACAGTTCACTACACACATATATAAACATTTAAATGCAATTTATATGAGTGGAAACATACAGTAGAAAAGCAATACCTTATATGCTTATTTTTTATTGATCAATGGCATATTATGTTTGAAAAATATTAAGATTTTGCCTTCTTAATGTAATATAATTTAAAAATACTTACAGATGCTGCCTTTCAAATAAAATGACACTTTCAGAAATATAAATATCTGGGATACATTTGAGATATTATCTCATACTTCTGAGATGCTGACTGAAACATCAACAACTTCAAAGGAAACCTTAGGCTAAGTCTAAATAACTGGTAGAAAAAGGAGAAACTGACCCTTCCTAAAACGGCTCTCATACAATCAGTAAGAACCTTGCAGGATGCTGTCAAAATTTAAAAGAACATAGAATAAGCAACAAATAAATAGGAATGACTTTAATTCACGTGACGAATATTGACTAAATAACCATTTTCTAAGGCTTGCTGCTGCTAAGTCGCTTCAGTCGTGTCCGCCTCTGTGCGACCCCAGAGACGGCAGCCCACCAGGCTCCCCCGTCCCTGGGATTCTCCAGGCAAGAACACTGGAGTGGGTTGCCATTTCCTTCTCCAATGCATGAAAGTGAAAAGTGAAAGTAAAGTCGCTCAGTCGTGTCCGACCCTCAGAGACCCCATGGACCGCAGCCTTCCAGGCTCCTCCGTCCATGGGATTCTCCAGGCAGGAGTACTGTAGTGGAGTGCCATTGCCTAGAGCTAAGAAAAAACAACTTCTCCTCTTTTTTATTCCTATTCTCTTTCCTTACTGTCCTAGGCTTTTTAAAATTACTATATTTGTATTTAAGTTAACAGCATTTTAATTAAGTCTGTTTTAGTTTATTCCTTCTGCTAATCGTCCCCTACTAACTAGTGGACGACATGAAAGGAGGGACTCTAATTCGTACTTGAATCACTTCACATAGATCTTTGCAAGTATTACAAAGTATGTTTGTTGGAATACACTGAGACAATAAATTAGCCAGTTTTTCTTCTGCCTTTCCATTTTGGGCCCTTAGTACTCTTGGTTGTGGACAGTCCAGAGCAGAATTTGCCTCTATCTGCAAAACAGTTTGGCCGAATGCACAAGTCAACTTGTTTCTGGTTTGAGCTTACACAGTGGCCCTTCACTTTCACCCTAGAAGATAGGAGGAAAAAATGATTTCTTGCTTACAATCTCCTGGACGTTTGCTCTCTTGAATCCTAACTGATCCCAAAATGGATGCTAATTTTGGCAGATGTTAATTAACAAATGTTAATAATTAACCTAATCTCATTGTCTACATTTGTTCACATTTTACTATCTAAAATTCACTATAAATTTCAGAACTGTGCTTAGATTTTAATAGTTTTTGCTGTTCTGCAAGAGAGAAAATTGCATTGTTCTATGAGTTGCTTTTTTAAGCCACCTAGGTAGTTTTTATTAAAGTTATATAATTAAATTTTATAGAAAGCACATGTTTCTGCAGTCTTCAGAATATTTATGCTCAGTGTTTGCTTTGAGTGTTTAATTGCTACTGGAAATGTGGATTTCTAGGCTAGCAGTACCTACCACTCTCCTGGACTTCTCACAGTACCATTCAAAACCCAGAACCGCTGTTGCCTTATTCTGCTGATTCCTCACATAGGGGATCTGCAATAGGTCTTATTGCATATTGGTGAATTGACTGTGTTTGCATTTCTCCTGGACATGTCCTAAAATGGTTAAAGAATGCTTCTCACCAGATAATAAGTACTAATTCAATTTGACTCTCACAACTGAGAACTGTATGTTCTGTTAAGAGATTTATTTTGAAGAGCTCACTAAGCCATTACATGTTATCTATTGCCTTTTATATAAACACTTTTGCATCTTTCTATCTACTTGGTATGTGGCAGCATACTACTGGTACAGTATTTTGTCTCCTGGCTGGAGTTTTCCTTCTAATTTCTTTGAGTTTCAGAGAAGTGTTCCTGCACCTTGACATTTACTTTGGGATTTGAAATTGCAACAAGAAGCATGAGCTAGCAACATCTGTGTTATGTCTGCAGGTCAGTGCATCAACATGAATAGATTGTGGCACAGGAACTTAGTGCCAAGGGTTGTTTAATGGTAATACATGTATAAATGTTATACTTGCAAACCCTTCAATTCAAAGATCTCTAAGATTTTCTTGATCAGTCAGTTCAGTCACTCAGTTGTGTCTGACTCTTTGTGACCCCATGGACTGCAGCATGCCAGGCCTCCCTGTCCATCACCAGCTCCTGGAGTTTACTCAAACTCATGTCCATTGAGGACATGAGGACAAGATTTTCTTAATAGATCTCTTTAAAGAGTATGATCAATGCCTAGCAGCAACATTTGCTTTCACCTTCAGATTTAACTCTTTTTTAAAAAAAATCTGTACTAGAATGTCAAGGTTTGGGCCACATAATTTAGCCATCTTAATCCTATTTTCATCTTGACCTATTCTCACCACCTCTCCCTGACATTTCTAGCTTCTCCATTTTCCTTCAGGCAAGAGTGTATGGTTGTGCCTTAATCAATTAATGACAGTCATTGTCAAATATGTTATTACTGAGTGAAACATTTTAAAAAGCATAGAAGTTAAACACACACAAACACAAGAGCTTCCATATATCTTAATGGTAGTATCTACTTGTATTTCTTTTTTGAATAGATTATAAGATCCTTGGAGTAAAGGACAACATTCTATTCATTGTAGAGTTCCCAATGCTCATTACTTGGTCAAAATTTTTTGTTTAATATTTATGAATTAAACTCATTGTTTTCAGTCTGGGGGTAATTTTCTTCCAAAAGATAGTTGGCAATGTTTAGAAGTAATTTTTGGTTGTTACAAATGAGGGGTATTGCTATTGTCATCCAGTAGGTAGAAACCAGTGATGGTGATAAATATTCTACAATGCACAGCACAACCTATCTGCAACAAAGAATTATCCAGACCCAAATATAATTACTGACTAGATTAAAAAACAAAACAAAACACAACTTGGGCTTCTCTAGTGGCTCAGCAGGTAAAGAATCTGCCTGCAATGCAGGCGACCCAGAAGATGTGGGTTCAATCCCTGGGTTAGGAAGATCCCCTGGAGAAGGAAATGGCAACCCATTCCAGGATTCTTGCCTGAAAAAAATCCCATGGACACAGGAGCCTGGTGGGCTACCATCCAAAGGGTCACAAAGAGTTGGACACAACTGAATGACTAAGCATGCATAAATTAAACAGTATGTTCATGTTGTTGAGAAATTCAACTTTCATCCATCTCCAATTACCAGTTTTTGTAAATTGCCATCATCATTTCAACGAAAATATCCAAAATTTGTGACTTGAAAAAAAAATCCATTGCTGAACTGGAATTTTTAAATAACTTTGATTTATGGAGTGACTGAATTCTTTTTTGAGTAGTGTAGAAT
This sequence comes from Bos indicus, assembly GCF_029378745.1. Taxonomy (NCBI): domain Eukaryota; kingdom Metazoa; phylum Chordata; class Mammalia; order Artiodactyla; family Bovidae; genus Bos; species Bos indicus. The sequence continues at coordinate 37,701,600 of NC_091760.1, read as the reverse complement.
GTATAGATAATGCCATCCTGAACTTGTCTGTAGTCTGGGTAGTAGTAAGTGTTTATGTCTGGCTAGTTGAGTTTGTTAGAACAGAATGCAGATGAAGTTAATAATGCTTTGTAGCAACTTAGTCTTAATTTGTTCTATAGCCACATAAGTGTCTGTTCCTTATCTTGACCTGGCTTAAGTGCCATTGATCACAAGAGGCAGGGATCAAAAGAAGGTGAATAGATTCTTTTTAAACTATCATCACTATTGTATCAACAGTCTCAATGGCAGCCCCTCCTGCCAGCAGGTCAGCATCGGTGTCTTTATTCTAGAAGGACAGCTCATAAATTAAGCAGTTGACCTTTGTGTCAGTCAATCAACACTGGGCCATCCAGGGCTGCCAGAACCATTAACTTTGAGCAATGGCCACTTCACCAAAGCACAAATGCAGTATTTATGAACTGCACATTGTTGTCTTTGCCAAAACCTCAATGCCATTGTCTATCTTTCAATTTTTCCATCCACTAAAAGGTAGGAATTGATAATCAATAGGCTAGGACATTATCTGTGAAAAATTCAATGACTCAGAAGTTAAAAAGAATACAAAATAAAAATTCCAAGCAACATGCCCATTTTACAACTTTCTGCATCAGGGAACAACAACAACAACAAAAATTAGAGCTACAAAGAATTCAGTGATACTTTTTTCCATTCACTTATTGCAGAGACGAAGAAACAAGGTCCTGAGAAAACAAACAACTCCTATCAGGTGATACAAACAGTGGACTATCTTGAGTAACTCTAACTTCTCATGACCCAATTAAATGGTATCTACCTTCTCTAATAATGCCTAAGGAACTGAGAATCTGAGTGAGCCAATATTTTGTTTACAATTAAAATATATAATAAATGTTGCCACATTTAAGATACACTCCCAACCTTGGCAAAATAAGAGGTGATTAGAACCTCAAATAATATTAGTATTGACATAAATAAAAACCCTATGTATATGTGTGGGAAAAAAAAAACTGTCTCATTTAGCACAGTTACTGCATATCTATAGAATACATGGAGCATCTCAGAGACATAAAGACAAATCAGACATAGATGTAGCCCTAAGGGAGTTTACAGACTACTGATAATATTAGGAAAATTGTTTGTAAAAGTCAGGGTTCTCATTAAGAAACAAAGAGTACACTCAACTGACCCAAGTTGTCCTAATGACAAACCTAAGGGTTTATTTATAGATGGGTTTAATACAAAGGTTCATACACTGTTCTTGAACATTGTACAAGAACAGCAGTCTAGCACCAGGTACTAACACAGCTTCAAATATAAGGGGCAGGAGGAAGTCACTTCTTTCTAGAGATAAAATCATTAAAGTTGACCACCTTAAGATCAGTAATTTGCTCTCAAAGGAGGAAATTAGTGGAATTTACTGTTTTCTCTCTCTTTGACTTCTGCCTGCCTAACTTAAACCAGAAACCAAGTAGATTTAGAGAGCAGGAAGAAGATACTTGGCATGAATGTCTTCTTTTTAATATATGTTGGAAGTCATTCTGTTTTTCTTTTTACATTGAAAATTAGTAACAATGTTACATACTAGTTTGGTGAACACTGTGATATTAATGACATCATCCATGTTCTCTCATGGAGAACTGATACTTTATTCTGTACTTCCTGTTCTAGTCTTTAGCTCTAATCATTCTTTGAGAACTGCTATGGCTGTAGACCAGGACTTCCTGGTGGCTCAGATGGTAAAGCGTCTGTCTACAATGTGGGAGACCTGGGTTCGATCCCTGGGTTGGGAAGATTCTCTGGAGAAGGAAATGGCAACCCACTCCAGTACTCTTGCCTAGAAAATCCCATGGATGGAGGAGACTGGTGCAGGCTACTGTCCATGGGGTCGCAAAGAGTCGGACACGACTGAGCGACTTTACTTTCACTTTTCACTTTCATGGCTATAGACAGCCATGTTGCTTAAGGTACCTTCCCATGTAAGGTGCCTTGTCTTCAGTGATGGATCAGTATGAGAGATCAGTCATTGATACGACCTGTTTTCCCCCTTTCCCAATTTTTCCCCAACTGTGGAAAGCTCTCAACAGTTATCCCAGCTGAATCTTCCATTAAGACTGAGAGGTTTTCATTGAGACTGTATCAGATCTCAACTTCTTTCTCTGACCAACCCTTCTTCCTTTCCCCAGTAAATCCCCTGCACGGAAATTTCCATCACGAAATCTGTTTCTTGGAAAGTCCACAGGCACAAATGGTGTTAGTAATCATATGGTGGAATAGAGATAGGCTTTTGGAACTGAATTACCTGCTTTTGGCTGGCAGTAACCCCATCACTGGCAGGAGGTGGAATATACATAGCCCTTGATACAAGGTTGTAATTGTTAAAATGTTTGCTTCAGGTGGTACACTGGGGCAAGGGATACTACTAGCTGGTTTGATGTATCAGGTCTGTGAGAGATGTAGAGTAAAATGTCGCTGAAAGAACCTGTAATTGTGTGCATATACTAAATGTTATTACTTTCGGGAAAGAAAAGGAAAGGTTCAAAGTCATTGATTAATTGACAACTGAAAACCAAGTATTAATGCTAGGGGGATTTTTAACCCATGAAGAGATTTTTACTTCCTGCAGCTAGAGTCAGAGAAAACTGGGGATTACATCCAGGGCCTATCCATATGAGTACCAGAGCTTCAAAAATGGTTTAATTCTCACCCCAGACATGATTTGTCTGCTATGCTAAGGCTGGGGCCTTGGTTAGGAAAGAATTTGACCTTGATATATGGGATGGGGACATCTATTTTAATGGGACCTATAAACTTGGAACACACAAATTCCCCTGAACCCTCAGAGCTGGAGAAATGGCTCACTCCCCATTTATGGCTAGTAGTCCTACTTTCAGAGAAGGCAATGGCAACCCACTCCAGTACTCTTGCCTGGAAAATCCCATGGATGGAGGAGCCTGGAAGGCTGCACTCCATGGGGTCATGAAGAGTCAGACACGACTGAGCGACTTCTCTTTCACTTTACACTTTCATGCATTGGAGAAGGAAATGGCAACCCACTCCAGTATTCTTGCATGGAGAATCCCAGGGACAGAGGAGCCTAGTGGGCTGCCGTCTATGGGGTCACACAGAGTCGGACACAACTGAAGCGACTTAGCAGCAGCAGCAGCGGCAGTCCTACTTTGCTTGAAGATGATGGAGTGGCTTCCCTTGTTACATATACCACATCCTCAACATCTCTCTCCAGTTCCCCTCTTGACCACTAGGAATAAGTCAGGACATAATCCAGGTGGAGACACACAGGTCCAGATAAGGGAGGAAATGGACAATATCTCCCTGGGAGCTGAAGGATGTACTCAGCATTCATGCCTGAGATGGTCATCTGAGGGTGCTCGATTAAGGAGTGGGGTTAGGGGGAAAAGGGAGGCAAGAAGAAGAATCACCATTTTGTCAAAATTAACTGAATCTGATTTTCAGGAGTATACAGTGGGTCTGTTGTTATTCAGTGAGGGCAGAAAATAAAATTCAGGTGCTGTACTTGGGTCTCTCGATACTGCTTTGTCATATTTTGCTAGTGAATGTACAAGTGCAACACCCTACCCCCCAAAAAGAGGTGATGACTAAGGGTTCAAGCTCCAACAGAAACTAACAACATTGTAAAGCAATTACACTCCAATAAAAAGAAAGAATCCATCAAGCCCATGGGACCAACAAATACGCTAGTTGATGTTGAAGGGAATAAATAGAATGGATAGTAGGGAAGGAAAATAGAAGTAACATTTGTGGCTCCCAAGACCATTTGGAGCAGTAGTGTCTGTAGTTTTTATCACTAATTCTCTTCATCTAAATGTCTCCAGTGGGAGAGGCTTACCAGAGCTCTGGACTCACTGCTCCCTGAGTTTATAAAAGAAGCAGTTTCAAGTGGTTAGGGGCAGATGTCTCCCAGATCCCACTCTAAGAACGATGCTGCTAGAAGAATTGTCAGTACATAGCTAGCCCTGATCTACTCGCCTTATTTTAAGATTGCCTCTGCTGCAGACAAGAGCCTTGCTTAAAGTCATATCTTCTTTCTCAGAGATTGCACATGTGATGATGACTGCAGGGCTTTGAAGATATGGCTTTCTTATTCCAATTCAGAGTAAAGACGAAGGGTTACCACAGGTTTACCTGGTTTGGATGACACCTCCAGTAAGATAGTGCCACTGCTCAATTTCTCACTCTACCCATTCTGTTTCACTTATTCCCAAAGGAAGTGAACTTAAGAGCTCTCTCTAATAAAACTTATTTTTTATTGGAGTATAATCACTATGCAATGCTGTATTAGTTTCTTCTGTACAACTGATCCTATTACATATATATATATGTATAAATATATATATATATACATATACATATATCCCCTCTCCTTCTTGGACCTCCCTCCCACACCCTGCCGCAGCCATCTATGTCATCACATTGTCTAATTTTTATCTCAGAAATTTTTTTCAAGAGAATCCAACTTGCAACAGCTGGGGAGATGTATATTTGTACCGCTGAGTGGAAATATCATTTTATGTTAGGCTGTTGCTGCTAAGTCACTCAGTCGTGTTCAATTCTTTGCATTCCCTGGACTGTAGCCCACCAGGATCCTCTGTTCATGGATTTTCTCAGGAAAAATAGTGGAGTGAGTTGCCATTTCCTTCTCCAGGGGATCCTCCCTACCCAGGGATCAAACCCAAGGATCAGTCTCCTGCTTGGCAGGCAAATTCTTTACCACTAAGCCACCTGGGAAGCCAATATTTGGGCAGGATTTTACAAAGTTGTTCTAAAATAATTGCTAATCTGAACTGCTTTAAAGTACTATACTATTTTTACTTTTCATTTTCTCACAATGAAAACTTAACACTTATTTTTTTTCTATTGCATTTTTTCTGGCTTATATAATGAGGTATATTTTAAGTTATAATTTTGATATTGCATACATGGAAATTTTTGCTCCTGTCAACAAAAATTGCAAATTAGAGAAGTGAATGTGCTTATAATCTAGTTTATCCCTCTGTCAGACTGTTTCACTTATCAAGCAATACTGAAATAAAAGAAAATCAGCATTTTTTTAAATTTTTAATTGGAGGATTGGAGGTATAAAGAGAACAATTTATGCAAAGATAGTCATGATAAAGCACAGAAATGGCAAAGACCTAACAAAAATAGAAGACATCAAGAAGAGGTAGCAAGAATATACAGAAGAACTATACGAAACAGGTCTTAATGACCCAGATAACCATGATGGTGTGGTCACTCACCTTGAGCCAGATATTCTAGAGTGTGAAGTCAGGTGGGCTTTAGGAAACATTGCTACAAACAAAGGTAATGGAGGTGATGGAATTGCCCCTGAGCTATTTCAAATCCTAAAAGATGCTGCTGCTAAAGTGTTGTGCTCAATATGTCAGCAAATTTGGAAAACTCAGCAGTGGACACAAGACTGGAAAAGGTCAGATTTCATCCCAATTCCAAAGAAGGGCAGTGCCAAAGAATGATCAAACTATTGTACAATTGTGTTCTTTTCACACACTAGCAAAGTAATGCTCAAAATCCTTCCAGCTAGGCTATTAGCACCAGCTTTATCAGCTTTATCAGTGAATGGAAAACTTCCAGATGTGCAAGCTGGATTTAGAAAAGGCAGAGGAACCAGAGATCAAATTGTCAGCATTTTTTGGATAATAGAGAAAGTAAAGGAATTAAAATATGTATATTTCTGGTTCATTGACTACACTAAAGCCTTTGATTGTTTGGATCACAGCAAACTATGGAGAATTCTTAAAGAGATGGGAATACCAGACTACCTTACCTGCCTTCTGAGAAACCTGTATGCAGGTCAAGAAGCAACAGTTAGAACCAGACATGGAAGAATGGACTGGTTCAAAATTCTGAATGGAGTATGTCAAGACTGTGTATTGTCACCCTGCTAATTTATCTTATATGCAGAGTACATCATGCCAAATACTGGCCTGGATAAATCACAAGCTGGAATCAAAATTGTCAGGAGAAATATCAACAACCTCAGATATGCAGATGATACCATCCTAATGGCAGATATTGAAGAGGAACTAAAGAGTCACTGGATGAGGGTGAAAGAGAGTGAAAACGCTGGCTTAAAACTCAACATTCAAAAACCAAAGATCAGAGCATCTCATCCCATCAGTTCATGGCAATAGCAGAGGGAAAAGTTGAAGCAGTGACAGAATTCATTTTTTGGGGCTCCAAAATCACTGTGGACAGTGATTGCAGCCAAGAAAATAAGAAAGCTTGCTCCTTGAAAGGAAAGCTATAACAAACCTAGACAGCCTATTAAAAAGCAGAGACATAACCTTACTGACAAATGGCCATATAGTCAAAGCTAAGGTTTTTCCAGTAGTCATGAGAGTTGGACCATAAAGAAGGCTGAGTGCTGAAGAATTGATGCTTTTGAATTTTGATGCTGAGGAAGACTCTTAGAGTCTCTTGGACAGCAGGAGATAAAACCAGTCAATCCTAAAGGAAGTCAACCCTGAATATTCATTGGAAGGACTGATGCTGAAGCTAAAGCTCAAGCTCCAACATTTTGGTCACCTGATGGGAAGAGCAGACTTATTGGAAAAGACTCTGATGCTGGGAAAGATCGAGGCCAGGGGGAGAAGGGGATGACATGAGATGTTGGATAGCATCATTGACTCAATGGACTTGTTTGAGCAAACTCCATGAGATAGTGAAGCACAGGAAAGCCTGGTGTGTTGTGTTCTGTGGGGTCACAAAGATTTGGACATGAGTTAGTGACTAAACAAAAGCAACAATTAGAGGATGACTGTTTTACAATATTGTGTTGGTTTCTGCCATACATCAACATGAATCAGCCATAGGTATACATATGTCCCCTCCCTCCCATCTCCCACCCCATCCCACCCCTCTAGGTTGTCACACAGCACCTGAGTTCCCTGCATCATACATCAAATTTCCACCGACTATTTTACGGATGGAAACTTATGTGTTTCCATGCTACTCTTTCAATTTGTCCCACCCTCTCTTTTCCTGTGCCCACAGTCTGTTCCCTATTTATGTGTCTCCATTGCTGCCCTGCAAATAGGCTTATCAGTACCATTTTTCTAGATTTCATACATATGTGTTAATATATGATATTTATTTTTCTCCTTAATTGTTTTCATCAAAAACATCATAAGTGAATTTCAACAGAGTTGAACAGAAATGCTGTGGATGACAATCGACAGAAAATGAAAAAGAAAAAAGCCAACTAAAAGTCCTCCTTGGGTTCTTAGCTAGCTATTTGGACTGGAATTAACTTTTAGTGGAGAGTTAAATATTGAATTGTACCTCCTCCTAAGACAGTCTGATCTATCCATTAATCTATAATTTTTCACTTTTCCCTAATTTACTGCCAGAATTTCTCACTAGTCTATAAGCTCCGTGACATATTCATGACATTGTCAATCAGGTTTATTGCTGCACCTCAGATACCTAGCATAGTTCCAGTACATAATAGCTGTTCAATGAATATTTGTTGAATAAAATAAGAATTGACTCATAAAGAAACGTCTCTATTTCTATAAGGCAGTTATTTGTGAAAACAAGAGTTCTTTCATAATATCCCAACAACAGAGGCAGGACACCAATTCATCTACTGAACTACATCATAGGTTATAAGGTAACCCTACCTACACAGTTATCTTATCACTATTTGGTCATTGGAGCTGATCGATCTTTTGCAATCAAATTAACTTGGAAACTTTCTATCTTGTATCACTTTTTTTGTGGCAATATCATTAATTCTTATACAACTTTTTTCCTACCTGATAACTTTAGTGATAGAAATATAAACAAAGAACATTTGAGCATTTTGGTAAAGAACCTTACACTGCTGTTTGAGGAGAATGTAACATTGATTGTTAATATGCATGATAAATGAATCATTTGTTTGCACTCATTTCATGCACAGAATTCACCATGACATCAGTGGCAGCTTTTTACAACAGTAAATCTGTGCCAAATAATAAATTACATTCCTCGTATTAAATTAAAGTGTGCACATTGGAGAGGCTTAATTTTAAATTTTCATGACAAATGGAAATGTGGACATTAAAAGAACTGAAATAAACTTCACCTACAAAGAAAAACCTCCAGCCATGACTTTCCCAGGATTTCATTCTTAGTCATGTAGCAAACTGATCATAAAACTTTAACGTGAGATGTTGCTGTCAGAGTGCAGTTTTGTCTTTTTTTTAAAAGGAGTCTTGTCTTAATAATGGGTATTTATATTATTTTTGATAACTGAATATACGTGTAATATCTCTAACATGAAAACAGTTAACAAATCACTTAATAAATGAAAGCAGACATCCTAAAAACACTCTTTCAAATAAGTGAATGTAATTCAGAACTATTACATTTTTCTAGTAAATGCTCATATGTTATCTAAAACTGAGTTAATGTATCAGTTTCTTAAATTCTAGAGTATTATCATGTCCCTATCCACAGAAGTCCGGTAAACTCAACAGCTCCTAAAAGGGTCAGATAAAACCTTTAGTTCTTCTTTTATCACCAACATAAAACACAAGCTAACGGTATAAAATGGGATGTCTCTATTTGTCTCTTAACAGTGTCAGGTTCTCCAAATAGTCTCTCCAGCCCAGGAAGCATCATGAAAATAGTGTACTCTCATTTCAGCCCTAATAAGAATGGAAGACATCAGGTGCTTCCCATGTCCTATCCCTGGCCACTGCTCTGGGCGTCATGATGATTGATTTCAGCCTTCAGTCTTCAGTTTACAGGAAATCCATATAAATCAACCAGAATATGGAAATTCATACCTCCCAGGAGTAACAGATTAACTGATTCTAAATCAGAGAGGAAAAGAAAGGTCAATAAGAAAGTACCAATGAGGAACACAGGAAGAATATGCCAGACATTTAGTACTTCCTTCAGAGGGCTACAGTGTGGGTTACTTTTTTTTTTTTTTTTACTCAAAACAGCACATCCAGGAGCTCATAGACACAAATATCAGTACTTGGGAATTGATAGGGTTACTTACTGCTGGGAGAGAATCTTTAGTCTTCTTTAAATTAATTTGTGAGAAAAGCCCAGGAAACTCTCTTTCCAGAAATATCTGTATTCAGACAATTTTTTTGTACAAGTTCAGAGAGAATTCTATTCTTGAAACTATAGTTCAAGTTTAGGCTGGCTTCCCATCAGGGAAAGAACGTAGGGGAAAAAGGGGCTCCAAAACTTCAGGTGGAGGCCGACCAGAAACCACTGCAATAGAATTCTAATTTGCACTTCCATGAGGTCTAAATCTTTACATTGCTTTCACAATATTCCCTGAAGACTTATAGTCTCTAAGTGATCCTTTCAAGCCTATAGTCAAGCTAAGTAAGAAGCTGAAGCAAAACCTCTTTGTGAAGAATATGAATTCAGCAAGAATTAGAAACATTTATTACTGTTGATCCTCTCTTTGATCTCTTGTGTTGGAGTGCCTTCAACTAGGGATGAAAGGTAGGAAAGGATATATACATGCAAACCAATTTAGAATTTTGTATATACAAAGGATCTGCTACTTTGTTGACAGACCAGAATAGAAACCGACAGACTATCTCTGATTTATCCAGAGTAAGTAATCTGAAGGAACACAGGGAACTTTAAGAAAGATACAACTAAAACCATTGTTCATACTTCATAGAAAGAAAATTATTTCTAAGGTATGACATTGACTGGGTATGTTTAAAAATTAATCACAGATCTTATTGAATAATGATATCAATTTAAAGGAATAAGAAAAAAATATTGCTGAGCCAGTCTAGGGGATAGAAAATATGGAAAACAACTCTGGGCTCATTTCTGATTGAAGCTACAGGTAAGATCTCAAATGTACCACAGTTAAAAAGACAAAGGAGGTAGCATTGTCAGCCAACGCAAAAGAGACCTATTAAAATCTCTGAAAAAGGAAATGTAGTAATTAATAGGTCATGAGAAACTCTGGGTTGGAAGAAGCACAAGCTGGAATCAAGATTGCCTGGAGAAATATCAATAACCTCAGGTATGCAGATGACACCACCCTTATGGCAGAAAGTGAAGAGGAACTAAAAAGCCTTTTGATGAAAGTGAAAGAGGAGAGTGAAAAAGTTGGCGTAAAGCTCAACATGCAGAAAACGAAGATCATGACATCTGGTCCCATCACTTCATGGGAAATAGATGGGGAAACAGTGGAAACAGTGTCAGACTTTATTTTTGGAGGCTCCAAAATCACTGCAGATGGTGATTGCAGCCATGAAATTAAAAGATGCTTACTCCTTGGAAGGAAAGTTATGACCAACCTAGATAGCATATTAAAAAGCAGAGACATTACTTTGCCAACAAAGGTCCATCTAGTCAATGCTATGGTTTTTCCAGTGGTCATATATGGATGTGAGAGTTGGACTGTGAACAGCTGAGCGCCGAAGAATTGATGCTTTTGAACTATGGTGTTGGAGAAGACTCTTGAGAGTCCCTTGGACTGCAAGGAGATCCAACCACTCCATCCTAAAGGAGATCAGTCCTGGGTGTTCATTGGAAGGACTGATGCTGAAGCTGAAACTCCAGTACTTTGGCCACCTCATGGGAAGAGTTGACTCATTGGAAAAGACTCTGATGCTGGGAGGGATTGGGGGCAGGAGGAGAAGGGGACGACAGAGGATGAGATGGCTGGATGGCATCACTGATTTGATAGACATGAGTTTGGGTAAACTCTGGCAGTTGATGATGGACAGGGAGGCCTAGCGTGCTGCAATTCATGGGCTCACAAATAGTTGGACATGACTGAGTGACTGAACTGAACTGATAATTAGCTTTACTCTTCTCCACAAAATGATATACTTTTTTATCTTTAATTAAAGAAAGTTCTAGATGTTTATTTTACCTCTATAACTTTCTTTTTCTAATGAGCATGGCTGCCCTAAGTGTGTAGATGCTGGATAATTGGCATAAAGAAGATGCAGAGTTACTACATTTGACCCTTATTCATACATAATGTACTATTCTAGGTACTTTAAATATAGTGACTTTGTTTCTTACTAACGTCTTGTAAGGTTAGTGCTGTTATTACTTTGTGTATGTGTGTGTGAATGAATTAAAGGCTACAGAATTTATTGCCCCAAAGCATACAGCTATGAAGTATTAGAAGTAGAACTGGAGCTCAGATCAGTTTGATGTCAAAGTCATATGAAGTCAATTTTGTTAATCCCCTTTACCTACGGTGGTTATACATCAACCAGAGGTTAAAAAACTCAAAATGTAGGGTATTTCTCATAAAACTAAAATATATATTTTTTTATATCAGGACAAAATTAAGTTGAATAGAGCAAGTCTCACAATGAATTTCCAAGTTCCAAGAAATTGTGCAGGTAGTAAAATTGGCTACTGGCCCTAAACTGGGTTGAAATGATGACTATAAAATATTTCCTTTTTAAGAACTTATTTCTTGTATTAGTGATAAGAGTAGAGAATTCTCCTAAGAAAAATGTTTGTTTATGCAGTCAGGCTCTGAGTAAACAAAGAACTCTTATTTCCATAGCATTCAGAACAAATCATTTTATCTGAGGGTAAAAAGAACAGCCAAGTATATTAATAAAAGTTGTTAAGAAAGAGAAAATGAATGTCTCTGTCTATTCATTCTGAGAGTGAAAAGATCGAATATATCTTGATGTTCAACATCCACTGTTTGGGAAGCATATACTTTTTTTTGCCAAAGCTGCAACTCAAGATTATTGAACATGACATCAACACTGGTGGTATTCTTTGCTGAAAGAAGTGAACCATCATGGGCCTTCAAGGGGTCAGTGGCAGATGTAATGGGGCCATTTGATTGGAGAACTTTCAGTCTCGTTGCTATTCCTGTGCAGGGACTTCTCCCTTTATATTCAGTCTAGTAAGTAAAGTGGAAAAATTCAGAGAAATAAAAGCCAACTGGAGGGACTGCTTACCCCCAGGAAAATTTAATAATTGTTCACTAGCCTACTGAACTCATGCACACAGAGCTCTTTAGTAGAGATGTGTTTTCAACTTCCTGTAACACCTGTCTAACATGGTTTAAAGAATGTCAGGAGTAAAGATCTTTTAATGGCAAAGACAGGAAGGATAACCAAGGTACACATTTGTATTACCAGCTCATTTCGATCCAGGCCAAGCTGTAAACCAGGGTGCTGAGAAGGAAGTTGATCATGACAAGATTAGTGACCAGTGCTTTTCTTCTCCTCTGACAGCTTGTGGATGCAGGATGGATTTATGAGTCCCTAGAGGACAGGAAGGCATAACAACACTTGGCGTCAGCATCCTGAGTGCTGACATCCCCAGAGCAAATCATCTGAGTGAGCCAGAAAATTAGAATCCAAGATGGAATTTTGTAGCACATGGCCATGCAAATGAGGGGAAATATGACAGATCTCAAAAATGCTTCTGAAATATAGTCTCCCTTATCCATTGTCTTTCAGATTCCGATTGAGTACACTCAAGGGGAGATGATATTGCAAACATAACCTCCACAACTGGGGAAATGAAGGCTTGGGTATTGGCCCTGAAGTTGTAGATCAAGTGGCAACCAATTTTTTATTATAATAATTACAAGCTCCTTCACATGAAGGGAAAAACCAGTTCTCCTCACCTCAAGATAACAGACATATTTATATGGTGGAATCCTGCCATCTTGGGCTCAGCAGCATCAGACTGGCGAGCAAGCTGTGTCTGAGCTGTCAGATGCTATACCATCACTGTCAGTCCCACTCTGACACTTTAGTTATGTCTGTATTTTAAGAAAGGGCAAATGACTGATGCATCCCAAATCTATTTTCTGCCCATATTTTCATTTTGTCATCATCCTTCTCATACATCAATATCTAGGAGAGCTATTTCTCTGTGTTAGGTAAGAAAAAAATTCTCATATATAACCAGTTTATTTCAACATTTATTTTGTATTTACTGGTTAATTATTATAAAATTTCTAAGAGGCACTCTCTTTTTTCAAAGAATAAGTGATTCATTTCATAAAACTAATTTTTGGTGACCATTTCAACATTATTGCTGTACAATTCTGACTTTCAGACTCAGCAATATTTATTTTCATGTTTTTAAGTAGATTACCCATAGAAGCAGCATATTTCTACAATACCTGTAGTTTTTTTTTTATCCATGCTAAGTATTAATTCAAAATATTAAGTTAATGTTAAGTACCTGGAAATTAGTAAAATCTGTATTTGTGTGTAAATGTAATATATCTCCCAGTAAAGCTTCACTTTAAACAAAATAAAATCAACTAAAATATGTAAAATATCTATATATGCATCCAAAATTTAGTTACTGAGTGCTATTAATAATAATATTGTTAACCAATAAAGATGTACTCTGTATTGAGAGCCTACTATATGCCAGACATAAGAACAGGTGAATTACTTACCAGACATACAGCTATATTCTCCCCTACCCTTCCCTGAATTGATCTCTCAATTCTGGGGACTTTTGCAGTTAGTTTCCTGTTACAGGAGGAGTGGAACTGAGAGGATCCAACCAGGGCCTCTGAACATCAGTGTCCTTGGGATCCACAAATTTATTTCATCATCCTGGAAGACTAATCCCTTGTGTTGACATCTGCTATTATTTCTTCCTTCTCATTTCAGAGCCAGTATAAAGGACATTGGTCTTCTCAAATGGCTCAGTGGTAAAGAATCTGCCTGCCAATGAAGGAGATGCAAGAGAGGCTGGTTTGATCCCTGGGTTGAGAAGATCCCCTGCAGGAGGAAATGGCAACCCACTCCCTTATTCTTGCCTGGAAAATCCCATGGACAGAGGAACCAGGTGGGCTACAGTCCATGGGCCTGTAAAGAGGTGGACACAGCTGAGCATAGAACACATACACACACACACACACACACACACACAGCCACACACACAGGACATCTCTTACCAAATGCCCAAGTTCTACTACAAGACTATAAGACTTCCATGTCAAAAGAAAGTTCACTGACTCAGTTCCTAGGATACAACAGGGAAAATTTTGTATCTATCCACAGAGTGTGGTGAGAAGAATTCAGATGCTCTCCCAGCTCACTTAAGAACCGTGGTACACTTATAGGAACTGTCTCTATCTCCTTGCCCTTGGCAACCACTGTAGCTTTTAATCCTTTACTGCTTCCCTCTCTGGGAGATCTGGAAGCTTCTTCCAAGCTTCTCTACTCTCAGGTCCCAGAGGGGAAGTTCTACAAAAGTTTTCAGAATCCTTGGATCCCCCAAGTTATATAGTGTTCTCTGCTGCTGCTGCTAAGTTGCTTCAGTCGTGTCCGACTCCGTGTGACCCCATAGCCCACCAGGCTCCCTCGTCCCTGGGAGTCTCCAGGCAAGAACACTGGAGTGGGTTGCCATTTCCTTCTCCAATGCATGAAAGGGAAAAGTGAAAGTGAAGTTGGGCACAGTGTTCTCTAGGCAATGTGATTAGATAAAAGTCCCTTGACAAATAACTGTCCTGCTTTTTCTCACTCTGGAAACACAGGTTTTGGTATCTCTTCTGTGATGCAAAATACACAAATATAATGTAAATGCATAAACAAAATTTTAAAATTGCTTTGCAAGTATTCTTTCAAATGTTATACTTTGACACAGTCTATCAGATTTCTCTGGCTGTCATCAAACCTTCCCCTTGGGACAGCATTGATTAACTGCTGTAGGGTGTTGGGTGCTTTTCAGTAAACATAGGGGGAGAGGATAATGTTGTAGAGTGGAAAACATGTTGATAATTACTTTGTAACATAGTCTTATCACAAAAGACAGAGAAAGAGAGAGAGAGACTATATTTAAATGGAACTGTTTTTTAGGGTATGTTTCTTCAAATACATTCCCCAAACTGAATGCTATCATAGAATAAATCAAAGCACATTATTTGTCATGTCATTTGGCACTCATTACTTTTTAGGTAAGGGGTGGAAGGCACAGATAAATTAAGTAACTTTTTGAAAGTTACACAAATCCTTCTATAGGATTTATTTGTGCTGTAATCTAGTTTTCTACTTCTTCATTCAGGGTCAAACTCTCCTCAGTTTAGAGTTTCAGGTAGTCCTGTGTGGTCCTGCACTGGAGCTTCCCTGCTTTTCCCAGCTACGTATACAGTTCCTTTCTAGCTTATTCTCTACAGCTACTTAGATATATAACTCAGTGATAATGTATACATAGTCGTGTTCCCTTTTCTCTCATGGAATTAAAGCCTAAAGGGTTGAGCCTTTTTTTCATATGCATGGGTAATAGTAATAAAGACTAGCTAGTAGCATTCAAGGGGTGGAAATGACCCCCTGTATCTTTTAGAGGTTGATTTAATGTAGCAAATACAGTATGTTTCATCTTAATGGTGGTTGAACTGACTATTAAAAGAATTTATAGATGTATAAAATTGTGATATGATGTAATAGGCTTTGAAACAATCACATAATTTCAATCTGTTAATAAAAACATTATATTCATTCTATAAAAGTAATCATTAACATCTGAAGTGTAAGAGTAAAATATTTAGTTTGTAAAGCCCTAGATCCAACAGACCTATAGAATTTTTCACTTTTACAATGGAGATTTAGAGAATTAAAATGATATGTCCTCAGAGGAATGTAGTATAATAAAATAAACTTTTTAAAATATAGTCAGATAAGATGAAGCAATCTGGAACATTTAGATATAAAAAATGTTCAAATTCTTTTTGAAAATTATAACATAACATTTCTGTGATTTAGTACCTAAAGAGTGCTTGAAAACTTTCAATCATTGATTTTAGAAGCTTTTTTGTTTCAGTTTTGTTCTTTTTTTTGGTAGTGATACTGAGGCACTCTTTTTAACACTTAAGAAAGATTTTAGTATTATTTATTATTACAATAAATTCCTAAGCATTTACATATTCTTTGTGATGATACCACAGCATACTAATTTTATACATGATTGATATAACAGAGAATTGTAGATGCCAGCATTGGTTAAGGTTTTTGTTGGGTTGATATATTTTCCCTTTGGATATAATTCTCTTTGATATTTAAAAGCTTTGTATAAAAAAGCATTGAGTGAGATTCTTTGGCTGTCAATGGGGACCTGTTACAAAAGCCATTGATCTTTCCTACTGCAATGTACAGCCTTATTTGATTCAGTGTTTTTTAATATCTAGGGAGCACTGTAGCACATAGAGTATAGAAGTAGACATGAAAGGTTAGCGACTTGCGTTTACAAGACATGCCCTGCTTAATCTGTTGTACTAATGCCTTTCAATGACACACACTGTAACATAAGAAACTTAAAGCCACGTTTTAATAATGCAACCTCATTAAAATTCTAAGGAACGCTAATGTTGGAGTTATGGAGAGAGAATTGGATAAGGCTTGAGGTCAGTAAATTCTGAATTCCTTCAAAAGATAGTTGGTATCAACAGATTTGTGTACATGTGCCACTTTTTCCACCATAGTTGAAGACTATGAAAGACTTTTTTTGTATTCAAGTCAGATAAGTATCAAATTATATGCACTCATAGATACAAAAGTAATTATCATGAGTTGCACTGACAATATCATTTGTCACCAGTGGCGCTGTGCTTAACTCATTTACATTTGGCATCATAGTTTTTGTGCCAGTCTTCTCTATGGTCTAAAAACATTGACCCAATGAGTCCTTTTGGAAATAATCAGCATCATACCCTGTTTATTATTTCCAATGGTATATGGCAAACTATGATTTAAAATGGTGTAGGATTTTATTATTACAGTTACCATGCAATGTTAAACCTTGGCTCATTGGAACAATGCAGACCAACTACTGCATAACATAATTGCATTTTGGAACTCCAAATAACCATACTGAACTGTGCGAATTGCCTACAGCTTGCCTAATTCATATAGCTGAGAATGCAGCCTTGGTATTAACACTAGGTTTCCTATGAGAGGACACTTTTGCTGCAGGTATCTGTGTGCATGTGTGTGCATGTGTGTGTGTAAAGAGACAGAAAGCAAAAGAAGCAAACCCAAAATGAGATAGAGAAAAGAGAAATGAGGAAAAAGATACATTTTTGGTTCCTTACTGAGAATACCTTGCTCTCCACAGAGCAATTTAGCCTACCAAGCACAATATTGTATTTTTCTTTCAGGAAATACTGCTGCTGCACCATCGGGAACCCTAGGTGTTATAGCTATTTTCAAAGAATTGAGATGCTTGTATTTTTACCCCTTCACATTTACCCAGGTTTCTTTATGATCAAAAGCATTTCCTTATTTCTAAAATGACCTGTTGGGTTCACAGGTGCATTAAATAGGCTTTATAGAGGTATTAGTTACAGTGTTGAGGTAGGATTTGGCACATAATTTGGGGCTTGACAAATGGCAGTAATTACTATTATGCACCCTTCAGACTTCTCACTGTGTTCAAGAAAAAGTATCATTTTATAATAACAACAACAACATAATAATCACAACATTCACAATCAATATTTACTGAGTTTGACACTAAAAAATATGTGTATAAGTTACATACACACACACACACACATATATATATATATGGAGAGAGAGAGAGAGAGATAATTAACAAGATCCACAAGGCAAGGATTATTACAAATATCTTATTAGCAGGGACCTGGTGTCTCAGATGGTAAAGAATCTGCCTGCAATGCAGGAGGCCAAAGTTCAATACCTGCGTTGAGAAGATCCCCTGGAAAAGGGAATGGATACTCACTCCACTATTCTTGCCTGGAGAATCCCATGGACAGAGGAGCCTGACAGGCTACAGTCCATGGGTTTGCAAGGCAGAGATTATTACAAATAGTATATTAGTAAAAACTGGATCTATTACTACTAAGGAAACTGAGGCACAGAGATTAAAACCTAATAAATTATGGGAATGTTTATTTAAATGTCAGAAAAACAATTTGTATTACCATGTCCTTTAATTCATGTTCAATTAGTTTTAATGTACTATATTAATTCTAATTTAATCTTGTAGAGATGCTCATATCAATCTCTACCTGAAAGCCCTTTCATTTCTACTATCAATTCTGCCCACATTCCCCCCAGTGAGTTTTTTCTATACACTCATCTTTCTGTAGGGGCTGACTAGCTAGTTTCACTGCCTTCTGTTGTTCCAGACTCTTACTCTCACACTATTAATGGATTTATCTTCCTAAAGTCACTACTTTTGGCTGACATCCTAAAACTGGCAAAGGTGAGTGCAACTTGTAACTTGGATGCTTGCTGGCAGCGCTGTAAGTCCAACAGGCATAGCCTTTAAAGTCTCATTTAGGAAACATAAGTCAGAGTCCCCAACTAATTCTTGTGTGTCAAAGAGAACTTCAGCAACTAGGAATGTACCATGGTGTAATTTTCCTAATACACAGTAAAGCTTGTGGCATGACTGCATTCATCACATTATCAATATGACTCAAGTGACTGCTTACAAAGGTCGTGAGGGCTTGAATGGATTTTTAATATAAGGGCTTCAGTACTGATACTCTGAGAAACTCATTTGCCCCTCAGTATTGGTGATGATACGGAGAAGGCTTATATCTCTCTTGAACACAGATTGTTTCAATGACCTATTTTTTTGCATTCTCAATTTCCATTTTGTATTTTGTCTTATAAACCTGTTTTTTTTTTTTTCCTGTGTCATTTTCCCTCAATCTGGAATCTACTCCTTTTTTCTCCTTTAACTTAAAGTACCAATTCTCAAAAATATATCACTTAATCTGAAGGTACTAATGTTTGGAAACACATTTTTAACTGTTATTTGGATGAAGTGAAGGAGAATATATGCTATAGCTACTCTTGGCAATCACATAAATTTTAATTTTAGACATCATTTTACCAAAGTTTGTCAGACATTTTCCACCATCTGGCCATCTCACCATAACCTCTGGCTTCTTACTATAAACTTGATATCCCCCTTCATATAATTTCTTCTTTTCCAAAAAGCCCCTTAGTTCAGTTCAGTTCAATCACTCAGTCATGTTTGACTCTTTGGAGTCCACCCCACGGACTGCAGCATGCCAGGCCTCCTTGTCCATCACCAATTCTCAGGGTTACTCAAATTCATGTCCACTGAATGGGTGATGCCATCTAACTATCTCATCCTCTGTTGTGCCCTTCTCCTCTTTCCTTTAATCTTTCCCAGCATCACGGTCTTTTCCAAAGAGTCAGTTCTTCGCATCAGGTGGCCAAAAGATTGGAGTTTCAGCTTCAGCATCAGGCCTTGCAATGAGTATTCAGGACTCATTTCCTTTAGGATGGACTGGTTGGATCTCCTTGCAGTCCAAGGGACTCTCAAGAGTCTTATCCAACACCACAATTCAAAAGCATCAATTCTTCAGTGCTCAGTCCAATTCTCAATTCATATATGACTACTGGAAAAACCATAGCTTTGACTAGATAGACCTTTGTTGGCAAAATAATGTCTTTGCTTTTAAATATGCTGTCTAAGTTGGTCATAATTTTTCTTCCAAGGAGTAAGCATCTTTTAATTTCATGGCTGCAGTCACCATCTGCAGTGATTTTGGAGCCCAAAATAGTAAAGTCTGTCACTGTTTCCACTGTTTCCCCATCTATTTGCCATGAAGTGATGGGACCAGATGCCATGATCTTTGTTTTTGAATGTTGAGCTTTAAGTCAACCTTTTCACTCTCCACTTTCTCTGTCATCAAGAGGCTCTTTAGTTCTTCATCATTTTCTGCCATAAGGGTGGAGTCATCTGCATATCTGGGGTTATTGATATTTCTCCCGGCAATCTTGATTCCAGCTTGTGCTTCCTCCAGCCCAGCATTTCTCATGAGGTACTCTACATATAAGTTAAATAAGCAGGATGACAATATACAGCCTTGATGAACTCCTTTTCCTATTTGGAACCAGTATGTTGTTCCATGTGCAGTTTTAACTGTTGGTTCCTGACCTGCATATAGGTTTCTCAAGAGGCAGATCAGGTGGTCTGGTATTCTTATCTCTTTCAGAATTTTCCACAGTTTATTGTGATCCACACAGTCAAGGTTTTGGCATAGTCAATAAAGCAGAAATAGATGGTTTTCTGGAACTCTCTTGCTTTTTCCATGATCCAATTGGTGTTGGCAATTTGATCTCTGGTTCCTCTGCTTTTTCTAAAACCAGCTTGAACATCTGGAAGTTCATGGTTCAAGGACTGTTGAAGCCTGGCTTGGAGAATTTTGAGCATTACTTTTCTAGTGTGTGAGATGAGTGCAATTGTGTGGTAGTTTGAGCATTCTTTGGCATTGCCTTTCTTTGGGATTGGAATGAAAACTGACCTTTTCCAGTCCTGTGGCCACTGCTGAGTTTTCCAAATTTGCTGGCATATTGAGTGCAGCACTTTCACAGCATCATCTTTCAGGATTTGAAATAGCTCAACTGGAATTCCATCACCTGCACTAGCTTTGTTCGTCTTGATGCTTCCTAAGGCCCACTTGACTTTGCATTCCAGAATGTCTGAATCTAGGTGAGTGATCACACCATCGTGATTGTCTGGGTTGTGAAGATCTTTTTTGTACAGTTCTTCTGTGTATTCTTGCCACTTCTCAATATCTTCTGCTTCTGTTAGGTTCATACCATTTTTGTCCTTTCCTGTGCCCATTCTTGCATGAAATATTCCCTTGGTATCTCTAATTTTCTTGAAGAGATCTCTAGTCTTTCCCATTCCATTGTATTCCTTTATTTCTTTGCACTGGTCACTGAGGAAGGCTTTCCTGTCTCTCCTCGCTATTCTTTGGAACTCTGCATTCAAATGGGTATATCTTTGCTTTTCTCCTTTACTTTTCACTTCTCTTCTTTTCACAGCTATTTGTTAGGCCCCTTCAGACAGCCATTTTTCTTTTTTGCATTTCTTCTTTTTGGGGATGGTCTTGATCCTTGTTTCCTTTACCATGCCATGAATCTCCATGTGTATATCTTCAGGCCCTCTATCAATCTAATCCCAGGAATCTACTTTTCATTTCCACTGCATAACCATAAGGGGTTTGATTTCAGTCATACCTGAATGGCCTAGTGGTTTTCCCCACTTTCTTCAATTTATGTCTGAATTTGGCAATAAGGAGTTAATGATCTGAGCCACAGTCAGCTCCTGGTCTTGTTTTTGCTGACCTTATAGAACTTCTCCGTTTTTGGCTGCAAAGAGTATAATCAATCTGATTTCAGTATTGACCATCTGGTGATGTCCATGTATATAGTATGCTCTTGTATTGTTTGAACAGGGTGTTTGTTATGAGAAGTGCGTTCTCTTGACAAAACTCTATTAGCCGTTGCCCTGCTTCATTCTGTACTCCAAGGCCAAAATTGCCTGTTACTCCAGATGTTTCTTGACTTCCTACTTTTGCATTCCAGTCCCCTATAATGAAAAGGACATCTTTTTTGGGTGTTAGTTCTAGAAGTCTTGTAGGTCTTTATAGAACAGTTCAACTTCATTTTCTTCAGCATTAGTGGTTGGGGCATAGACTTGGATTACTCTGATATTGAATGGTTTGGCCTTGGAAACGAACAGAGATCATTCTGTCATTTTTGAGATTGCATCCAAGTACTGCGTTTTGGACTCTTTTGTTGACTATGATGGCTACTCCATTTCTTCTAAGGGATTCTTACCCACAGTAGTAGAAACATGCCCCTTGTTAAACATCAAATTCTTTCTACATATTTAAACAAAGCATTTTCTTCATTCAATAGATTAAAATTGGGAACCAGCAATCTGCATTTTTGACTGAGGTGTCAGAAGTTATTCCTGGGTTTAGCCTGCTCTTTGACATAATTATCAAAACCTCCTATTTTTCTCTCAGAAGGTTCTCAGTTTGTAAGATGCATTATATGGTTGTCCTAAATTAACATATATTCCTGGTGATTCGGAAATAATCGGTCCTTGAACCACACTCTGCTCTATTGAGTTACCACTTTTCCTCCTCAAATGAGGCAATATGCAGCTATCTTAAGAAATGTGCGTGCATGCTCAGGTGCTTCAGTTGTCCCCAACTCTTTGGGACTGTAGCCAGCCAGGCTCCTCTGTCCATGGGATTGTCCAAGCAAGAATACTGGAGTGGGTTGCTATTTCCTCCTCCAGGGGATCTTCCAAACCCCAGGATCAAATCTTCATCTCCTGCAGCTTCTTTATTGGCAGGCAAAATTTTTTACCACTAAGCCATCTGGGAAGCCCCATCTTAAGAAATAGGAAATACAAATAAGGAGTTCAAAATATGTTCTCTAGCTCACTACCATTTTGCGTATTTCTTTGTATTTCACTTTTTCTTATACTTCTGTAAGCCTTCATGTCTGCAAAGGGTTTTACAGATTAGAAAGTCATTACTATTACCTAGGGTCATAAGTACTCTTGCCTGGAAAATCCCATGGACGGAGGAGCCTGGTAGGCTGCTGTCTATGGGGTCGCATAGAGTTGGACACGACTGAGCAACTTCACTTTCACTTTTCACTTTCATGCATTGGAGAAGGAAATGGCAACCCACTCCAGTGTTCTTGCCTGGAGAATCCCAGGGACCGGGGGAGCCTGGTGGGCTGCCGTCTCTGGGGTCACACAGAGTTGGACACAACTGAAGTGCCTTAGCAGCAGCAGCAGCAGCAGGGTCATAAGACTGGGTGGAAATGATAACATCTAAACCTCAGGTGAAGATGCCATCTTTACTGTCTCCAGGTGTGTGAAACATGGGTATCCAAAGATAATCTTCATGGCTATAAGTGGACACTAAAATTTCAAATGATCTTTAATTTTGTGTTAACAGCATAATGCAACATATGTGTTAACTCATGTATTCAGAAGGAACTACCTTATATTACCACATATCTTCTCCAGTTTGTTACTTGATCGTAAAAACTGAAAATTCAAATTCAAAAGCTAAACATAACTTGAAAGTTTCTAAGATTAATCCCTCCTCCTTCAGTGATTACAAGGAAAAGAAATATGCATACATCAGAAGTGTATTGTAGTCTTTTATCAAACATCTTGCCATGGGTTTTTATATTAATTGAATAATGTGGTTAATATACTTCCAGTAAAGCTGTCATGGTCTACTAAAGTGATAATGAACCTTGGGGGATAATGTTGATGTTGGTATAATTGTTCAGTGATGTGTGGAGTGAGGAAAATCATCATTTTAAGTGGTATTTTCATAAGTCTTTATAGCATCTGGACATTTTTATTTTAAAAAAATCTGTTCTTATGATTTGTTCCAATAAATTCCAACAAATATCTCTTCTTACATAAGCTTAGATTAAAATTTTACCTGTGAAGATTGAGAAAGCACTGATTGGAAAAATATTTCATTGTGCTTCTAAGTACGAATTCACCATTCACAACTTCACAAGCATAACGCTGGTCCTTTTCTGGAGGTGCATAGTTACGGAACATGTAGTTGCGTAAACACTGAATACCCAGAGGGTAACGTCACAATTTACTGCCTTGCTTTTCCTCTGGAGTTCATTTCAGTGCTTACGAGAGCACTGATTTGCTGCCTTGTACCTGGCCTGTATCTATCTTCAGCAGCTGATCTGTGGGTTAATAACACCCAGGGGAAATCTGGCCTGCTAAATGTGTTTAGTCCTTTATATTCTTGCATCCACTGGAAATCATTATTGGCATTTTCAATTTATTTATTAGGCAAACCTTTAATGCCAACCCACAAGTTTAGGTAGGATATCTTATGTAAATCATCTCTACAGCCATGCTTTGAATCACATGATCACAGAAGGACATACTGTTCATACACAACAGAGCACAGATGTTTACCATATTGATAGTTTTAATAATAGCTGAGACATAAATATCCATACCCCGTTGTATTCAAATAAGAAATAAATATAATTCCAGAAGTTAAACTAGGACTCTTTTTGCAGTATTCATGAGACAGTGAAGTATTATGCAGAGAGAGTTGATTTTGAAACAATACTGAATTCTTTGTTTAGGTGTATAATTTTCTCAAGATACAAACATTTTTCTGCATCTAAAGTGAAGACTATTACAAGCACTATAAAATTTTATGACAGCTCTGTATCCACTGCATCAAAAAAAAAAAAAAAAGAAGAAGAAGAAGAAGAAAGAAGTCTGAACATTCTAGAAATAGATCTAACTTCTCAGATCTCCTTGACTCCATTAACAAAGCCCAGTGTGAGCTGCATGCGTTAGATTGAGGACTGCTTTCCTACTGGTAACCCGCAGAGATCAAGAGGAGACCCTTACATGCTTAGGGTAAGACTATCCTTCTCCAGTGACTGAACTTCTATTTGTGGTGATAAAAGAGATTACGAGACTGTTAATATCACCCCCTACTTCCCAGGTGGTGCTAGTGGTAAAGAACCCGCCTGCCAATACAGGAGACATAAAAGACCAGGGTTCGATCCCTGCGTCAAGAAGATCCCCTGGAGGATAAAATGGCAACCCACTCCAGTATTCCTGCTGGGAGAATCCCAGGGACAGAGGAGCCTGGTGGGCTACCATCCATGGGGTCACAAAGAGTCGGACAGAACTGAAGTGATTTAGCAGAGCAGAGAGCACCACCCCCAAACCCTTAATACCAATTCTCACCGGCATGCTGCTGCTGCTGCTGAGTCACTTCAGTCGTGTCCGACCCTGTGTGACCCCATAGACGGCAGCCCACCACGATGCCCCGTCCCTGGGATTCTCTAGGCAAGAACACTGGAGTGGGTTGCCATTTCCTTCTCCAATGCATGAAAGTGAAAAGTGAAAGTGAAGTCGCTCAGTCGTGTCCGACCCTCAGCGACCCCCATGGACTGCAGCCCTCCAGGCTTCTCCGTCCATGGGACTTTCCAGGCAAGAGTACTGGAGTGGGGTGCCATTGCCTTCTCCGCTCACCGGCATGAGAGCTGCCTTAAATTCATCTGGAGTTACATAATTCATGCCTTTGATGCCTGTTTGCATCAATCACCAAATTAGATCCTAGATTCCCAAATCACCTCTTATCTTCTACATTATAACTTCCGTATAGTTAGTTACATCTATTCCTATTTCTCCCTCTACCCCAAACTCTAAAATTCTTCTACTCTGTCTTCTGGAAATCAAAGTCCATTATCAGTAAAAACTGTTATAACATCACATTAGTATACAAAGCAGCTGTAGGATATCCTATGTAACTGAAAATGCTATTGGCTCTCTATGAAGTTTTAAAATAACTTCATTCTTGGTCTCTTATCATAATATATGTGATTTGCTTTTTGAATTATTGTGATTGTCTCCTAACATGTCTCTGGCCCTCCATTAGTATTTCCCAGAATACAGTTAATTGTCTCCATCTTCACTGCTACCACCGTATCCAAGTCTCCATGAATTCTTATCTGGGAATAGTATCTTGCCTCCATGAAATAGTGTAATAGGATACTAACTGGGCTTATTCTTTGTGCGTTTGCCTTCCTTGGTTTACTTATAACAGGGCACATCATATTTCTTTTAAAATTTAAGTATATTCTGTCACAAACCCTCTCTATCAGAAAACAGTGCAAACATTTTTTCATGGTCTTGCAGGTTCTTCTTCCTCTGGCTTCATCCTGCCACTCTGCCTCACCTCATCTTTTTCTGCCCCTTTGTCCCTTAGTCCTCTCCACACAGTCCTATAGTTGCTATTTGAACATGCCAGACATGTGCTGTGTCTCCAGGTCTTTGCATAGTTTCTTCCTGAGGTCCTTTGGGACATGCTTATGGCTCCCTTCCGCATCTGCTTCAAGGCTTTGCTCAAGTGTCTCCTTCTCAATAAGGCCTGCCCTGACCACACTGCTAAAATTCTAGCTCCCCCTCCCATTAGTGGTTCCCCTTTCTCTGCTCTAGATTCTGTAATGCTTGTAACCTTTTGATTATATCATTAACTTACTTTCTTATATATATCTGCTTTCCACTAAACCTGATATAAACTCCATTAAGGTTGGAAATTTGGCCTATTTTTTTATTGATACATTTGTTGTATAATATTAGATTGTTAACAATAACTCAATAAGCATATATTGAGTAAATTATCAGATAAATGAAATTGCTACCCATGTTAAACTCTTACACTTTATAGACAACAAAAAGTCAACTCCTTTAGTTTTTATTCCTTAAAATAATTTTATTCTCAATACCTTAACATACATAACTTTCTTTTTAAATTCTTGGGGTTGTCCCTCAACACATTTTTAGTCCTTCAGTAGTATCTCCTTTCAACCCATTCTTTTCATGGCTAGAGAATGATCTTCTAAAAATACAACTCTGTTAGGTTGTTCCTCTACTTAAATTCATTTATTATTGTTCATGATTGCCCACTGAGTAGAATGCAGATTCTCAGAAAGGCAAATTAGGCTTTTAAACTTGCAACCCTGCCACCTGTATAGCTTCATCTCTTCCCAGGCTCCTGTCCTCATACAGATCCCCTACTGTGATCATTATAAGCTGCATTCATATCTCCCACATACTGATTTGTGCCTTCTATGATGGTAGAGATTGCTTTCCCTATAATTTATTGCTCAATTAGAATCTAAAGTATCAATGTTTTCCTTAGTTCATTTTTTAGTTCATTCATGCTTTCAGTAACAGTATACCACAGATTGGATGGTTTATAAACAGCAAAAATGTACTTGTCATTGTTCTGAGGACTGGAAGTTCGAGATCAGGAATCCAGCATAGCCAGATATGGTTCTGCTTTGGAGGCAGAAGCTTCTAGCTGTATTATCCCATGGTGGAAGGAGCTAGGAAGCTCTGTAGGATTTCTTTTATAATGCCACTAATCCCATTCACGAGAGCTCCACCCCTATGACCTGATCACCTCTCCGAGAACTCACCTATTAGTATCATCACCGAGGACTAGAATTTCAACATATGAACTTTGAGGGGACACAAGCATTCATAGTACAGCATTGACCAAAAAATATTTGTTGGAAAATTAAAAATGATGTGCTACTTTTCTATATGTATCATATTCGCTTTCCTTCATGGATTAGCATGTTTTAGTCCCTTTGCCTACAATGCTATCTTCTGCTTTCTTCACCTGGCTGGTAACTTTGGTTCTTTCAAATTTCAGCTCATGTGACAAACTCTTTCCAAGGGTTTGTTCATCCTGAATGTGTTGTCAATCTCTCATATGTCTTTTCATGGCATCTACCACTTCCTTCTCTGTAGTAAGAGTAAAATCACAATAATACTGTAATTAATCTGTTATTAGTAGCTGGTTGACTAGCTTTTCCACTGCGACCTGAGTTCTTTGAGTGTAGTAATGATGTTTCCTTCAGGTTATCCCAGCACAGAGCATAGTGATTGGTAAGAAATAATGAATGAAATAATGTCAAATTATACAGCACATGTAAACAATGTGGGATAGCCATGAAAAGTGCTGCTTTTACCCTTGGAAGCTGTGGACAAGAGACGGGCAATCATCTGCCCAGGTCATCAGCAGTATTGGAGGAAGTTGGCCCCAGATCACCTGCATCCAGGCCAGTGATGGTGAAGATGATGTTTCATGCTATTTCTTGTACCCCAAGAAGCTCACCCCACAGTTAGCATTTAAGGTAGCACATTGCATAGTGTGAGTCAAATAAAGATTGTCATCAGTGTGGCTGAGGTCTTGTTACATAGCCTCTTTTAGCCTCAACATAACCAGCCAGATTTGCCCAACAGGTATAAATATGTTTTTTGTATGTTTTTGTTTTAAAATGTTGATCTATTCTATTACATGACAAGCCGTTGGAATATAAGAGATGAGTAGAGTATATTTGACTGTTTGATTTCACTAGAGAATGCATCCATCCTGTCTCACTCTTCTAAATGTTTCCAGGAATATGCAGAAGCCATGAAGATGATGTTAAAGATTTAACTTTGTAATTCAGAAGAATTTGCATCTCCTTAGAAGGAAAACTCCAAACAGCGTCCTACAGAGGAACAGTGGGAGATGTTAGAGACATAGACATAGCATTTAAAGGTGACGAGTCCAAAGACCCAACAGAAAGATGCTCCAAGGAAGCAGCCTGAACAGCAAGAATGAGGAGGAATCAATCAGATATGGAGCAGTTATAAATAAAAGTCAAAAATAGCAAGTGCTTTGGATGCAGGGCACACAAATGGAAACTTAACATTAAGAGGAAAATTTGACACTTTCAACTTATTATTTGATTAAATATTTAATACAAGACAGTATAGTGTGTAAAAGTAATTATGTTGGTGCTACGGGAAAGTGTTTAATACAGTTTATTTTCCAAATTAAAGACTAGTTAGATTTGGTTGAACAATAGCTATTTTAACAGATCATGAAGGCAAACAGGAAATGAATGTGAAATTATGAAAAAGAGGGCACTGTGATCTAAATAAACAGTTGAAAAATAATTCAGAGAGCAGAAATTCAGAGATTGTATAGAGAATGGTGGTGGTTTATTACAACAGTAAAAGTGTGTGAAAGAAAATAGATAGATGAGGTAAGTGTTGAAGTTGCAAAGATTGATCTGTGTTGATTGATATTCCATTAATATTTTCACATTAACTGAATTCTTTTCAAATACCTGACAAGGCTGAAGGCTCCAATGCTCTTCTGTCTCAGTATTAGAACTGGGGCCAGGAAAAGGTTCCTTAGCTTTTTGAGTCTATTAACTAAAATGTTTACTGAATCACACCACCCCAAACAATCAATTCCTATCAATTCCCACAACATTTGAGTATTACCTCATGTGGTAATAGAGTAAATATTACCTTACATGGAAAAACACATAAATTAAGAATCTTGAGAGGAGTAGCTTATCTTGAATTATTCTTGTAGGCAGTGAAAATAATTACATGTGTGATTACGAGTAGAATAAATGGGGAATAAGACAAACACATAGGAGAGGATATAGACACACAGAAGAGGTGATGCAGAATAAAGAGATGCAGCCATAAGCCAAGGGATGTTGACATTTGCAAGAAACTAGAAGGGGCCAGGAACAAATTCTCCCCTAGAGCCTCCAGGGAGAGTTTGGCTACTCTGTTGACATTTTGACTTCAGAGTTCTGCCCTTCCAGGTAGAAAGAGAATTCATTTCCATTGTTTTCTACCACCAAGTTTCTGGTGAGTTGTCATAGCAGACTTAGGAAATTAATATATAGGTGAAATAGTTAGGTTAGAAGCCTTCCTTAGGTAAAAGGCTTAGAGACATAAGGAAATGTGTCATTTTGTTAAATGATGAATGAATATTATTGTGGTATTGTATTAATATTTATTAGGATATCTACTTGGCAAGAATATTATACAAATTCAAAAAGGAAATGAAAAGGACTACTTGGACTGCAGGGGCTAATAGTCTGTGACCTTATCATTTAAACATCATCTGTAATTTGAAGTTACTGAAAATATCTTACCTACTTTTGGTCATGTTCATTTTTCTTCCAAGTTTTTGTCTCTGTTGCAGCCACCCCAGAAGTAGAGTGGAACTCTCTAAAATGCAGTTTAGATGTCAAGCCTGATGATGCTGTCCACACACCAAGAGTGTATGAAAAGTTTCAATTTTTAAATAATGAGACTTTCTAGGGAGAATAAGGCAGGTCTCTCAAGCAGGTCAAAAGTTGCTTGAGAGAGCAAAGAGAGAATACTGGCTTTAAGGTTTCTAGGAGAATTAGGTAGTGGGTTCATGGTGTGGATTATGTGTGCGGCAGGGCTTGTGTTGCTTGATTCTCCTGTCCTGATGGAAAGAGGAAGCACCAGGATTTCCTATCATGTTGCCCAGATGCACAGCAGCAGGGGCAGAGAGAAGGAGGGTTGAGACTTAAAAGTTGTCAGCAGTCAAATATCAAAAACTGGACTGAGATTATTACAGTCTCCATAAAATGATTAAATGTAGTAAATATTAGTTGTTATTCTTTATTACTTTTTCTATAGAGGTTGGTTTGTTTTCCCTCTCCAGTTCATCCTCCTCTGTATATTTGCCTCTGTTCTCCTCTGAGTATGGATTAAGCTATTCACAGCCAGTGGCATTTTAATTAATTGAGGCTGAGGAGAATTTGCTTACAAGTGACAGGTATTGCTTCCCCAGAATTAGGGGTTCTTTGGCTTTCTTATGTTTACATATTAGTGTTTACACTCATACTCAAGCACTTATCAAAAACACAAGTAATCTAGTAATCTGTAATTATCTGGACAGCTAAAGCTTTCTGTCCTATCTTGAAAGTAAGTATTGCAAAGTAGCATAAATACGTACCTGATCAAGTGAGAGGTCTCTTGAGTATAGGATTCCAATCCTATGTAATGATGTTCAGTCACTATCTGATGCCACTCTATTTTATCAGCCTCAGAAGGCACCCAAGGCTTTTGCTATCTTCTGTGGTAGCTGTCCCATCAGACAAGTGATTGCATCTCACTGGGAAAGTAGAAATGAGGGAACCAACTCTGTATTCCTTAAAGATTGTAAAATTGTCTGATTTAGAATAAACTAGATGGTTAGTCTATCCTGCTCACTGTAATGATGCTGCAAAGAAAAGAAAGTAGAACTTTGTCAAGAGAAATAAGTTAAACAGATTGCTCACGGAGTAGTTGCTATAATTACACGCTGTGCACATCAAAATGAGTTTATGCATTGCATTTCATATCGCTGTTCTTGTTCCTGCAAAAACATTTTATTAACCTAAAAGCAAATAACTGACATGTTAATGCCCAACATCACAGTCAAATGGCATTTATAATAATACCCAGTAAATCTATAAAACTCTTCACTACACTAACATAATTAAATTCGAAGGTAACAGCAGCAATGTAATACAGGATGTCTATTAATTTCA
Source organism: Bos indicus (assembly GCF_029378745.1). Classification (NCBI taxonomy): domain Eukaryota; kingdom Metazoa; phylum Chordata; class Mammalia; order Artiodactyla; family Bovidae; genus Bos; species Bos indicus. Next base: position 37,670,845 of record NC_091760.1, on the reverse strand, counting down.
TCCATTTAGAGGCGAGGATACTTTCTAATTTTAGAACTGGCACCAAATAAAATGTAAATAATCATGCAAGTAAATAGAGCTCATGTATATCACTTTATCCTTTAAAACATTTATTTTTATGGTAAAAATTGCATTGGAATATTATTCAATATTCAGATAAAGAAAGGCTCAATAACATACTAAAAATATTGTCTTTTCTCTTTTGTAAATTGTTGATCTGCCATTTTTGTCACTGTATAATCTTTATGTAGGCAAAACCTCCATTTTTTTCCTTGTAATCCTATATATGTATTTATTTTATAGCATTCATTCCCCATTTTACTGATTTTCAAAGTTTATTACCAAGAATATCTTGTTTCCAGAAGGAAAGTGAGAAACGTTGAATAAAGAAATCCACAGTGGATATTCAGAGGGCTTTATGATTACACATAACTGAAAGAAGAACCACATAAATTTTATAAGCCAAACTGAAGATGCTGGCCAATGAATGCATAGGCATTAATAGACATATATATTACAATTTGGTAGAGTCTGTGATATAGACGGAATATTCCCACTTGCTTACCTTTTCGGAGAAGGTGATGGCATCCCACTCCAGTACTCTTGCCTGGAAAATCCCATGGATGGAGGAGCCTGGTAGGCTGCAGTCCATGGGGTCGCTAGAGTCGGACACGACTGAGCAACTTCCCTTTCACTTTTCACTTTCATGCATTGGAGAAGGCAATGGCAACCCACTCCAGTTTTCTTTCCTGGAGAATCCCGGGGACTGTGGAGCCTGGTGGGCTGCCGTCTATGGGGTCGCACAGAGTTGGACACGACTGAAGCGACTTAACAGCAGCAGCAGCTTACCTTTTATTTACCATATCTAAAATGATCACTTAAATTAAGTACTGGACTCTTCAATTATATTTTGTTTAAATACAAAATACATAATGCAAGAGGGAAAGCATTTTTAATAATATATTAAATATTCTAGATTTATATACTCAAAAATTTGTAGAACAAGAAAGAAATTAATAATCATGTAGTTTAGGAGACTAATTTACAAAAAAGTATAATAACTTGGTGAATATTACACAGTGATTAGGTGGCACAGCTAGGATTTGAAATCTTGCGGTTTAATCATTGCTGTTTTAATAGCTTAGAGCTATCTATTTAAATATGCTTGAATTTTATGCTATTAATACTGTAATTCATTCATTGAGGAAGTAAATTAAGGCCAAAATAATGTCTATGACTATATCAACACTTGAAAAAGTTGACTAGAATACATTTGAAGACACAAATACCCTCTTTGTAGTTAATATGCAATGCAGACAGTTATATGCTGAACTTTGTTCAAAGGGCTAAATATTATTTAAATTATTTCATTTGACTTTTTCTAAATATGTGCCACATGTCCATTTTCATTCTAGTCTTGTATAAATCTAAGGAATGTGGCTTAGAAACTGGATAACAAATAAAGGATGATGGGAAGAAGATAGAAAAGGAGAGAGCACGCAGGAGAGGAGAGGGAGGAATGAGTGATGGGGAAAAATGGGAAATCACGGGTCCTACCTCCAGGAGAGCATTCACATGCACATAGGCACTCACAGATATTTGCATAAAATTAAAGTGGTTAATATAAACTCACAAACTGCAGATTCAGTTCAGTTCAGTTCAGTTCAGTTCAGTCGCTCAGTCGTGTCCGACTCTTTGTGACCCCATGAATCGCAGCACGCCAGGCCTCCCTGTCTATCACCAACTCCCGGAGTTCACTCAGACTCACGTCCATCGAGTCAGTGATGCCATCCAGCCATCCTCTGTCGTCCCCTTCTCCTCCTGCCCCCAATCCCTCCCAGCATCCGAGTCTTTTCCAATGAGTCAACTCTTCGCATGAGGTGGCCAAAGTACTGGAGTTTCAGCTTTAGCATCATTCCTTCCAAAGAAATCCCAAGGCTGATCTCCTTCAGAATGGACTGGTTGGATCTCCTTGCAGTCTAAGGGATTCTTAAGAGTCTTCTCCAATACCACAGTTCAAAAGCATCAGACTCTTAATTCCATAATCAAAAATCCAAATGATTCAAACATTTAAGAATTGTATAATAATTTGAAGAGTATTAGCCATTTTCTTACCTATTCAAGTCCAAATCCCTTATTTCAACATTCAAGATTCTCTATCATGGGCCCTGATTTATATGCCTAATCCTAAGTGTGATTGCATAGGACTTCTTATTGATTAAAAAGAGATTCTAAAAGAACATTTCTCTTTCTCATTATATTACTACTCATTTTACTGCTATTTTTAACCTGAAAGTTTCTCAGCGTTGAGTACCTGATGTATAATTGTTGCCCAGTAAATAATCAGTAATCAGATAAATTAATAACTATCTAATAAAGCCATATCAGAGATTACTTTAAACTATTAAATTTTCAAATCTATTTCTAAGTCACTTTGGGTTAGAATATTTGAACATGAGTTTAAACTCTGCTGTCTTTCACTGCATTACCAAACAACCTAACTTCTTGGGACTTCTATTTTGTCATCTGTAAACTGTATATAATTATCTAATGGATTATTTTAATAAAAAAAAGATAAAATTTAAGAGGCACATTTTAAATTGAAAATTTCTAACTTACGGTCTTAATGGTGTTTATGCCCTTTTATTACAGAGGTCATAATTGGGGCAGCCTGAATGTTGGGCAATTTTAGTATATTTTGTTTTGTTTTGCATCGTCATACTCAACACCTCAGTAAGTTTAACGAACAGTTAAGAACTGGAATATCTTACGTAAAAATATCCGTTCTAATATCTTTAAAAAAAGAGGATGATGTTTGAAAACATCTTGGGAAGGAACGTAGTATATATATTTACATATATAAATATATATAAAACATATATTTATATGTGTGTATATATATATGTCCCGGAGAAGGCAATGGCATCCCACTCCAGTACTCTTGCCTGGAAAATCCCATGGACAGAGGAGCCTGGAAGACTGCAGTCCATGGGGTCGCTGAGGGTCGGACACGACTGAGCGACTTCACTTTCACTTTTCACTTTCATGCATTGGAGAAGGAAATGGCAACCCACTCCAGTGTTCTTGCCTGGAGAATCCCAGGGACGGGGGAGTCTGGTGGGCTGCTGTCTATGGGGTCACACAGAGTCGGACACGACTGAAGTGACTTAGCAGCAGTAGCAGCATATATATGTCCTATTTCTTGTAGTTGCTACAGTCCATTTTATATTTGAATTCGCAAATTTCAGTCAGATTTGGTTACAGAAACTTAAAAAGTACCCCGACAACTTCGTCCCTCTTGATCTTTTGATTATGCTTTCACTTTGGTCTGATTGACTCATGCACAGCATCATGGCCCTTGTAGATTTTTGACTCTGCTACACTTCTTTCCTGTACTAAGTTTCCTAGTACTTGCATGCTCAGTCCCTAAGTTGTGTCTGACTCTTTGTGACTCCATGGATTGCAGCCCACCAGGTTCCTCTGTCCATGGGATTTTCCAGGCAAGAATGCTGGAGTGGGTTGCCATTTCCTTCTCCAGAGCATCTTTCTGACCCAGGGATAGAACCCACATCTCCTGTGTCTCCTGCAGTGGCAGGAGGATTCTTTACAACTGAGCCACCATAGGTGCCAAACACATGTTTGGTTAATGTGAATCTGATTTGATTTGAAGGCCTCAAGGAGACAATGTGTCTGCCATAAAAGCCTGCTCAGGCAGGGAATTCTGCTAGCTGTAGCTTCATCCTGGTTTTCTGTCCCAGCTTTATTATTAATTTTATTTTTATATTGGAGGATAATTGCTTTACAATGTTGTGGTATCTGCCATACACTAATGTGAAACAGTCATAATTATATATATATATATAAAGTGCTAAGTGAAGTCTCTCAGTCATGTCCGACTCTTTGTGGCCCCATGGACTGTAGCCTACCAGGCTCCTCTGTCTATGGGATTTTCCAGGCAAGAATACTGGAGTGGGTTTCCATTTCCATAAACGTATGTATATACATACATATATACATATATACATATATACATATATACATATATACATATACCTTCTTACCCTCTTGTGCCTCCCTCTTTAGCCATCCTACCCCTCTAGGTCTCCACAGAGCAGCAGGCTGGGCTCCCTGTGTTATAGAGCAGCTTTCTGCTAGTTATCTGTTCTACACATGAGAGTGTATATATGCCAATGCTACTTTCTCAATTTGTCCTACCCTTTCTGTCGACAGTGTCCGCCAGTGCATTCTCTACATCTTCATCTCCATTTATTCTCTGTAAATAAGTTCAACAATACTATCTTTCTAGATTCCATATATATGTGTTAATATTCATTCTGTTAATCTAATTCATTCTGTTCATTATATTGCAAATATCACTGCAAAATAGAGTGCTTAAAATTCAAAACTTTGTCAAGTAATGCTAATAATAGTTATTGAGTTTTTTTTTAATGAGTTTAATAGCAGTTGATACTTAAAATTATTCTGTGTAATACCAAAGACATTGCTTTTTAATTGCTGGTTCTGTCATATTTGGACCCAGGAGACCATACAATATCATCAAAACATCATTGTTCAGGTCAGTTTCCTCAGTGTAGGTACAATTCTCAGTAAGATACTCTCCATCTGGGTCCCAGAAGGCATCAGGCTTACAGTCTTTCAGATTTCAATTTCCAGTGGGAGTAATATGCCATTTTTCCATTATCTCAAAGGGTTATCATGAGGGTTAAAACACTGAATGAATGAAAAACTCTTAGAAAAGAGTCTGGCACATAGTAAGTATACATTTGTCATTATCATCACTCCAGCAAAAATTCTGGGCCTCAATGATACTGGCCTGAGAGGAACTGCATGTATCTATCTATGTACATGTGTTTTTATGAATTTAATTTTAATTCGGTTACTGAGGAGTAGGATCCAGTATCCCAAGACTTTGTGGAATAGGAGAAGAGGGAAAATTGGAAATAAGAGTTATCTTGTTAATAAAGAGGAGGATAGGAGGTCATGCAGGAAAAAAATTACATATATATATGTTAAACCTGCAGTAAGGAGAGGAAAATAATTCAAGCATTTGTATAATCCTTAAAAAAGTTCCTAAATTCAAGAGAAACTTATTCTCTTTATGAAGTATTGACATAAACACTAATGTTTATAGATGTCTATTTATGCTACCAGTTTTGAAGCAATATTGTACTTCCACTTTAAGAAGACCATCATTACATTTGCAGGTAATGAGATTTCAGGGAATCCCATTATCTTTTGGCAGTCAAAATGAGATATACATTTCATCACCATCTTAAATCTGGGGAAAGCTAATGGCTGGATCCTGACCTTTTGTGTTTGATGTGAAGATACGCAACATCCTTTACACACATGGATTAGTATTTTGGGAATATATTGAATGGTAGCAAGAGTCAGAACACACACTTTACAGGTCTGTTAGGTGCAGAATTATGTTATGATTCAATAGTGATTTATGAAACAGAAACAAAAACTTCCCTAATGGAAGAACTACATCTTTTACAGGCATTAACTGTCTTATTTTTCTGCAGATACTAGAAAAAGTTATATTTGTATAAAGCAAGCATTTGACAGAAATATTGATTTTGAACCCATCATTAGGGTGGCCAAAATAAATGCTGTAAAAGCACCTTGTATCTATTTTAAAGTGCGGTTTAAATTGTTAAGTGAATTTCTGCGTGCCATCATGAGAAATGAGTAGCTATTTATGGATCTTGAATAATAATAATAGAGATTTACTTAAATTTATTTTAACACTTTAACTCATATGTCACTTTTACTGTTCAAGGTTCATACCAAATTTGAGCCTAGTTATTTCCATTTTATTAAAGTAAACATATTACCAGGTACACACAATCAAAAATGTGTAATGGATTAAGAAGACAATTGATACAATTGTCTGGTTGATGTTAAGATATAAGTTGTAAGCAAATAAAGCTTTTTTTAACATCAAATAGCATCCTGTTTTTGATTTCTATTTCAAGTTGCATAAGGAAAACAAAAGGTCTGTTTTATCCTTTCTGATAAGCACAAATTTTGGTGACGATATGCTTGTGTATTACAGAAATGTATTTAGTTACAGATTCTCTTTGATTAGGACGTATTTTATTAAAAATACTATTTCATTTTTCATATGTTCTGAATTATTTTCAAGTGTGTAACATACTATTCTAAATGTATGTAAATCTTCTCCAAAGGCAAGTTGAACCATGTTTTAAAGCACTGAAATACAAATTTTCACCAACAACTCCCACCAAGTCTAACATATGGACACTCAGCATAAAGCATTTTTATTAACAATTTGTAGAGCCCTTATATCTGCTGGTCTTAAGCTGAGTAACAGCTTTCACATAGGTCTATAGTTCTTTCTAGATTATAAAACATTTTTATATCCATATTTTCTCCAGCACCTGTGTCAGATCTATGAAACTAAGGAAGCATTTGAGGGGGTATATTGCAGGCCTCATATTACAAACTACAGATTGCTGCCAGTCATGCACTCATGGTTAAAAGAATCCATGTGTCTGCCTAAGCATCTACCACACTGTCAGACAGTGATATAAGAGGAAACTCAACCATTGATTATTACACCCACAAGATATTCTGCTGTTTGAGTCATGGAGTTTAGTTTTCAGTGTTACATATTGAAAACTTACACATTTTCCCCATTTAGATGACTAAATGAAGGTAGCAAAATGTAGAAATTATTCATGAGGAAACATTGTTTTCCAAAACTTAAATGTCCGTTAAACATTAATATATATGACTATTATCTTTATATTACTCTGTTAAGTGACTAGAGCTGTTTACACGCAAAATATCATTTCGCATACTTATTGTAAATATTTTCAACAATTTTGATTATTTTTGTGTGTGTGGATGCTTAAATCTAAGGAAATGTTGTGTCCATTTCCTCCATGCAGAGAAAATACAGGGCTTGCTTATATTTGGCAGCACAGACATTACCAGTTTTCACTTTCATCATTCATTAATAAGATAAAATATAGATAAATATACAGCAATAATGTATGAATCTTACCGGAGCTCCAGTACTCAAATGATCAAATAGGAAAAAGGGAAAAACCCTGCAAACCAAACTCATCTGCCATTAATAAACCCCATCTGCCATTTTATGGCACATACACAAACTGCTATAGGAAGATGCCAAGACAATTTAGAATTTCCTTCTAAAAGGGTCTGAGCCAGAACTAATTTCATTCAAAGGATAAATGAGCAAAGTATTCCTTTGCCAACTGACAAAACATAATGATTCATGATTAATGGATCCTTGTTTTTTTTCTTCGAAGACCTCTTCTTTCAGTATGGCAATGCTGTAATCAGCGCAGGAGGAAAACCTGAAACTTTAAATGTGAAAGCAACAAATCTGATCTATATTTTATGGTTAGGAATGGCTCATTATTAGCAAAGAGAATGATTGATGATAGAAAAGGCTGTCTTTTGAACCTTATAGGGCATATGCTAAAAATATTTTCAAACATTTGTCTGCTCTAAATGAGACAACATTACATTTTCTTAGGAAACAAGTTTCTGCTGTTAAAATGTTTTTGCTCTGATGATCAAATCTAATTACTTAAAAAAACATTAAGAGCTATTGACCCAAATACTTATAACTTGTTTTTTTAAATTATGAAATTGGAATCCTCTTTGATAAAATTAACAGTCTTTTTTAGTGTTAGCTGTAGGGTAAAACAGTAGCTTATATATTGCTAAATAATCTAGGAAAGTAATTCTAATGGACAGCAAAAAACTGTTCTAATCCTTAGCAATGAATATAAAATGTATATGATTGAGAAAAAATTAATCAGCACCTATTTCTTTACCATCTTTATTGTCAAGAATATTAGTGCATAAAGTGTGTGAGAGTATTTCCCAGAATTCTATCAAAACAACAAGGTAATTATCATTGATAATCTGTTTGGCTTTCTTTTGAAACTCTGGGCAACTATTAAGTGACACAATATACAACTGTCAGCTTGTAGCCAGTATAATTTAACAGGTATCTTGCTCCTAGATAATGCGGAGATTTTGTAAGCATGAGAGCAATAAAAATTGCTGATCACATTGTGAAGGGCTTCCTGGGTGGTGCTAGTAGTAAACAACCCACCTGTCAATGCAGGAGACATAAGAGACAAGGGTTTGATACTTGGGTCGAGAAGGTACTCTGGAGGAGAGCATGGCAATTTGCTCCAGTATTCTTGCCTGGAGTATCCCATGGACAGAGGAACATGGCAGGCTACAGGTTATAGGGTTTCAAAGAGGCAGACACGACTGAAGTGACTTAGCATGCAAGCATTCACATTGTGATAGGATGATTAGTCAGTTGAATAAAAGTTATATTAATAAGCAGTGTATACAGTATGATTAAAAACCAAAAAGATGGCTGCAATTTAAAATATCTCATGAAACAAAATTATAACATACATACAAAAATGTTATTGGTCAATAAAATTCTTGCCTGAATAACTTTCATAGTTATAAAATTTACATGTATATATATTTGCCTATTATGTGCTTAAATGTTGTCATCATTAAAAGTCAAATAAAACCAAAACATAGTGTATATTAGAATAAACCACAAAAATTGAGTAATTCCATCTTTTTTCACTACTAAAATGAGAATTATATTTCTTCAAGTTGTAAAAGAATAAGAATTCCAGTTGTTGCTGTTAAAACAGTCTGGAGTTATCCAATTTGTGTATGACAAAGTCCTTGGGATAGTAACTGGCACAAACTATATACTCAGTATGATAGTTCTCGTTGTTTTTTCATCACCATTATCCTCATTATCAGCAAGGAGTTAACAGGATTAAGCGGCAGGATTTCCAATATAAATAGCAATGAAATCAATGGAAAATCCCAGAAAATATTCAGTGGCAATAAAAAATAAATGATTATCCACAACTGGTAGATCCCAAGACAAATTAGCCTTGGGATGAAGTTAATATAACTGCTTATTTAACTTATATGCAGAGTACATCATGGGAAATGCTGGACTGGATGAAGCACAAGCTGGAATCAAGATTGCCAGGAGAAATATCAATGATCTCAGGTATGCAGATGACATCACCCTTATGGCAGAAAGCAAAGAGAAACTAAAGAGCCTTTAGATGAATGTGAAAGAGGAGAGTGAAAAAGCTGGCTTAAACTCAACATTCAAAAAATGAAGATCATGGCATCTGATCCCATCACTTCATGGCAAATAAGTGGGGAAACAATGGAAATGTGATTGACTTTATTTTCTTGGGCTCCAAAATCACTGCAGATGGTGACTGCAGCCATGAAATTAAAAGACACTTACTCCTTGAAAGAAAAGCTATACAAATTTAGACAGCATTTTAAAAAGCAGAGACATTACTTTGCCATTTGTCCTTATAGTCAAAGCTATGGTTTTTCCAGTAGTCATGTATGGATGTGAGAGCTGGACTATAAAGAAAGCTGAATGCCAAAGAATTGATGCTTTGAACTGTGATGTTGGAGAAGACTCTTGAGAGTCCTCTGGACAGCAAGGAGTTCAAATAAGTCAATCTTAAAAAAAAAAAAAATCAGTCAGTCCTGAATATTCATTGGAAGGACTGATGCTGAAGCTGAAGTTCCAATACTTTGGCCACAAAGAGCTGACTCATTGGAAAAGAACTTGATGCTGGGAAAGATTGAAGGCAGGAGGAGAAGGGGACAGAGAATGAGATGGTTGGATGGCATCAACAACACAAAGGACATGAGTCTGAGAAAGTTCCAGGAGTTGGTGATGGACAGAGAAGCCTGGCATGCTGCAGTCCATGGTGTCGGAAAGAGTTGGACACAACTGAATGACTCAACTGAATTGAACATAGAACCGTAGTGTTTACTTTTGAGGTTCTTCTTTTAGATAAAATGAGATTATGTATAAAAAATTAACCAGAATAATGCTTGACTTATAGTAACATCTAAGAAACAAAGATTACCTATTCTTTTGTCTTTAATGACATACATTAAGCCTTTTTTTTCCCCTGAGGACACAGACAAATATTATGTTCTTGATTATGATAAGAGACATGCCAATGGAATTTCGTGTCTTGAAAACTGAAGAAAGTCTCCTTAGAAAAGTGAAATAAAATATTCATATTAAAATTCATAGTGGGAAGCTATTAAAGATTTTTCATTGGGTTGCTAGCATTGATAATGATCATTATATTGAAGTTGGCTTCCCTCGTGGCTCAGGCAGTAAAGGATCTGCCGGCAATTCAGGAGACCAGGGTTTGATGCCTAGGTCAGGAAGATCGCCTAGAGAAAGTAATGGCTATCCATTCCACTATTTTTGCCTGGAGAATTCTATGGACAGAGGAGCCTGGCAGGCAATAGTCCATGGAATCTCAAAAAGAGTTGGACATGATTGAGTGACTAACATTTATATTGATGTTATGATGTATATCAGGGAAAAGTTTATTAAAACTTGTAAGTTAAGATGGACATTACTGGGAAGTCAACAGTTAGGCTAATTCAGATACATTTAATTTTCTTGTTTTGTCTTGGTACTTACTGTGTTCTAATTTGAGACAAGAAGTGGATAGGTTCTAATTTCTTTTTTCTAGAATTGGTTGATTTTCAGTTTGTTTGTTTGTTTGTTTTCAGAATTATTGGTAGCACACCAGGCTCCTCTGTCCCGTGGAATTTTCCAGGTAGGAATATTGGAGTGGGTTGCCATTTCCTCCTCCAGGGGATCTTCCCAGCCCAGGCATTGAACCTGCATCTCCTATGTCTCTTGTTTTGCAGGAGGATTCTTTACCAGGTGAGAATTCAGAATTGTATTAGTTGCTCAGTTGTGTCTGACTCTTTGCTATCTGATGGACTGTAGCCCTCCAGGCTCCTCTGTCCATGGAATTCTTACAGGCAAAAATCCTGGAGTGGGTTGTCATTCCCTTCTCCAGGGAATCTTCCCAGTCCAGGGATCAAACCCAAGTCTCCTACATTAAAAGAAGATTCTTTACCACTGAGCCACCAAAGAACTCTCCATAAGAATTATTGTACAATTAAAAAAAATTGAAGTATGATAAACTATGTGAAACCCTAATAATTTCTAAAAGACTTTTTAAGGTTTATTGTTTGGTTTGGTTGTTTTTGTTTTTTTATTCTGTTTGTTCTTAATATATTAAAACAGAAATGTTTGCAATCTAGTGATGTACTTAGAATGCTTCATGGAGCAGAATAAATCCTTGTGCCTGTGTAGATATTTCAATAAAAGAGTAAAAAATATTTCCTTTCCCTGTCTTTTCCTATTCCCTCAATTTCATTCCACACTGCACACAAAGGGGGTTTAATTTTGGCTTCTAACTCATCCAAAACTTAAATATATAAATTGTTATTCAGTTCAGTTCAGTTCAGTTCAGTCGCTCAGTTGTGTCCGACTCTTTGCGACCCCATGAATGGCAGCATGCCAGGCCTCCCTGTCCATCACCAACTCCTGGAGTTCACTCAAACTCATGTCCATCGAATCAGTGATGCCATCCAGCCATCTCATCCTCTGTCGTCCCCTTCTCCTCCTGCCCCCCCTTCTCCTCCTGCCCCCAATCCCTCCCAGCATCAGGGTCTTTTCCAATGAGTCAACTCTTCGCATGAGGTGGCCAAATATTGGAGTTTCAGCTTTAGCATCAGTCCTTCCAGTGAACACCCAGGACTGATCTCCTTTAGGATGGACTTGTTGGATCTCCTTGCAGTCCAAGGGACTCTCAAGAGTCTTCTCCAACACCACAGTTCAAAAGCATCAATTCTCAGTGCTCAGCTTTCTTCACAGTCCAACTCTCACATCCATACATGACTGCTGGAAAAACCATAGCCTTGACTAGACGGACCTTTGTTGGCAAAGTAATATCTTTTTATTACCAGCCCTAAATCGGTTGTTGGATTAAATGAATTTTAATTATTCTTTTTCAAATTTTCCATGTTTTCAACTACTTACCTAAGGCTTAATGACCATGACAACATAAAATGTGTTCATTGGGAATGAGAGAGAAACAGGAAAGAAGGAAAAACTTTGATTCAATGATTGAATTTTAAATATTAAGATTCTCAAAACCTGTAATTCCGATTAGTTTATGATGCAAATGAGTTGTCTGTACTTTAGTCCTGAGTGTATTTGTTGGGTGAGAATCTTTTGAGGGACATTAGGTATCATGTTAATTCACAGCATTTCAGAGAGTTAATTTTTTTTTTCAACTTTGAGTAGGATAAACATTGACTATGATGCTCAGTAAATGAATGTTCTCCTTTCTGGGTGGGCTGTGGTATTGCATTTTTTCACATTTTCATCTTGTTTTTTTTTTTTTTTTTCCGCAGCAAACTTAAATTGAACACAATGTTTTAATGTTGATTCAATGTCATACTGACTCATCTGTTTGTTTTCATGTTTTTACTGGTAAATATATTTCCCTATTTCCTTCACCAGAATAGCTAAAGGCAAAAGACCAATCTGATATTCATACCCATGATATTTCATTAGAGAATGCCTTGTCCTTTGGCTGGTAGGAGAATTAGAGAGCTGATTTGTGTAGAGATGCATAAAACTGTGATAGATGAGAAAAACCTCCAATATGCAACCCTAGAATTTCAGGCTAAATAATTAATGACATAGTCTTTCCCTTAAAACCTCTTTCCCCTCAGAAAATGCTTCCAAACTGCATTCCTAAATAAAACCTCCCCAGGGGCACTTCTTTCCCACAGACATCAAAAATATACAAAACTTTCCTTTATAAGAGATCCTTGGATTGGGCCGAAATGCATTCTGAAAAAGAGGATGGAGATTAAGAAGAAAAGAATTGCAAAGAGCATGGGGGCGTCTACGCGTTTAGCAAAACCCACAGGCCTTGACACCTATCTCCTTGCTTTCTTTTCCCAAACTATATTCTTTCCCCCCTGTGATTTCCATCAGAAACCCCTCCTCTCTTCTAAGGATGTCTCTTTTGTTCACATGCGTGGTTGATCACATAACTTAGATTTAGGCTGAAGCCAAGTGACAGTTCAACCCAGTCTGGATTTTCCATCTTCCATTTTCCACCCCATTGTTGCCAGGTCTTTGATATTTGGAGAATTGGTCAGAGAAATGAATTGCTTTTCAATATTACTTTTAACAAATCCTTTTCAGTCTATCAGACCATAGGGAAAATATTAAGCATGGAGGAGAAATAATGATTTGTGGATATAAAATAAAATCACAATAAGTGAAGAATAATTTAATCTGTATAAAAAGTCATTTAAAATGCTGTTACCTCTTTATCCTTCAGCATCTGTGAGTTAAGTACTCATTTGTTCTGAATATGTCACATGGCAGGATATAATCCTAACTCTAAAATATACAAATTAATCCTCTTTGCAGAACTAACAGTACTTAAGGAGCACCTGATGGGACCATCATAATTTAATAAGCAATATGCTCATTATCATTAATACACAGGGCTTTTGTTTGTTTATTTCAACAAAACTCCTTCATTAAAGGCACTTAGGTGAATTTGAAATCTGTGAAAAAATGCTCTCCAGGCAGCCCTAGAAGGGAGAACTTAACTTTTTAATTGTAAAAACTAAGCTTGAATTGAAAGATTATTCACAAAACACATTATCAAATAACATAAATAGTGCTAAACAGTTGCTTTTCTTCAATCATTTATTCATTCACTCAACAGATATGGTAGAGTATTCAGTGAATGCCTGATATAGTGTTAAGATGCTTGTCAAGGTGAATAGATTTTTATCCTTTAAAAAGCACTTCCTTAAACATTCTATCATTTGATACTAATAATACTTTTTAGTAATGGGGTAGATGATACGAATTCTCGCTCACTTTTTCAGTGTACACTGAGGGATATGTGCAACTCCATGGAGATCAGACAGATGACAGTGAAGTTCTGGCTAGAAACCAGAGCTCCTTATTCTTGGTCCAGTATCATGTATTTACTTGGTAACTTTGAGACATAGTGAACCTGGACTTTCTGGTTACGTAAATGTTCAGGCCACCAAACAAATTACTTTTTTAAAGTAGAAAGCCCTGAGGATTTGTTAAGGAGTGTTAGTGTGCGTTCAGTTGTACCTGACATTTTGTGACCCCATGGACTGTAGCCCACCAGGTTCCTCTGTCAATAGAATTTTCCAGGCAAGAACACTGGAGTGTATTTCCCGTTTCCTTCTTCAAGGGATCTACCTGAGCCAGGGACTGAAACTGCATCTCTTGCATCCCCTGCAATCCCCTGCATTAGCAGGCCAATTCTTTATCATTGTACCCCCTGAGAAGCCCCTTAAAAAGTGAATCTATGAATAAATGATCAAAAGCATTGAAGTACCCTCCCTTTCCAATTCTTGGTTGATAGTAACCATAATTTTAATATTTATTGTAATTTGTGTTCCCTTCTCCACCCAGAATATAAGCCCTAGGATGTGAATGCTATTTGTATATTGTTCAGTGATGTATCCCAATTTCCTAGAACATCTGAGACTTAGCATGCAAAAAAAAAAAAAATTGCAGATTATGGAATAAAAGTTGAACCTATTTCTGAGCTTGGTGCATTTGATAAAGCATATAGTTGTATGAGCATTTTTATTCTTTTAAGAGATAACACAAAGTTCAGCCACCAATTATTTTCCATACCAAATAGTAGTAAAAAAAAAAAAAATTCTTCATGTCCTGTAATGATGATTTAATAAAATCAAACTGGTTCACCAATATCACTGATGAACATAGATGCAAAAATTCTTAACAAAATTCTAGCAATCAGAATCCAACAACACATTAAAAAGATCATACACCATGACCAAGTGGGCTTTATCCCAGGGATGCAAGGATTCTTCAATATCCGCAAATCAATCAATGTAATACACCACAGTAACAAATTGAAAAATAAAAAACCATACGATTATCTCAATAAATGCAGAGAAAGCCTTTGACAAAATTCAACATCCATTTATGATAAAAACCCTCCAGAAAGCAGGAATAGAAGGAACATACCTCAACATAATAAAAGCTATATATGACAAACCCACAGCAAACATTATCCTCAATGGTGAAAAACTGAAAGCATTTCCTCTAAAGTCAGGAACAAGACAAGGGTGCCCACTTTCACCATTACTATTCAACATAGTTTTGGAAGTTTTGGCCACAGCAATCAGAGCAGAAAAAGAAATAAAAGGGATCCAAATTGGAAAAGAAGAAGTAAAACTCTCACTATTTGTAGATGACATGATCCTCTACATAGAAAACCCTAAAGACTCCACCAGAAAATTACTAGAAATAATCAATGATTATAGTAAAGTTGCAGGATATAAAATCAACACACAGAAATCCCTTGCATTCCTATACACTAATAATGAGAAAACAGAAAGAGAATTAAGGAAACAATTCCATTCACCATTACAACAGAAAGAATAAAATACTTAGGAATATATCTACCTAAAGAAACTAAAGACCTATATATAGAAAACTATAAAACACTGGTGAAAGAAATCAAAGAGGACACTAATAGATGGAGAAATATACCATGTTCATGGATTGAAAGAATCAATATAGTGAAAATGAGTATACTACCCAAAGCAATTTGTAGATTCAATGCAATCCCTATCAAGCTACCAACGGTATTCTTCACAGAGCTAGAACAAATAATTTCACAATTTGTATGGAAATACAAAAAACCTCGAATAGCCAAAGCTATCTTGAGAAAGAAGAATGGAACTGGAGGAATCAACCTACCTGACTTCAGGCTCTACTACAAAGCCACAGTTATCAAGACAGTATGGTACTGGCACAAAGACAGAAATATAGATCAATGGAACAAAATAGAAAGCTCAGAGATAAATCCACGCACATATGGACACCTTATCTTTGACAAAGGAAGCAAGAATATACAATGGATTAAAGACAATCTCTTTAACAAATGGTGCTGGGAAAACTGGTCAACGACTTGTAAAAGAATGAAACTAGAACACTTTCTAACACCATACACAAAAATAAACTCAAAATGGATTAAAGATCTAAACATAAGACCAGAAACTATAAAACTCCTAGAGGAGAACATAGGTAAAACACTCTTCGACATACGTCACAGCAAGATCCTCTATGACCCACCTCCCAGAATATTGGAAATAAAAGCAAAAATAAACAAATGGGACCTAATTAAACTTAAAAGCTTCTGCACAACAAAGGAAACTATTAGCAAGGTGAAAAGGCAGCCTTCAGAATGGGAGAAAATAATAGCAAATGAAGCAACTGACAAACAACTAATCTCAAAAATATACAAGCAACTCCTACAGCTCAATTCCAGAAAAATAAACGACCCAATCAAAAAATGGACCAAAGAACTAAATAGACATTTCTCCAAAGAAGACATACAGATGGCTAATAAACACATGAAAAGATGCTCAACATCACTCATTATCAGAGAAATGCAAATCAAAACCACAATGAGGTACCATTTCACGCCAGTCAGAATGGCTGCGATCCAAAAGTCTACAAGCAATAAATGTTGGAGAGGGTGTGGAGAAAAGGGAACCCTCTTACACTGTTGATGGGAATGCAAACTAGTATAGCCACTATGGAGAACAGTGTGGAGATTCCTTAAAAAACTGGAAATAAAAGTACCTTATGATCCAGCAATCCCACTGCTGGGCATACACACTGAGGAAACCAGAAGGGAAAGAGACACGTGTACCCCAATGTTCATCGCAGCACTGTTTATAATAGCCAGGACATGGAAGCAACCTAGATGTCCATCAGCAGATGACTGGATAAGAAAGCTGTGGTACATATACACAATGGAGTATTA
Organism: Bos indicus; assembly: GCF_029378745.1. NCBI lineage: Eukaryota > Metazoa > Chordata > Mammalia > Artiodactyla > Bovidae > Bos > Bos indicus. The sequence continues at coordinate 37,654,031 of NC_091760.1, read as the reverse complement.
CTCAGCCATTAAAAAGAATACATTTGAATCAGTTCTAATGAGGTGGATGAAACTGGAGCCTATTATACAGAGTGAAGTAAGCCAGAAAGAAAAACACCAATACAGTATACTAACGCATATATATGGAATTTAGAAAGATGGTAACAATAACCCTGTGTACGAGACAGCAAAAGAGACACTGATGTATAGAACAGTCTTATGGACTCTGTGGGAGAGGGAGAGGATGGGAAGATTTGGGAGAATGGCATTGAAGCATGTATAATATCATGTATGAAATGAGTTGCCAGTCCAGGTTCGATGCACGATACTGGATGCTTGGGGCTGGTGCACTGGGACGACCCAGAGGGATGGTATGGGGAGGGAGGAGGGAGGAGGGAGGAGGGTTCAGGAAGGGGAACACATGTATACCTGTGGTGGATTCATTTCGATATTTGGCAAAACTAACATAATATTGTAAAGTTTAAAAATAAAATAAAATTAAAAAAAATAATCTCCTTTAATTCATAATAGAATAGAAGAAATACAACTTACATACTAGGACAATTTCAGAACCTTAATAAGCTATGTTATTAAAGTCTTCCTAGGCAATTTTTTGCACAGATAACAAAAGCTAACTCTAGTTCATCTCTTTCTATAATCTTTTGCCCCTTCTCTGGTACAACTGATTAAGAGAGTATTGATATGGAGCAAGTCAGAGAAGAAGCAAAGAATGAAAAAAGTCTGCAGTTTTATCAATGGCTCTTGAATAAATTTTATATCAAATTCTAGAAAAGGAGGTTGTGAAGATCAACAGGTTTAATTTACATTGGCATTGTGTGTGTGTGCCCATGTGTGTATCTATATGCATTCCTGTACATTTGACCTATCCACTTTGGAATGATGTCTCTGTCTTACACTGTCAGAGGCAGGTACTTTTGTTTATTTTGCTTCCTAAAGAAAGTATGTCCTATTTGGTAAACAAGAAGTGAAAATTCAAAGCAAATGTAGGTAGGAGAACAGCTTACCCAGGAAAATTGAAAAACACACCACCAAGCCTATTGCTCACACTGCACTCTCTTCCACCCCTCTTTTCTGCTGTGATTTATTTTCTCAATGTTTCTCATGGTATGAGTACGTTCTTGTGGATGGACCCCTGCCTTCAACCCCCAGGCATAGAAACCTAGCTAGCTCTTCAAACAAAGAGTATATAAAGTTGTAAAAAGATTTCTAGATGGCTCCTTTTTGAATATATCAAAGAGAAATATGTTTTATCCTTATTTTGTATGTGTTTAAATAAATCCATTATACCTATAAATAGCCCTCATTAATGCATTTTAGAAGAATTAATGATACTTTATTATCTTTTTCCAGATGTTATTGATGGAATAGTTTTAGAAATATGTTAATCAGACTTTAAAAGCAGACAGAAAAAAAATTACATATTTACTGTGGAACTAACTTCTCCAGTAACTTTTTGTGCCTGGACAAAATAAGTAATAGTAAGGGTCTTAATCCTTACAGCATCAGGATATAAAATGTTTTATTATTTGTTTTATGTTTGTGTTTATTTGTGTTTGGTTTGTCATTTCTGTTTTTTCAGTACTGTATAATTTTAATAGTCCTTATTTTGTGCAGACATTCTTCATTTTCAGTGTCCATATCTTTGGATGTATTTATATTATGGCAGTGATTTTAAATGTGTTCACTGGCATTTTAAAATCATAACTTGATGAACTTAGGACACTTGCTAATTTTCTTGTTTAAAGGATACCTGAAGTTAAGAACACAAATGGAAGAACTCTACCTGAAAAACAATTCTGCAGGGAAAATATAAGTTATATAAATCCTTCCTTTTGACTAAAACAATTCCTCTGCCTTTAAAAAGGAGAGAAAAAAAAGAAAAACAATTTTCTAGAGGACCAAAAGATGCAATATCTGTGAAGGAGATTTAAGTAAATGTATTGTGTTTGCTCTCCCCACATTTAAGCAAGTATTTCAGAAAGTTTTCAGGTTGATCTTTTATTAAAGTGGAGAAAAAAACCACTGTGCTTAGAAATATGTATCCACAGTTCCAATCCTAAATCCAATACATGAATTTAGATTTCTTTCCTTTTGTCCTTCTTTCTTTCTTTCCTTCCTCTCTCCCTCCATCACTCCACTACTGTCATCTTATCATATATTTATTGACATTTATTGAACTTATATTCTGTCTTAGAAGTTGAGGAATATATAACTGAATAAATCAATTAGACTCACTGCTGTACTTAAGTTTTGTTTTGTTTTGTTTTTGTAGTAAAATATGGGCAATGATGTATATCTGATACAGTTATTTTTCATAATAAAATAAGCATGGTGTTTGAAAGGATTTAGCTAAATATCTATCATTTAGAATAAGACCTGAAAGAGAGGTAGATCTTTCCTAATAAACTGGTTCCAGTTTTCCAGTTGGTCTGTTACAGGAGCTCCTAATAGCCCCTATTGTTACTCTACTTTCAAATCTAAAAAACTAGGTGAATCCTTGACCGCTGTCTGGTCTAGACCAATGGACCAGCTGAAACAAGGCTTTTTATAATTCTCAGTTCTTAGATCTATGGAGAATGGCTCACTTACTATATGAATGAAATATGGTTGGATCCCCTTCCTGTTCAGTTCTCATGCTTCACAATGCTCAGCGGGCAGTAGTCAATTTACTAAGGTCTTATCCATCACAACTGAAAAGATACCAGGCATTGACTTGATGAATGGAAGATAAATCATGAGAGGGTTATCCATTCAGGCAGAGCTGAATGACACTGACAGAGCCCTGCGTGAAAGCTCATTTTGTGTTCGCCTGTACTGCCGTGAGCTTCACTTGCCAATGATATCGGTGGCTTCCCCTGTATGAAGCCTTCTCCCTTTATTCCCTTCAACAAGTCACCCAGTTGGCAAAATGAAAGAAATACCAAGGAGACAAGATGCTATTATGATCTGAAAATTCAAGTTCAAAAATATTCTTTGTCTTTGTTCTTTGCTACAACAAAAACTAAGTGCACGATTTTTGTTGTTGTTACGTGGAAACAGTTGAAACAGTTCCAATATATGAGACTTACAATGCTAATAGGGTGGGGAAGCATTACTGCATATTTAGCCTTAAAATTCTCAATAAAATATACTTGCTCATAATGCTATTTTATTTGAAAATAAGTAATAACTTTATTTTTTAAAGTGTTTAGAAGCCTAATTTTGGGGAAGTAAACATTTTGAGCATTTCATTAAATGTTATTATAATTTTCATGTAAAATGTTAAGATGAAATGCGTAAAGTCTTTCTGTGCTTTCCCTCACATTTTTGTAGCAGTCTGTTAAGTATTGAAAATTAGTGGATTATTCCATAACATATGACAATCATATTAAAAATCAAGTTAGTTTTCTAGAGGACTGCATTACTTAGTACAAATATTTTCACATCATGATATAGGAATTTAGAGAGACCTCACAAAAAGTACCTCAGGTGTTAAAGCCAAACAAAGAAGGCCTGCTATTTTGCATTCCTGATACTGTTCAAAGAATTGGAATAATTTAAAATAGTCAATCATCAGTGACTCTCCCAACACTTGCTGATAATGTAGATAGAAATTTGAGTTATATAAGACTTTAGCAATTTTCTTCAAAGCATTGGTAAATCTGTAAGTATTCTTTCATAGAATAAGGAAAACTACATAGTTCATTTGTGTATTAATCATTGTTACAGTATCAGAAACACTAAGGAAAATATAAATTCACACCACTCTAGGGTAAACTTAGATGAGATTAAATTTTGAGATTATCTTTAAGATATCTATTGTATCCATCAGGACAAAAGAGAAAAAAAATGTAAGAAAAAAATCAAATATGCAAATTGACTACATTTTTTATATTTCACTTAACCATAAATATAACCAATCCTATAAAGGCCCTTTAAATGATCTTCATCTTTTAATTTGAGAAAGAAGAAAAAGATGTTTTGAATTCTATAACTTCATTCTAAAATGCATCAATACTAGCTTAATTTCAAGACAGAATGAATGGAAGTCTTTAAAAAGTGTCAACATTACAACAATTTTGAGGATTTTTACTATATGTTATATCTTGAATAATGGAACTAAAAATGGCAGCCATTCAGTTGAATGAAATAACAAGAAATCAAGAATTATGCCAAAGTATTCATTAAAAATAAACTTTTTCTCTGTTCCAGGATGCCTGTAGTATTTTTTCTATGAAAAGTTTGATGATAATCAATCTTTTCATCTCATACTATGCTAGTTCTCATAGTGTCATAAATTAATAGCTTTTATACTGAGTTGAAGAATTGATGCTTTTGAATTGCAGTGTTGGAGAAGACTCGTGAGATCCCTTGGACTGCAAGGAGATCCAACCAGTCCATCCTAAAGGATATCAATCCTGAATATTCATTGGAAAGACTGATGCTGAAGCTGAAACTCCAATACTTTGGCCACCTGATGTGAAGAACTGGCTCATTTGAAAAGATCCTGATACTGGGAAAGATTGAAAGTGAGAGGAGAAGGGGACAACAGAGGATGAGATGGTTGGATGGCATCACTAATTCAATGGACATGAGTTTGAGTCAACCCCAGGTGTTGGTAATAGACAGGGAGGCCTGGTGTGCTGTGTTCCATGGGGTTGCACAGAATTGGACATGACTGAGCAACTGAAATGAACTGAACTGAACTGAATAAATCTGTTAAGATGTCACATGTTGTATCAACCTGATATATTATTGTTAGGAATGTCATATCCTAAAACATATCAAAATAGGAGTATTATTTCTTTATGAAGGAATATATGAAGAAAACTAATTTTTAAAGACATATTGTGAAGGCTAGCTTATTGTATGTTTGTCTGTATCTACATTTATTTCCAGTACAAGTAAAATTAATATCTAAAGAATATTTTTCATTTTCTGAATTATCTTGGAAATAAATCCCTCAATGTAATTAATTGTATTCATTACTGAAAATGACCAGTTGATTTAAAGGATATACTGTTTTTGTCACTAAAGACAATATAGCTATGTTTAAAAAGAAAAAAAAAAACCAAAAAACCATAATTGCTCTTGATTGTCAGACTCTCTTAACATGGTAAGTACCTTTTTCATGGTTGTTATAAAATTAAAAACAATTGGTAGCTCTCTCTATTCCTGTGTATTCAATTGATTCAATATTAATTTAGTGTTAGTATAGAAGGAAATTTATTATGTATTCTTGAGTATTAAAAGACACAATTTAATTATGCATGTATTACATAAAGTACAGGCTTGTTATCATAAGAGGCAATGAAGTTTCAGGGGCATTGTTCACAGATGAGACCTGAGCAGATGTCATAAGAGAAGTCACATTTGAAGTAAGTAGAAATGCACAGATCAAGAGAAAACTTCAAGTAGAATAAAATGGTCAGATTTGGAACATATTGATGGTACTGACAAAACCATGGAATAGCAGTCCTCTTCTGTAAGGATTCTGGGTTTGTATAAGAGAATAGAGTAAGAATAATTTTGAAAAGGATGTGTGGTATGAATTTTGAAGTGCTCTGACTACTTGCTTGAGGAGTCTGAACATTTTGTGAAGGCTATAGGGAGATGGAAAAGTTTTTGAGCATGCGTATGACACAACTGAATCTGAACATTAGGATAATTAAGAGAGTTCTGGGCAGACTGCAATGTTCAGGTAAACAGTGAGTGGAGAGATGGAGATATTTCAAGCCTGAAGCAGTGGTCAAATAAAGGGGACTGAAATGGAACTGAAACAACAGGCATATGAAATACAAGAGGGAGAATACACAAGGAATAACAGTGTGTAGTAGAGAGAGAATGTGAAGGTGTCAGAAAGGAGCAGCCTTTTCAAAACTCGACAAAATGGTATAGAGTTAAATAATTCAGAATTCTTTGAAGAATCAGTGTGACCAAAGGTCTCAGCATGCTCCCATTTTCAGTGACTTGTCTCATCTGCTGATCATTTCCTAGCTTTCAAATTATATGTAAAACATTTAATATATATATATATATTATACAGGATATATAATATATGGGATGTATATATCTGTTTATATATATATATATAATTTTAGACACTTTTACTTTTGCAGAATAAGATATTTGAAATCAGTTTCCACATTCTCTTCCATGAAAGAATACTTCTCTCAATTTTATCTATTACACACTAAAAAATTAATACGTGGCTTAAGAAATATGATGACTCATCAAATTTATTTGCATAGCTTTTCAAACTCTTTACAGTCTATCATTTAGTGTGTATTTTTTCTCTCCATAGAAATGTATTAATAGAGCCTTGAAAAGCTTGTTTTCTCATAAAGTCTAGTTTCAACTACAGGCTTCCTCTATGATGAAACAAAATGCCTTAGACTAGGCTTAAGATAAAGTCTTAGATGGAATTAAGAATTAGATGAAATGCATCACTGAAAAAACTTGGAATTTCTCTATAAATATAATAATAAGTATAGAATTACAAAAGTCATGTGTGTTCCAATAGGTGAGGCACAAGTTTCCTTTTTCTCCCTTCATCTCTGTCAGTCCCCCACCTCCACACCTCTCAACCACATCTGCTTCTCTCATCCTACCAGCGTCTCTACCTACTTTTCTCTTATCCTCTGACCTTCTGACTTTTCTCTTTCCCATCTTTCCAATTTCATTTCTTTCCTATATATGTTTAATGTTTTCCCATGAATTGTCAGGAAGAGCATATACTTATTCTTACTAGAACATTTATATTCCATGTAGTTGGAAATAGCAATTATATGAATTAATATAGCATTCATTATCAGTCAAAATGATTTTGTTACATTTATGTTACTAAATGTACACATTTTGCTTGAAGGTGAAGGTGATGTTTTAATATAGATACACACACACATGCACATACACAGACACACACCATTCTTATCTGAAACAATTTACATTAAAAAAGCTAAGGAAAGGCTATTATTTTTTATTCATTTATTTAGCTATTTCTTTAATATTCCCAGGCTTGGTTTTCTTTTCACTGATTTTGGGGATAAGACAAAAGAGAAAATTCCTTATGATAGAACACTATAAAATGATTATCATTATTTCATAAAGTATAAAAATCAAATTGAACTTTTTTAACCACAGATTAATCATCTTTTGTATAATTTACTTTGCTTGTTATAAACAGCATTGTCCTGAACTATTCCCCTTTAAAATATTTTAAGCCATGCTGGGTCTGTCTCTGGGGAGGGGGAGACACAGACCTTAATGAAGAGTAGGTTACTGTATATTTACCAATATTTACTACATTTATTAAATAAAGGGCTTATTTGATTAAATTTATTTACCATCTTAATAGGGAAGGTAAAGAGGTAAGCTGTATACAGTTATTTAAAATAAACTTTATATTCTAAAAACAATCATAGCTTATGCAAACATTTTAACAAAAGGAAAAGCATTTTCATGATTTTACAATAGCACAGGAATAATAAAATATGTAATTCTTTAGGGAGATCAATTGAATAGAAGAACTGAATATAGTTATGTAGTTTATTAGTTATAAAATAAGTGATAAAACTTTTAAATTATCTTGAGTTCATGACATAAATTTAATATGCAAAATTTTAGTAATCTTGATTTTTAATATTTTTAGCATTTGGTTTTATCTAAGGAAATATTAAAAATGTCTTATGTTCATTAAGCATAAAATTTTCAAATCTATCTTCATTATCCATATTACTGAATAAATGGCTTGACCATAACACATGGCACTAATCAACACTTTGCTGCATGAAGAACCTTGTAGGTTTAAATGTTTCACAATCATAAAACAATAGAATTTTTAAACTAAACATGTACAGCTCAAAATGAATAGGTAGACAAATATGTGACTCCTTAGCTTTCTATTCCCCTCAATATTTAAAACATGTTTTAAGCAATTTGAAAAAACAACCATATCATAAAAACACAGATTGAGTCTGTGTTAACTTTTAAAGGATAGAGTGCACAACATCTCTTGTAATATTGTCATCTATCCAATGAAATTAGGTGACAGTAAAACAAACTATGGGAAACGTTCAAATGGTACATTCCAGCAACGAATTAATGGATTATTAAGAAGTCAAAGCTATGTTGGAAAGTTTAAAATTAAATTGTAATTGAGCCCTTTGATGTCCACAGTAGCATATGACTTTGTTTAGTTAATTTAAATGAAATATACTTAAAATTTCCATAGTTTGTTGGATAATAAAAGTGTCATTTATATCATGGAGTCCATGTAATGTTTTATAAATCTGTGAAAATATTAATGTGTAAAGATTATGGGTATGCCCTACATTCTAATGGAATTCAAGTCTAAATGCTGAATTAGGTATTTATCATGTAATCATTACTGCACACAAGAAATACTCACCTTCTAACAAATGCTTGTGTCATTATAGAGGAAGAATATTATCTTTTCCTGTATGTAGTAAACAATAGTAACCAATAAGATACATTATAAGAGACTTCTTATAATTTCTTACTAATTTTTACTCATGAAATATGAATTTACTCTCAAAGCAAAAGTTTTCATTATGTAATAATTGAATGATGTTATAATTTAATATAATCATTTTTTCATGGTAATTAATTCTGAAGTTGACAAAGAAATTAACATTACTATGTCAAACCACACTAAATTTAATTTAAAATTAAGATCATGAATAAGTCATGATCATATTTGAGCAAAATTGTATTGCCTTGTTTCAGATTATGGTCATTTCTTTTTGAATTTATGAAGAAAAATGTTTTGCCAGGTTATCTACTGGGCATCAAGTGTTAAAGGTTTCCTCAGTGATTTCCTTTCATGAAGTAGATTAAGTACCCACAATATTTTGTTTGGAACTAAGCATACATGTTTAGGTAACCAAGGATGTTCATAATTATAGTTGCTTGGGATTAGGGCACCTTACTGAATTAAATCCAAGAAGTATTTTAAATATTGCAGCACCATTTTTTCTGTGTTACTGAATAATTGGTAACACTAGATTACAAGATTTGCAAGCTCTCCGAGTTGCTGTATTTTCATAGGGAAAAGGTTCCTTTCATTCAGGCTTAATAAGCTTGGCCTATATCAGCTTTTCTCACATCAGCCCAAGTGTCACATTTGGGCTGGGGGAAGCTTGTTAGCAGTAATTACCAGCAGTAGGTTCTATTATTTGCCAAAGTAATTTTCACTGCTAAGTACCACCAAAACTGCCTCAAGCCTTTAATTTTTTTCCCTTCCTCTTGCCTTCCTTCGCTTTCTTTTAAGTTAGTGCATTTTCCCATGGTACTGCTCTCTGTGGTGTGGGACAAGGCAGAGGGAAGGCTCTGGGTATCAATGTGCTCTTGAGACACGGGGTCAGGCCTAGCGAAAGCCTTTCACAAACAGAGCCTGAACTCTATTAGAGATGCAAATCCACTCTCTGAGTAAGGATTGTTTCAGCGACATAATGGAGGCCAAGGAATTCCACTGTAGCTCCCCTTTCAGCCTGGGCCCTTTGTCTGCGTCTTAGCAAATTTCAGCAGCCTGTTTAAACTCCAGCTATTGTCCCCTTGGCTTCATTGATTTCTCTGCCTGCCACCAACTCACAATGGCCTGATATGAACATCTTTGTTACTGCTTTTGTACTGTATATCGGAGTAATGTTTCAGCAGATTGAGGCCTAGGAGGAAGAATTAAACCTGTACTACACAGATCATGATGAATTGCAGGATTTACATATCATTTTGAGACTTTGGGGGTTGGCGTGGAAGGGAGAGGTTGTTGCTGAATGCTGTTGTGTCTCAAAGGATGTTGTCCGAGGACAGAGTGACAGAAAAGGAAGTGATTTAGATAGTCCCTGACAGCTTAATACGCAGAATACAGACAAATTGTGGAAATTCACAGGCATCCTATTCTTTTCCTATATATAGCAGATTTGATTCTGAATCTTAGCATGGTTCACATGCAGAAGCTTTATGTGGTTGTCACATTTTACTCTTTCAGAACTGAGGTGGTAGAAATACTGACATTTTAGATCTCATTATTCTTGGTTGACATAAAAACTTCCATGATTTGGAGATTTGCAAATAATGGAAGTAAATCTTTCATTGTTAGAAGCAGTAATGATTCCCAAAACATATAGTCACTTTATTAAAACAATTAAGTGATCTTTACCTATTTTCAAGGTTTTCCTAACTATGTAGAATTTTGTAAAGACATATTTAAGTGGTGGATGAACTATGAAATAATTTTCCCTCCAATATTGAAAGATAATTATAAAGAAATACCCAGTTGTGTACTATTAAGTGTTTGATAACTGATTCTCTCAGAGGAAAGCAAATCTGATGTGTTGGCCTTTGCTGATTTTTTGTGATGCACATACTTCCACCATAACCAGTTTCTCTTGCCAATGAAATCTCTGAATGTGGAATTGGGAAAGAAATATACCTAGTTAGTTTCTGTGAGCTTTACAAGGCAGCTCCAGCACAAAGCTGGGGTATCTGATTGTCTTTTCTTTTTACTATGTTGTTATAAACAATCTTAAAAACTTGTGAGAATGAGGCTGTAGAAATGCATAGATAGTGGTGCTTAAAATACTGTAATTATATTGGATTTTCATCTGAGAAATTTATCTTGTATGGTTGATATGATTTATGTGTAAATTATGTTTTTTCCCTTTATTTTTTAAAACCAGTATCTTTAGGCTCTATATGATATGTGATTGGCATCAAAATGAAGGGGTAGAAATGGATCCGAATAGACTCATTTTATATGCTTCAACTTTCCAAGAAGTACACAGTTAGGATAGAAGGAAGTTTTCATTTCTTAATTGAAATAGAAGAATCATTTATTTAATGAGTTTTAATAAACATACTTAAAGGATAAAATGTTTTAACTTCTATTCACATGAACATTAGGATCACAATACCCTACATGCACATCTACTTAAAAAATATGAGATTAAGAGAAATGCTTTTTTAAAAATCTCTTGTTTTATATCCCCCAAATTACTGAATTGCCTATAAATCCTGAAATACACAGTACAGTTTCACACTTTCCTACTATCACATCTGCTGTCCTCTCTAATACTTTGAGTGCTGTTATATCACATTTATAAATTCTTTAGTGAGTTGTCACCTATTTTGTACATGTCTAATTTGACATACATCTTACATTATTTGAATACATGTCTTTCTACCCTGTCAAGTTCAAAGCTCTTCTAAGAGAAACCCAATGTGTTATTCAGCTTTCTATCACCAATGCACGTAGCAGAGATCTTAGCAAACTATTTATGAACAAAAATTAATTGAATCATAAACTATTGGCATTTTTTTTTGCTATAAAATTATATTTTTATTGAAATATAGTTGATTTGCGATGTTGTGGTACAGTGAAGGGATTCGGTTATGTATATATGCACTCTTTTTTAAATTTTAATTTTCTAGTTGAATGGTAATTGCTTTACAGAATTTTGTTGTTTTCAGTCAAACAGCAGCAAGAATCAGTCCTAGGTACACCAATGTTCCCTCCCTCCTGAACCTCCCTCCCATCCCCTTCCCACTCCCACCCCTCTGGATAGTCACAGAGCCCCCGTTTGAGTTCCCTGAATCATTCAGCAAATTCCCACTGGCTGTCTATTTTACATATGGTATTGTAAGTTTCCATGTTACTCTCTCCATGCATCTTACCCTCTCCCTCCTCCCCTCCTGCTATGTCCATAGGTCTGTTCTCTGTGTCTATTTCTCCATTGCTGCCCTGAAAATAATCAGTACCATTTTTCTAGATTCCATATATATGTGTGTTAGTATACGATATTTATATTTCTCTTTCTGATTTACTTCACTCTGTATAATAAGCTCTAGGTTCATCCACCTCATTAGGATTGACTCAAATGCATTCCTTTTTATGGCTGAATAATATTCCATTGTATATATGAACCACAGCTTCTTTATCCATTCACCTGTCGATGGACATCTAGATTGCTTCCGTGTCTAACTAGTGTAAATAGTGCTGCAGCGAACACTGGGGTACATGTGTCTTCTTCAGTTTTGGTTTCCTCAGGGTATATGCCTAGTTGTGCAATTGCTGGGTCATATGGTGGTTTTCTTCCTAGTATTTTAAGGAATCTCCATACCTTCTTCCACAGTGGCTGTATCAGTTTACATTCCCACCAGCAATGCAAGAGGGTTCCCTTTGCTCCACACCCTCTCCAGCATTTATTGTTTGTGGACTTTTTTTTTTTTTTTTTTAATTTTTAAAAGAAAATCCATCCTGAACCCTCCTCCCTCCTCCCTCCCCATACCATCCCTCTGGGTCGTCCCAGTGCACCAGTCCCAAGCATCCAGCATCGTGCATTGAACCTGGACTGGCATCTCGTTTCATACATGACATTTCACATGTTTCAATGCCATTCTCCCAAATCTTACCACCCTCTCCCTCTCCCACAGAGTCCATAAGCCTGTTCTGTACATCAGTGTCTCTTTTGCTGTCTCGTATACAGGGTTATCGTTACCATCTTTCTAAATTCCATATATATGCGTTAGTATACTGTATTGGTGTTTGTCCTTCTGGCTTACTTCACTCTGTATAATAGGCTCCAGTTTCATCCACCTCATTAGAACTGATTCAAATGTATTCTTTTTAATGGCTGAGTAATACTCCATTGTGTATATGTACCACAGCTTTCTTATCCATTCATCTGCTGATGGACATCTAGGTTGCTTCCATGTCCTGGCTATTATAAACAGTGCTGCAATGAACATTGGGGTACACGTGTCTCTTTCCCTTCAATTTTTTTCTATTTATATGCCTTTATACACTTTATATTGATTCCTGGGTTTATTTTCTCTTTGCAATTCAATATTTTAAATATTCCACCAGTTTATTGTCAAAGTAATTTTTGTCTAAATTATGATAGAATTCATCCAGCCTATTTTTAACATCTGTGCTTCCAGTTTTCTTAACTTGCATATTCTTATGACATGGTATGTTGAATTCACTCAAAACTTACAAAAGCAGTTTTCCTAACTACCTCACATTCATACTTTTAACCATGCCATTGACTGAGCATCAATACATATGTCCTTTAAATAATCAGCATTTGCACAGTTTAAAAACATGTACCATCCAATTATATTTTTGTCACATTTTTGTCATTTCATGATTTCTTTAAAGTGTACTAAAGAATGTGTATGGAGAAGGCAATGGCACCCCACTCCAGTACTCTTGCCTGGAAAATCCCATGGACAGAGGAGCCTGGTAGGCTGCAGACCATGGGGTCGCGAAGAGTCGGACACGACTGAGCGACTTCACTTTCACTTTTCCCTTTCATGCTTTGGAGAAGGAAATGGCAACCCACTCCAGTGTTCTTGCGTAGAGAATCCCAGGGATGGGGGAGCCTGGTGGGCCGCCATCTATGGGGTCGCACAGAGTCAGACACGACTGAAGTGACTTAGCAGCAGCAGCAGCAAAGCATTTGTAACATCCAGACATGCAAGATCCACATATTTTTATATCATATCATATCCATGTTTTGCTATCAAAAAAAGAACTCTACAATTTGTAGCTAGAGTCCAGGACTGTTATTGTCCCTATTACTATTGTCCCCATTACCTTTTTTTTTTTTTTAATTTAATTTTATTTTTAAACTTTACAATATTGTATTAGTTTTGCCCAACATCGAAATGAATCCACCACAGGTATACCCGTGCTCCCCATCCTGAACCCTCCTCCCTCCTCCCTCCCCATACCCTCCCTCTGGGCCTTCCCAGTGCACGAGCCCCAAGCATCCAGCATTGTGCTTCGAACCTGGACTGGCAACTCGTCTCATACATGATATTACACGTTTCAGTGCCATTCTCCCAAATCTCCCCACCCTCTTCCTCTCCCACAGAGTCCACAAGACTGATCTATACAGTGTCTCTTTTGCTGTCTCGTACACAGGGTTATTGTTTCCATCTTTCTAAATTCCATATATATGCGTTAGTATACTGTATTGGTGTTTTTCTTTCTGGCTTACTTCACTCTGTATAATAGGTTCCAGTTTCATCCACCTCATTAGAACTGATTCAAATGTATTCTTTTTAATGGCTGAGTAATACTCCATTGTGTATATGTACCACAGCTTTCTTATCCATTCATCTGCTGATGGGCATCTAGGTTGCTTCCATGTCCTGGATATTATAAACAGTGCTGCGATGAACATTGGGGTACACGTGTCTCTTTCCCTTCTGAGGAAAACCTTTTTTTAAAATGATACTTATGATATGCATCATATTCCTCCTCATTCTTCAAAGGGCAGTTAAATCCTCACTCCTCTCTGGCATTACCTTTTAAAACTTCCATTAGTAATCACCTTGTTGATCATTTAACTTTTATTTCATATGCCATTTACAGCCACTGCTTAAAATGAACCTAGGCACAGCCCTTACATGATACATAAAAATTGACTCAAAATGGATTATAGACTTAAGTGTAAAAGGAAAAACTATAAAACATCTGAAGGGAACATATTCCAAAATCTATGTAAAACCTGAGTTTAAACTTTAGTTATAGAATATTAATATAATACCAAGAATAATTATTCAAAGAAAAATAGATAAGTGGGACTATATTAAAATTAAAACTTCTATTCAGAAGAAAATGCTGTTAAAAAAATAAACCACAAGTCACAGACTAAGAGAAAACACAGAAAAAGAATCTGAAAAAGAACTTCCATCCAAAATAGACAAATAACATGTACAATTCAAGATCAAAGAAACAGACAAATTAAAATGGGCAAAAGTTTTGAACAAATATCTTACTATACCATATAGCTACAAGATCGCAAATAGCATACTAGAAGCTCATCATCATTTGTCATTAGGAAAAGGCAAATTAAAAGAATAACTATTCAGTTCAGTACAGTTCAGTCGCGTAGTCATGTCTGAATCTTTGTGACCCCATGGACTGCAGCATGCCAGACTTCCCTGTCCATCACCAACACCTGGAGTTGACTCAAACTCATGTCCATTGAGTCAGTGATGCCATCCAACCATCTCATCCTCTGTCGTCCCCTTCTCCTCCCACATTCAATCTTTCCCAGCATCAGGGTCTTTTCCAATGAGTCAGCTTTTCGCATCAGGTGGTCAAAGTATTGGAGTTTCAGCTTCAGCATCAGTCCTTCCAATGAATATTCAGAACTGATTTCCTTTAGGATGGACTGGTTAGATCTCCTTGCAGTCCAAGGAACTCTCAAGAGACTTCTCCAACACCAGAGTTCAAAAGTTTCAATTATTTGGCACTCTGCTTTCTTTATAGTCCAACTCTCACATCCATACATGACCACTGGAAAAACTATAGCCTTGACCAGACTAGACATCTCTTTTTTGACAAAGAAATGTCTTTTCTTTTTAATATGCTGCCTAGGTTGCTCATAACTTTTCTTCCAAAGAGTGTCTTTCAATTTCTTGGCTGCAGTCACCATCTGCAGTGATTTTGGAGTCCTCCAAAATAAAGTCTGCCACTGTTTCCACTGTTTTCCAATCTATTTGCTATGAAGTGTTGGGACTGGATGCCATGATCTTAGTTTTCTGAATGTTGAGTTTTAAGCCAACTATTTCACTCTCCTCTTTCACTTTCATCAAGAGGCTTTTTAGTTCCTCTTCACTTTCTTCCATAAGGGTGGTGCCATCTACATATCTGAGGTTATTGATATTTCTCCCAGAAATCTTGATTCCAGTTTGTGCTTCATCCAGTCCAGCATTTCTCATGATGTCCTCTGCATGTAAGTTAAATAAGCAGGGTGACAATATATAGCCTTGACATACTCCTTTCCCTATTTGGAACCAGTCTGTTGTTCCATGTCCAGTTCTAACTGTTGCTTCCTGACCTGCAAACAGGAGTCTCGAGAGACAGGTCAGATGGTCTAGTATTCCCATCTCTTTCAGAATTTTCCACAGTTTATTGTGATCCACACAGTCAAAGATTTTGGCATAGTCAATAAAGCAGAAATAGATATTTTTCTGGAACTCTTGCTTTTTTGATGATCCAACGGATGTTAGTAAATTGATCTCTGGTTCCTTTGCCTTTTCTAAAACCAGCTTGAACATCTGGAAGTTCACCGTTCACATATTGCTGAAGCCTGGCTTGGAGAATTTTAAGCATTACTTTACTAGCGTGTGAGATGAGTGCAATTGTGCGGTAGTTTGAGCATTCTTTGGCATTGCCTTTCTTTGGGATTGGAAGGAAAACTGACCTTTTCCAATCCTGTGGCCACTGCTGAGTTATCCAAATTTGCTGGCATATTGAGTGCAGAACTTTCACAGCATCATCTTTTCAGATTTGAAATAGCTCAACTGGAATTCCATCACCTCCACTAGCTTTGTTTGTAGTGATGCTTCCTAAGGCCCACTTAACTTCACATTCCAGGATGTCTGGCTCTAGCTGAGTGATCACAGTGTGATTATCTGGGTCATGAAGATCTTTTTTGTACAGTTCTTCTGTGTATTCTTGCCACCTCTTCTTAATATCTTCTGCTTCTGTTAGGTTCATACCATTTCTGTCCTTTATTGACCAGGAGTTGACTGTGACTCAGATCATGAACTCCTTATTGCCAAATTCAGACTTAAATTGAAGAAAGTAGGGGAAAGCACTAGACCATTCAGGTATGACCTAAATCAAATCCCTAATGATTATACAGTGGAAGTGAGAAATAGATTTAAGGGACTAAATCTTCAGAGTGCTTGATAAACTATGGACGGAGGTGCATGAAAATATACAGGGAACAGGGAGCAAGACCATCCCCAAGAAAAGAAATGCAAAAAAGCAAAATGGCTGTCTGAGGAGGCCTTACAAATAGCTGTGAAAAGAAGAGAAGTGAAAAGCAAAGGAGAAAAATAAAGATACACACATTCAAATGCAGAATTCCAAACAACAGCAAGGATAGATAAGAAAGCCTTCCTCAGTAATATGCAAGAAATAGAGGAAAACAATAGAATGGGAAAGACTAGAGATTTCTTCCAAAAAATTAGAGATACCAAGGAAACATTTCATGCAAAGATGGGCTCAATAATGGACAGAAATGGTATGGACGTCACAGAAACAGAAGATATTAAGAAGAGGTGGCAAGAATACACAGAAGAACAATAACTATAGACCTATTCTAATATTTAAAATGAAAATAAAACCTGACAATGAAAATTGCTGGTGAAGTACAGAACAGCAAGGACTCTCATTTATTGCTGATGAAAATCAAAATTCTTTTGAAAATAGTGTAGTAGTTTCTTACAAACCTAAACACCATCTAACTATACAACCCAGCAGTTGTGCTGCTAGGTATTTACCCACCTGGTTTGAAAGCTTAAACATGGCAGTGTATGCACATACACAAATGGGAACATGAAAGAGAGACTTGCTCAACAAAGTTGCCACAAACCTTCCATTTGTAACAAACATAGTATTCAGTTCAGTTCAGTTCAGTCGCTCAGTCATGTCCGACTCTTTGCCACCCCATGAATCACAGCACTCCAGGCCTCCCTGTCCATCACCAACTCCCAGAGTTCACTCAGACTCACGTCGGTGATGCCATCCAGCCATCTCATCCTCTGTCGTCCCTTTTTCCTCCTGCCCTGAACCCCTCCCAGCATCAGAGTCCTTTCCAATGAGTCAACTCTTCGCATGAGGTGGCCAAAGTACTGGAGTTTTAGCTTTAGCATCATTCCTTCCAAAGAACACCCAGGGCTCTCCTTGTAGTCCAAGGGACTCTCAAGAGTCTTCTCCAACACCACAGTTCAAAAGCATCAATTCTTTGGTGCTCAGCTTTCTTCACAGTCCAACTCACACATCCATACATGACTACTGGAAAAACCATAGCCTTGACTAGACGGACCTTTGTTGGCAAAGTAATGTCTCTCCTTTTTAATATGTTATCTAGGTTGGTCGTAACTTTCCTTCCAAGGAGTAAATGTCTTTTAGTTTCATGGCTGCAGTCACCATCTGCAGTGATTTTGGAGCCCAAAAAACCAATACATAATTAAATATGTCTGTAAATTGTGTGTGTGTGCACAATAAAGCATGCCTGTACAAAAATATATATTAAAATACTTCACTGGTTGGATTGGGGTGTGGGGAGCTCCAGCTGATCTAAGAAACATTGGAAATGAGAGGAGACTGCAATATTGAAGGCAAAAGTAAATATCTGTATAACACCTATAAACTATTAACTTAATAATAGTTAATAAAGCTGTTTCTCAACAAGGAGTTAACAATTCTAACACTCTCCATTAATTAAACAATTAAGTAAATTCACAACAAATGACAATAGCCAGGTTTCTAATAGAGTGAAAATTTACAGACAAGCAAGGATAGAAAATCAGAATAATCCTTGAAATACAGAAATAAATGGGACTACATACTTCCCTTGATATAGACGCATATATAATTTTTAAGATGACCTTCCAAGATGGGACTAGTGATAAAGAATCTGCCTGCCAATTCAGGAGACACAAGAGATGTGGGTTTGATCCCCAAATCAGGAAGATCCCCTGCTGTAGGAAATGGCAACCCACTCCACTATTTTGTCTGGAAAATTCTGTGGACAGAGGAGCCTTGTAGGCTACAGTCCATGGGGCTGTAGAACGCTGGACTTGACTGAGTGACCAAGCACAGTATAATTTTTAAGGTAATGTTTATGTACATGGCTTATTCTACACACCTGTATTTCCTTTCTATCAGCTGAAAGATTTAAGCAATAATACTATGGTGTCAATGATACACCAGCTTCATAAATCTTGATTTCTTTAACAATAGTCTCTAAGAATAGAACCAAGAGTCCTTAGAGAAGTGGCTGATTCTAGGGCTGAAGCAGAGTAAATAAAAGATAAACCTAGAGAATTTTATAGCATTAGATAATAATTAACTTAATAATAATGACAATAACAGCAACAGCAAAAGGAATACATCAAATGGAGAAGACAAGTGAAAGAGCCCCACAAGGTACCAGCTGGAACAATTTTAGAAGTAATATAAATGGACTATAATTAAAGCTATAAAATAATTATCTATCAGTCCATATGTATGTCAAGCCCAGGAGTATTTTCACCCTACTTATTTAACTTATGTGCAGAGAACATCATGAGGACTGCTGGGCTGGATGAAGCACAAGCTGGAATCAAGATTGTTGGGAGAAATATCAATAACCTCAGATATGCAGATGACACCACCCTTATGGCAGAAAGTGAAGAAGAACTAAAGAGCCTATTGATGAAAGAGAAAGAGGAGAGTGAAAAAGTTGACATAAAACTCAACATTCAGAAAAACAAGGATCCTGGAATCTGGTCCCGTCCCTTCATGGCAAATAGATGGGGAAACAATGGAAACAGTGACTGACTTTACTTTTGGGGGCTTCAAAATCACTGCAGAAGAAATTAAAAGACACTTACTCCTTGGAAGAAAAGTTATCACCAACCTAGACAGCATATTAAAAAGTAGAGACATTACTTTGCCAACAAAGGTCCGTCTAATCAAAGCTATGGTTTTTCCAGTGTTCATGTATAGATGTGAGAGTTGGACTATAAAGAAAGCTGATGCTTTTGAACTGTGGTGTTGGAAAAGACTCTTGAGAGTCCTTTGGACTGCAAGGAGATCCAACCAGTCCATACTAAATGAAATCAGTCCTGAATATTCATTGGAAGGACTGATGTTGAAGCTGAAACTCCAATCCTTTGGCCACCTGATGCGAAGAATTGACTCATTGGAAAAGACCCTGGTGCTGGGAAAGATTGAAGGCAGGAAACAAAGGGGACGCCAGAGGATGAGATGGTTGGATGATATCACCAAGTCGATGGACATGAGTTTGAGCAAGCTCTGGGAGTTGGTGATGGACAGGGAAGCATGGCATGCTGCAGTCCATGGGGTCGCAAAGAGTTGGACATGACTTAGCGACTGAACTGAACTGAACTGATCATCCCATACTGATATAGGTAAATGATCATAAAGGCAAATGAGGAGGGGAGAAAACACAAATATCCAGTGCAGAAGAATTCCAAATAGGTTATATAGACATTAATACTTGCTCAAGGAGATGCAGCATTACTCCTTACTACTTAAGTGTGATCTGGGCAGTGACTTACTTCCACGTTCAGCATGGAAGAAAGAGAAAAAGCATAACATTCAGTAGAGAAACCTGATAAATACTATCTCACCTAGGTGACCAAGTTTAATATTAAACTAGTCATGTTTATACTATGAATTCTTGGTGTGATGTGATGAAAATGGCATTTTACCTCTGTGGTCTTCTAAAGACTATGATCTCATTTCAATCATGAGATAAACATTAGACAAACCCCAATTAAGCTGCATTCTACAAAGTGCATACCTGATACTCTTCAAAATTGTCAAGGTCATCAGAAAAGAGCAAGATCTAAGAAATTCACACCAAAGAGGAGTCTAAGGAGACATCATGACTGCTAGAATTCGAATGTTTGTGTCTGTCCTTTCCCCAATTTGAAATCCTAACCCCTAAAGGTGATGGTATTAGTAGGTGGGAAATTTGGGAGATGTTTTACCCTGAGGTGGGCCTTCATAAATGAGATTAGTGCTTTATAAAAAGGAACTCCCTAGCCCCTATAGTCAAAAGGTGCCAGCTATGAACCGGGAAGAAGATTTTCACCAGATATGATGATACTGAGCCTTGATCGTAGACTTCTCAGCCTCTAGAATTGTAAGCAATAAATTTCTGTTGCTCATAATCTACCCAGTCAGTGATATTTCATTATAGCAGTACAAATGCATTAAGGCAGTAACTAAATGTGATGTGATACTGTGTAAGAGACACTGAAACAAACAAAAAAAGAAATTCAGTAAAAACTATGGGAATCTTAATAAATTATGAACTTTTGTTAATAACAATGGCTTATAAATTGTGACTAATATACCATAGCAATGTAAGATGTTGATAATAAAGGAAACTTGGGATGGGTACATGCAACTCTACAATATCTTTTTAAACAGGGTATATGTAAATTATCTTCTTAAACCTCTGTACATCTTAAAATATTCTGAATTCTAAAGTTAATTTAAAACACATACAAGATCTTTCTCAATGTTTATTTGGACCAACATGCAGGATCTTATAAAAGTTTATATGAATCTGAGATATATGAATCAGTCCCTCTTCCTCTGCCCATTCAAAAAGTAATCCTTTAATTCCATTTTGAATTATGGTGTGATTGAGATATTATTTATCCAATATTCTCCCTCCTGCTCTTTTGTTAGATATTGTTCTCTAGTTGATTTACTATGTACTTTTTTTTTGCATTTTCTAAGATAGTCTTTTCCAATTTTTTTCTGTGAACTATTTTTAAAAAGTCACAAGGAACTCTTTGTAAAATTGCAGATTTGTAGGGCCTAACAAAGCCATTTAATCTGGTAGCTTGGAGTCAGGCTCAAAAATCTGAATTTTTAAAGACATTTAGGAAAAAACTATGCATTCCAAATTTGAGAAACAGAAGTCTAAGATGTCTAGAGGGAGAGTCCTCATTTATTCTTGTTTTCCTCCTTACATTTTTCTAACAATTTTATTTATTGTATATGAAATTATCTTGCTCTGTACAGAAAAAAATTGTTGGAGTCCAATTATCCCATTGCATTTTCAAATAACTGTCTTAATTAAATAATTCTAAAACTCTTGTTGGTGCTATAGATTTTAATAAAATGCTAATATTTGGAGATGTTAGCACAGTTTACAAATCTCTGATACTTTTAAAGTTCAGTTCAGTTGCTCAGTTGTGTCTGATTCTTTGTGACTCCAGGGACTGCAGCAGGCCAAGCCTCCCTGCTCCTCACTAACTCCTGGAGTTTCCTCAGACTTATGTCCTTTAAGTCGGTGAAGCCATCCAACTATCTCATACTCTGTCATCCCTTCTCCTCCTGCCTTCAATCTTTCCCAGCATCAGGGTCTTTTCCAATGAGTCAGTTCTTTGCATCAGGTGGCCAAAGTATTGGAACTTCAGCTTCAGCATCAGTCCTTCCAATGAATATTCAGGACTGATTTCCTTTAAGATGGACTGGTTGGATATATTTGCAGTCCAAGGGACTCTCAAAAGTCTTCTCTAACACCACAGTTCAAAAGCACTCATTTTTCAGTGCTCATGTTTCTTTGTAGTCCAACTCTCACATCCATACATGATCCCTGGAAAAACCATAGCCTTGACTAGACAGACCTTTGTTGGCAAAGTAATGTCTCTACTTTTGAATATGCTGTCTAGGTTGGTGATAACTTTTCTTCCAAGGAGTAAGTGTCTTTTAATTTCATGGCTGCAGTCACCATCTGCAGTGATTTTGGAGTCCCCAAAAATAAAGTCTCTATTTCCATTGTTTCCCCATCTATTTGCCATGAAGTGATGGGACCAGATGCCATGATCCTTGTTTTCTGAATGCTGAGTTTTAAGCCAACTACTTCACTCTCCTCTTTCACTTTCATCAAGACGCTCTTTAGTGCCTCTTCACTTTCTGCCATAAGGGTGGTGTCATCTGCATATCTGAGGTTATTGATATTTCTCCCAGCAATCTTGATTCCAGCTTGTGCTTCATCCAGCCCAGCATTTCTCATGATGTGCTCTTCATGTAAGTTAAATAAGCAGGGTGACAATATACAGCCTTGACGTACTCCTTTCCCTATTTGGAACCGGTCAGTTGTTCTATGTCCAGTTTAACAGTTGCTTCCTGACCTGCATACAGATTTCTTAAGAGGCAGGTCAGGTGATCTTGTAGTCCCATCTCTTCAAGAATATTCCACAGTTTGTTGTGATCCACAAAGTCAAAAGCTTTGGCATAGTCAATAAATTAAAGTAGATCCCCAAATTTTAATTATTTCTCTTGTATTTACATTTTTTTCTGTTTTAATAGAGATTTACTTAATCATTGACCCACTTTCCAAATTCCTAGTATTTTAATCACAGGTATTTACTGTAGTCTTCTGACCATGTTCAGCTAATAATATACTAACATTTTAAATTTAAAATGTCTAAAATTGACTCAGTCTTTTTCTTTTTCAACTCTGCTCCTTCATTGAAACTTGTATTTCAGTTGATGGGAACATTGGTCTCTTAACCTGAAATCTTGAAAGTATCTTTGTGTTATGGCTTTCCCATGTCTTATGTATCAGGCTCAGACCAAAATATAACACAGTTTTCTTTCCCTGCTCTTCCTGTGCTCAGCGAGCACTATCGTTAGTCAAGTACTTATTTTGGTTAGCTGTGGCTGTCAAAATAAAGTATCAAAGACTGAATGACTTAGCAGCAGAATATTTATTTTCTCACAAATATGGAGGCTAAAAGCTCAAGCCCAAGATATTATACTGTTGGTTTCTTCTGAGATCTCCCTCCTTGGCTAATAGAATACTTTTACTTGAGTCACCACACCATCTTCTCTCTGAACCTGCCTGTGTTCTAATCTTCTCTTCTTACAGGACACCAATAATAGTGGATTAAAGCCCCCCCCCCAAATAACCTCATTTTAACCAAATTACCTCCTGATATCTCATCTCCAAATAGTCACATTTTGAAGTTCTAGGGGTTAGGATTTCAATACGTGAATTTCAGAGACACAATTCAACATCACATATGCAGGAAACAGTAAATGTCTATGTGAGTAAATTATGTGAGTGTTGTTCTTGTTAATTAGATCAGAAATCTGTTGCAATAAGGGACTAAGGCATGGTCTTTTGTATAAGCCACATGGAAGAAACTGTTATTGTCAGTGTCATTGAGGTAAGTGTAGATATCATAGTTCAAGGGACTCTTAAGGGTCTTCTCCAACACCATAGTTCAAAACCATCAATTCTTTGGCACTCAGCTTTCTTTATAGTCCAACTCTCACATCCATACATGACTACTGGAAAAACCATGGTTTTAACTAGACAGACCTTGTTGGCAAAGTAATGTTTCTGCTTTTTAATATTCTGTCTAGGTTGGTCATAGTTTTTCTTCCAAGGGGCAACTGTTTTAATTTCATGGCTGCATTCACCATCTGCAGTGATTTTGGAGCCCATGAAAATAAAGTCTTTCACTGTTTCCATTGATTCCCCATCTAATTGCCATGAAGTGATGGAATTGGATCCATGATCTTCGTTTTTTGAATGCTGAGTTTAAGCCAGCTTTTTTACTCTCCTTCCTTTCATCAAGAGGTTCTTTAGTTCTTCGCTTTCTTCCATAAGGGTGGTGTCATCTACATATGTGAGGTTACTGATATTTCTCCCAGCAATCTTGATTCCAGCTTGGGCTTCATCCAGCTCAGCATTTCTCATGAGGTACTCTGCATATAAATTAAAAAGCAGTGTGACAATATACAGCCTTGATGTACTCCTTTCCCAATTTGGAACCAGTCTGTTGTTTTATGTCCGGTTCTAACTGTTGCATCTTGACCTGCATACAGGTTTCTCAGTAGGCAGGTAAGGCAGTCTGGTATTCCCATCTTTTTAAGAATTTTCCACAGTTGGTTGTGATCCACACAGTCAAAGGCTTTGGCATAGTTAATAAAGCAGAAGTAGCAGTTTTTCTGGAACACTCTTGCTTTTTCTGTGATACAATGGATGTTGGCAATTTGATCTCTGGTTTCTTTGGCTTTTCTAAATTCAGCTTGAACATCTCGAAGTTTTTTGTTCACATACTGCTATAACCTGGCTTGGAGAATTTTGAGCATGAGAGATGAGTGCAATTGTGTGGCTATTTGAACATTCTTTGGTATTGCCTTTCTTTGGGATTGGAATGAAAACCGACATTTTCCAGTCCTTTGGCCACTGCTGAGTTTTCCAAAATTGCTGGCATATTGAATGCAGCACTTTAACAGCATCATCTTTTAGGACTTGAAATAGCTCAACTGGAATTCCATCACCACCCCTAGTTTTGTTCCTAGTGATCCTTCCTAAGGCCCACTTGACTTTAGATGCTAGAATGTCTGGCTGTACGTAAGTGATCACACCATCATGGTTATCTGGGTCATTAAAATCTTTTTTGTATTGCTCTTCTGTGTATTCTTGCCACATTTTCTTAATAGCTCCTATTAGGTCCATACCATTTCTGTACTTTATTTTTGCATAAAATATTCCCTTGGTATCTCTAATTTTCTTGAAGAGATCCCTAGTCTTTCCCATTCCATTGTTTTCCTCTATTTCTTTGCACTGATCACTGTGGAAGCCTCTCTTATCTCTCCTTGCTATTCTTTGGAACACTGCATTCAAATGGGTATATCTTTCCTTTTCTCCTTTGCCTTTAGCTTCTTTTCTTTTCTCAGCTATTTGTAAGGCCTCCTTAGACCACCATTTGCCTTTTTGCATTTCTTTTTCTTGTGGATGGTATTGATCACTGCCACCTGTACAATGAACCTCTGTCCATAGTTTCCTTCCTCTGTCCTTCTCCTTCCAAGGTATATCTCAAAACAATCTGTCAAAGATGGGATTTGGGGGTGTGAGATAATAATATATCTGTCTTTATATAAAGACCTGCATATAGGTCACTGCTCCTAGTTCCTAATACAGTATTCCTAAAACCCCTGCAGTGTACTTTTTATATTATTGTGATTTTAGCTAAATACTACTCCATGGTATTTACTGCTCCATAGTATTGCTGCCTCAACATCCATTTTGTTTGCTCAAGTGACCTGCAAGGACATTGAGCTGACACTAATCCCTTCTGTGATAACCGTACACAGAGTCACAAACATTTATAAGTTTCTGACATGACTTCTCCAAGAACTCTTGTGATCAACAGTCTCCCCTTCTCCCTGTGCCTATAATTTGTGTGCCCCTTTGACAGGACCCCAGTGAGGTTTACCAAAACCCCACACTTTATGTTTGCCTTGACTGTTTTGGCTCTAACCTGGGAAAGTGCAATGCTCTCCACCTACAGACCCTAATGAAGCCATGAGCCCCAGGTCCTATAGCTCTGTCTGCATCCTACCTTAACTTCCCTGTCCACAACCCCCATTCATGGCATGTACTTCTTTCAGGACTTGTGAGTAATAAACTTCTTTATTTCCATATGTCTTGTGGTCTATTGTTGACTGCAGCTTACCATCTGGCTCTTTGTGCTCCATTTTACAGGTTTCAATTTGATACTTTCATGATGTATCATAAATATTTAAAGATAAATTGTGTTATAGATAATTAAAAACAAATAGAAATACATGGCATTATAAATACTCTTATTATTGTTTATCATGTTAGCTCTAAAAAATATCCTATAATATTCTTAAGGATAGGAGTTACTTCTTAACTATTTATAAGTTTTCCACCCTATAAGAACCTCATAGCCCCTGCCTATGGCACGTACTACTCTATGAGGCATGGGCTGCTTAACTTTTCTTTATATATTTAGAATGATTATTTATTATATCAAGCTAGATAAGCTGTGAGCATTTGTAATAGTCTCTTTGTAGAGAAGGAAGTCACTGGATACTTTCAGGTTTAGATCATTTTAAAGAATCTAATCAACCTGTAAAACTTAATTCTACAGATGCTGCTAATATTTGCATTACATGACGTCTTAATGGAAATTCCTTCACTTTTTTCCTTCGAGTTCATTCTCCTTATTGTTAGCATTTCCTACTGCTTCCTTTTTAGCAGTATTTTATGTGGCTGTCTTGGCACCTGATCAGAATAGGAAGGCATAAAATTCATACAATTCTCTAACCTTGTTCTTATTCCAGAGATAGATCTCCCCTTAAGGACCAATTTCTGAGAATTCAGACACCTGCTTTCTTGAAATGAACCCTGGAGGAGAGGCCTAATCATCTCTCAGTGTTCACATACAAGTGGAATATGATTTTATACTTTTTAAAAAGACATTAGTATTCGTACTCAAGAGTTGAATCTTTAAACAATATTCTGAAGAAACTGAGACTCTGAGCAGGATATGCAGTAGAATCCTGGAACTGAAGAAAACAAAAACGCTATAGAGGTTAGAACCTCAATGTCATTCCTCCTTTGGGATCAAATACACCAGGAATTACACAGGTTTATACCAAACACCTTTGCAAAATAAAAGACTACATAAATATAACTGCATAAGACCCTGATGCTGGGAAAGATTGAAGGCAAGAGGAGAAGGGGGCGACAGAGGATGAGATGGTTAGATGGCATCGCTGAATCAATGGATGTGAGTTTGAGCAAACTCCAGGAGATGATGGAGGACAGGGAAGCCTAGCATGCTACAGTACAGTGGGTCACAAAGAGTTGGTCCCAACTGAAGAACTGAACTACAACAGAACAAGCATTTACTGAATGGCTAGTATAGGTGCTCCTGCTGCTGCTGCTAAGTTGCTTCAGTCGTGTCCAGCTCTGTGCGACCGCAGAGATGGCAGCCCACCAGGCTCCCCCATCCCTGGGATTCTCCAGGCAAGAACACTGGAGTGGGTTGCCATTTCCTTCTCCAATGCATGAAAGTGAAAATTGCACAATGAATGTCAGGAATTAATACGTGTGTGTTCTCAGTCACTTCAGTCATGTCTTTGAGACCCCAAGAACTGTAGCCTGCCAGGCTCCTCTGTCCATGAGATTCTCCAGGCAAGAATACTGAAGTGGGTTGCCATGCCTTCCTCCAGGGATCTTCCAGGGATCGAACCCGAGTCTTTTATGTCTCCTGCTTTACCAGGCGGATTCTTTACCACTAGTGTCTCCTGGAAAGCCCACAATTAGTAAAAAGTAATTACTTTTGAAGATTATTTCATTTTGTGTTAATGACAATATCTATAAATACAAGTTTGAAATCCTTTTGGCTGGTTTGAAATAAGTTATATATCAAGACACTAAAATTAATTGCCAGCTTTGTGTTATATGTGAAAGAGAAGATGGATAGCCCATGGTTTTCACTCTCAGCAAATAATTATCATGCATTTGAATAAATCTTTATATCTCTTCTAAAGTACTACTATAATCAAATTTCATAACCTTCTTAAACAAAGCCCCAAATCCTTGTTTTCTTTGCCATACTTCCCAGTTTTCCTATTTATAATGTTCAGCTTTCCTGGCGACTCTCAGAGTTAGTGGATTAGTATGAATTTGCCTTTTACAGTTGGATTACTGGGGTTCATACAAGAACAAAGTCAGTGTCCTTTGCATTGACAGCACTTCAACATTTTGCCTTTTTGTGTGAGGTTGTAAAAATAA
The DNA here is from genome assembly GCF_029378745.1 of Bos indicus. Lineage (NCBI taxonomy): Eukaryota > Metazoa > Chordata > Mammalia > Artiodactyla > Bovidae > Bos > Bos indicus. The sequence continues at coordinate 37,625,904 of NC_091760.1, read as the reverse complement.
GGAAGGGTCTGAGAGAATTAAATTCTTAGCCTTTGAGCTCCATGGTAGATGCATCATTGGCCTACCCAGGGTTGTCAGGGATATTCTCAGCTCTCTGTCAGGAAACAAATGCAAACTTTAAGGAAAATTGATTGCTTTCTATTTGACATGAGTCCATTTTCTTTCTGCTTTCTGTCTCTTGGACTAATGTATTTCCTGTCATGCTTACCATAATAGACTATTTTGTTGAAAGTGTCTAAATTTCTTTTGATCTCTTTGGGTAAATGACACTAAGAATATTACTATAATGATTAGCACCATCTTCATCATGTTGTAATTATACAAAGGATCAAATAATAAGAAACCAGCCCTTTTAAATGAAAAGCATTTAAGTCCACTCAAATTCTTTGTGAAGACATTCATGTACTGAACCAGATTTCCTCAAGAAGAGTCACTTTCAATTATAGGCATGAATATATTCATTCATCAGTTCAAAAAAAGCTACCAGATAGGTTCACCCGTAAACGACATTTCCTTCCTTGGGATATAAAAATAAGCCTCTCATGAAAAAACCTTCTCAAACCTTCTTGATAGATTTCCTTGCCATTTTGTAGCTGTATCATCATCTTATTGTGAATGTGATTTACCTACACACTGTACTACTGTGGAAGATTCATGCTTTGCTGTGATGGCTCTCACGTTGCTAGGCTCAGAATTCTAACTTTGAAAATCCCACACTTAAAAAAAGTTTATGCTCTGCAAGGACATAATTCATAAGCATTATTCCTAAGATACAGATGACATTTCATTTCCAGGCTCTTTCCTTGAACTGATTTTAGGAAAACACAGCCTTTAGGATCAGAATCTGACTACTAATGTATTTGAAGTTCTACCAAGTAAAACCCTCTTCTTTGATGTATCACTGCTGCTGCTGCTAAGTCACTTCAGTCGTGTCCGACTCTGTGCGACCCCAGAGATGGCAGCCCACCAGGCTCCCCCGTCCCTGGGATTCTCCAGGCAAGAACACTGGAGTGGGTTGCCATTTCCTTCTCCAATGCATGAAAGTGAAAAGTGAAAGTCGCTCGGTCATGTCCAACTCTTAGCGACTCCATGAACTGCAGCCCATCAGGCTCCTCTGTCCATGGGATTTTCCAGGCAAGAGTACTAGAGTGGGGTGCCATTGCCTTCTCCTACATTAGGTAGTAAATGTGAAAAATAAACTAACGTTATATATTTGTAATTAGTAATTCTGAAAGTATTCTCTCAACCCATTTATTAGTTGATTTCATTTTTAATCTACCCATGACCAAGGCAATATGTTTATTTAATCTGTACACTACTAAAAAGCTAGGAAGTAATCACTTGATAAATTACTTTGTTTCTTATACTATATTGGACAGTGGCCCCAGTTCTTAAGCCCTGACTGTATAAAGCTGATTTTTCTTTCTTAAAATCTGCTCTCTAATTTCCTATTCAGCTCCTGCGCTATTTAATAGGGATGTTTTTCTATCTTTTCAACTCCTTGTCATAGGGTACTGATGTTTTCTCACTTTGCCACCAGATTCTTTCTCCTGTGTATTATGTGATTTTTTAATTAGACTTAGATGAGAGGTTTCTCATTTTGGACAGAATGGAAGAGAGAGAAAGAAAAACAAGAAAAAGTAATTTTCATTCTCTTTAAGCCTTTTGTATATCTTAAAAGTCACTTATAATTTTAAATCTGATCCTGCACTGCTTTTACAGTGTCCCACAGGTTTTGGGTTGTTGTGTTTTCATTTTCATTTATTTCTATGCATATTTTGATTTCTTTTTTGATTTCTTCTGTGAAGGATGGTATGGGGACGGAGGTGGGAGGGGGGTTCAGGATAGGGAACACGTGTACACCCGTGGCGGATGCATGTTGATGTATGGAAAAACCAATACAATGTTGTAAAGCAAAAAAAAAAAAAAAAAAATTTTCAAAAAAAAAAAAATCTGATCCTGCAAAAGCAGAGATAATCTACTGCATACTTATAAAGTCTAACACAATATTTTAGAACCAGCTCCAGAAACTTCCGTAGTTGTATGTATATCAGTTTTTATGCAAAGTAGAATGTTTTCAGAGTAGCAAAGATTTTAGCCTCCAGGTTTAAAAAGTTAAAAGTAGGCACAACTGTCCTTGCAATAAGAACTATTTAATACTGTCATACATACACTAGTACTTTATCAATAATGGAACCATCAAAGACCTTAGAAATGAATGCAACAGCTTAAATAGGAAAAAAAAATAATCAGCAATGATTCTGATATCCAAAAGAAATTTTAAAAATCCTATAACAGATGGTTTTAAAGTAAGATACAATGTTGGTAAGTCAGTAGTTAAGAGATGTTATTCCCTGAGCTGGGAGGTGCTTCTGACATGCTGTGTGTGGCATGTTACCAAGATGTGCTGGTATCAGGACCCCCTCTGTTTGCAGAGAAACACATGAGAGACATTTCAGTGTCTCTCCCAATTTTCTGATTTTATGGGTGAGGAAAACAAGAATTTTTAATTCAAGTCTTTAATTAATAATTAAATAATTATTTATAATTATCTGTATATTTATCAGAACACAACTTATTCTGATAAACTCAGACTTTATTAAAGTGCCCTCTCCCCAGTGGATAATGTTGGTCCTCATCACTTAAGACAGTTTCTCAAATGTGTCTGATCATAGACTCACTTGATTCACTTGTAAATACCATTATTATTTTCCATTATTATATATAATCAAATAACAATTAATAAATAATTAATTCAAGATTTAATTCAAGTCTCAATTAATACTTAATTCAAGTTAAGTATCTTAGGAAACATGTTGTCAGTCAATGGCAAAGAATAGAGGTGGTAAGTGGGTAGAGAGAAACTGTCTTCTTTCTTCTCGCCTAAATTTGTTAGGCATTGTGCCAAGTACTATACGTGTTTCATTTTATTTAATTTTTACAACTCTAAGAGGTAGAATTTTAATTCTGATCTTACAGATGAGGAAAGTCTACAAACAGGGTCAGCAACATAATCTGTGGGCCCCAGTACAAAATAAAAATGATGGACTCAAAGTTCAAAAAGGAAAAAATAAAGTTTTTCTTTCTCCTACAGTTTCTCTGTTAACCAGTCATGGTGTTTTTTTATTTGCTATTTAGGGTCACCCTACCCTGGGGACAGGGAGTAATGTTCCTTTTCATTTGTTTAACGTCTGACTTACCTCTCTAGAATGTAAGTTCCAGGAGATCACCAACCAAGTTAACTTAAATGGGATGATCATAGACTCACTTGATTCGCTTGTAAATACCTTTCCATCCCCCAACTCCAGGAGATTTTCATCAAAGTGGTCAATCAGAAGATCATTTCCAGTGGAAGTCCTATCATACTGTTCCCTGCTAAGGCAAGCCAATGGCTTCTTATTTTATATAAAACAAAACCTCAGTCCCTTGTTCTGGCAAGTTGTTCATTGTTGTTCAGTTCCTAAGTTATGTCTGACTCTTTGCAACCCCATGGACTGCAGCACATCAGGCTTCTCTGTCCTTCACTATCTCCCTGAGTTTGCTTAAACTCATGTCCACTGAGTCAGTGATGCCGTCCAACCATCTCATTCACTGTCACCCCTTTTCCTCCTGCCCTTAATCTTTCCCAGCATCAGGGTCTTTTCCAATGAATCCAAACTTCTCATCAGGTGGAAAATTTTGGAGCTTCAGCTTCGGCATTAGTCCTTCCAATGAATATTCAAGGTTGATTTCCTTTAGGATTAATTGGTTTGCTCTCCTTGCTGTGCAAGCGACTCTCGAGAGTCTACACCTGCACCACAATTCAGAAGCATGAATTCTTCAGTGCTCAGCCTTCTTTATGGTGCAACTCTCACAACCATACATGATGAGAGGAAAAACCATAGCTTTGACTATATGACCTTTGTTGGCAAAATGATACCTCTGCTTTTTAATACACTCTCTAGGTTTCTCTTAGCTTTTGTTCCAAGCAGCAAGCATCTTTTAATTTCATGGCCGCAGTGTATTTGGAGCACAAGAAAAGAAAAACTGCCACTGTTTCCACTTTTTCCCATCTATGTGCCATGAAATGATGGGACTGGATGCCATGATCTTAGTTTACTGAAATGTTGAGTTTTAAGCCAACTTTTTCACTCTCCACTTTCCTTTTAACCTGCAGTCTCTTTAGTTCCTCTTCGCTTTCTGCCATTAGAATGGTATCATCTTCATGTCTGAGGTTGTTGATATTTCTCCCAAGAATCTTGATTCCACCTTGTACCTCATTCAGCCCAGCCTTTGGCATGATGTACTCTGCATAAAAGTTAAATAAACAGGGTGATGATGTACAATCTTGACACACTCCTTTCCCAATTTGGAGCCAGTCCATTGCTCCAAGTTCAGTGCTAACTGTTGCTTCTTTACCTGAATACTCAGGAGGCAGGCAAAGTGGTCTGGTATTCCCATCTCTTTAAGAATTTTCCACATTTTTTTGTGATCTGCACAGTCAAAGGCTTTAACATAGGCAATGAAGCAGAAGAGGACATTTTTTTCTGGAATCCCCTTGCTTTTTCAATTGCATGTTGGCAATTTGATCTCTCATTCCTCTGCCTTTTCTAAATCCAGCTTGAACATCTGGAAGTTCTTGGTTCCTGTACTGTTGAAGCCTACCTTGAAGGATTTTGAGCATTGATTTGCTAGCATGTGAAATGAGCACAATTGTATAGTAGTTTGAACGTTCTTTGCAATTGCCTTTCTTTGGGATTGTAATGAAAGCTGACCTTTTTCCAGTTCTGTGGCCACTGCTGAGTTTTCAAAATTTGGTGGCATACTGAGTGCAGCACTTTAATAGCATCATCTTTTAAGATTTTTAAATAGCTCAACTGGAATTTCATCACCTCCATTAACTTTTTTTAATAGCAATACTTCCTAAGACCCATTTGACTTCACACTACAGGATGTCCACCTCTAGGTTAGTGACCACACCATTGTGATTTTCTGGATTATTAAGACATTTTTTGTCTAGTTCTGTGTATTCTTGCCACCTCTTCTAACCTCTTCTGCTTTTGTTATGTCCTTGCTGTTTCTCTCCTTTATTGTGTCCATTTTCTCACGAAATGTTCTCTTTATATCTCTAATTTTCTTGAAGAGATTTCTAGTCTTTCTCATTCTGTTGTTTTGCCTTGTTCTATTCTTTGCATTGTTCTCTATTTCTTTGCATTGTTCACTTACGAAGGCTTTGTTATCTCTCCTTGCTATTCTCTAGAACTCTGCATTCAGTTGGGCATATGGTTCCCTTTCTTCTTTGCCTTTCAGTTCTCTTCTTTTCTCAGCTATTTGTAAGGCTTTTCAGACAACCACTTTGCATTTTTGCATTTCTTTTTTGAGGGGGATGGTTTTGGTCACCACCAACTGTACAATGTTCCAAACCTCATTTTTCAGGCACTCTGTCTACCAAATCTAATCCTTTAAATCTATTGATCACCTCCACTATATAATCATAAGGGATTTATTTAGATCCTACCTGAATGGCCTAGTGTTTTCCCCAACTTTCTTTGATTCAAGCCTGAATTTTGCAATAAGGAGATCATGATCTGAGCTAGAGTCAGCTTCAAGTCTTGTTTTCATCGACTGTATAGAGCTTTTCCATCTTGGCTCCAAAAAATATACTCAAGCTGATTTTGGTATTGACCATCTGGTGATGTCCGTGTGTAGAGTTGTATATTGTATTAATGTAAGGAGGCATTTTGCTATGACCAGTGTGTTCTCTTGGCAAAATCCTATTAGTCTTTGCCCTACTCATTTTGTTCTGCAAGACCAAATGTGCCTATTACTCCAGGTATCTCTTGATTTCCTCCTTTTGCATTCTAATTCCCTGTAATGAAAAGGACATCTTTCTTCGTGTTAGTTCTAGAAGATCTGTAGATCTACAAAGAAATGTTAAACTTCAAATTCTTTAGTGGTTGAGGCATAGACTAGGATTACTGCAATGTTAAATAGTTTGCCTTGGAAACAAACTGAGATAAATCTGTTGTTTTTGAGACTGAAACCAAGTACTGCATATTTGGACTCCTTTGTTGACTATGAGGTTCTACTCCGTTTAAGAGAGTCTTGTCCACAGTAGTAGATATAATGGTCCTTTGAATTAAATCTGCCCATTCTCGTTCATTTTATTTTACTGATTTCTAAAATGTTGTTCACTCTTGCCATCTCCTGCTTGACCACATCCAATTTATCTTGATACAGGAACATTCCAGGTTCCTGTACAATATTGTTCTTTACAACATTGGACTTTACCTTCACCAAGAGACTCGTGCACAGCTGAGTGTCATTTCTGCTTTAGCCCAGCCTCTTCATTCTTTCTGGAGCTATTTCTCTGTTTTTCCCCAGTAGCATAAGGGACATCTACCAAAATGGTGGGTTCATCTTCTGGTAGCATCTTTTTGCCTTTTCATCCTGTTCATGGGGTTCTCGCAGAAAGAATATTGGTGTGGTTTGTAACCCCCTTCTCCAGTGGACCACATTTTGCCAGAACTCTTCACCATGACCCATCTGTCTTGTATAGCCCTGCATGGCATGTCTCATAGGTTCATTTATTTACACAAGGTTCTGATCCATGTGATCATTTATTTTTTACCTTTCTGTGATTGTGGTTTTCATTCTGAAGGCTGTGAGATTCTTCTGACACATACCTCAATTCTCTTTAACTTTCTCTCCCACCCCTGCTTGTGTGCTCAGTCTACAGGTTTTTAAATGTACTGTGTTTTATAAAAGCCAAGCTTATTTCTGCCTCTGTGTTTGCAATCTTATTCTGTGTGCCTAGGTATCTTTCCTCTGATGCTTTCATGAAAAACATCTTCTAGTCATTCAGGTCCCCTTAGGTAGTATCCCTTAAAGGAACCCTCCCTAACCACACAAATTGTATCTCCTAGAGCTCTATCACATCATTCTTTCATTTTGTCATGTTAACATTTTAACATATAATTATATTGTTAATGCTTAATTGCTTAATGTCTTATTAGCTTTCTATAAGCTCCATAGAATGTAAGATCATGGACCTTGATAGTCTTATTATCTTTTACATTCCCAGTGCCTGAATTTACTGTTCTTGTTTAGTTGCTAAATTGTGTCTGACTCTTCTGATCCTGTGGATTGTAGCCTCCCAGACTCCTATGTCCATGAGATTTTCCAAGAAGAACAGTGGAGTGGGTTGCCATTTCTTTCTCCTGGATTAATGTCTGTCAATCAATAAATATGAATTCATACTTCATCTCATTCTTGATCTTCACTACACCCTTTACACTTGCCTTAAAAATTTTCCTGAGATTATATCTGAAATAAATATTATGATGCTTCCTGACCAGCATCTCACCCATACATAGCTTTGGTCAGAATGTTTAAACATCACCAAATGGTATAAAACAGTGATAATTTTTGCTTCTAAACTTTCACACCTAAGGTGAAATATTCAGTATTCCCTATTATCATGACTGAATTTAGAAAGGGATAAGTTAGAGACTATAGGTGGGGTAAAGACCAGACATTTATTGTAATCATATTATCCACTGCCTAAGTTTCTTCTATTAACTATACTAGTAGCTTCTCGGTCATTAGGAAAAGGTTGCATTCTTTTTACTCTTGTCTCAGTTCAGCTCAGTTCAGTCATTCAGTCATGTCCAACTCTTTGAGACTCCATGAATTGTAGCACGCCAGGCCTCCCTGTCCATCACCAAATCCCAGAGTTCACTCAAACTCACCTCCATCAGGTTGGTGATGCCATCCAGCCATCTCATCCTCTGTCGTCTCCTCCTTCTGCCCCCAATCCCTCCCAGCATCAGAATCTTTTCCAATGAGTCAACTCTTCGCATGAGGTGGCCAAAGTACTGGAGTTTCAGCTTTAGCATCAGTCCTTCCAAAGAAATCCCAGGGCTGATCTCCTTCAGAATGGACTGGTTGGATCACCTTGCAGTCCAAGGGACTCTCAAGAGTCTTCTCCAACACCACAGTTCAAAAGCATCAGTTCTTCAGTGCTCAGCTTTCTTCACAGTCCAACTCTCACATCCATATATGACCACTGGAAAAACCATAGCCTTGACTAGATGGACCTTTATTGCCAAAGTAATGTCTCTGCTTTTCAATATGCTATCTAGGTTGGTCATAACTTTTGTTCCAAGGAGTAAGTGTCTTTTAATTTCATGGTTGCAATCACCATCTGCAGTGATTTTGGAGCCCAGAAAAATAAAGTCAGACACTGTTTCCACTGTTTCCCCATCTATTTCCCATGAAGTGATGGGACCAGAGGTCATGATCCTAGTTTTGTGAATGTTGAGCTTTAAGCCAACTTTTTTACTCTCCTCTTTCACTTTCATCAAGAGGCTTTTTAGTTCCTCTTCACTTTCTGCCATAAGGGTGGTGTCATCTGTATATCTGAGGTTATTGATATTTCTCCCAGCAATCTTGATTCCAGCTTGTGCTTCTTCCAGCCCAGCGTTTCTCATGATGTACTCTGCATTAAAGTTAAATAAGCAAGGTGACAATATACAGCCTTGATGTCCTCCTTTTCCTATTTGGAACCAGTCTGTTGTTCCATGTCCAGTTCTAACTGTTGCTTACTGACCTGCATATAGGTTTACTCTTGTCTAGGCAATGGCAACCCACTACAGTACTCTTGCCTGGAGAATCCCATGGATGGAGGAGCCTGGTAGGCTGTGGTCCATGGGGTCGCACAGAGTCAGACACGACTGACGTGACTTAGCAGCAGCAGCATATCTTTTATAAATTAAATGTCATAAGTTTCAAAAATTTTTTTAAATGTAAAAACAACATATAAACTATGCTTCATACATAGGTAGTTGGTGTTTAGTCGCTAAGTCATGTCTGACTCTTTGCCACTCCATGGACTATAGCCCACCAGGCTCCTCCGCCCATGGGATTCTCCAGGCAGGGATACTGGAGTGAGTTGCTATTTTCTATCCCCCTTCTCCAAGGGAGACTCTCAAAAATCTAAATGTGGTTCTGGCATTACCACTTGAGAAGCTCAACTTTGGAACATAGTGTATTTATTTAAAGTTTTCCAAAATCTGGGATGTGCTGTCTCTACATACTGTTCTTGTTACCATTTATTTCCTGGAAGTACTCACTTGAAATATTTTAAAATTTGTTTAGAAAACATTTAAAAACTTTAACAACTGCTTTTTTATATTATATAATTAGTACTTTCATTTATCTATAAACAATACAGTTAAGCCAGAAGAAGAAATTTTAAATGGCTCATTTTCAGCAAATAAAGATAACTACCTTTGGCATTTTCATATATAATATGTACACAAATATATTAAATAAAATACTCAAGGTGGATATGTTTTTTAACTTTTATTTCTTGCTGCTGCTAAGTCACTTCAGTCATGTCTGACTCTGTGCAACCCCAGAGACGGCAGCCCACCAGGCTCCCCCATCCTGGGGATTCTCCAGGCAAGAGCACTGGAGTGGCTTGCCATTTCCTTCTCCAATGCATGAAAGTGAAAAGTGAAAGTGAAGTCGCTTAGGTTGTCTACTTGAAAGTTGTACAGTCATGTCCGACTTCTATCGACCCCATGGACTGCAGTCTACCAGGCTCCTCTGTCCATGGGATTTTCCAGGCAAGAGTACTGGAGTGGGGTGCTATTGCCTTCTCCATTTTATTTCTTACTTAACAATATATATTTTTGTTTAATGTGATCTATTTTCTCATGTAATTGCATACTATTTTTAATATTTCCATAGAAATCCACTATATGAATATAAGAAGTATACTTCTAGCTGATCACTTTATTTCAATTTATTTGACTTAATACACAGAATACTTACATTTATGACTATCTTGAGTCTTCTCTATATTAGTCTACTTGGGCTGTTATACAATAAAATAGCACAGATTGGAAGACTTAACAGAAATTCATTTTCTCACATTTCTGGAGTCTAGAAGTCTGAGATCTGGGTTCCAGCATGGTTGGGTTCTGATGAGACTCTACTCCTGGCTTGCAGATGCCTGCCTTCTCATTATATCTTCACATGAAAGAGAGCAATAGACACAGACAGAATGAGCCAATACCGAAAAGAGAGAGCACTCTGGTGTCATTTTTTTTTTTTTTTTTTCTGACTGTGTTGGGTCTTTGTTGTGGCATGTGGGCTTAGTTGCCCTGAGACATGTAGGATCTTAGTTCTTTGATCAGGGATTGAACTGCATCCCAGCACTAGGAGGCAGATTCTCAAGCACTGGACTGCGAGGGAAACCCTGTGACGGCTCTCTTTAAAGTACACGAATCTTATCGGATCATAGCCCCATCCATAGAATTTCATTTAGTCTCATTTACTTAATAAAGGCTCTGTCTCTAAATCTCTAAATATAATCACATTTGCAGGCTGGAGTTTCAGCATATGAATTTGGGAGACAGGTAATTCAGTCATTAAGGTCTCATAACAAGCAAAATTAAACTTGCATCTCTGTACAGTTTTTAAAATCTCAGAAATTAAAGCATATTATTTTCTTATAGCTTGAAAGCATGTAAGAGTAGGTCAATAAGACTTCTCTTATTGAGAAGTCTCAATAAATAAATACAATAAATAAATATAAGAAGTCTCTTATAAATAAATACATAACATTTATAAGAGTCTTTGCATGGGAATCAGAGGTTCAGAGAGCCACAGAGGTTTTCCAAAGGCTTGCACTAAATACATAAATTCACATATTCTTATTTCAAGGTCCATACAATAGTATCTAGTTTTCACACTTACAGTAGGACTAAATAACAACAACTGCATAAAATGAGATCAAATAAATAAAATGCTCTTACATGCCTCTATGGAGCATGACATTGATTTGAAATATTAATATAATAGTCAATTTGTATCAAAATATCTAATTTTTCTTAGAGGTTATTAAAGTATACAAGGGTTGGTTTTCTCTTTTTGGTATATCATCTGATAAATTCTGTTGAATTTGGTCAGAACTTCAGACTTTACTGCCAGAACGTGTTTTGTGGATATGTGTATGTTGTGCCTGATTTCAACTGATATGGAGACTTTTTCTCAAAACAGTTATCCAGTATAGAATGCTGTGTTGGTTCCATTAAATGAATTGCCAACACTCTTATACTCTCTGTGTCGATGCCTCCTTAAGCCAGAGATGAGCATGTAATAATATCCAAATAACTAACCTGTTCATTCTTGGCAAATGTCAAACTACTGAAGGGAAGAAAGTTTTCCCAATACATCATCAGACTACCAAAGTGCCAGTGTCAAGGTTTGACTTAGTATTGCAAGTGTGATTGTACCAAACATGTGTAATATAGTTTGGCTTATGTACTTCACGGTTTTCCTTAAAAAATAGAAAGAAAAGTCTTCTCTCTTCATTAGTCTGCAGAGATATCCTTAATGCTATAATTCTCAAAAGACCCACAAAATAGAATATGTAATTTCTTCCCAGAAACTAAATCTTTAAAAAAAATTTTTTTAAGGTCCTAAAAAGGCTCTAAATTTAGTAAGCTCAAATATGATGGTTGCTTATTATTGGTTCTGCCCTAAATAAGATGAGCTTATTTTGAGGGAAGACATAATCCTCTTAATATGTTTGCTAGATGGAATTCTAAGTATATTTAAATGGCATGATTTTAAACTAGATAGCAACTGAGAATTTAAATGGATTTCATTCTAGTATGTGCCTTCTAAAGAATAAGACTTTGAGTTCAAAATTAAAAAAAGACAACTCTTTCTAAGCAGGGATAATAAAAGAAATAGAAATAAGCACAAAATTGACAGGTCTTTGAGGATTATATTCCTTGCAATTGTATCCTTTCTAATAAAAATATTGCTATAATTTTATTTTGTTTTCTTAAGTAGAGGACCTAGTTATACTTATGAACACTTATAACAAACAGCATTGAGTTGATATAGTAGCACTTAAAAACATTTTTCAAATTATTCAAGGATGAGCATTTTGAGAATTCCTGGCTGGTCCAGGAATGGTTAGAACTCTGTGCTTCCATTTCAGAGGGCACAGGTTCTATCCGTGTTTGAAGAACTAAGATCCCACGAATCATGTATTGCTGCCAAGAACTAAAAGGATGAACATTTGTATCATTAACTTATTTTGCTACAAAAAAAGTACTTCAGTTCAGTTCAGTTCAGTCGCTCAGTCGTGTCCGACTCTTTGGGACCCCATGACCACTGCATGCCAGGCCTCCCTGTCCATCACCAACTCCCGGAGTCAACCCAAACCCATGTCCATCGAGTTGATGATGCCATCCAACCATGTTATCCTCTGACATCCCCTTCTCCTCCTGCCCTCAGTCTTTCCCAGCATCAGGATATTTTCCAATGAGTCAGCTTTTTGCATCAGGTGGCCAAAGTATTGGAGTTTCAGCTTCAGCATCAGTCCTTCCAGTGAATATTCAGGACTGATTTCCTTTAGGATGGACTGGTTGGATCTCCTTGCAGTCCAAGGGACTCTCAAGAGTCTTCTCCAACACCACTGTTCAAAGGCACTAATTTTTCAGTGCTCAGCTTTCTTTGTAGTCCAACTCTCATATCCATACATGATCACTGGAAAAACCATAGCCTTGACTAGATGGACCTTTGTTGGCAAAGCAATGTTTCTGCTTTTTAATATGCTGTCTTGGTTGGTCATAACTTTTCTTCCAAGGAGTAAGTGTCTTTTAATCTCATGGCTACAGTCACCATCTGCAGTGATTTTGGAGCCCAGAAAAATAAAGTCAGCCAGTTTCCACCGTTTCCGCATCTATCTGCCATGAAGTGCTGGGACTGGATGCCATGATCTTAGTTTTCTGAATGTTGAGCTTTAAGCCAACTTTTTCACTCTCCTCTTTCACTTTCATCAAGAGGCTTTTTAATTCCTCTTCACTTTCTTCCATAAGGGTGGTGTCATCTGCATATCCGAGTGAGTGAAGTTGCTCAGTAGTTTGCGACTCTTTGCGATTCCATGGACGGTAACCTACCAGGCTCCACGGTCCGTGGGATTTTCCAGGCAAGAATACTAGAGTGGGCTGTCATTTCTTTCTCCAGGGGATCTTCCCTACCCAGGGATCGAACCCGGGCCTCCTGCATTGCAGACAGACACTTTACCATCTGCTCCACTAGGGAAGCCCACTATCTGTGTTATTGATAATTCTCCTGGGAATCTTGATTCCAGCTTGTGCTTTCTCCAGCCCAGCGTTTTTCATGATGTACTCTGCATATAAATTAAATAAGCAGGGTGACAATATACAGCCTTGACGTACTCCTTTTCCTATTTGGAACCAGTCTGTTGTTCCATGGTATACAATTACTTTATATAAATCACTAAGTATAAAATACAGTAGGAGAACACACAGGAAACAGATTCCCTATCTGTGGATATTCTAGGATAGTTGGAGACCTATTACATGCTTATGTTGCTGTTATTGTTCAGTTGCTGAGTCATGTCCGATTCTTTGCAAACCCCTGAACTGCAGCACACCAGGCTCCCCTGTTCTTCACTATCTCCCAGAGTTTGCTCAGATTCATGTCCAATGAATTGGTGATGCTATCTAACCATTTCATCCTCTGCTACCCCCCTCTCCTTTGCCTTCCATCTTTTCCAGAATCGGGGTGTTTTCCAATGAGTCAGTTCTTTGAATCAGGTGGCCAAAGTATTGGAGCTTAAGCTTCAGCATCTATTCTTCCAATGAATATTCAAGACTGAATTCATTTAAGATTTGCTGATTTGATCTCCATGCTGTCCAAGGGACTCTCAAGCATCTTCTCCAGTACCACAATTAAAAAGCATCAACCCTTAAACAGTCAGCCTTCTTCATAGGCCAATTCTCACATCTCTACATTACTACTGGAAAAACCATAGCTTTGACTTTGTGAACCTTTGTTGGCTAATGTTGGCAAAGTCTCTGCTTTTTAATATGCTCTCTAGATTTGTCATAGCTTTCCTTCCAAGGAGCAAATCTCTTCTGATTTCATAGCTGCAGTCACTATCCACTGTGATTTTGGAACCCAAGGAAAACTATATCACTGTTTCTACTTTGCCCCTTCTATTTCCCATGAAGTGATGAGCCTGGATGCCATGATCTTACTTTTCTGAATGTGGAGTTTTAAGTCAGCTTTTTCACTCTCCTCTTTCACCGTCATCAAGAGTTTGGGTTTTTGTTTTTGTTTTTTTTTTTGCTCTTTACTTTCTGCCATTAGAGTGGTATCTTCTGAATATCTGAGGTTGTTGATACTTCTCCCAGCAGTCTTCATTCCACCTTGGGATTCATCCAGCCTGGCATTTCCCATGATGTACTCTGCATCAGTTCAGTTCAGTCGTTCAGTTGTGTCTGACTCTTTGTGACCCCATGAATCACAGCACACCAGGCCTCCCTGTCTATCACCAACTCCCAGAGTTCACTCAGACTCACATCCATCGAGTCAGTGATGCCATCCAGCCATCTCATCCTCTGTCGTCCCCTTCTCCTCCTGCCTCCAATCCCTCCCAGCATCAGAGTCTTTTCCAATGAGTCAAAATCTTCGCATGCGGTGGCCAAAGTACTGGAGTTTCGGCTTTAGCCTCATTCCTTTCAAAGAAATCCCAGGGCTGATATCCTTCAGAATGGACTGGTTGGAACTCCTTGTAGTCCAAGGGACTCTCAAGAGTCTTCTCCAACACCAGTTCAAAAGCATCAATTCTTTGGCACTCAGCTTTCTTCACAGTCCAAATCTCACATCCGTACATGACCATTGGAAAAACCATAGCCTTGACTAGACAGACCTTTGTCTGCAAAGTAATGTCTCTGCTTTTCAATGTGCTATCTAGGTTGGTCATAACTTTCCTTCCAAGGAGTAAGCGTCTTTTAATTTCATGGCTGCAGTCACCATCTGCAGTGATTTTGGAGCCCCCCAAAATTAAGTCAGACACTGTTTCCACTGTTTCCCCATCTATTTCCCATGAAGTGATGGGACCAGATGCCATGATCTTCATCTTCTGGCTGTTGAGCTTTAAGCCAATTTTTTCACTCCCCACTAACTCTGCATAGAAGTTAAATAATCAGGGTGACAATATACAGCCTTGTTGTACTCCTTTCCCAATTTTGAACCAACAGTGAGTTGTTTTATGTCTGGTTCTAACTGTTGCTTTTTTATCCACATACAGGTATCTCAGGAGACAGGTATGATGATCTGGTACTCCCATTTCTTTAAGAGCATATAAAATATAATTAATGGAAAATAATGCCTGCCATAGGAAGTTTTATAGACAGCATATTAAAAAGCAGAGACATTACTTTGCAGACAAAGGTCCAACTAGTCAAATCTATGGTTTTTCCAATAGTCATGTATGGATGTGAGAGTTGGACCATAAAGAAAGCTGAACAGTGAAGAATTAATGCTTTTGAACTGTGGTTTGGAGAAGACCCTTGAGAGTCCCTTGGCCTGTAAGGATATCTGAACAGTCAATCCTAAAGGAAATCAGTCCTGAATATTCATTGGAAGGACTGTTGTTGAAGCTGAAGTTCCAATATTTGGCCACCTGAATCAAAGAACTGCCGTTGCTGCTGCTGCTAAGTCGCTTCAGTCATGTCTGACTCTGTGCGACCCCAGAGATGGCAGCCCACCAGGCTCCCCTGTCCCGGGGATTCTCCAGGCAAGAACACTGGAGTGGGTTGCCATTTCCTTCTCCAATGCATGAAAGTGAAAAGTGAAAGTGAAGTCGCTCAGTAGTGTCTGATTCTTTAGCAACCCCATGGACTGCAGCCCACCAGGCTCCTCCATCCATGGGATTTTCCAGGAAAGAGTTCTGGAGTGAGGTGCCATTGCCTTCTCCAAATACAAAGAACTGACTCATTGGAAAAGACCCTGATGCTGGGAAAGGTTGAAGGCAGGATGAGAGGGGATGACAAAGGATGAGGTGGTTGGATGGTATCACCCACTCAATATACGTGAGTTTTAGCAAGCTCCTGGAGTTGGTGATGGACAGGGAGGCTTGGAGTACTGCAGTCCATGTGGTTGAAAAGAGTCAGACACAACTGATCAACTGAACTGGAACTGTATACAAAGTTTAATAATTAAGTGAAGTGGTGATGGCAGAAGATGGAAAGAGCAGCTAACTCAGAGAATAGGACAGTTTGTGAAATACATGACATTTGTATTTGTACTTGAAAGTGATAAAATGTGGACATTTAGAGGTTTTGGAGGATATGGAATATGCATGTGAGGAATGAGAGTTGAAAAAGGAAAGTGACTATTCATACCACATGAAATAAAACTGTAAAAGTGCATGATTCCACATTCTTGAAATTAGAGTGAATATGAACTGCCTCTTGAGAAACCTATATGCAGGTCAGGAAGCAACAGTTAGAACTGGATATGGAACAACAGACTGGTTCCAAATAGGAAAAGGAGTACGTCAAGGCTGTATCTTGTTGCCCTGCTTATTTAACTTATATGCAGAGTACGTCATGAGAAACGCTGGGCTGGAAGAAGCACAAGCTGGAATCAAGGTTTCTGGGAGAAATATCGATAACCTCAGATATGCAGATGACACCACACTTATGGCAGAAAGTGAAGAGGAAATAAAAAGCCTTTGATGAAAGTGAAAGAGGAGAGTGAAAAAGTTGGCTTAAAGCTCAGCATTCAGAAAACTAAGATCATGGCATTTGGTCCCATCACTTCATGGGAAATAGATGTGGAAACAGTGTCAGACTTAATTTTGGGGGGCTCCAAAATCACTGCAGATGGTGACTGCAGCCATGAAATTAAAAGATGCTTACTCCTTGGAAGAAAAGTTATGACCAACCTAGACAGCACATTGAAAAGCAGAGACATTACTTTGCCAACAAAGGTCCGTCTAGTCAAGGCTACGGTTTTTCCAGTGGTCATGTATGGATGTTAGAGTTGGACTGTGAAGAAAGCTGAGCACCGAAGAATTGATGCTTTTGAACTGTGGTGTTGGAGAAGACTCTTGAGAGTCCCTTGGACTACAAGGAGATCCAACCAGTCCATTCTGAAGGAGATCAGCCCTAGGATTTCTTTGGAAGAATGAGGCTAAAGCCAAAACTCCAGTACTTTAGCCACCTCATGCGAAGAGCTGACTCATTGGAAAAGACTCTGATGCTGGGAGGGATTAGGGGCAGGAGGAAAAGGGGAGGACAGAGGATGAGATGGCTGGATGGCATCACTGACTCGATGGACGTGATTCTGAGTGAACTCCGGGAGTTGGTGATGGACAGGGAGGCCTGGCGTGCTGTGGTTCATGGGGTTGCAAAGAGTCGGACACAACTGAGCAACTGAACTGAACTGAACTGAACTGAATGAATTTAAAGAAATTAAGTGAATAGGGGATCAGAAAACGTAATCTGTGGCCTGGGCTTAGGAGGAACTTGAATCCACATATTGGTTGTTCTGGGATTTGTGAGCAAATAGCAGTGTGCAAATTTTGCCCCTGAAAACAATATCCAGTAGGTTGACTTCAAATACCTCTCAGAGTGGCATCTTATTGCACAAGTGGACTTATCAGAGTAGGATCTGGCCTTAAGCCTTGGATACTCAGAAGCTAGTTTAATGCGTCCCTTACAAAAGGGAGAGGGACGCACATTAACGGAGCCCAAGAGTTTTTTACAAGAAGTCAGAATTCCCAGTCATGAATAATGAGAAGTCATTATTACATGACCCTGATTTCCTGGTAGATAGACAACTGTGAAGAAAAAATCTTAAGTTTACTTTTATAAGCATGGGATTAGAATTCAGGGAGTTTCATGATTTACATACTTAATAATATTTGTTAACATTACTTTGTATATCTATTTCACAGAAGAAAAGTTCCGCAAGGAAAGCCAATTCTAAAGAATCAATGTTTTCCTTATCAGTGTCTGAATGATACTGAAAACTTTTATTTCTAAGATTTTTCCCTTTTCTCTGCTTTCACAACTGACTAAGCTTCCTCCAGACATTACCTTTATATGTTGATCATTTCAATCATCTCTTAACGGGCTCTTAATAGGCTCTTATGGGTTGATTTTACAATATAACTAAGATTTCAGTGCTTTAGTTTATTATAAAATAGACTGCACATCTTGATTTAGCTAATTATGTATTAGTTAAATACATTGCAACTTTGCAACATTGCATTAAGTTTTATACTGTAATATTTGGTTTACTAAGAAAGAGTGAAAGATCTTTCTGGTTATTGTAAAGAAATTTCAAACTCAAGAACCGGGCGGAAATTGTTACTTTCTGACCCACTTACCTAAGACTTCCACTGTGTATTTCATCAGTGAATGAACCATCATCTGTCCAGTTGCACATATCATAAAACTTGGAGTCTTTGACAGTTTCTTTTCTTTCATCCTTAAGTCACCCCCCATTAATGTACCCCAAAAATATATCTTGAATGACCATATTGCTTCAGTTACTGGCAAAACAGCAATAAAATACAAGGAAGCCACCTTATCATCATTCCATTTAGAATGTAGTTGGGAAGGAATGTAGACAGACAATAAAGAATTAAAACAAGTAAAACATTTACTACATCAGAAGTTACTAAAGGCCAGATCCCAAAATAAAACTATACAAGAGAACAGGATTATGTCGGAGAAGGGAGGTACTTTTTTAAAGACGAATGCATCTTGGATAAATTGGCTTTTATACTGTTCTAAAAATCTTATAAATTGAATGTTGACTTTAACTGTTGAATCTTAATCATATCCATTTATTTCTTTTCTTCTTCACAGTCAACACAGTATGTGATATCCATGAAAATATGTCTCTCAGATGATCTAAGCATATTTAACCAAACAGCACAGTTGCTGTACTCTGAAGTAATTCATCACACAATTACGGTGAGACCCAGCTTCCCATGAACTGCTCCTGGCCTGCAACTGAGTCAAACAGGAATGCCAAGATAGACCCATTACTCAGAGACATAGGACTTACTTAAAAGACTTCTCAAGAGCTTCCCATCAATGGTGTTGAACAGTGGGCTAAGACTTCCCCACTCAAATGTCTTCCTTCTCTCTGGGAAGAAGATGGTGGCCTGATGACTCCAATAGCCTCTCCCAGTTCTCTCCCCATTTCTTTGCACATCTAATCTTTGCTTCTCCAAAGACCTGGATACACATATCCTCCTTGAGCTTTCTCACATTGTCTCTGGCCCTCTCTCCCTATTTTAAGCATTTCACATGGCGAAACATCTCATCATGTCATCACTACTGCTTAGAACCCTGTGGTTTCATTCTGTTGCTCTCCAGAGACTCAAATCCATAACAAGACATTCAAAACTCAATGTGACTTTCCCTGGCCACCTTCCCAACTCTCTCATACTCCTCTACCTCTCACTTTCCCTGTTCCAACTAAGGGCCCTTCTTTGTTCTGTGAAGGTGTCCTGCTTTCACTCAACTGACACAAACCACTATACATTCTGTTCCTTTGCCCAGAGTGCTCTGACCTCCCCCATTTCTTCCACCAATTTTGAGTAGATGATTCCTTTTTATCCTATGGTTTTCTTATTCAGACTTGCACTGATCACCATTCTCCTTCATCTAAATCAGAGTCTTTATTTTATTTTTTCAGCTTTCCTAAAGAACATTTGGAGCTGAGCATTTGAGAGTTGGAATATAAACAAAGCTGAGCACTGAAGAAATGATGCTTTTGAACTGTGGTGTTGGATAAGACTCTTGAGAGTCCCTGGGACTGCAAGGAGATCCAATCAGTCCATCCTAAAGGAAATCAGTCCTGAATATTCATTGGAAGGACTGATGCTGAAGCTGAAGCTCCAATACTTTGGCCACCTGATGCAAAGAACTGACTCATTTGAAAAGACTCTGAGGCTGGGAAAGACTGAAGGTGGGAGAATAAGGGGATGGCAGAGGATGAGATAGTTGGATGGCATCACTGACTCAATGGACAAAAGTTTGAGTAAACTCTGGGAGTTGGTGACAGACAGGGAGGCCTGGTGGGCTGCAGTCCATGGGGTTGCAAAGAATTGGACACGACTGAGTGACTGAACTGAATTGAACTGAAATAGCATTTATACATTCATTAGCATGATTGCCTTTAGAGATTTTGTCACACTTTGCAATTATGCACTTATTAGTATGATTATTTGATTAATACATGTTTCCCCTACTGGGCTATAAGTTTGCTTTTTATCAACACTGCATCCCAGTATTGAGCTCAGTGTCTGTCTTGAAGGAGGCATATGATAAATATGTATTAAATGAAAGAATGAATAAACAATCTTTCCTCCTAGGAAGTCTGATTAAATAGCATATCTTCTTGGCGCTTGAATTTTTTTCCCCAATTCTAAGTAATTGAAATATTCTATATTAAAACAACATCTACATAATGGAAACATAGTAATATAAAATTGATATAACTTTTAAGACTATATCAAACTGCAAAGAAATAAGACAGATTTACTGAGTATTGAGAACTCACCATGGGATAGGCACTGCAAGGATTCCATAAAGTATTAACTCACTCAGCTCTCAAAACACCCCAAGGCAGAGCTCCTATGATTTCCTTCTTGGTGAAGAGCCTGAGGCTGAGAAGTGCTGTCATCCAATGGTGGTTACCATGCGAAGGAGCCAGGGTTCAATGTAGGTACACAGTATATTGGACTCCAGAGCACACTCTCCTCATTGCTGTATTATGGATCCTTTGAAAAGAATTTTGTGTTTTCCAATTATACTTCCAGACTTTTTTGTCAAAGTGAAAGTCATTCAGTTGTGCCTGACTCTTTGTGACCCATGGACTGTACCTGCCAGGCTCCTCTATCCATGGAATTCTCCAGGCAAGAATACTGGAGTTCCTTGCTATGCCCTTCTCCAGGCGATCTTCTGGACCCAGGAGTCAAACCTGGGTAGACTTTTAAGGAGTACAAAATACAATTTCTGCTTTGGGATCAACTTCAAAAATCATGGTATGCTGATATGTTTAAAACGCTTGTGATTTCTGGAACAAAACATGAAGTGCTTCACACTGCCATTCTATAAAAATCAGCTTGTATGCAGAAGTTTCTGTAAGCCTCCCCTGAACTATTTGCATGGTTGAGACAGACCTTCATTATCTGATTTTTACAGCATCCTGGGTATAAGTCTAATTTAGCTTTTGACACATTTTATTAGTAATTTTTGTTCACTTGTCTGCCCTTCCTTAGTTAAAAATTCCTTGAGGGAGTAACAGTGTCCTAATATGAGCAAATATTTATTGAGAATTCTAATGGGTCAAATATGATAGTAAAAGTTTTAATGAACTCAATTAGTACTACTAACAACTCTACCTATGAGGTATTCGCGTGCCTACTAAGTCGCCTTAGTCTTTGCAACCCTATGGACTATAGCCTGCCAGGCTCCTCTGTCCATGGAATTTTCCAGGCAAGAATGCTGGAGTGGGTTGCCATTCCCTTCTCCAGGGGATTTTCTGGACCTGGACATAAACTTGCAGCTCTTATGTTTCTTGCATTGACAGGCATGTTCTTTATCACAAGTGCCACCTGGGAAGCCCCACATATGAGGTAAGTACTATATATCCATAATTTATAAACCCAAGACAAGATAACTAGTAAGTAGCTGGGTTTGATTTCAAGCCTTTCCAGTTTGAAGTGTTTTCTCTCATCCACTTACCAGAGCAGAGCAGATCTTGGGATTTTCAAAAATAATTGCATATATATGACATTTAGTGAGCTCACAGTAGCCCCTCCTCACCTTCCTCCTTCTCCCTCCCTCTCTCTCACTCAACCTCAGTTTATGCCCTGCTTCCTTTCATTCTCTCTGTTTCTTTCCCTCAACCCTGTGTGTGTGTGTGTGTGAGAGTGTGTGTGTGTGTGAGTGTGTGTGTGTGTGAGTGTGTGTGTGTGAGTGGTGTGTGTGTGTATGTGAAAGAGATAGAAAGAAACAGAAATTTAAGAGAAGCATAAGGAGAAATATTTTTAATTAGACTTTTTATTTCTCAAATAAAATTGTAATATCCTACCAAGAGAGTGTATCTGGGAAATTTCTATTAAAGGGAAACTGACAGAAAATGGTTATATATAAAATGAAAAATAATAGGAGATACTAACTTGAAAGACAGAACATACTGCTAGGATTTTCAGAAATACAGAATGATCAGAGAATTATCTGGGTGTTTAAAATTACTAAGCAGATCCTCTAAGAGGGAAAAAAGCCTCTTTTTTCATGGTAATATTATCTCCTCATTAATGAAAAATCTAAAAAAACACCAAATGCATTTTTTTTTACTTTTTAATTGAAATATATTCAATTTACAATATTATGTTAGTTTTTGCAGAATATTTTATAAAATATTACAAAAATATTTAAAAAATATTACAGAATATTTTATAGGTTATATTTACTTTAAAATTATACAAAATCATGGCTATATCTCTCTGTGCTGTACAACGTATCTTTGTTTTTTATCTAATTTATACATAGTAGTTCGTATTTTTTAATCCCATATCTCTTTCATGTCGTCTACCTTTCTACCTTTCCCTGTTCCCATAGGTACCCATTCATTTTCTATATTTTTGAATCTGTTTCATTTTTTAGACTCCAATTATAAGTGATAACATACAGAATCTGTTTTCCTCTATCTGACTTATTTCACTAAGCAGAGTACCCCCTTGGTCCATCTACAGTACTGCAAATGTGTAGAATTTCATTCATTTCTATGTCTGAGTAGTATTCCCATCTGTGTGTGTGTGTGATATATTCCTCACATCTTCTTTATTCATTCATCTGTTGATGAATACATGGTTTCCTTCCATATCTTGATTATTGTAAGTAGTGCTGCTAGGAGTACTGGAGTGCATGTAACTTTTCAAATTAATGTTTTCATTTTCTCCAAATATATGTTAGCAGTGGAATTTCTGGATTATATGGTATTTCATTTTTAGTTTTACAAGGAACTCCAAACTCTTTTCAACAGCAGCTGTAACAATTTACATTCGCACCAGCAGTGCACAAGTGTTCCTTTTTTTTCCACATCCTCACCAGCATTTGTTATTTGCAGACTTTTTATGTCAGCCATTCTGACAGGTGTAAGATGATTTTTATTTGTATTTCTCTAATAATCAGCAAAGTCAAGCATCTCTTCATGGGCCTATAAGCCTCTTTATGTCTTCTTTAGAAAAATGTGTATTTTGGTCTCTGCCCATTTTTTAAAATTGTGTTGTTTTTTTTAAAAAATATTGAATTGTATAAGTTGTTTACATATTTCGAATATTAACCCATTATCTGTCATTTCATTTACCAATATTTTTGTCCATTCAGTAGGCTGTCTTTTCACTGAGTTGATGGTTTCCTTTACCACGCAAAAGTTTTTAAGCTTAATTAAGCGCCGTTCGTTTGTCTTTGTTTTTATTCCTTTTGGCTTAGGAGACATATTTCCCAGAAAATATTGCTACAATTTATGTTAAAGTGTGTTCTGCCTGTGTTTTCTTCTATGAGTTTTATGGTTTCAAGTCTTAAATTTAGATCTTTACTCCATTTTGAGCTTATTTTTATATGTAATAAGGAAATGTTCTACTCATTGTTCTTGGATTTAAAGAATTAATATTGTTAAAATGTTCGTATACCCAAAGTAATCTGCATATTCAATCTATAAAAATGTCCATGACTTTTTTCACAGAACTAAAACAGATAATGCAAAAATTTATATGGAACTGCAAAAGACCCTGAAGAGTCAAAGCAATCAAGAAAAAAGAGCAAAGTTGGAGGTACACATTTCCTGACTTCAGGTTATACTACAAAGATATAGTCATCAAAACAGCATAGTACTAATACAAAAGCAGACACACAGATCAATGGACAAAGTAAGGAACTCAGAAATAAACCCCCTTGTCTATAGTCAATCTATGAAAAGGGAAGCAGAAGGAAAAATACACAATGAAGAAAAAGCAGTTTCTTCAGTAAGTTATTCTTGGAAAACTGGAGAGCAGCATTGGTTTTTACTTTTAAGGTCAGTTATAAATTAGACATTTGTTTCAAATTAAATGCTTTTTGAAATATAAAACTTCTCATAATATAGTGCTGCTTCCAACCTACTTCTAGCTTAAATACTATGTGAACATGAAGACAGTGGGAAATAGATTTAGGTTAATGTCATTTTCCCCATCTTGGAAACAAATGTAATTGACATAACTACATTAGCAGATAAAACAGACTTAAATGTTCAAGCTTAACATATCATGTTCTTTATATCATTGTGAATCAATAGTTTATTGCAGGAAGAATTTCTCATCAATGTCATTTACAACGGACAATTTGTGGCATGTGAATCATTGAGATATTTCCTGTATCCTTCATTTATTAGTGAACTGATTATAAAATGAACAATTTCAGTAATAGATAGATTTTTCCCTCATAAATTTTATATTACTTTTTTCTTTTCTGGTGGACAGTTTCCAGTATTTGCCAAGTAAATGGAAAATTAAAAAATAAGCTGTTTAAATAAATCACTGCTTTGTTATGTGCCTAGTTAAGACATATATTTATGTACATCTCTCTGAAAACTGGCATCCACTGATCAATGACATACTAAAGGCAGGTAAGTGCCCTAGGTTGCTGAAAATGTGAAAAAGTAATAAAAATTTTCCCCCGAGGGAACTTGTATCAAAAAGAATTACAATACAATTCAGTAAGAGTGAGTGAGAAAAAGTGACATAGTAAACTATCAAGTCATGTTATATGGTAATGACACACACAGAACCACTCCTATGTGAAAGTCTGGGTATCAGTCCTTGACAGAGATACTTATAGAAATCATGTCACTAGTTTGAGAGATGCCAAATTGGGCTATTCTACATATTTTAGTATATTTTTAGGCTGACACATTTCCAAGGAAATTAAAAGCTATAAAGAAAGAGTAAGTAGTGGGTTAATTTGCCAATTTGAGAGGCTAAAACTGACAAGGTCATAATGCTGAAGTAAAATTCTCATCTCATAGTTATGATAATTTCCTTTATTTCTTAACAGTGTATGGATATTTTAAATGCCAGTAAGATTCAGAGGAATGTCTATGTATACTTGAAATTAGCAGAAACGGGTAATTCTATATTATAAATACTGTAGTAAATAGTAGTTACCTGCAATCTGTCACTTGGAAAACTTTTAAGAGGTAGGCAACATTTCTGACTGATATGAGAAACTTCCCAGAGGATTTACAACAAGGGAAATTTTCATTTTTTTGTGAAGGTCAGATGATAGCAGCTACTTAGGTTAAGGGGGAACAATATGAAAAATAGGAATAGATGTGTCAAGTAAAAACACTGCAAAGTAATACAGATATTGTGTTTTTATATGTGTCAAGTATATATTCAAATGCCAAGAAAGTTCATTCTTCCTGTTGAACTGTCAAATCATTCTAGAAAGAAAGCTTCTAAAGACAAAATGTCAAGAAATGATGGTATAATACTAGCGATGGTATTCATCCAGAAAGAACCAACTGTGTTGTCAGTACCCTTTAGGTGCTTCTATAAGCAAGTCGAAAAATTACTTCCAATGTATTGTCATGAAAATTGGACAGCATAACCTCTCCTTTCATTCTCTATGACTGGCAAATAAATATTTATAGCTGTAGTGATGTATCATGGATAATAGAAACTTTTCATTATAAATAACCTTAGGAATGACCAGATAGTCGTTTGTGAGCTGGAAAAAAAAGTTAAGAGATATCAAGTGACTCACTCAAGGTCATCACACAGATTTTTAAAGACAGGGGCAGAAAACAGTGGTATTGTTTTTTTCACCTGAAGTTCAGTGGTTCTTTTTGTATTATAGCAGGCCAAAGAAAATTTTCCAAAAGGAAAACTGATTTTGGTCATTTAAGAATGTAAAATATGTTTAAATTAAAGCAAAACTTCTACAGTACTTTATTTTAATTGTTTACAATTCCAAAAACAAGTGAAATCAATAAATGTGGGAACAAAATAAACAAAACAAACTCGAACAAAATATGTAGCTAAGTACTTGGTACAAAGGATCCAGCCTGCTCCAGTGATTTACAAATACAAAGCTATCCTTCATTTTATTTTAAAAATGCATTGATAAGTATAGTGGTAGAAATTTGCTTAGGCATGTATGCCAGTTTAAAACTAGTCATTATTTGGACTCTCTATATGGAAAAGAAAAAAGGTAATGGCACCCCATTCCAGTACTGTTGCCTGGCAAATCCCATGGATGGAGGAGCCTGGTAGGCTGCAGTCCATGGGGTCACTAAGAGTCGGACATGACTGAGAGACTTCCCTTTCACTTCTCACCTTCATGCATTGGAGAAAGAAATGGCAACCCACTCCAGTGTTCTTGCCTGGAGAATCCCAGGGACAGGGGAGCCTGGTGGGCTGCCGTCTATGGGGTCGCACAGAGTCGGACACGACTGAAGCGACTTAGCAGCAGCAGCAGAAGCATATGGAAAAGACTATTTAAAGGTCAACATTGGGTAATGTAGACTGAATTTATTTCTGGTAATAATTACAGTAGACTAGAGAGTACCAGGGGCTTGAATTCCTCAAAAATTTGTGAAATATCTACAGTATTTCTCATTTTTATCCTAAGTTATGCATAGCAAGTTTCCCTGTGATTTATTTCATTACTGAGTGGATCCATACAACAGTGAAGTAATGTTTTGTTCTTTCTTATCTTCTCTTGACCGATGTAGAATATGCTTTAAGCATTTGAACTAAGATATTGACATCAGACTACAAAAATTTACCATTATTTATAGAAGACTAGAACAAAGATAAATTAATAATATAGTTTTTCTCTCAAAAGATTCTGCCTTTCTCTTTGAAGGATTGTCCTCTCGGGGTCAAGGTCCTGGACAATGCAGCCTGGGAGAAATTCCTTTGCAGCTGCTTGCTCTGAGCAGGCATGTGGAAGATAAGCAGATGACTTCAATTTTCAGTGTCATTATTCACCCCATTCCTGACATTGTCCTAGCATGCACACACAGACCAAGAACAGCACCAGAGCTATATTCCCATATGCCTGATATTTGAACTACAATATGTCAAAATAGATTTGAAGAAAAAGGTGTTTGCTGATAGATGGCATATATTCATTTTAAGTAAAGATGGGTAGGTCTTCACCTTAGCTTCCCTAAGGTAGTTGGATTCCCTGACTCTTCTTGGTTTTTTGTTTGTTTATTTAAGAAGCACCATCCAAACTATATGATATAAGATGATATCATTAAAATGGAACTTCGCCAACCAACTATATTGATGGTGTTGACCATCTGATAATGAAAAGTTATTCTGTTTTTAGTAGACTTTTGACAAAATTTGTCTACACATGAGAAAATAAGGCATTGGGAATGTAGATTTCTAATGAAAATATAACAGAGATTTTAGACCTGAGACATCAAGTTTTCTCTTATGTAGCTATGGCTTTAAATCACATAATTCAAGCCACTCTATGGCTTCATACTTTTCCCTCAGAGTGAAAAAAAAGATTTTTACACTTTGCATTTCTCTTCATCTCTTGGTTCAGAACAGGGTTCTTTAGATGTCTTCAGTCTAACCTGTAGCAGTCCTTTGGTTAACATAAATTAAAAGTTGTCTGTGATGTCATACAAAACACTCAAGATAATGATTTTATGGATGTAGTTTCTCAGATGCATATTTATGGAGTTTTAAAGAACCATTAGGTTTTTTAAAAAGTGACTTTCATTTATGTAACTTTTACAATATATGACACTCACTTTCAGCATACAATTTTAAGAGCTTTGACAAAACACTCACTCATATAACCACCACTACGATTAAGACATAAACTATTGTTTCATGATTATTTGTAACAAGGAAATCTATTTTGCTAAAAGGACTACAGTATATATTCATATCTTAGGATATTAAAAAAAGTCAGGTAAAAAGATCAGGATTTCTTCATCTAGGGCCTTTGGACCTAGAGATGTATGCATGGAAGTAATTAAGGGTGTCTGGGGACTTCCATGAAGAAGGCAATGGCACCCCACTCTAGTACTCTTGCCTGGAAAACCCCATGGATAGAGGAGCCTGGTATACTGCAGTCCATGGGGTCACTAAGAGTCAGACACGACTGAGCGACTTCATTTTCACTTTTCACTTTCATGCATTGGAGGAGGAAATGGCAATCCACTCCAGTGTTCTTGTCTGGAGAATCCCAGGAACAGCGGGGCCTGGTGGTCTGTCATCTATAGGGTCGCACAGAGTCGGACATGACTGAAGCGACTTAGCAGCAGCAGCAGCAGAGGACTTCCATGGCAGTGCAGTGGTTGAGACTCTGTGCTTCTATAACAGGGTCCATGAGTTTGATCCCTGGTGGTCAGGGAACTAGACTCCTGCATGCTATGTGACATGGCCAAAATATAAAAATTAAAAAGAAATATTTGAAGACTTCCTGAAATTATATGCAAAAATATTATGTGAATATACATATGTATATTTCTCAGGCAAAAGTGTTCATAGCTTCTATCATAATTCCATTGATGACTCCAAAGTTCCAAAATTGAAAATTCACTGTAATTAACTTAAAAGCATCATAAAAAGAAATTAATTTCCAACTCCTTGCATTTCTCCTTTATATTCTGGCCTATGACAATATCTCTCTCCTTGAAATTTTAATATTGCTTGCATGATAATTATTTATTTATCCATGAAAACATATTAAAGTTCATATAATATGCAGAACACAGTGCTCTAAGGTCTAAAAGATAAAAAGATAAATAGGAAATGCCCCCATCTCTAGAAACCTCACAGCCTAGTAAACCTTATAACATGTCTTTTAGTGTAGTATGACAAATTTTTGAATTAAGCAATTATGCATGAATGTTGCAGTTACAACAGTATTGAAATCAAGGGCCAAACAAGACATAGATGATTATTTCATAATTGGTTGTAACAGTGAAATCTACTTATCTCTAAGGACTAGGAAATATATTCATATCTCTCTAAAGATTCCTGCATGTCTAGAGCACTACATTGCATCAGTTCAGTTCAGTTCAGTCACTCTGCATAGTGATTGCTAAATTAAAATAAGTGTAGATTGATGTCTGCCCCTTGCCATTTAGTGTTGAGTGGATCAATTTTTTGAGGTATGAAATAAGTATGATTTAATAACACAAGTTGCATTATTTCAAAGGCGAATGGGATCTTTGGTCCTGTGGTCTTGTGATGCTTATAGAATAATCGGCAAATTTCCAACAAATGGGCAGAAAGAAGATGGGGAACTCGAAGAAAGAATGGCATGCCACCTAAGAAATTTTGTTCTATGGCTTTACATTCTTTCTTTTACCTGGATTTCCTAAGTAAGCCAATTTTGAAGGATCTTCTATAGTTTTTACCAAGGATCTTGCAAAAAGAAAAAAAGCAATTGTATATTTAAAATGATGTACTTTCTTTTTTTTAAGTTATTTCATTCAAGTATAGTTAATTTAGCTCAGTTGGTAAAGAATCCGCCTGCAATGCAGGAGACCCTGGTTCCATTTCTGGGTTGGGAAGATCCCCTGGAGAAGGGATAGGCTACCCACTCCAGTATTCTAGCCTGGAGAATTCCATGGATACAGTCCATGTGGTTGCAAAGAGTCGGATGGAACTGAACGACTTTCACTTTCACATAACTAATTAACAATTTTAATGTCTGCTGTACAACAAAGTGATCCAATTATGGTTTCTCATAGGATATTGAACATAGTTTTCTATGATATGTAGGGGGACCTTGTTGTTTATCCAGTAGATAATTGTCTGCATCTGCTAACCCCAAACTTCCCATCCTTCCTCCCCCACTCACCCCTTCCTTGGCAATCACAAGTCTGTTCTGTGTATCTGTGAGTTTTTTCTGCTCTGTACATAAGTTCTTTTGTGTCATGTTTTAGATTTCATATATAAGTGATATCAGATGGTATTTGTTTTTTTTCTGACTTACTTCACTTAGTATAATAATCTCTATGTCCATCCATATTGCTGCAAATGACATAATTGCGTTCTTTTTTATGGCCAAATAGTATTCTGTTATATAAATATATGTATCACATCTCCTTTATCCATTCATCTGTCAAGGAACATTTAGGTTGCTTCCATATTTTGGCTGTTGTAAGTAGTGCTGTTAGAAACATAGGGGTGCATGTATCTTTTCAAATTATAGTTTTGTCAGGATAAGTGCCCAGGAATGGGATTGCTGGATCATATGGCAATTCTATTTTTAGTTTTTGAGGACTCCCCGTGCTATTCTCCATAGTGGCTGCACTCATTTTCATTCCCGCCAGTGCTGTCGGAGGGTTCCCCTTTTTTCCACACGTTCTCCAGCATTGTTATAAAATGATGTGCTTTCTTTTTGATCTTCCTTAGAAATTTGAACATTGAAATCACAGTGATAAATATATACATCTGTGTGTGTGTCTAAAATTATAGGTTTGTAGGAAAAGACCTTGTTTTGTCTTCAACTTCTGTGTAACTTGCTCTATACCTGTGGAGTCATTGGCCTCAACAGAAGACTCAGATCTTCTTTGTAGTGTAAGTCCAATCATGACTCTAATTGAAATAAGTTTAAAACTCAATTTCCAAAATATTGGAGTAAACATTACACGTTACACATAGCTTTAAATTCTGTGAATTATATCACTTAGTATAAGACATTGATACAGTAGGGTTAGTGAAAGCCTAAGGAAAACTTTCTTTTTTTTAGAAAAGAGGTGAAGGAAAGACACACAGAGGTCATTAGTCAGTAACAATAATGAGCTAATATGTGTATATGTGTGTATGTTATGTACACATACCACAGGACCTTCAACTGCTACCATCACTGTAGCATCACATTCAATTTATCCGACTCATGTTCAATTCATAGATGTGGCCCCAGAAGTTGATCTGATTCTAGACATTAAGATTGGGCACAAGTCCTACAGACCAAACCATGGTGTCTGGACATGTAAACAACAAAAAGTCTAACCCAGAGAAGTGACTTGGTATTTGGTGGATAACACTGTAATTTTTTACAGTGTAACTGCTATTTATTGTATTTTACAATAAATATTGTATTTTACGGAGCAGGCAATGGCACCCCACTTCAGTACTCTTGCCTGGAAAATCCCATGGATGGAGGAGCCTGGTAGGCTGAAGTCCATGGGGTTGCTAGAGTCGGACATGACTGAGTGACTTCACTTTCACTTTTCACTTTCATGCTTTGGAGAAGGAAATGGCAACCCACTCCAGTAATCTTGCCTGGAGAATCCCAGGGACGGGGAAGCCTGGTGGGCTGCCGTCTATGGGGTCGCACAGAGTCGAACACGACTGAAGTGACTTAGCAGCAGCATTGTATTTTAACCCATAAAAGAACATTTTATCAGAGTAAAAACTCATTCTATAGCCCATTTCTATCAATATTTACCCATTTGTAATGCCTTGTCTATTTATTTTCTAAAACTTTTGCAATGGCCAGATTATGTGTATTTCTGATAGCATTTTTATTGACTGTCAGAAAGTATGTTCTCACATCCAACTCATATTCAGAATAAGGAATCTTAAAATAATATCAAAACATGAGCCAAAAGTGTGTTCTTATTTCAAATTCCACTCAAGTTGATGGATGACAGCTATAATAAAGCTCCTTACTGTTAACTAATTATCTTATATATGATTTTGAGTTATATAGAAATATTCTAAAAATTTTCAGAAGTATAATTTTTGTTCCTTATATTTATAACAAATAATGCTTGGGACTCTTTAATATAATTTGTACAAAATTTAAAACTGAAATTTGTATTCAAAGACACATATGTATTTAGGTAATGAAAAGAGTTGCCCCTTTCCCAAAAGTTAAAAATAAGAAGTGATATTGCTCTACTTAGACAATATTATTCCCCTAATAAATGTTTATTTTCTATCACCTCAGTCTTACTTTAATTTGAACTTCAGTGGCTTAATGGATATTAGTACAAAAACATTTTTTAAATTCCTATAATATGCTAGAGTTATTAAAGTTCAAAAATATTTACTTTTGGTGTTTGTATAAAAGAAAGAAACATGAATCCTCAAAATATAACTAGTTTTCTAACTGATCTTACTCTATAAGTAAGATCAGTAAATAAGTATTATAATTTATTTCATCTACAATTCCTTCTGATTCTCTGGTCAATCATGTTTACAATATTATTTCATCTTCATGTACTCAGTAATAAAAGATGAAAGTGATTTGATTACACTGAACTCTGTATAGACAGAATTCACCGTATTATATAACTTGCTTTGCAATCATCTCAAGTCTACACAGTAAAATCAATTCGGGTACTATTCTAATGTTTCAGATAACCAAACTGGGTAATATCAGCAAAATAATATCACCTTTGATGGTACAGAATGAATGCTGGCATAAATGACAAAGTCCATAGACAATTAAAATCCTATAACAAATAAGGATGTAAATTTGAATATTTTTAAATGATAATAAAATATAGTAAGTTTCTATATATAAAAAAATTTATTTTGCAATTTGAGTTTACCATTGATTTATTCCTCTATTCTCAAAAGAGTATGCATAAGTCTCCATTTATATTCCACTATATTCTTCTAGACTCTAGTATATTAATAGTGAACAAAATGAACAACTCTGTTTTGAGGTTCAAATTATGTAGGTGATACAGGTATTAAGCAAGTCAGCATAAATACAATATAACAGCAAATTGTGCTAAGTACTATGAAATAAGTCAAAGTTAATGTGGTATTACATAAATTTAACTAAGATATGAAGGACATGGAGCAATTATCCAAGGAAATAGTGGAGTTACAGGAGAATAAAATCCTTTGTGTTAGAAAAGAGTTTGGTGATATAAAAAAATTTGCATAAGTTGTCATCACTGTGAAATAAGGCATGGGATGAAATGAAGGTGGAGAGATATACAGATGTTAGACAATATTATGGTTCTCTAGATCACTGTAAAAACTCTGTAATCCCTATCTAAGTGCAATACGTGGTTATTAAAGCTTCTTCTTTATTTCTTTTTAAAAAGACAAATTACATGGCAAGTTCTATATTTTAAAGATCATTTTGACAATTGAAAAAAATGAAGGAATGATAAGTAGGACAGAAGAGAGAATCCATTTAATAAGTAGGAGGTTGTTCTTTAGTACCACAGAGATATCAAGGCATAGACTAGGTGGTGAAATGAAGAGAGATAGTAGTAAACAAATCACAGTGTACTTTTCAAGTAATGTTAATGACACTTTGTAATGCATTGCATGAGATTAGGCAAATGGAGGGGGAAAGGAAATTCCAAGATATCTGAGTTGAGTAACTGAGTCAGTGTCGCGTACTAAAATGTGGGAAGTGGTAGTTAGATGGTTATGATCCAGTGGTTAGGCAGGGTATGTTAATTTTGTGACTTACACATCCCAGTCATCTGAGGAGGTGCATAGAACAATAGTATGGAATTCAAGGAAGACATTGAGATTCCACAATTTAGAAATATTAATTAAAACTGTGATTGGAAAAAGTAATCTGGATAAAAAAATTTAGAGAGGAAAAAAGGAACTTAGGGTTAAATTCTAAAATGATGTGATCCTTGGAAGTCCTACTGAGGGTTGAACCTAGTCATGAACTCTCCATGAGCACCAATAATGGTACACGGGAAACTAGAAAAACATGCTATCATGAAAACCAAGAAATACATTTTAAAGGACTTTTAAAAACTATGTTCAATGCTACAAATTGATCTAGGAATATAATAAGGCTGAAAGATTCACTTGGTATTTAGACATTATGGAAGTTCTTGGTAATCTTCACAGAATGCTTCCTGAAAGGCAGTGTGATTAGAACTTAGACAGTTGTGGACAGAAGAATGCAATAAAATTAGGATTGTATATATTCATCACCATATAAAGTGGGAAAGTAAATTTATTGAGAAACAACATGCTAGAAGAATTATTGCTTTTACATGGATCATGAATTCCTGGTGATACCAATCTACAGGATCACATAATTTTCTTTAGAAATCACTTGTATCCCAGACAGGCTGATGTTTCCCAGGTTAGAGCAACAAACTTAAAAGGGTCAGACAAACAAAGTATTATATGAAAACCATCACATTGATAAATTAGGGCATTTAACCTGGATAAGGAGAAATGTGTTGAAAGGGGATGAAAAATCTATTGAAAGGATGTGCAATCCCACTGCTGGACATACACACTGAGGAAACCAGAAGGAAAAGAGACACGTGTACCCCAGTGTTCATTGAAGCACTGTTTATAATAGCCAGGACATACATGGAAGCAACCTAATTGCCCGTCAGCAGATGAATGGATAAGAAAGCTGTGGTACATACACACAATGGAGTATTACTCAGCCATTAAAAAGAATACATTTGAATCAGTTCTAATGAAATGGATGAAACTGGAGCCTATTATACAGAGTGAAGTAAGCCAGAAAGAAAAACACCAATACAGTATACTAACGCATATATATGGAATTTAGAAAGATGGTAACAATAACCCTGTGTACAAGGCAGCAAAAGAGACACTGATGGATAGATCAGTCTTATGGACTCTGTGGGAGAGGGAGAGGGTGGGGAGATTTGGGAGAATGGCATTGAAACATGTATAATATCATGTATGAAACGAGTTGCCAGTCCAGGTTCGATGCACGATACTGGATGCTTGGGGCTGGTGCACTGGGACGACCCAGAGGGAGGGTATGGGGAGGGAGGAGGAAGGAGGGTTCAGGATGGGGAACACATGTATACCTGTGGCGGATTCATTTCGATATTTGGCAAAACTAATACAATTATGTAAAGTTTAAAAATAAAATAAAATTTAAAGAAAAAAAAAGGATGTGAAAATGTCAATGGATGATGTTTAAGAACAATCTTTCTGAAATATTGTAGCAAACAAAGAGCTTTCAGCAGAGAGTGGAATGTGTGAACTAATTGCTTCAAATGTAGTGAAGTTTCTGATAATGATAAGGTGTGGTTGACGAAGTGGGTGAATTAGAAGCTATAAAATAAGTCATCATCAGGCAAAGGAAGTAAAATAATAGAAAAGCAAAAATGACAGCTAGATTTTCTGATAGCTGTTGAAATTATCTAGAATGATGACACATGTTGGTATGGACAGGGAGTATGAGCAAGGAGTCAAAAACTTCACCGATTTAAGTTTGCTGAAAAAAGTTGGCATGTGAGATTAATGAGAAGAGAGTGTGATGTAGCATTATGATATGGACTCATGGGAGCAGGGAGTTTTAAAAAATAACATGAGTTATTTCTTTCTTTTTGATTATCAATTCATAATATAATTTGCTGTGGAAGATTCTGAAAGAGATGGGAATACCAGACCACCTGACCTGCCTCTTGAGAAACCAGCATGCAGGTCAGGAAGCAATAGTTAGAACTGGACATGGAGCAACAGACTGGTTCCAAATAGTAAAAGGAGTGCGTCAAGGCTGTATATTATTACCCTGCTTACTTAACTTATATGCATAGTACATTATTAGAAATACTGGGCTGGAAGAAGCACAAGCTAGAATCAAGATTGCTGGGAGAAATATCAATAACCTCAGATATGCAGATGACACCACCCTTATGGCAGAAAGTGAAGAGGAACTAAAAAGCCTCTTGATGAAAGTGAAAGAGGAGAGTGAAAAAGTTGGCTTAAGGCTCAACATTCACAAAACTAAGATCATGGCATCTGACCTATCACTTCATGGGAAATAGATGGGGAAACAGTGGAAACAGTGTCAGACTTTATTTTTTGGGCGCTCCCAAATCACTGCAGATGGTGATTGCAGCCATGAAATTACAAGACATTTACTCCTTGAAAGGAAAGTTTTGACCAACCTAGATAGCATATTGAAAAGCAGAGACATCACTTTGCCAACAAAGGTCCATCTAGTCAAGGCTATGGTTTTCCAGTAGTCATGTATGGATGTGAGAGTTGGACTGTGAAGAAAGCTGATCACCGAAGAATTGATGCTTTTGAACTGTGATGTTGGAGAAGACTCTTGAGAGTCCCTTGGACTGCAAAGAGATCCAACCAGTCCATCCTAAAGGATATCAGTCCTGGGTGTTCTTTGGAAGGAATGATGCTGAGGCTGAAACTCCAATACTTTGGCTAGCTCATGCAAAGAGTTGACTCATTGGAAAAGACTCTGATTCTGGGAGGGATTGGGGGCAGGAGGAGAAGGGGACGACGACGACAGAGGATGAGATGGCTGGATGGCATCACCGACTCGATGGACATGAGTCTGAGTGAACTCCGGGATTTGGTGATGGACAGGGAGGCCTGGCATGCTGCGATTCATGGAGTTGCAAGGAGTCTGACAAGATTGAGCTACTGAACTGAACTGAACTGAATAAACTTGCAATAAGATTATAGATTAATATTTAAGACTGTTTTATTTAAATATACTTTCTATATGTAAGTTTTATATTTTTATAGTAAAATATGTATAAGATTTCCTCATTTCCATGCATAATATTTTATTTACTTTTTGCATGTTTTTACTTTAAACAAGGTTTGATTAGTTCTGGAAATCTAGAACATGAAAAGGAAAAAACAAGTCAAAGTTAGTTAAGGTAAAAACGTCTTCAACGTATTTATTTCAAAGTTCAAAGTGATTATAGTCATTCTATGAGTATTTAAGATTGCAATAAGACCACATTCTGACTCCTCCATTTAATTCTTCTTACTGTATTTATAGGAAGGACACCACTAAGATTGAAAAGGTCAAGCAAAATGACAGTAACTAATTCAGAAATGAGATGTCAAGATTGAAGCTATAAAGCAGGGATTAACCTATAAGCAATTCAAGTATATTTATATAGATACACACACACACATAGGCACACAGAAAAGTTAATATAAAAAGTATCTGAAAACAAATTGACAAGGTCAACAAAAGCAGCAATTATATGAGCTGAAGAGTGAACTTTTGTAAAACAGGGAAAGTGAAGGAAAAGTCTAAGACTAGAAAGTATGTTTATGTTTTAGAAATAAAACATTTATACTATATATACTACTATTGAGCTATACTTATATATAGGAGAAATACATGTCTACATCATTGATATAAATTAAGAAACTAATCATCCAGTTAATCTGTTAGTTTATTATTCTTTACTTATGATAATAATTATTATGGATGATAGACTATGTTGCAGTTTAGGTTTTAAAGAAGTTATTCTACATTGAAAACACTTTAGTTAGAATACTAACAAATATTTTCTAATACTATTTGAATCTATAATTTAGAGAAAGAGATGAAAAGGAAATCAGAGTAATATGTTTTCAGATGACTTGTTGAATCATGATAATTTATTGAACATTTGCCAAGTACTAACCATTTTGCTAGCAACTTATGTCTTTTATTCTTCATCCTATCAGGTTAATACTATTATCATCCCCATTTGACACACACAAAAACTGAGGCATGCATAAATCAAGTTTTATATTATTAAATGCTGGACCTGAGTTCTCATGTCCTTAACTAAGGTTTATGCCAAACCTTGAATTTTGTGAAACATTGAGAATGAATATAATTGAGCCTCCCACCCAAAACATGAACCCACTAGATTAGAAATACTTTATAATGAAACATGTTGTACTATTGTGCCCTTTCCAATCTATGACAGAAACCAACCATCAACAATAACAGCAAAAGTTTAAGTATTGGTAAAATTACCAGATTCAAACAAAGAATGCCCCTCAACAGAGAGCTTAGAAACTACCATCAACAGATGAAAGTTAACCCTTGAGATGAAATCTGTGAGTTCCACAAGGATGACTCCAAGCTTTCTATCTCCAGGGTAAAGCATGAATCTTAGCACATTTTTAAATTTATTGATGTATCTAATGTTAAAAATGTGTAGCCATATTATAAATGTATAACTAATATTCCTAGGGAATCACCATGAATATTTATCTAAAGCATCTGGGTGATAATACTTCTGTAGTAGGGAAGGCATTGCAACTGAAAACTCACATAAGCAAGAATTATTGCATTTATTTTTCCTCCAGTCAACATGAATCTGATTCTGAACAGGAATTTTGTCATTCTGGAAAGAAACTTATTTAATCTTAAGTATAATCAGTCATTAAGATCAAGAAAAGGACAAGCATGTTCTTATTCACCACTCTTTTTCAATATCACTCTGGAAGTCCTAGCTAACGCAATAAAAGAAGAAAAAGGAAATAAAAGGTATATAAATTGGGAAGGAAGAAATAAAATTGTTTTTATTCACTAATGGCATCATTGTCTATATAGAAAATCTGAAACAATCAACAAAAATTCTAGAAGTAATAAGCAATTATACCATGATTCCAGGATAGAAATAGTCTGTTACCCAAATGCCCAAAGTAAGCAAAGGGAATTTGAAATTAATAACACATAGCATTTACATTAGCACCACCAGAATGAAATATTAATATTTAGGTATAAGTCTAACAAAATATGTAAACAATCTGTATGAGTAAAACTACAAAACTCTAACAAAAACCAAAGAACTATAACATCTGAATAGATATTACATGTTCATGGATAAGAATGTTCAATACTGTCAACGTGTCAGTTCTTTCCAAGTTGAGCTACAAACTCAAAGCAATCCCAATCAAAAATTTCAACAAATTATTTTACAGATTTTGACGGCATTCCAAAATTTGTATGGAGAGGCAAAAGTGTAGTATAGCCAAAATCATACAGACAAAGGACCGAGTTGGAAAACTGATATTACCTGACTTCATGACGTACTATAAAGCTGCAGTGACCAAGAGAGTGATCAAAGAACAATAGTTTACTAGAATAGAGCACCCAGAAAAAATGGACATAAATACAGCCAAATGAGTTTTGACAAAGTAGCAAAGGCAACATAGTGATGCAAAGAGAGTCTTTACAGGAAATGATGCTGGACATATAAGCATTCACATGCAAAAAAGAATAAACAGTGTCTAGACACAATACTTACACCCTTCACAACGTAACTCAAAATGGATCAGAGACCAAAATTTTAAAGGCAAAACTATAAAATGCCAGAAGATAACATAGCAGAAAGTCTGGATGATTTTGGAATTAATTTTTTTAGATACAACTCTGAAGACATTATTCAAGAAGAAAAGTATTAATAAGCTGAAGTTCATTAATTAAAAACTTCTATTTATAAAACACAGTACCAAGAGAATAAAAAGACATGACACAGAATAGGAGAAAATAATTGCAAAACACATACTTGATTAAAGACTGTTACCTGAAACATAATAAAGGACATAAATGGTATGGGCCTAACATAAGCAAAAGATACTAAGGAGTGATGGAAAGAATACACAGAAGAACTATACAAAAAAGATCTTAATGACCCGATAACCACCATGGTGTGATCACTCACCTAGAGCCATATACACATCCTGGAGTGCAAGGTAAAGTGGGCCTTAGGAGGCATCACTACAAACAAAGCTAGCGGAGGTGTTGGAATTTCAGTTGAGTTATTTCAAATCCTGAAAGATGATGCTGTGAAAGTGCTTCACTCAATATGCCAGCAAATTTGGAAAATTCAGCAGTGGCCACAAGATGGGAAAACGTCAGTTTTCATTCCAATCCCAAAGAAAGGCAATGCCAAAGAATGTTCAAACTACCTCACAATTGCACTCATCTCACACCCTAGCAAAACAATGCTCAAAATTCTCCAAAGCAAGCTTCAACAGGATGTGAACCGAGAAATTTCAGATATTCAACCTGCTTTCAGAAAAGGCAGGGGGACCAGAGATCAAAGTGCCAACATCTGTTGGATCATCGAAAAAGCAAGAGAGTTTCAGAAAAACATCTACTTCTGCTTTATTGATTACACTAAAGCCCTCGACTGTGTGTGGATCACAACAAACTGGAAAGTTCTTCAAGAGATGGGATTACCAGACCAGCTTATCTGCCTCCTGCGAAATCTGTATGCAGGTCAAGGAGCAACAGTTAGAACCAGACATGGAAAATGGTTCAAAATTGGAAAAGGAGTACGTCAAGGCTGTATATTGTCACCCTGCTTATTTAAGTTACATGCTGAGTACATCATGTGAACTGCTGGGCTAATGAAGCATAAGCTGGCATCAAGATTGCCAGGAGAAACATCAATAACCTCAGATACACAGATGACACCACCTTTATGGCAGAAAGCAAAGAGAACTAAAGCAAAGAGGAGCTTCTTTATGAAAGTAAAAGGGAGAGTGAAAAGGCTGGCTTAAAACTCCATCTATTTGCCATGAAGTGATGGGACCAGATGCCATGATCTTCGTTTTTTGAACGTTGAGTTTTTTTATTTTTTTTTATTTTTTTTTAAATTTTATTTTATTTTTAAACTTTACATAATTGTATACCTGTGGCAGATTCATTTTGATATTTGGCAGAACTAATACAATTATGTGAAGTTTAAAAAAAAAATAAAATTTAAAAAAAAATAAAAAAAAATAAAAAAACTCAACGTTCAAAAAACGAAGATCATGGCATCCGGTCCCATCACTTCATGGCAAATAGATGGACAAACAATGGAAACAGCAAGAAACTTTATTTTCTTGGGCTCCAAAATCACTGCAGATGGTAACTGCAACCATGAAATTAAAAGACACTTGTTCCTTGGAAGAAAAGCTATGACCAACCTAGATAGCATATTAAAAAGAAGAGACATTACTTTGCCGATAAAAGTCCATCTAGTCAAAGCTATGGTTTTTCCAGTGGTCCTGTATGGATGTGAGAGTTGGACTATAAAGAAAGCTGAGTGCCAAAGAATTGATGCTTTTGAACTGTGGTGTTGGAGAAAACTCTTGAGAGTCCCTTGGACTGCAAGGAGATCAAACCTGTCAATCCTAATGGAAATCAGTCCTGAATATTCATTGGAAGGACTGATGCTGAAGCTTAAGCCCCATTACTTTGGCCACCTGATGTGAAGAGCTGACTCACTAGAAAGGACCCTGATGTTGGGAAAAATTGAAGGCAGAAGAATAAGGGGACAACAGAGGGTGAGATTGTTGGATGGCATCACCAAATCAATGGACTTGAGTTTGAAAAAGCTCCAGGGGTTGGTGATAGACAGGGAAGCATGGTGTGCTATAGTCCATGGGGTCACAAAGAGTCAGGCATGACTGAGTGACTGAACTGACTTGAATAATCCAAAACATATAAAGGACTCTTTAAAACTCAACAATAAGAATAAAACAACTGAAGAATCAGACACTATAGGAGAAATATTGTAATTTCTGCTCAATATGGCTGTAAATGTAAAACTGCTTTAAAAATATAGTTTAATTTTAAAATTAGGTGAGGAATATGAATAAATGTTTCTCCTAAGAAGATATACAAATGACCATTAAGCACATGAAAAAGTGCTGATCATCATGAAACAGTACAATGAATGAGGGAGGGAAACGACATGGTGGAATACGGAAATCCTGAACTTGCTTCCTCTTACAGATACATCAATACTGAAAGCACATACAGAGCGACTATGCCTGGAAACAACCTGAACACTAGCAGAAAAGATTTTCCTCAACCAAGGACAAAAGCAACAAGATACACAGACAAAGTGGGAGGAGTGGGGATGAAATACGACTGGGGCCCACACCCCTAGGGCAGCAACACACTGGTGGATGGAGCATGGCAGTCATGGGGGTACACCCGGACGAGCAAGGGCTTCAAACCTCATACTAGGCTCGCCAGCTTGAACCTGCAGTGAGAAGATGAGCTACTATAACAGCTGGCTTTGAAAACCAACAAGGCTTACTCTGGTCGAGCCAGAGGTCTGTAGGAAACTGAAATTCTGTTCTAGAAGGGGATGCACAAGAACCTACTTGCTTGAATTTCTAGTACAGAGGCCGCAACCTAAGTCATACATAGAGAATCACTGGCTAATTTAGGGTATGCGTCTGAAGGGTAGGGATCTACACGAAGGTTATTCAGGTCTGGAGGCACTGGCTTGGCCAGTTTTTTTTTTTTGTTTTTGTTTTTTTTGCTTTGTTTTTTATTTTAGCTCACCTTCTACCTATCCGGCCTGATGGTGGCAGGTACACATGTGACTGTCCCCATCTACCTTACTAGCACTGTTCCCCCACTCCAGATTAAATGTGGACCCACCTCAGCTGGTGCTTCTCCAAAGCAACCTGCAACTCTGGGGGCTTGCCTGGCACACCAGAGCTCCCACAACAGTTTCAGCCAGGCCTTACAACTATCCATGCCAGGTACCAACCTCTCACACTAGTGCACTCCCAGCAATCATGGCTCAACCAGAATAGGAGGACACACGCAACCCCCGTAGATGACATGCCTTGAGCACCTGACTCTTGAAAAGAGGGAAAACTGCACTACCAGACCTGCAGGAAACCTTTCTACGTAAAATCACTCCTTCATACTGAGAGATACAGCAGATCAGCTCATACACAAGAAACAAACAGAGAGTTAGGCAAACTTAGACCACAGAATATGTCCCAGGCAAAAGAACAAGACAAAATCTTGGAAAAAGAAGCAAGAAAAATGGAATTAAGTAATCCAACAAGGAGTCCCTTATAATGGTCATAAAAATGCTAATCAAACTCTGGAGAAGAAGGGAGGAGCACAGTGAAAACTGCAACAAAGTGATAGAAAGTATTAATAAAAGAGCCAATCAGAGCTGAATACAATAACTGAAATGACAAATGCACTAGAGAAAACCTATAGCAAATTAAATGATACTGAAGAATGACTCAATGATCTTGAATGTAGGGTAGTGGAAACCATCCTGTTGGAACAGCAAAGAAAGTATAGTTAAAAGGACTTCTAAGACAGTAAGCATTCTAATATCTGCCTTATATGGATCCCAGGAGGAGTGAGAGAGGAAAAGGGATCAAAGACATATTTGAAGGAATAACGGCAGAAAACTTCCTGAATCAGGTCCAGTAAACAGGTATCTGTACTGTTGTGCAATACATCCTTATAGTTTATCTTACACCCAGCAGTGCCACATGGCATGCAGGATTTTAGTTGAACCCATGTGGTGGAGTGTTAACTACTGAAATGCTAGGGGAATTCCAATCAACAGATTTTTTTGGTTAATTACTATGTTGTACAACTATGTACACTATGTTTTCAAATCCTGAAAGATGATGCTGTGGAAGTGCTGCACTCAATATGCCAGCAAATTTGGATAACTCAGCAGTGGCCACAGGACTGGAAAAGGTCAGTTTTCATTCCAAAGAAAGGCAATGCCAAAGAATGCTCAAACTACCGCACAATTGCACTCATCTCACATGCTAGTAAAGTAGGCTTTACTTTAAAAAGGCTTTACTTTACTTTACTTTACTTTACTCAAAGCTAGGCTTCAGCAATACGTGAACCGTGAATTTCCAGATGTTCAAGCTGGTTTTAGAAAAGGCAGAGAAGCAGAGATCAAATTGCCAACATCCGTTGGATCATGGAAAAAGCAAGAGAGTTCCAGAAAAACATATATTTCTGCTTTATTGACTATGCCAAAGCCTTTGACTGTGTGGATCGCAATAAACTGTGGAAAATTCTGAAAGAGATGGGAATACGAGACCACCTGACTTGCCTCTTGAGAAACCTATATGCATGTCAGGAAGCAACAGTTAGAACTGGACATGGAACAACAGATTGGTTCCAAATAATTGGAAAAGGAGTATGTCAAGGCTGTATATTGTCACCCTGCTTATTTAACTTATATGCAGAGTACATCATGAGAAACACTGGGCTGGAAACAGCACAAGCTGGAATCAAGATTGGCAGGAGAAATATCAATAACCTCAGATATGCAGATGGCACCACCCTTATGGCAGAAAGTGAAGAACTAAAAAGCCTCTTGATGAAAGTGAAAAAGTTGGCTTAAAGCTCAACATTCAGAAAACGAAGATCATGGCATCTGGTCCCATCACTTCATGGGAAGTAGATGGGGAATCAGTGGAAACAGTGTCATACTTTTTTTTTTTGAGCTCCAAAATCACTGCAGCTGGTGATTACAGCCATGAAATTAAAAGATGCTTACTCCTTGGAAGGAAAGTTATGACCAACCTAGACAGCATATTCAAAAGCAGAGACATTACTTTGGCAACAAAGGTCCGTCTAGTCAAGGCTATAGTTTTTCCAGTGGTCATGTATGGATGTGAGAATTGGACTGTGAAGAAAGCTGAGCGCCGAAGAATTGATCCTTTTGAACTGTGGTGTTGGAGAAGACTCTTGAGAGTCCCTTGGACTGCCAGGAAATCCAACCAGTCCATTCTGAAGGAGATCAGCCCTGAGATTTCTTTGGAAGGAATGATGCTAAAGCTGAAACCCCAGTACTTTGGCCACCTCATGCGAAGAGTTGACTCATTGGAAAAGACTCTGATGCTGGGAGGGATTCGGGGCAGGAGAAGGGGATGACAGAGGATGAGATGGCTGGATGGCATCACCGACTTGATGGACATGAGTTTGAGTGAACTCTGGGAGTTGGTGATGGACAGGGAGGCCTGGTGTGCTGCAGTTCATGGGGTTGCAAAGAGTCAGACACGACTGAGCAACTGAACTGAACTGAACTGATGTTGTACAACTGAAACTAAAATAATATTTTATGTCAGTTATACTTTAATTAAAAAATCAAAATGACAATGAGATACCCAATAGGATGGCTATAATTAAAAATAAAAATAATATTGGAAAAATGAACCCTCATATACAAAGAGAATATAAAATTGTGTAATCACTCTGACAAACTTTTTGACAGTTCCTCAAAGTGTTAAACATAGCAT
Source organism: Bos indicus (assembly GCF_029378745.1). NCBI lineage: Eukaryota > Metazoa > Chordata > Mammalia > Artiodactyla > Bovidae > Bos > Bos indicus. The sequence goes on along the minus strand of NC_091760.1, from coordinate 37,581,236 downwards.
TACTATATAACTCACATTTTCACTTGCAAATATCCAAGAGTAATGAAAACATGTCTATGCAAACACACAACAATGCTCACAATATCATTATTTGTCATAGCCAAAGAGTGGAAGTAATTCAAATGTCCACCAAATGATGAAAGACTAAACAAATGTGGTATATCCATATACTTGAATATTGTTTGGCAACAAAAAGACATAAAGTATTTTTACATTCTACAACATGGATGGACCTTGAAAACATGATGCTAAGTGGAGGAAGCCAGTCACAATTAACTAACATGTTATATTATTTCATTTACACAAAATGTGCGAAGACTGCTGATCTATAAAGAAAGATTAATGGTTGCCAGAAACTAGAGTTTGGGTTAGGAATTGGGAATGATCAATAATAGAAACAGGGTTTCTTTTGGGGCTGATTAAAGTATTCTTAAGTTAGATGGTGGTAATTGTTGCACACCTCTGTGAACATGTTAAAAACCTTAAATGGATGGCTTTATGGTGTGTGAATTATATCCTCTATAAAGGTGTTAAAGAAGTGATCCAAAGGCCTTAAAAGATACCTCACCAAAAATGATATACAGTTGGCAAATAAGTAAATGAAAAGGTGCTCAGCATCATGTTATCAGGGAAATGAAAATTAAAACAGCAATGAGCTACCACTGTACACCTACTAGAATGACCAAAGTCCAGAACACTGACAGCATCAGGTGCTGCTAAGATGTGGAGCAATAGCAGTTTTCATTCACTGATGGTGGGAATGCAATAGAGAGACCTCTCTAACCTAAGGTTCTAGGGTTACTGATGACATGTCTGATGTTAGAGCACTCAACCGCTCTCTGGCTCGAATTTGCAGGGTTTTGCTTGGATCATGAGACTTTTGGGTGAGATTCATATACCCTGATTTAGGGTCTAGCTTCTATAGGTCTTATTTTCTTCCAGATCTTTCCATGTTCATGGGATTCCCTGACAAGACATGTAACCCTGATCATTTTAAGTTCTTTTCTGACACTTGAGCACATTGCCATTGCCCCTCCCAGTCTGAGTTGCCCAGCACAGAGCTCAGTGTGCCCAGACATTTATAAAAGAAGACGAGCACATTTGATTTCAAGCAGCATTTTAGTTCCCCTTCTAAATTTCCTAAGGAAAAAAAAAAAAAAAAAGAAAGAAAATATCTGCTTATCTGCTTGAGTCTCATTTCTCAGCAGGTCTTTAATTTAAAAAAAAAAAAAAAAAACACCCAAAACATTAACAACTTTTGAAATCTAGAGCTCAATATACAGAATGAAGAGGTCATTCGACTTAAGTATTACTTCAAGTGGTAAAGAATTCCAAATGGTTGAACTTTTAGTTGTGACTGTCACTGCTAATTAAACCTGACTAAATTAAACCATATAATTTTCAAAGCCCCTTTGGAATGATCTCACATTTATTCTTTAAAGAAAGGCAGGAATCAGGGGGATAAAGTGAGTGGTTGTATTTTGCAGCTGGGAAGAATTGCAGAGATTTACTTCTCAAAACATGAACCTGGGTTTTCTAACTCTCCTGAAGAGTGCTTTAAACTAACTCTCACTGGCTTTGAATTAAACATAAAGTCCAGCCTTTAGAGGAAAATCAAAATAGCTTCAACTATGTCTTTGTTGTTCCTCTAAGATGCTTGTTAAACAGTCCAGTCCTCCTTTTAGCATATCAAGAATTCAGGCTTAATGTATCTAATTCCAAAATCTCTTCAATCAGTCAACAAGCTTGCTTTAGGAGCAGTATTTTCTCTCATTTAGAATTTTAGATTCTGGGTGGGAAATATTTCTACTGTGATCTCTATTTTACAGCTATGAGAGAGCCTCAATTCCCACACCACCACTTGGACATTCCTTGTATTGTAAGCAACATCTGGAAATCATTGCACGACTATTATTAGCTAATCATTTGAAGATCCCTGGTAGGAAAAAGGGAAAACACTTTCTATTACCAAACTAAGCATGCTGTCCAAACCATTGGGAGCAATGGATGAAATTCTTAATAATGAGAAACAGGCTGTATTATTACTAAAGAGTTATTAAGTATTTAGTCAAGCCTGCTTAGAAATAAATAAGAAGTTCCTCATTCATGTTCTCACTCTCCCTTCTCTCTTCTTTACTTCTTGTTTCAAGGTCGATTTTTCAGAAGTGAATATAAATATTAACAATAATTAAAAATACACAAATTTACATGTTACAGTTTTTGAGTTAAACAAGCTTAGCAAGTATTGGTGTATTGGCATTAAAGTTGAATTTGATTATCAGTATACTGACACTTAGAAATTCAATTAATAATGATAAGCATAAAGACAATAAAATATATTCGATAGCTTTTGACTAAAATTGTAGAGAATAATGGCATGTGCTTATCCACAGACTTTTTTGTGTGTTAAATCTATTGATTTTAATCATGTTTACAGTTGGGACACTGCCAAAAGTACATGATTGTTGAGGATCTGTAGTTTTGCCAATGATTCATAAATCATAACCATCAAACTTTTGATAATGAGGACTTTCATTTTTCACATTGAATGTTGTATAAAACTTTATACTTACTAGTGGAGTTGTAACTGTATCATCTAAATAGGTCAAAGAAAAAATAACAGTCTCAACACAAAATGTGACTGCTTCAAAACATAAATACATCAGTCATTCTATGATTGAAGATTTCTGCATTCATTAGAATTATTTCCACATAGATTTTAAGATGAACAAGTAAAGTAAGCAAATATGATAAGTCAGAAAATGTTTTTGTTGTTGTTGTTGTTGTTGTTGTTTTTTTCTTTTTTTTTTTTCTCTCTAATTTTATTTTATTTTTAAACTTTACATAATTGTATTAGTTTTGCCAAATATCAAAATGAATCCGCCACAGGTATACATGTGTTCCCCATCCCGAACCCTCCTCCCTCCTCCCTCCCCATACCATCCCTCAAAAAAAAAAAAAAAAAAAGAAAGAAAATGTTTTTGATTTGTAAGTGGGTTTATTTAGTAAAACAATGAAATTCTCAACCCCCAAATAATTTGACATTGTGTACATTTTGAATCATTTGCATTAGAACTGAAATCTACCTGATTTTACACATTTTAGACTATAAAACTTTTATCATAGTAGTTTATATCTGGGGGAATAGATTTCTTTTTTACAAACTAAGCATGCTGATATACATTTCCAAGTCATATAGAATTTATATAACTGCTAGAAAATAGCAACTGAATCAAGTTTAAAAGTCAGCCAAGTACTTATTAAATTATACTATAAAGAATAGAATGTTTAGCATACTAATTGTATTTATTGCTGTTCTGTTGCTCAGTTGTGTCTGAATCTTTGAGACCCCCAAAGACTGCAGTACGCCAGGCTTCCTTGTCCATCACCAACTCATGGAGCTTACTCAAACTCATGTCCATTTTGTCAGTGATGCCATCCAACTATCTCATCCTCTGTCATCCCATTCTCCTCCTGACATCTATCTTTCCCAGCATCAGGGTCTTTTCCAATGAGTTGGCTCTTCACATCTGGTGGCTGAAGTATTGGAGCTTCAGCTTCTGCATCAGTCCATCCAATGGATATTCAGGGTTAATTTCTTTTAGGATTGACTGGTTTGATCTCCTTGAACTTCAAGGGACTCAAACGTCTTCTCCTACACCAGAGTTTGAAAGCATGAATTCTTTGCCACTCAACCTTCTTTAGGGTCCAACTGTCACATATTTTGAGGTCAAATAAATGATTCAAAAACTAGTTTAACTATCATATTTGTTCAATGTTACTTGAAATCTATTCAGTGTCAAGTGAATCCAAATGATTGCTTTGGGAGACATATATTTTTGCTGAGTGATGATACAGGAAGACAACCAATGGAGAAGAAGGATATTGTCTACCTCTGTTTCTACAACCAAAGACACACATTCATGCAACACACACACACACACACATGTATATACATGTGTGTGTATTTATGTATGAATGTATATTTATATCTGTACATATAGTTACACACACATACCTCTCATCTTCACCAGTGTACATAAAAATGAAATGTTCATCTTCCTAGATGTAAGACGTTTATGAGCTTATTTTATTAAATAAATGTATACTAGTATATAAATGTCCATGTTGTGCTTGGGAACAAATATTTGCTTTAGTAATGAAGCAATACATATCTACCTGTGTTTGCTTTAATGGTAAGTAAGCATATTTTTAATTTTATCAAGTTGAAGGAAGCTTATATTTAGTGAAAGATAAGTTATTATCTGGGGTGGCTAATAAAAATTTCACTGAAAATGCAACATTTGCACTGGTCTTCTAAACTTTGGTGGGAATTGGACAACTAGGTATTGAGAAAATGTATTTTGTATTTTTATGATTGTGGAAAAAATACTAATCAGCCTAAAAAGACTATAATGAAGGCCAGGAAGTTTGGTAAAGAGTTAAAAACAAATGGAAAGAGTAAAGAAAGTTTGGATAAGTACAACTCTTTAACTTGCTACTGAGAAAACTTCAAACCATGACAGCCTCTTATCTTCCTCTCTTCCAGATATTGTGGGAACATATCAGGAGGCTTACTGCCACTAAACCTTTATTGTATCATTTTTTCCACTGAAATGCTTTCTCTCCTCTTTGCCCTTCAATACCAACTATACTGAGCTTCCTAGGTGGCACAAGGGCTAAAGAACCCACCTACCAATGCAGGAGACATAAGAGATGCAAGTTTGATCCCTGGGTCAGGATGATCCCACGAAGGAGGCCATGGCAACCCACTCCAGTATTCATACCTAGAGAATCCCATGGACAGAGGAGCCTGGCAGGCCATGGTCCATAGGGCCGTGAGGAGTCAGACTCGACTGAAGTGACTTAGCACACAAGCACGCATTAACTACATACTATGAGCCATGTATTCTTTCATCAAGTACACACTGACTTTTGTGGCAGTCACTGTGCTGAGCAAGGACACAGTAAGTTATAGGGAGGTAAGTGCTATGTCAAGTCTTTAGAATCATCTATATACTCAAAAACATATTAAAAGAATGAGAATGTTCTGTTCTCAAGTAACTTGTTTCATACAGAAAAATAAGAAGATGCATGAAATTTTGTGCAAGGTGCTATTATTATCTCAAACACTGAAACATCTGTGACATCTTCCTAATATCCAAAGCAGATGTGATGCATGTAACATTCATATCTCTTTATACCATAGATTCTGCCAGCAATAGAAGTAGTCAAACCCTTGTCTTATTCCTCTCTATTAGGCAAAGAGTACACTATATCTTTCCATCCTCTGTGAATTTAAAAAAAAGTCATATACATAAAAGATATTTAGCAATACACTGATTAAAAAAAAAAACTGAAGGATGTGTTCAGCAGTGTCAAATGATGTTGGAAGGTTATGGAGTTAGATGAGCACTGGTAACCTTAGAGATATCAGTTTCAATAAAACGGTAGATACCTTTATCAGACCACAAAGATCTAAAGACAATGTACAACCCATTCTTCTATAATCCACCTCATGCATTCCTAAAAAATCATTACACTAGGCAAAACAAAGCAATATATTCTGTAACAAAGAGAATGGAGTAGGATCAATTATACTCTAAAACTGTCAATGAGAAATTAAAGGAATAAAAAAAGAACTGCAGGAAACTACTAAAAATTGTAGCACAGCTTTAAACCTATTAAATAAGTCAGAAATATAAGCTATAATATATAAAAACTATCAATAAAAATATTGGTGGTGGACAGGGAGGCCTGACGTGCTGCGATTCATGGGGTCGCAAAGGGTCAGACACGAATGAGTGACTGAACTGAACAACAAATATGGCAGTTAGCTTTGAAAAAAGACCTGCCACTCGCTTGTGGAGGTCAGCACAGGAAGGACTGTAGCAGCTTGAGTACAATAGTGAAGTGATGAAGAAAAGTTATCTACGGTTGGACAGAAAGTTGTAACAGCATGTCAGGTTGGGTGTGCTCATAACTCAGACGGCGGATGGAGGTACCTGCCGATGTTTGAGGGGAGCGCATCTGTGTGCCTTGTGGATTGATCTGTGGCTAGCTTCAGCCTCGTGAAGTTTTCTGCGTTCACCCCGGGTTTCTCCTGGACCAAATCACATATGTATAAGTAAACAAAACTTGCATTTGCTCAAGTTGTTTCTTATATACCAATCTTATTGGAAAACATTTTCATTTTTAAAATAAGCATTATAACAGAACTGACTGTAGGTGGTGAGAAAGTGTATGACGGCTTTGGCAGTGAATGGAAGGAATGAGAGCGAGTGTTACAAAGTGTCAAGAGAATGAGAAAGCGTTTAAAGCCAGATGAGACCAAATTAAGAAGTATATGATTGATAAGGTCTTAAAATAATCTATCCAGGAGAATTTGTATTCTCTCAAAATCAAATCTTAAATTGTACAAGCCAAGCTCTAGCGATTGCATATAAAGGAGAGGGGAAAATACACTCGAAGACATATCAGTATTCTTTCCAGGGGCCCTGAAACTCCATTCTAACTTGGCACCTGGCTAAACCTACAAGTAAAACCATTCCTATAATAGAAAGATGTCTATATTACAAATATTAAAATTTTTCAAAACTTCATTTTAATTTTCTTTATGGGAATGTTTCTTTTCTTCTTTTCCTCCTCACCCTGTGTCAAAAGGTGTTAAATATTGACAAGTTTAGAATCTGTTATTTAGCAGGACAAGCTGTGTTCAGTTTTTGTCTGACTGCCTTCAGATCTGTTTGGGCTGGAAAATAACGTGTTATCTTTCCCACATCTAAGATTTCTCTTTTAACAAAGATAAAATATGTACTCTAAATGGATAAAATATAAATGGAATTTCAGATATTGGTTTTTGGAAGAATTTGGAATCATTATGTCTTTTGGAATAGTTGCCTTTTTAACTAAGGCCAATGAAGGGGATATTCAATTTTAGCTCCCCATAGGAACTTACTTATCTGGAACCAAATAACATAGAAAAGAGAAGCAGAAGGATGTTGAAAAACCTTAGTTGACTGATTTGACTAAGTCATTTCTCAAGAATGTATTTTGAGTTTTAAAGAAGATAAAGGGAGATCAGATCTCTATTTTAAGGTAATGGGGTCATTTGTTCCTTTTGCTAAAATATCTCCTTTAACAAAAATTACTCAGGCACAGCTATAGCATCATATTCTGTGAGCAAAACAAGTTTCTTATATAGAGAGATTTTGAAATCTGGTGGATTTAATTCAAGAAAATGAAAACAGACCCAGGGATCAAGCAAATCTTGATTCTGTAGAACAAGGGACTTCCAGTATGCATATGTATCTTCAGATCTCACACAAAACCCAAAATGACTTCTCTGTTTTATGTAAATTCCAGCACTGTATCCCTAGAGTCTTGAATAATCATTTGGGGAAAATTCTCTGATTTTCCATATTTTGCTTAAGAGAGTCTTTTACCAGGAAAGCCAGTGAAATTCACCTCTGGTTCGGTTTCTAATGCTTCATTGAGAAGCCCTCATTCATTCATTCATTTACTCATAAAAATTATTGACTTTTCCCCTTTTGTAGCAATAATCAAGCATTTATTCTCCACTCTTTTTCATTTGAATATTTCACTTTAGGAATATATGTGTGCATACTTAGTCGCTCAGTTGGGTTCGACTCTTTGTCACCCCATGGATTGTACCCAACCAGGCTTCTCTGTCCATGGAATTTTCTAGGCAAGAATACTAGAGTGGGCTGCCATTTCCTTCTCCAGGGGATCTTCCCTACACAGGAATTGAACCAGTGTCTCCTGTATCAGACAGTTTAGCAACTGAGCACGTCCCTAGAAAATATGAAAATGAGATCATGAACCCCAGTGACTATTATGCTTAGTTATACAAAGGCAAATTTCTACTCTTATAAAATTTAACAAAGATTTAAGTGGGCACATTTGCATACTCAAATCCCTTGGTAATATAATTCAACCACCACTATAGTTATTAGAAATGAATCATAGCATATGCTTATCAGAATATGTTAAGTTCTTTTGCGCTGATAGTCTGTTTCAACAAAAGCTTAATTTTAGATTACTGTAAATTGCACATGAACTGTATCTGGTTCTATATTTCAGTAATGACAGAATAAGAGAAATATGTAAAGAAACATTTCTCACGAACTGAAAGACACCAGTGGTGATCAGTACTCTTTTCAGTTGAAATGTATTTTTACAAGACCATAAGTTTGTTCTCATTGTTCATACTATTTTATAGACAATCAGATTTCCACCATTGGGGAATTGTTACTATTTCATGTAATAATAACATCATTTTCAAATGATTTTTTAATATAAAGATGGAATTAGGGTTTATTATACGTCACTTGGTAACAGAAGGAAACTCATCTTAGATATTAGACCGACATCACAAAAAAGTTAAAATCATTGTATATTTTTCAAATTCAAGAAATAGTACATAATGTCCAACTCTGAGTTCCATATAATGAAAGTTAGCAAATCAGATTATGAAAATAACTGCTGATATTTGCCCTCAAAATGGTTGTTTCTCGTCTGTCAAACAGATAAGATTTTCTTTATTTTACATAATAATCCTCTTAAAAATCTCATCTCTAATACTCCTATATGAATAGAAAACATTAGGTCATGTTGTGTCATTATCTATATTATATTTATACTGGATTTCTCATGAATCCAGTTGTACTCTGTGGTGTACTAAGCGTTTTTTATGAACTCCCAAGTAGGAATGAAAAAACTGGAGTTATTTGAGGCTGGAAAAATGTTTGAGTTGAGTGGAACCTGAAACATAATCTGCAAACCACAGTTCCTCTTCATTTTATGTATATTTTAAGGGAAATTTAATTCAGATGTTTCCGATTAATGTGCACTTAGCTCATCAAATTTGTTGTGCAAGAGATATTTGATTTCCAGGAAGACTTTTTCTTTGCAAGGCATTTTCCTCTGTACAGGGAAGTCTCGTTTTGCCATCATTAGTTGTTATGCAAAAGTGGAAACAGTTATGTTGCTCTCTCTCACTCTTTGTAAAGTATCTGAGTTCATACTTTTGTTTGATGAGAACTTTTAAAGCAACCATGTCTTTTGTACTATTACAAAAGCAATACAAGAAAATAACTGATTTTCTGGAGGTGACTTAATCAAACTCCACAAATTAGAAAAATAATTTGTAAATTGATATTACACTGAACCATACAATCTTTGCAAAATGGCTAACATATGCCAGAAGCAGTAATGGTAAGAAATTGAACCAAAAGTCAAAGTGTCTGGTTTCTAACTTCGATTTTGCCACACACTTTCTAGGTGATTTTAGAAGAATCACATTGCTTTCCTTTATCTTTATTGGTAACATGAGGAAGTTATATAAATTGATTTCTCCAGATACAATTATTAAAGGTCTATGGAATTTCTGACTTCAACATACATTTTATCAATAGTATTAAAAATAGTTTATGTATGATCTTACTGTATATAAAATAGATATATTTTATGCATATAAAATATAGCTATATCTCTAAATAACACCAAAAAATCAGCTTTACCTCAAGTAACAATCCAAATTCACCCAAATAAATTTACAGCAAAATACATCCCAGTGAAAATTTAATTAACTAAAGTCTCAAAAAAATATTTTTGTTGTTGTTTTATGTTATCTACTTCTATGGAAAAAAGCAAAAGGTAACAGGGACTGAATTGTCAGTCCTCACTCATATTTTTCCAGATTAGATTATGGTGTTTACATAACCATATGTAGTTATTACATGAATTCTTTTTACATGAAAAGTAGTATAACAATATCCTAAAAATTTGAAAACTTTTTTTTATTAATTATAATACATTGTTTTCTGCTGCAGTCAGAAACAGCTCCCGTATTTCAGTGGGATGAAACAATCAGGTTATTTCTTGCTCACATTACATGCCTTTTGTGAATTGTTTGGAGGCTACATTCCATATCTTTTCTCAAGGGTCCACGCTGATGGATACTTCATCTCAAGATTTATTTCACAATTATGACATCAAGGGGAGGGATATGACAAGTAACTAAATGTTTCTCAAACTTTTACAGAAGGTCACATGTAATTTCTGCTCTCAAATTAGTAATCAGTGCAAGTTATCTAGCTAGACATGAACTTCAAAACCATGAGGAAGCACAAGTCTAGCAGTACTTAGGAAGCAAATGAGAAATAGATGGTAGACAATATTAATGACTTCCACAGTTACACACACACAAACGGTAAGTGACTTTAGGGTAGCAGGTTAGTTAAGAAAATTGATTGACTAATCCTTAGATCTTTGGAATTAAGAAGGGACAGATTTTTTCTAGCTGAAAAATTTCTAAATTATGTAATTAGAGGATTTCCCTGGTGATACAGTGGTTCAGGCTCCAAGCTTCCAATACAGAGGATAGAGGTTCAATCCCTGGTCAGGGAACTAAGATCCCACATGCTGTGTCATGTGGCCAAATTTATTCAAAATTTTAATTAATATATTCAAAAATATAAAATTTTATTATCTAGAACTTTTTTCATAATTCTATAAAATCATTTTTTCATTTAATAGTGGCATCTATGGGTTTAGAAAATTTTACCACAATTTTAAGAAATTGTTAATATTCCATTTATATTGTACATGTCATATGTACCTTTATTTATACATATCTTACATACTCTGTGCCAAGAATTAATAGACACTATTCCCAATCTTCATACCCTCAAAAGAAGCAGTTGCTTTTTATGGCTTCTACTCACAGATGTCTTAACAATATTTGTTTGGTAGGATTCTAGATATATTAATTTAAGACATGACCTATTCATGTCTTCCTTTGACAGAAGAATTGCTTACCCCCTCAAGAGTTTCCACTATACCTAGTGCTTAATTTTCAGTCCCTGTTCTGTTTATTATATCTAAAAATTATTAATGTTTATATCATTTGGATTATTTGAAACTTTACTGTAAAGTTTAGTATAATTTTATTGTTTTAGATTACGTTTCTTTTGTATAATGTATTAAGTTTCAACTTAGGTAGCTAACAGTGGATTATCCAGAAGTTATCTGGTTCTCAGAACACTGAGCATTCTAAATGAGTTTTGCTGTCTGTTGAATTATTTTGGAAAGGTCTAAGTGTTATCTACTAATTTGATTTGCCTGTTTTCTTGTTTATAGGATAGAAGAGGATCTTGAATTAATGTCATATGGGCCAATAGTACAAGGAAGAAATATTACTTCAAAGATATTCCCTCATGCATATTGTATTTCTTCATCTTCTCTGCTACCACAGTGAATAAGTATTCCTACACCATTTGTTGAGTTGAAACTGGAGCTTCTGTACTAGATTGAAAACTTCTTGTATACAGGGAACATGACATATATTTCATAACTCCAAAACTTAACCAAAAAATGGGTGAAATTTAATCCTTACTGAGAATAAAGGATGTGCCAAGCACTTCATAAAGTATTTTAATGTTTCATATATATGTGTGTGTGTATAATCATCAAGAATGATCATATCTTATCATAGAATTTTTACAGATGAAGAATAAACAGGTAGAAATCATAGAAAGTTGCTAGGAAGGACTGAGACACCAAAAACTTAGAGCATGGTTACTTTTAGTCAATCACAGAATGTTCTACAAGAAATCTACAAAAATGAGGATTGTTAAAAGGGCAAAGCAGCTGCATAAACACTGAATAATTTATTATTAAAAGTCAAAGTGATGGTAACAGTGGGAGGATTCTACTGCATGTGTCCATGCTAAGTTTCCTCAGTCATGTCTGACTCTTTGCGACCCCATGGACTGTAGCCTGCCAGTCTCCTCTGTCCATAACATGCTCCAGGCAAGAATTCTTAAATGGACTGTGACCTCCTCCAGGGGATCTTCCTGACCCAAGGATTGAACCTGCATCTCCTGTGTCTCCTGCATCAGCATGAGGGTTCTTTACCACTAGTGCCACCTTGGAAGTCCATGATTCTAGTAGTCCTACATTATTTAATGCTAATTGACTCCTCCTATTAATGATATTAGACTCTGTTATTCTTTCCTTCTGTATAGTTACTTATCAAAATACTGATGTAATTCCTATCACCTTTTTAACCTAGCCAAGAGAATGTATATATATATATATATATATATAAATATATATGTAACTTAAAGATAATGAGTGTATCTAATAGAAATGGGAGACCAAACCCATAAAAAATTCAGTGCATTGAACTTGGATTTCCTTTCTGATATTTCTGGTTTGTTTTTCATGAGAGTCAGCTTTTGGAGGCAAACAGTAGTTTCAGGCTAATATTTAACTTCCTTTACTTTAGTAAACTAAGAGCTTAGCATAATGATAAAAAGAAGCTAGAGATGCACACAGAAAGATCAACGCAAGCCTAATGTAGTTTGATCCTTATTTTCTTCTGGATGAAATATTTGTATATTTTCTTTAGTAGGGATTGTGATAGCCTGTGATTCCCCTGTACAATTCCCATTTCTTTTTTTTTTCCCATCAGGTGGTAACTCTTTTTTTTATTATTTTATTTTATTTTTAAACTTTATATAATTGTATTAGTTTTGCCAAATATCAAAATGAATCCACCACGGATATACATGTGTTCCCCATCCTGAACCCTCCTCCCTCCTCCCTCCCCATACCATCCCTCGGGGTCGTCCCAGTGCACTAGCCCCAAGCATCCAGTATCGTGCATCGAACCTGGACTGGCAACTCGTTTCTTACATGATATTTTACATGTTTCAATGTCATTCTCCCAAATCTTCCCACCCTCTCCCTCTCCCACAGAGTCCATAAGACTGTTCTATCTTGTTTTTTTTTTTTTTTTTTTATGTAGTTAACACTTTGACATGTTTTGTTGCATTTTCCCATATAGCTCTTTGATATGGTCTGCTCCCTAAGTTTTCTTATGTGTATTCTGTATTTAAAATATGTTTCTGCTCACCTCAAGCTCATTTTGAATTCTGGACTCATTTTCCCAAAGGGAAAGGAGCATCTTTTCTCTGAAATGCACACTTCAGCTTCTCTCAACAGCAAACTTAATGAGCTTGCTTCTAGACAGCACTTAGAACACAGATGAAAATGCTAAATAGCTTGTATTGTTAATGGTGGAAGCATTATAAAATCAGTTCTGCAAGTTTATATTTCTATCATCTTTGAGCTCATCATCACTGTGGCTCTAAGATGATGCTTAACTGACTTTACTAGGTGGAAACAGGTACATCTGTTTGTTACATAACACAAATGTGGTCTTCTCTTAGATCATTGTAACTGTTTCCAGGATAATGTCAAAGGTATGAATATTCCTCAAGCCATTTATTTTAAGGTTTTCAAAATATAATTAATAAAAGGGAAATTTATTGCTCATATAAATTCAATATTTTTTTATTAAATTTGGAACATATTTTGATACTCTTTAAAGAAACCGAAGAAATTTGTACCCCAGGTCATAAATGAGCTAAGTAAATCTATCATGATTTATTAATAATAATTTTTCAAATTTCTCCAGTTGATCTTATGGACAAAATGTTTGCATTCCCCTCAAATTCATATGTGGAAGCCCTAACCCCCCAATGTGATGGTTGTTGATGGTGGGGGACACTGAGAGAGACTTAGCTTTAGATGAGCTCATGAAAGTGGAGCCCTATAATTGTGTGTGCATGCGTGCTAAGTTGGATTCTTTCTGTACATGGTTGATTCCAGGTCTAGCACGGGAACTACCCTAGAGACCAGTGTGTGCATGCTAAATTGTTTCAGTCATATCTGACGCTTTGAACTGTAGCTTGCCAGGCTTCTCTGTCCATGGGATTCTCCAAGCAAGAATACTGAAGTGGATTGCCTCTTCCAGGGGATCTTCCAGACCCGGGATTGAACCCAGGTCTAAGTTTCCTGCATTGGCAGGCAGGTTCTTTAGCACTAATGCCACCTGGAAAGGCTTCGTGTCCTTAAAGGAAGAAGAGGCACCAGAGCATCCTCTTGTTGTCACATGGAGATATATTGAGAAGGCGGTGTCTGTGAGCCAGGAAAAGAACACTCACTGCAGTACTGAGTTGGCCAGCACATTAATCTTGGATTTCTCAGCCTCCAGAACTGTAAGAAATACATCTTTTTATTTAAGCCTTCTAATCTATGTTTTTTTGGTTTTTTTTTTTTTTACAGAACAGATGGACTAATACAGTTAACAAAGTACTATATGATTCAGTCATAGGCTGAAAGAAATACTAAAGAATTGCAGAGCCTTAATGAACGAAACCTTTACAAGTACCTCTGACTTGAATGAATACTCAGGTAATATGGCATAGTGAAAAGACATAGTAAACTTGATTTCTGATAACTTTTTCTGCCACTTGCAATCCAAGTGATCTTGTACCAAACATTTAATTCATCCTCACCTCAGTGCAGTTCAGTCACTCAGTAGTGTCCGACTCTTTACACACCCCATGAACCGTGGCACTCCACGCCTCCCTGTCCATCAACAATTCCCGGAGTTTACCCAAACCCATGTCCATTGAGTCGGTGATGCCATCCAACCATCTCATCCTCTGTTGTCCCCTTCTCTTCCTGCCTTCAATCTTTCCTAGCATCAGGGTCTTTTCAAATGAGTCAGTTCTTCACATCAGGTGGCCAAAGTATTGGAGTTTCAGCATCATCATCAGTCCTTCCAATGAATATTCAGGACTGATTTCCTTTAGGATGGATTGGTTTGATCTTCTTGCAGTCCCAAGGACTCTCAAGAGTTTTCTCCAACACGACAGTTCAAAAGTATCAATACTTCAGCGCTCAACTTTCTTTATAGTCCAACTCTCACATCCATACATGACTACTGGAAAACATAGCTTTGACTAGACAGACCTTTGTTGGCAAAGTAATGTCTCTTCTTTTTAATATGCTGTCTAGGTTGGTCACAACTTTTCCTCCAAGGGCCATTCCCAAGGAAAAGAAGTACAAAAAGGCAAAGTGGTTGTCTGAGGAGACCTTACAAATAGCTGTGAATAGAAGAGAAGTGGAAGGCAAAGGAGAAAAAGAAAGATATACCCATTTCAATGCAGAGTTCCAGAGAATAGCAAGGAGAGAGAAGAAAGCTTTCCTCAGTGATCAATGCAAAGAAATAGAGGAAAACAATAGAATGGGAAAGACTAGAGATCTCTTCAAGAAAATTAGAGATATCAAAGGAACATTTCATGCAAAAATGGGCCAATAAAGGACAGAAATGGCATGACCTAACAGAAGCAGAAGAGCCTCACCTCATTTTCTTTCTTTTTTTTTTTTTTAAATAAAGTAGTTGGAGGAAATAATTTTCAAGGTTCCTTTTAGTACAAAAATCTTATCTTTCAAAAGGTTAAAATGACACTTAATTATATGTATTTATTTACATTACATGGGCTTCCCTGGTAGCTCAGCTGGTAAAGAATCTGCCTGCAATGCAGGAGACCCTGGGTTTGACTCCTGGCTCAGGAAGATCCCCTGGTGGAGGGCATGGCAATCCGCTCCACTATTCTTGCCTGGAGAATCTCCATGGACAGAGGAGACTTGTGGCTATATTTCATTGGGTCACAGAGTCGGACACAACTGAGCAACTAAGCACAGACCAGCACATATACATACATACAGATATGTATATATATATATATATATATATATACATACATATTTAAATGTATATGTTTGATAGGTTTGCAGTATAATGTATAATATCATATCTAGTTTTCTCCTTCTAAATGAAAAGTCAACATTAAGAGATTATAAAAGTCATAGTAAGAATATGAAATGCATTTCACAATGAATTCAATAATTTAGGTGATTAGCAAATGGCATAAATTCAAATAAAGAAATTAAGTAATTCTTCAGGCATACCAGAATAGACATACTGATGGTGGTAATTTTGGCAGAGAGGGACATGAGAAGGAGGACACCATATTATCCTATCACATTTTTCCAAAACCACTGATTGCTATAATCTCACTTTAGATTCAATGTTTTTATTTTTTACCTGACTTAAAGATCTCTTGTTATAAGACCTTACAACTACCTTTTGCTCACAAAATATATACGTATTAAATCTGTGAACTGGAAACAATTTTTAATAAATATGTACCCATCCTTCCCATCTTCAGGGTGTGGCTGCAGTATTCTGAGGCACATTGCTTACTAAAATGACATATGCATCATGCACCTGATTTTCTGTTTTGGCATCAGTTGATGACATGGCTAAAGATGAATTTTCCTCACTATGCCTGTCTTCAGGGTAATCACTACAATTATTTTTTTAATATATAGAATTAACATATTTAGCAACCTAGCCTCCCATCTCCTCCTCCCAAATCTAAGCTCTTACTTTTGAATAGCAGAACAAACAGGCTTTTTCATTTAAAAAAAATCCTTAAATATACTTGCCAGTTTTGAGAGAGAGATAAAAATATAGAGAGAGGAAGAAAGATGAGAAGAAAGAGAAGGAAGGGAGGGAGAGAGGAAGGAATAAAGAAAGAAAGAAGTTCAGATACTATCAGATTAATATGGAGGATGAATATCACTGATACGGGTAGGCTGGGACAAGATTTGTTCTTCAAACCACAGAAACCATGATACCAGCTTACTCACCCAACCGGTTATAATTGAGAGTTTAATGAAGAAAAATTATCTGAAAAGTCTTGCCATGTAAATGTGCTTTTTATTTCAATTTGTCAATAGCCCTGCTTTTGTGTGAAATGTATTTCCCCATTGAGGGCTTTTCCACATTTGCCACACATATCCACCCCCCTCCTACCTTGGAATCTGTGTGTATTTTTCTTTTATAAACTTTGACAGAAAAATTGGAGACTTTTTACCAGTTAGATAATAAAAAATAACTTCCCTTGTTTCTCTCTATTACTCAGGGAAATCTCAGTTGTGCTGTTTTCTAATTTCCTCAAGTTATATATGATCATAATATATGCTCATTAATTCAAATACTTCGAACATTTATTTTATTTATAATTTTTGCTCCTTGGTATCCTCAGGAGATGTACATCTCAATTTTATGAGCCACATGGGGGTAAGTAGTTACACAGTCATGCTCCAGCCTGCTTTGGTGTCATGCGTTCATAATGTTGAACACTCAGTCTACAACCCACAGCAACACATCACAGTCACAATTCCAATCACACAATGCTCTACTGCAATATTTCATGCCATCCCTTTGAGACAGGCAATTCCTGATTAGCCCCTGGATTTCCCCTGCTTTTAATGTCTGGGCCCATTTGGCCACTGACCTAGTACAAATGGGATGGCGAGCATGTCTTTGGTCTCCTGTAGCTGCAGAGGGCTCCGAGCAGACATAAAACAGGCCTACAGCCTTACAACATCTGAACAGTGTTTCCTGTCTGTAGTTCTCATTTTTACACTTGGCATGAGCTGCAATGACCTTTACCCTGTTCTTTAAAGGGATGTCTTTTAAAGGGAGGTTAAGAGTGACTTGGCCCCCAACCTAACGAAGTCCTAGGCTCCCACTGCCTTCCAACTGTGCCTTGTGTGCATGGTGCTGTGAATGGTGATTTAGTGGTATGGGCAACAGGCCATCAGAACCCAGCAGACAGTGATCACCACAATTATGCGACTTGAAGATATTTGTGTACCCCACTGATCATTACCAGAGTTATGAAAGTTAGGCTTTGGGCTGCACTTATCTGCTGACTCAGCAGCATTTTGACCACATGAATTAATGATAGCACAGAAAGTGCATTCTACAGCTACTTGTAACTACTCTTTTAAAGTCAAACACGGAAATTGTACTGAAAATAGAGTCTCAGCAGCTTGCCTCAGGGTAGAGCTATACACATGTACTGTATCCTGTTCTATATATTGCTTTGATGACTGCACATGCATTGCTTTGCATGTGGGATCATTTGACCTAAAAATTAAAAGTCGAATGGTATGTTTCTGCATTTTATTACTTAGGAATTCCATCCATGAGAGATGGTGGGGGAAAAAAAAAACATTTCCCTTAGCTTTCCATTAATATGATAGTTTGAGCACTCCTGAAAACTTTTGTAGCAAAAAATCTTTAAGAAATAAATGTAATGTATATTAAGTGAAAAAGTCTCCCTTTTGCAAAGCTGTAATGTTTTAGTATGCAAACTCTTTATTGAAGTTGTTAGGGTATTTGTTCTTTTAACAAACTTCTTTTATTCTACATTAAATATGTGTTAATGAAATAGATATAAACTTTTCTCACCTTATACATTTATCTTGATTTCTGATTATTTTGAAAATGCTGTTTAAATCATACCATTTCAGTAAGAATAGAGACCTTGTTACTTACTATGATAACTGTAAATCTATTATATACAATTTAAAATATTTTATTTGCTTTATCATTTCTTTTCTCTATCAAGCAAAGCCCTTGAAATAATAATAGCAGTAACTTGTGAGCTCATTTAGTCCACCATGCCCTAAAGCATCTATCTGTAGTAAATGAGTCAGTATAGCACAACACTATGCCTCTTCTGTTTTTCTTCCCATTGATATTTTTTTGGCTCATTTAATTAGTTGCCACATCCAATCATGAATACTGGAAGAGACAGACTTGAGATATGACTTCTTTGTTTCTGATATACTGTTTCAAAAACAAAAATCCCAGTAGCCAAATATTATTGAAATCAGAAAATGAAGGATTAAGGAATTTTCATTTCTAAATTCAGATTTCTGAAATTTACTTAGGTGAACATCTGAAACAAGAATGAATATGAAATCCAGAGATTGTCTTCTTTGGTCCTTACACAGAAGATTTTAAAATGTATGTCCACACAAAACCCTGCACTCCCATGTTTACAACGGTTTTCTCCATACTTGCCAAAATGTGTTTAGTTTGTTTTGTTAGGGCACACTGCGAGGCAGGTGGAATACTGATTCCCAGACCGGGTATTGAACACATGCCTCCTGCATTGGAAGTGTGGAGTCTTAACCACTGGCCCACTGGGAAAGTCCCAATTGCCAAAACTTGTAAACAAATAAGATGTTTTACAATAGGTGAAAGGATAAGTAAACTGTGGACCATTCACACAAAGGAACACTATTCAGTGCTAAAAAAGGAATAAGCTCTCAAGCCATGAAGTGATATGGAGGAAATTTAAATACTAAGTGAAAGAAGCCAGTCTGAAATGGCTATGTACTGTATGATTCCAACTATATGATGTTCAGGAAAAGGCAAAACTATGGAGATGGTAAAAAGATCCATGGTTTCCAGAAGTTGAGAGGGATGAGGAGGTGGAGAGATCACAGGGGATTTTTAGGTCAATAAAAATAATCTATATGATACTATAATGATGGGTACATGTTATCAAACATTTGTCCAAATCCACAAAATGTACAAAACCAAGAGAGAACCCTAGTATAAAGTATAAAATACAGGTGGGTATGTTGTACCAATGCAAGTTCATCAATTGTAGCAAACGTGTCTGGTGGGGGATGTTGCTAATAGGGGAGGCTGTGCATGTGTAGGAGTAGGCAGTATATAGAAAATGTCTGTAACTTCCCCTAATTTTTCTGTGAATAGAAAACTGCTCTTTAAGTATTTAATAAAAGTAAAACATGCAAAAGAGTAAAAATTGGTAACTTAATATCAAAGATATATGACTACAATATTCAAATTTGTTTTTGAGCTAGACTGAGCAGCTGGAGAGCAGAACTGCATTTTGTTTTCCCCTTTCTACTATCTAATTAACAAAGTGTCTGACACGAAGTTACTTACATATTAATATATTTGTTGAACTGAATTGAACTGAATATATTAAGAAAAGTAATTGCTGTTAACTCCTTAATGTTGTGCTATTACTCGCTCAGTTGTGTCTGACTCTGCGACCCCATGGACTGTAGCCCACCAGGGGTTGAACCTTCGTTTTCTCTATTGACAGGCAGACTCTTTACCGCTGAGCCATCAGGGAGGCCCAGAATAAATTATCAGTAGCCAATAAAACCTAATCTTTATTTTACTTCTCTGGTGGCTCAGTGGTAAAAAATATGCCTTCCAGTCAGGACATATGGATTCAGTCCCTGGGTTGGAAAGATCCCCTGGAGATAGAAATGTCAATGCACTCCAGTATTCTTGCCTGGTAAATCCCATGGAGCAGAGGAGCCTGGGGAACTATAGTCCATGGAGTCCCAAAAGAGCCGGACACAACTTAGTGACCGAAACAAACAAATATGATTTAAGAGATCGTTCTTACTTTGTTTTAAACAACGTATGTTGTCTACATAGAAAATATGCTATGTGTATGTGTGTGTGTGAGAGAGAGACCTGAGGTATAATGACCTAAAAAGATTCAATTGGTACATTAATCTATCACATTTTATCACTAAAACATGAGAGATTTTATAGTATGATATAAAGAATAAAAAAATCTTCTCTCTTCCTTTATTTTGCTTAGAATCTCATGGTAAACAAAACCAAATTTGAATCTATACTTAGCAAAATTTTTAAAAACTTAAAACACCGCACAACTACAAGGAAGCATTAGGGGATTCTGGCCTTGTAAATCCCAAATCCAATTACTCTACTCTATTGGAAACACTAGCTCTACCTTCAGCAATCAAAGTCAACATTTTAAGTTTCAACATATAGATTCTGTAGGCATTTTACTACTTCCAGAAAACCCAGAGAAGAAGATGGAAAACAGTTTAATCAATATGCTCAATAAATTTTGCTCACCTAACTGAGGGGAGGGCAAAAATAACATAGTGCATTTCATTTCATTGACAGCCTTGGACACATAGCCTACTTGCCTTTTCAAAGCAGAAAACCCTGTACTGTCTCCCCTGGATGATCTTTTCAGGGATATATAAATAAGCTTCACTCTGACTCCTTAACCCCAACTGAACTGTGAGAATAAAGAAGAAAACGTGTTATTTTCTGAATTCTTTCAGAGAATACTGAAGTATAAATTCAGGATTTTGCAATTAGAAGCACTAAGCATTCAGTCACTCAGTCAGCTCAGACACTCAGTGTGTCCGACGACCTGCGACCCCATGGACTGCAGCCCACCAGGCTTCCCTGTCCAAAACCAACTCCCTGAGCTTGATCAAACTCATGTCCATGCTGTCAGTGATGCCACCCAACCATCTTATCTTCTGTCATCCCTTCTCCTCCTGCCTTCAATCTTTCCCGGCATAAGGGTCTTTTCAGAAGAGTAGGTTCTTTGCATCAGGTGGCCAAAGTATTGGAGTTTCAGCTTCAGCATCAGTCCTTCCAGTGAATATTCAGGGATGATTTTCTTTAGGATGGACTGGTTGGATCCCCTTACAGTCCAAGGGACTCTCAAGAGTCTTCTCCAACACCACAGTTCAAAAGCATCAGTTCTTCAGTGTTCAGCTTTCTTCACAGTCCAACTCTCACATCCATACATGACCACTGGAAAAACCATAGCCTTGACTATACAGACCTTTGTTGGCAAAGTAATGTCTCTGCTGCTGCCCAGAAAAAAAGTCTCTCACTGTTTCCACTGTTTCCTCATCTATTTGCCATAAAGTGATAGGACCAGATGCCATGATCTTAGTTTTCTGAATGATAGGTTTTAAGCCAACGTTTTCACTCTCCTCTTTCACATTCATCAAGAGGCTCTTTAGTTCTTCATTTTCTGCCATAAGAGTGGTGTCATCTGCATGTCTGAGGTTTTTGATATTTCTCCCGGCAATCTTGATTCCAGCTTGTTCTTCATCCAGCCTGGATTTTCACATGATGGATTCTGCATACAATTTAAATAACTAGGGTAACAATATACTACTTTGATGTACTCCTTTCCAATTTTGGAAGCAGCCTATTTTTCTGGGCTCCAAAATCACTGCAGATGGTGATTACAGCCATGAAATTAAAAGACGCTTGCTCCTTGGAAGGAAAGTTATGACCAACCTAGACAGCATATTGAAAAGCAGAGACATTACTTTGTCAACAAAGGTCCATCTAGTCAAGGCTATGGTTTTTCCAATGGTCATGTATGGATGTGAGAGTTGGACTATAAAGAAAGCTGAGAGCAGAAGAATTGATGCTTTTGAACTGTGGTGTTGGAGAAGACTCTTGAGAGTCCCTTGGACTGAAAGGAGATCCAACCAGTCCATCCTAAAGGAGATCAATCCTGGGTGTTCATTGGAAGGACTGATGTTGAAGCTGAAACTTCAATACTTTGGCCACCTGATGTGAAGAGCTGACTCATTGGAAAAGACCCTGATGCTGGGAAAGATTGAGGGCAGGAGGAGAAGGGGACGACAGAGGATGAGATGGTTGGATGGCATCACCGACTCAATGGACATGTGTTTGGGTGGACTCCGGGAGTTGTTGATGGACAGGGAGGCCTGGCGTGCTGCGGTTCATGGGGTCGCAGAGAGTCAGACACGACTGAGCGACTGAATTGAACTGTTGTTCCATGTCCTGTTCTAACTGTTGTTCCATGTCCTGTTCTAACTGTTGCTTCTAGACCTGCATACAGATTTCTCAGGAGGCAGGTCAGGTGGTCTAGTATTCCTGTCTCTTTAAGAATTTTCCACAGTTTGTTGTGATCCACACAGTCAAAGGCTTTGGTGTAATCAATAAAGCAGAAGCAGATATTTTTCTGGAACTCTCTTGCTTTTTCTATGATGCAACGGATGTTGCATTTTGATCTCTGGTTCCTGTGCCTTTTATAAATCCAGCTTGAACATGTGGAAATTCACAGTTTATGTACTGTTGAAGCCTGGCTCAGAGAATTCTGAGCATTACTTTGCTAGCATGTGAGATGAGTGCAATTGTGAGGTAGTTTGAACATTCTTGGGATTGCCTTTCTTTGGGATTGGTATGCCTGTCATTATATGGCATATTCTCTTTCACGTTTTATAATTTTACATTTTCTTTATGAGCACATCTTGTTAGAGAAGCAGGGATACTGGACAGGCTTCCCATGACAACTTTTTTTCATTGAGATTTTGATTGATTAATGAGTATATTTTTTTTTCTATCTATCACAGCCTGTTATGGGAAAGGTGTGTGTCATTGTCCTTGGGTAGGGTGCTGCACCTCACATATTCAGTGCCGTAAGACATCACAAAAATGTGATCATCACATTTTTTCACAGATATAAAATGGTAGGTTTTAGAAGCCTTACTTATAAGCCAAGAGCAACGCTGTAGTAAATGTTTAATGTTTGTTTTATTATGGCTTCCTTTGACCATTAGAAGTGCATCACAAGTGTATTTAATACATTTATATTCAAAAGCCTGAATTGGCACTGTTTTACATCATTGTCCTCTTTTTTTTTTTTTTCATAGTAATTCATACCTATTAAATCCTCTACCGCCTTGCCCCCTTCCCTCTCCCCATTGGTAACCACAGGTTTGTTCTCTGTTTTCTGTGAGTCTGTTTCTGTGCTGTTATATTCATTTATTTGTTTTATTTTTAGATTCCACACATAAGCTATTACAGAATATTTGTCTTTCTCTCTGATTTGTTTCACTAAGCATAATACCTTCCAGATCTATCCACATTGTTGCAAATGGCACATTTTTCATTCTTTTTTATGACTGAGTAGTATTTCATTGTGTATATGTATTTCACATTTTCTTTTTTTTTTTTTTTTCTGAAAAATTTCACAATATAATGTTGATAGTTTACCATGAAGAAATTAAGAAAAGAGAATAGTTTCTAATGTTTATCCAAGTATTGACTGTTCGTAGTGCTCTTTACTCCTTCCTGTATTTCCCAGTTTTGTTTTGATATTATCATCATTCATAAAGGACTTTATCATTTTTTATAGCTCGTGCATGCTTCCTTAGCTTTCATTTCTCTGAAGGTGTTTTCACCCCCATTTCAAAAGATACTTTCAATGAATATCTATTACAGAATTGACAGCTTTAATTTTTCAGCACTTTATTTTTTTTTGTTTTTTGATAAATTTAACGCCTTTTATTGCCATACCTCATTTTACTGTGCTTTGCTTTAGTGAGCTTTATAGATACATGTTTTTTTTTTTTTTTTTTCCTTGTTAATTTTCTGTTTAGTTGATCTATCCGTAAGTGTGAGTGGGGTATTAAAGTCTCCCACTATTACTGTGTTATTGTTAATTTCTCCTTTCATACTTGTTAGGATTTGTCTTACATACTGCGGTGCTCCCATGTTGGGTGGATATATATTTATAATTGTTATATCTTCTTCTTGGATTGATCCTTTGATCATTATGTAGTGACCTTCTTTGTCTCTTTTCACAGCCTTTGTTTTAAAGTCTAATTTATCTGATACGAGTATTGTGACTCCTGCTTTCTTTTGGTCCCAATTTGCATGGAAAATCTTTTTCCAGCCCTTCACTTTCAGTCTGTATGTGTCCCCTGTTTTGAGGTGGTCTCTTGTAGACAACATATGTAGGGGTCTTGCTTTTTGTATCCATTCAGCCAGTCTTTGTCTTTTGGTTGGGGCATTCAACCCATTTACGTTTAAGGTAATTACTAATAAGTATGATCCCGTTGCCATTTACTTTATTGTTTTGGGTTCGAGTTTATACACCATTTTTGTGTTTCCTGTCTAGAGAATATCCTTTAGTATTTGTTGGAGAGCTGGTTTGGTGGTGCAGAATTCTCTCAGCTTTTGCTTGTCTGAAAAGCTTTTGATTTCTCCTTCATACTTGAATGAGATCCTTGCTGGGTACAATAATCTGGGCTGTAGGTTATTTTCTTTCATCATTTTAAGTATGTCTTGCCATTCCCTCCTGGCTTGAAGAGTTTCTATTGAAAGATCAGCTGTTATCCTTATGGGAATTCCCTTGTGTGTTATTTGTTGTTTTTCCCTTGCTGCTTTTAATATTTGTTCTTTGTGTTTGATCTTTGTTAATTTGATTAATATGTGTCTTGGGGTGTTTCTCCTTGGGTTTATCCTGTTTGGTACTCTCTGGGTTTCTTGGACTTGGGTGATTATTTCCTTCCCCATTTTAGGGAAGTTTTCAACTATTATCTCCTCAAGTATTTTCTCATGGTCTTTCTTTTTGTCTTCTTCTTCTGGAACCCCTATGATTCGAATGTTGTAGCGTTTAATATTGTCCTGGAGGTCTCTGAGATTGTCCTCATTTCTTTTAATTCGTTTTTCTTTTATCCTCTCTGATTCATTTATTTCTACCATTCTATCTTCTAATTCACTAATCCTATCTTCTGCCTCTGTTATTCTACTATTTGTTGGCTCCAGAGTGTTTTTAATTTCATTTATTGCATTATTCATTATATATTGACTCTTTTTTATTTCTTCTAGGTCCTTGTTAAACCTTTCTTGCATCTTCTCAATCCTTGTCTCCAGGTTATTTATCTGTGATTCCATTTTAATTTCAAGATTTTGGATCAATTTCACTATCATTATTTGGAATTCTTTATCAGGTAGATTCCCTATCTCTTCCTCTTTTGTTTGGTTTGGTGGGCATTTATCCTGTTCCTTTATCTGCTGGGTATTCCTCTGTCTCTTCATCTTGTTTAAATTGCTGAGTTTGGGAGTCCTTTCTGTATTCTGGCAGTTTGTGGAGTTCTCTTTATTGTGGCGTTTCCTCGCTGTGTGTGGGTATGTAGAGGTGGCTTGTCAAGGTTTCCTGGTTAGGGAAGCTTGTGTTGGTGTTCTGGTGGGTGGAGCTGTATTTCTTCTCTTTGTTCAGTCGCGCTATGGGGAGGGAGGGAGGGATGCTGCAAACAAATGACACTGGCGTGCGCTCGCAGTGCCTCAGCCACACTGGGTCTGCCCCCGCTCACGGCGCGTGTAGCCTCCCTGCCCACACTGCTCAGGCTCTAGGTTGTTCCGCCGGGAACAATCCGAGGCTGGCCCTGGGTTGCATGCACCTCCCAGGTCCAAGCCACTCAGGTTCAGGCACTCAGGTAGTCCTCAGAGGCGCAGACTCAGTTGGGGCTGCGTTTTGTGCTCTTCCCAGGTCCGAGCAGCTCAGGTGATGAGGTGTTTGGCGAGCGCCAATGCTGCGACTTATCGCCTCCCCGCCACTTGGTTATCTGGGTGTAAAACCGGCGCACCTTCTCAGGCAGGTGTTGACCGTCCAGACCCCCAATAAGTTTTAGTTAGCAAAGAAGCCAGTTTTATAGATAATGTCTCTCTGGGGCTGCGATTGCCCCCTTCCGGCTCTGGCTGCCTGTCACCGGAGGGGGAAGGTTTGCAGCCAGCTACCTCTGTTTAGTCCTTTGTTCCGTGCGCAGGCTGGCGGTGTCTTAGGTTAGGGCTGGCTTTTCGCATGGTAGATATCCCACAGTCTGGTTTGCTAGCCCAAATTATTTCGCTCAGATAGTGCTCAGGGTATTCAGGCCACATTCTTACTCTCAGCGATGCAGCCCGCGCCGCGCCTCCCTGCCCAGCCCCCGCTTGCTAATGGCGGATGCAGGCGTCTGCGCTGCTTCTCCGCTGGAGGAGTTACCGTAGGGCTCGCAATCTGCGAGTTTTAATTGTTTATTTATTTTTTCTCCCTGTTATGTTGTCCTCTGTGCTTCCAAAGCTCGGCACGGATTCGGCAGTGAGAAGGTTTCCTGGTGTTTGGAAACTTCTCTCTTTTTAAGACTCCCTTCCCGGGACGGAACTCCGTCCCTCCCTCTTTTGTCTCTTTTGTTGTCTTTAATATTTTTTCCTACCTCCTTTCGAGGAGTTGGGTTGCTTTTCTGGGTGCCTGATGTCCTCTGCCGGCATTCAGAAGTTGTTTTGTGGAATTTACTCGACGTTTAAATGCTCTTTTGATGAATTTGTTGGGGAGAAAGTGTTTTCCCCATCCTACTCCTCCGCCATCTTGGCGCCTTCCCTCCATTATCCTCAAACCAAAAGAATGATGCAGTTCCTGGAATATGTCCCAAGGCGGTTTGGGTGAGAAGGTTGGGCAATAAGGCTTGTTTTCTTTCTTTCTTATTTCTCAATATTGTGTGACTTTTGGCAAATAAACCCTCCTTGGGCAATCAAGTAACACTGAAAAGTCAGAGGTTATTATTTATTTCTTACTCTGCACTTTACTTACCATATTCCTCATTACTTTAAGACATTGAATCATGCTTTTCAACTGGCAACAGAGGAGATTTTTCGGCACTGTCAATCAAATATAACCAAGGATCAACTGTTGCATTGCTTCTATATAATCTTGTTTCAGACCCAACTTGAGTTAATCTTTGATAATAATAGTGTAACAAAATCGAGTCCTTGGACTTAGAAGGGATGAAAAGACTGGAATTCCCTTTGCTATTGTGATACTGCAATGCCAAAAATCTGGGAAGGTATACTTCATAGTTTAACTTCACATTGTAAAATACTTTGAGGCATTATTCTTGCAGTCTTTTGGCACTTGGTTTCAGTTATGTTTCATGTAATATTCACCAGAATTGCAAAATATAAGTACTCATTGGTTTCTTCTAAGTCTGCTGAAATAGTCTTACCTTCTCTTATGAACCAAAAGATTTTTTATGCTGACATATCTAGGCGCTGAAAAATCAGAGAATAGTTACATAGTAGTACTAGCAATAGAGAGCTGTACATTCAAGTGTGAAGTTACCTTGGATATGCCTTAGATAATTACTCAGGTGTTGTTTTAACTGCTTTCTGTATTTCAGCCTGTCTGGTCAGCACAGAATTCTGTAAAGGTGACTTGATTTCATCCCAACAGGTTTTTTTAGACATCCTGGAGTGTGAAGATAAGTGGGCCTTAGGCAGCATCACCGCAAACAAAATAGTGGAGGTGATGGAATTCCAGCTGAGCTATTTCAGTTCCTAAAAGATGATGTTGTTAAGGTGCTGCACAGAGTATGACAGCAATTTTGCAAAAATTAGCAGTGGCCACAAGACTGGAAAAGGTCAGTTTTCATTCCAATCCCAAAGAAAGGCAATCTGAAATAATATTCAAACTACTAAACAATTGCACTCATCAAATGGCACCCGACTCCAGTACTCTTGCCTGGCAAATCCCATGGACGGAGGGGCCTGGTAGGCTGCAGTCCATGGGGTCACTAAGAGTCGGACACGACTGAACGACTTCACTTTCACTTTTCACTTACATGTATTGGAGAAGGAAATGGCAATCCACTCCAGTGTTCTTGCCTGGAGAATCCCAGGGACAGGGGAGCCTGGTGGGCTGCCGTCTATGGGGTCACACAGAGTCAGACATGACTGAAGTGACTTAGCAGCAGTAGCAGCACGTGCTAGTAAAGTAATGCTCAAAATTCTCCAAGCTAAGCTTTATCTGTACCTGAACTGAGAACTTCCAGATGTTCAAGCTGGATTTAGAAAAGGCAGAGGAACCAGAGGTCAAATTGCCAACATCCTTTGCATCATAGAAAACCAAGATAATTCCAGAAAAACATCTGCTTCATTCACTATGCCAAATCTTTGACAGTGTGGATCACAACAAACTGTGGAAAATTATTAAAGAGATGGGAATACCAGAGCCTCTTGAGAAATCTGTATGCAGGTCATGAAGCAACAGTTAGAACAAGAAATGGAACAATGAACTGGTGCCAAATAGGAAAAGGCGTCCATCCAGGCTGTATATTGTCACCCTGCTTACTTAACTTATATGCGGAATACATCATGTGAAAAGCCAGGCTGGATGAAGCACAAGCTGGAACCAAGATAGCCAGGAGAAATATCAATAACCTCAGATATGCAGCTGACACCACTCTTACAGCAGAAAATGAAGAACTAAAGAGTCTCTTGATGAAAGTGAAAGAAGAGAGTGAAAACATGGGCTTAAAATTCAACATTCAGAAAACTAAGATCATGGCATCTGGTCCCATCACTTTATGGCAAATAGATAGGGAAATAATGGAAACAGTGAGAGACTATTTTTCTGGGCTCCAAAATCACTGCAGATGGTGACTGCAGCCATGAAATTAAAAGACACTTGCTCCTTGGAAAAAGAGCTAAGACCAACCTACACAGCATATTAAAAAGCAGAGACATTACTTTGCCAACAAAGGTCCGTATAGTCAAGGCTATGGTTTTTCCAGTATTCATGTACGGATGTGAGAGTTGGACTATTAAGAAAGCTGAGCACTGAAGAATTGATGCCTTTGAACTGTGGAGTTGGAAAAGACTCTTAAGAGTCCCTTGGCCTGCCAGGAGATCAAACCAGTGCATCCTAAAGGAAATCATTCCTGAATATACATTCAAAGGACTGACGCTGAAGCTGAAACTCCAATCCTTTGGCCACCTGATGCAAAGAACTGATTCATTGGAAAAGTCCTTGATGTTGAGAAAGATTGAAGGCAGGAGGAGAAGGGGATGACAGAGGATGAGATAGTTGGATGGCATCACTGACTGAATGGACATGAGTTTGAGTAAGCTCCAAGAGTTGATGATGGACAGGAAATCCTGGAGTGCTGCAGTTCATGGGGTCACAAAGAGTCGGACAGGACTGAGTGACTGAACTGAACTGAACTGAGTTCTCAACTGCAAGAGTTGCCTCACCAGAGGTCATATTTTTCCCTGGGAATGCTCACAGGCAGTAACTAAGAGTGGTGCTAGGATAAAGACACTGCTGACTCAGCTTGCTGTGGGTAATTCTTACTGGAAATATTTTCTCCAGAGCTCCGCACTGGATTAGTCTCAGAATTTGTCAGACCTATGTCACAGTTTGACTTCTTTTCTTATCCAATTCTATTTCCTTCTTCCTCCAAATGTTGTCTGGCACCCCAAACTCTTGTTCAGGGTTTGCTTTTGGAGATCCATACTGAAGGTGTTGTTTAAATCCTTTCTGATTTTTTGTCTACTATTTTATCAATTATTGAGAAGGGACTGTTAAAAATCTTTAGCTATAGCTGTAGATTTCTCCATTTCTCTCAATTTTGTTCTGTCAGCATTGCTTCATGAAGTTTGAAACTCTGTTATTAAGTCATGCATATTTAGGATTATTGTGTCTTCCTGATGAATTGCCCCTTTAATCATTATTAAATACCCCTCTTTATTATATTCTTTGGCTTGCAGTCTAAGTTATCTGATATTAACACAGGTTAATACAGACAGAACATCTTTCTTATGTGTACAGTTTGTATGATAAATCTTTTTCCATCCCTTTAATTTCAAATTGTTCACTTCTTTATGTTTAACATCTGTTTCTTTCAGAAACAAGAGAGTTAGGTCTTGCTTTTCACTGACTCAATAAATTGCTTTCCTTTTGATTAAAATATTATGTTCATCTACATTTAACGTAATTATTGATATGCACTCAGTTGTACAGTCATATCTGACTCTGCAACCCCATGGAATATAGCCCAGCAGGCTCCTCTGTCCATGGAATTTTCCAGCAAGAATAATGCAGTGGGTTGCCACTACCTACTCCAGGGGATCTTCTGGACCCAGGAATCAAACCCAGGTCTCTTGAGTCTCTTGCATTGGCAGGTGGATTCTTCAGCACTAGCGCCACTTGGAAAGCCCCAGTTTTTGATATGGTTGAGTTTAAATCAATCATCTTGCTATTATTTTTTCTTCTGTGTTTGTCTTCCACCTTCCTGTTTCCCTGATCTCTCTCTGGACAATAGGATATTGTAGAGCATTCCATTTTATCAACTGTATTAGATTATTACCTTAGTTAAAAATTAGTATTTAAATAGCAGCTATAGTGCTTATACAGAGAAGGCAATGGCAACCCCCTCCAGTATTCTTGCCTGGAGAATCCCAGGGACAGAGGAGCCTAGTGGGCTGCCGTCTATGGGGTCACACAGAGTCGGACACGACTGAAGTGACTTAGCAGCAGCAGCAGCGTAGTGCTTATAATATGCATCTATGACTTTTCATGGAAAATAAAAACCAAACCATAGGTTGAGGGATCTAGTTCAGTTCCGTTCAGTTCAGTCACTCAGTCGTTTCTGACTCTTTGTGACCCCATGGACTGCAGCACGCCAGGCTTCCCTGTACATCACTGGAGCTTACACAAACTCATGTCCATCAGTCGGTGATGCCATCCAACCATCTCATCCTGTCATCCCCTTCTCCTCCCAGCTTCAATCTTTCCCAGCATCAGGGCCTTTTCAAATGAGTCAGTTCTTCACATCAGGGGGCCAAAGTATTGGAGTTTCAGCTTCAGTATCAGTCCTTCCAATGAATATTCAGGAATGATCTCCTTTAGGATGCACTGGTTGGATCTCCTTGCAGTTGATGGGACTCTCAAGAGTCTTATCCAACACCACAGTTCAAAAGCATCAATTTTTCAGAGCTCAGCTTTCTTTATAGTCCAACTCTCACATCCATACATGACCACTGGAAAACCCATAGCCTTGACTAGATGGACCATTGTTTGCAAAGTAATGTTTCTGCTTTTTAATATGCTGTCTAGTTTGGTCATAATTTTTCTTCCAAGGAGCAAGTGTCTTTTAATTTCATGGCTGCAGTCACCAACTGCCGTGATTTTGGAGCCCAAGAACATAAAATATCTTACTGTTTCCACTGTTTCCCCATCTATTTGCCATGAAGTGATGGGACCAGATGCCATGATCTTAGTTTTCTGAATGTTGAACGTTAAGCCAACATTTTCACTCTCCTCTTTCAATTTCAGGAGGCTCTTTAGTTCTGCTTTGCTTTCTGCCATAAGGATGATGTCATCTGCATATCTGAGGTTATTGATATTTCTTCCGGCTATCTTGATTCCAGCTTGTGCTTCCTCCAGCCCCGCGTTTCTCATGATGTACTCTGCATATAAGTTAAATAAGCAGGGTGACAAGATACAGCCTTGACGTACTCCTTTTCCTATCTGGAACCAGTCTGTTGTTCCATGTCCAGTTTTAATTGTTGCTTCCTAACCTGCATACAAGTTTCTCAAGAGGCAGGTCAGGTGGTCTGATATTCCCATCTCTTTAAGAATTTTCCACAGTTTATTATGATCCACATAGTCAACAGTTTTGGCATAGTCAATAAAGCAGAAGTAGATGTTTTCTGGAACCCTCTTGCTTTTTCTATGATGTAACAGATGTTGCATTTTCATCTCTTGTTCCTCTGCCTTTTCTAAATCCAGTTTGAACATCTGGAAGTTCATGGTCCATATAGTGTTTAAGCTTTGCTTGGAGGATTTTGAGCATTACTTTGCTAGCATGTGAGATGAGTGCAATTGTGCGGTAGTTTAAACATTCTTTGGCATTGCCTTTCTTTGGGATTGAAATGAAAACTAACCTTTTCCAGTCCTGTGGCCACTGCTGAGTTTTTCAAATTTGCTGGCATATTGAGTGCAGCACTTTCACAGCATCATCTTTTAGGATCTAGGAAGAAATACAAATATAGACAAAATAATCTAACTGGGTTGCAAATGTATGCCATATTTCCACTAAAGTGATGCATGGTAGGTGGGGAATACTGACCTAAGTCATTCTGGAAATGAGTAGAATTTGTAGTATTAAAGCCCAAGGAATTGTATATAAGTACTGTGCCCTAATTGGTAAACTTTTTTTGCACGAGTCCATTCTGAAGAAGATCAGCCCTGGGATTTCTTTGGAAGGAATGATGCTAAAGCTGAAACTCCAGTACTTTGGTCACCTCATGCAAAGAGTTGACTCATTGGAAAAGACTCTGATGCTGGGAGGGATTAGGGGCAGGAGGAGAAGGGGACGACAGAGGATGAGATGGCTGGATGGCATCACTGACTCGATGGATGTGAGTCTCAGTGAACTCCGGGAGTTGGTGATGGACAGGGAGGCGTGGCGTGCTGTGATTCATGGGGTCGCCGAGAGTCGGACACGACTGAGTGACTGATCTGATCTGATAGGTTAAGAATTGTGAAACCACTGTACTATTTACTAGGAATGAATAAATAAGTGAATGGATATGGGCAATGTTAGAACCCAGGACTGCTGGAAAAGAAAGCTAACAGTAAAGCAAAGGGAGGAGAATAGGATGAAGTATGCAATGCTAAATTAGAGACAGTGCTTGAAAAAAGTGACAGTGTTAGTCTCTCAGTCATCTCTCAGTCATGCCCAACTCTTTGGGACCCCGTAGACTGCAGCCTGCCAGGCTCCTCTGTCCATGGAATTCTCTAGGCAAGAGTACTGGAAGGGGTAGCCATTTCCTTCTCCAGAGGATCTTCCTGACACAGGAATGGAATTCGGGTCTCCCTCCTTGAAGGTGGATTCTTCACTAGCTGAGCCACAGGGAAGCCCTGTATATAGCTTAATATAGATCCTGGTGATTAGAGAAAGAATTATAGATGTTTGTATATGATGTGTTAATATACACATAAATATTCTCCAGTTTTGTCTGCAGAGAGGGCCTGTAACAACCCCACCACAGCAGTGACAAGTGCATCCAGGGCCCAGATACAAGTTTCTACTCCAGTCCCCAAAATTGGAAGCAGACCTTGGAGAAATTGTCAATACTAGGAATAATACAGGAAGTGTACAATTTTTGCCTCACTTTTCCCTCTGTTTCTTAAATTGAATTTTTTCTATTAACCTTTCTTTAAATCCTCACACGTTGTCTTCCAGTATCTCCAGCATGCTATAAAACATATCCAGTGAGTTTTACATTTTAATTTCTTTTATTTTATAATTTTTATTTGATTTTTTATTAGTTTCTAATTTTATAGTTTTCTGTTGAAATCCCTATTGACTCACTAAAGCCAAAAAAAAAAAAAAGCTCTCATTAATTTGATGATTACATTTTCTTTTAATTTTTGAGCATATTTATATTAGCCTCCTTAAAATGTTCAGGCTTAGTTTCTCTTAAATGATATCTTTCCTAAATGAGGGTCACATTTCTGATTGTATTCTGGCTATTGTGCAGATGCATTATACAAACTTTAGATTCTGTTATTTTTTCTCTGGAGAAGATTAATTTGTCTAATATACAATATAATTACTAGATGATCATCTTGAAACTTTGCAGGCTTATTTTTACACTTTTTGAAGGTCAATCTGTAAGAATCCCAGCATTCCTCAAATGCTTCAAATTTGATAAGTCTAAAACTCCAAAGTGTGGATCTCTTCAACTCTTGATTTTAGGCTTTGTTAAAGGAGACGTAGAGAAGACCATTCTCTTCAGTGAGGTCCTTATTCAATATTACTTCAGTCACTATATTGTAAATTCCTTGACAGTAGAAATAATACCTGGTAAATCTTTGTATTCCTCCAGGCTAACACAATACTTCACATAGAGTATGTAGCTGATAAGCAGTTGTTGAATATTTTTTAAATTCTTATTGGAGTATAGTTGATTTAAAGTGTAATGGTACTTTCTGCTGTACAGCAAAGTGAATCAATTGTACATATACATGTATCTGCTCTTTTTAAGATTCTGTTCTTATGTAGGTCATTAGGGAATGACTGTTCAATTTTTTTAATTACTAAACTTTGATTTAGACTGTTCAATTTTTGATTTGCTTAAGAATTTAAATGGCCCTGGATTTCTTTGTGCTAGGCCAGTCCCCCAACATCTGCTAGTTCTGGTTTACCTCTCAGAGCTTAATTCCGTTTCCAATCCAGTAGCAATTTCTTCCTCATAACCCAGCCCTGCATTTATGCAGGCCAGCTCTCACCCTAGGATACAGGAAGAGACCTTTGTACTTCCTCCTGCACAATTCCATCTCCAGCCACATCAGTTGTCCCAAGCTCTGATCTCATCTCAGCAGGACTTACCTGCCCTACTTGGATTCCAACTTCATGCACTACAAATATAGAATTGTCCAGGGGAGACAGGAGGCTCTTTTCGTGGTTTACATCCTCTCAGAGATCACAGATGTGTCACTGTTGTCATCACTTGCACAGTGACTAGCCCAGAGAAAGGGCTCAATAATTATACTTTGAGTAATAAAAGCAAGTGGCTCATATACTGTGTCCAGTTTTATGGCTGTTTGCTGTAAGATAGTTGGTCCAGTACCAATAACTCCATAATATCCAGGATCTGAAGTCCTCTTAATAAACTATTAATCTCGATTGCATCTCATCTTTCATGGCCATTCTCTTCTCTTCTTTACATTGCCCCATAATTGAAATTCAGACTTCACTTGGATTTTCCAAAGATAAGACAAAATACTTGCATTTGTGATACAATTTACTGAGTTTCAGGAAACAGAGGGAATTTTATAGCACACAAATGCAAATAATTTTAAATTGCTTGTTAGGCATTCTTGTGACTTAAGATATTTTTCTTGTCACTCTGTCCCTGCAAAATTCTGCCTGGTCATCTTTCTGACTAGTCTTCAGTCTCCTCATATGTCTTCGCTCGAACTTTTTTCTTTCTCCTTTTTCTACTTTCCTACTTCCAAATGTTTCATCATCATATTTTATTCATAGAAGTTTAGCTATTAGTTTTATTTGCTGTTTGTTTTCACAGTACAGCCTCAGGGTCTCATTTTCCACATCAAAGGAGTTTAATTTCCTAAATAGCATTTCCTCCTTATGAAGAACTTTGGTGCCAGTTGATAAAATAATAATATCTATAAATGCATATTTGCAGAGATTAAAAATATTAATATTCAACTATATTACATAATTATCAATTTAAGTCATTCATTCATTTGATAGCCATTTATTTATTGATGGATTTCATTATTTCATGAGCTGAGGTTCAGTTCAGTCACGTCCAACTCTTAGCTACCCCATGGAGTGCAGCACGCCCCGCCTCCGTGTCCATCACCGACTCTCAGAGTTTACCCAAACCCATGTCCATTGAGTCGGTGATGCCATCCAACCATCTCATCCTCTGCCGTCCCTTTCTCCTCTCGCCTTCAATCTTTCCCAGTCTCAGGGTCTTTTCAAATGAGTCAGTTCTTCGCATCAGGTGGCCAAAGTATTGGAGTTTCAGCTTCACCATCAGTCCTTCCAATGAATATTCAGGAGTGATTTCCTTTAGGATGGACTGCTTGGAAGTCCTTGCAGTCCAAGGGACTCTCAAGAGTCTTCTCCAACACCACAGTTCAAAAGCATCAGTTCTTCAGCCCTCAGCTTTCTTTATAGTCCAGCTCTCACATCCATACATTACTACATGAGGTTAACAAGACTAAAAATATATAGCCCATTCCCCGTATGAAACTCCTTACTCAAATCTAGAAATCAAAACAGAAAACAATTTTATCAAGTTCTGTGACTGATATAATATAACATGGATTGCTAAGGGAACATAGATAGTAATTCAGACAGGAAGGATTGTGATTGCCTTCGTAGAATGCAACATGATCTGAGTTCGAATGCTTTTCTCTCTGAAGCTTTGCTTGATCCTCAGACTATAAAGCCATGGTATTTGTTATCAACCCTCTTATATTTTTCTTTGTGATTTTGATCACATTAATATATGTGCCTCTACCACTAGATAATGGGGCTTCTCAGGTGGCTCAGTGGTAAAGAATCCACCTGCCAATGCAAAGGGACACAAGAGACATGGGTTTGATACCTGGTTTGGCAAGATTCTCTCGAAGAGTAAATGGCAGTATTCTTACCTGGAGAATTCCATGGACAGAGGAACCTGGGAGGCTAAAGTCCATGGGGTCGCAAAGAGTTGGACATGACTGAGTTACAGAGCATGCACACACACATGACTAGTTAGTAAATTCTTGGATATTGGCTCTGTGTTCCCAGCATTTGTACAATGTCTTAAAGTAAGTGAAAGTCGCTCAGTCATGTCTGACTCTTTGCAATCCCATGGACTATACAGTCCATGGAATTCTCCAGCCCAGACTACTGGAGTGGATAGACTTTCCCTTCTCCAAAGGAGATTCCCAGCTCAGGGATCGAACCCAGGTCTCCTGAATTACAGGCAGATTCTTTATTAGCGGAGCCACAAGGGAAGCCCAATGCTAGCACACAATAAATGCTCAATAATTATATTTTGAATGATTAAGACAATGAATGAAAAAGCTTGCAATGTATATCCTTTGATGCTTAAAATGTAGATTTATTTAGCTATTTATTTTGGGTATATGATTAATATTTTCAAAATACTGTCTATTATTTTTTAACATGTTTATAATTGATTCTCCCAAGAGTCAAATATATTTTCTCTGCTTTTCTTATTATTTGTATATATAAAAGAACAGTCTTAATTTATATGTACTTTTTGGTAAAGAGATATACATTCTTTTGTTTTCCATTTTTTGTTTGTATGATTTAAGAAAAATATTCATTCTTTGTACAGTTGTTTATGCTTTCTCAATGAAGGCAACGTTGTTAGGTCTTCGAGGATACTGCTCATTGATATATTCAAAAGATAGATTATATGCCTTTTCAATTGACTTAATGCTTGTGACTGCAGCAGAAGGAGGGGAAAATAAGAGTATTTTTAGGTGTGTTAGAAAGAAGTGTCAAAGCACCTCAGGCTGAGAAGACAGTCCAAGATAACACTCTTGCCTGATGTTAAAGACAATCTGTTCTTGCCTTCTCCCCACTCTGATTAGAGCTCATGTACCTCAACATTTCAACTTCAGAAACGTCAACACTAAAAGACTCATATTTAGATAGGTAAATAAGGTGATTTTATAAGTTAGTTTTGAAAGTTATTATAGTGAGGGTGGACTGTCTGCTTCTGTAACAAGTGAATGTTCAACTATTCAAAACCTGTTTAGGGAATGGTGTATCTTACAAGATTTATAATGATATAGAATTATCAGCAGGAAGAAACACCAGGGCTCATTAGTTAGTTCCCCAATTTCTAGGCAGGACTGGATCCAAGCCTATCCCAACATATGGATAGCCTTAGGAAAAGAGACTTCTCAGATCATTTCTCAGATCATTTCCATGCCTAGTTTAGTGCCTTGAAATGTGTTGTTAAAAGAATACTTTATAGGAAGTCACACATCTGACTTCTATTTTTGTTTTCTGTTCCATGGCATCATGCTTAAAAACTACTTGCATTTTTTAATCTATAATATTAGAGTGGTCAGCCACAGGTTTTTGAAAAATCTCCCTGAAAAAACAAAAGTGAGTTTGGAAGAATATTATCACTTTCAACATTTACGAAAAATAATCCTGGAAGTTATAAACAATAAATAGCAGATGTTTTTAATATTCAGATATCATGAAAATTCATTGATTTCATTTTTATAGGCTTCAGTTTTGATGCTGAAAGGTATTCTTATTTAGTAAATTATGAATTTTAAGGTTTAAAAGTAATTTTGAAGTGTAAATAGTATTCTTGTTTCTTCTATGAGGGGATACATTACACATCTGGGCATCTAGAAGTAGGAGAAATATCTTGAGACTTTAACAAGCAAGCAAGAAAATAAACGATTGCATATTACTATTAGTATCTAACTCAACAAGGAATAAAAAGAAAGGTTTTCTTTTTGGAGGTAAAATTACACCTTTTAATCTTTAGGTAATATTTAGTACACTAGAACCCTCAGTGCCGACCTTAGATTTTGCGAATTCAGTTCAGAACTACACGCTCTTGCTCTATGGAGCTGTGTTTCTTGTTAATAGAATTATGTGCAATGCTCATTGCCGATCATTTTATTACTATCTACATCTTTCTGAATCAAAAACCTCTGATAGTGGGAATTGGGAAGCCACATTTGTCACAAACATCTCAGATAGTCCCATTGTAGCACTACTGTAGCTAGTCCAGAGATCACACTTGGAAAATACTGTATCTGGATGGTATGAGTAAGAAAAAAATGTTGGTCTTCTGCAGCTAGAGTAGAAGGCATATAAAATACAATGAATACTTTCAAGGAACCCTGCCACCCTGAGAGCCCTTACACTACCTTGCCCTTCTATGACACATCATCCTTGACGTTTTTATTTACTAATTATGTTACTTTACTTTGTATTTTGGTTATATCAATCAAGCTGCTACTTATGCTCATTTGTCTCCACTTCAAAACCTGGAGACTTAGAAAAGCAGGTTCCTTCAGAAGAATGTAAACATTTGGGAATGATCTTTGTGGTACTGGTCAAAAAAGAGAACAAACTCCTCCCCACCTCCTGCATCCATGCCCATTGCAGGGCCCTCCCACTCTGAATCCAGACTTCGGTATGTGACTTGTGTCAGCCAATGGCACAGTAGCAAAAGTGACACAAGTAGGGACTTGAAAATCACATATCTCCTTGCTGCTATTGGAATCCTATGAGCACCATGCGGAACACTGGAGATAGCCAACGACAGAATGAGAGGCGTGTGGCCCGTGACCACAGCTCCCCTGTATCAATAGCTTCCACGTACTCAAGGTGTATGGGGCCATCTCCTAAAAGCTGGCCATCACCCAGCTGCTAGGACATCTGTGAGAAGATTTGCTTTCTCTCTTTAGGGTGAGATTGTAATTTTACAGCATTAGATCCATTTGTTCATGAAAGTAAATATTTAAAATGTTAAAATAATGAAAGTTGTACTGAGACGAATTATTATGGTTTTGTATTTTTAAGAAACAGAAACGTTAGCATCTTTTGGCTTCTGGTTGTGAAGTATTTAGCATCCTGCTGCGATTGTATTTGTAATTGAATAATTTATATATTTAAATTAAATAATTGATCATCCCCTTGCAAAATTCCTAGACCTCCAGCTAGGTAATATGAATGCCTGCAAAATAAATGATATGTATGACAAAGATGTTTTATTATGTGTATTTCCTCAAGTATATATATAATATACTTATGCATACATTATATAAGATGAACACATTTGAAAATGAGCACATATATGGTAAATAAATGTTCTTAAATGTGTCAGAGTATAATTACTATGACTATTCAAGTTAGGATATTTTCTATGAGTATGAATATCATACGGGGCTTCCCAGGTGGCTCAGTGGTAAAGAAATTGCCTTCAGCTCAAGAGATGTGGGTTTGATTCCTGGGTTGGGAAGATTCCCTGGAAGAAATGACTCCAGTATTCTTGCCTGAAAAATCTCATGGACAGAGGAGCTGGGTGGGCTATAGTCCATGGAGTTGCAAAGAGTAGGAAACAACTGAATGACTGAACACACACACACACACACATATTATATATATATATGTAATATATATTTATAATATTTTATATGTCATATTCAGTTCAGTTCCATTCAGTCACTCAGTCATGTCTGACTCTTTGTGACCCCATGAACTGCAGCACGCCAGGCCTCCCTATCCATGAACAACTCCCAGTGTCTACCCAAACCCATGTCCATCGAGTTGGTGATGCCATCAAACCATCTCATCCTCTGTCATCCGGTTCTCCTCCTGCCCTCAATCTTTCCCAGCATCAGGATCTTTTCAAATGAGTCAGCTCTTCCCATCAGGTGGCCAAAGTATTGGAGTTTCAGCTTCAACATCAGTCCTTCCAATGAACACCCAGTATCCATCTCCTTTAGGATGGACTGGTTGGATCTCTTTGCAGTCCAAGGGACTCTCAAAGTCTTCTCCAACACCACAGTTCAAAAGTATCAGTTCTTAGGTGCTCAGGCAATGGCATCCCACTCCAGTACTTTTGCCTGGAAAATCCCATGGACGGAGGAGCCTGGTGGGCTACAGTCCATGGAGTCGCTAGAGTCGGACACGACTGAGTGACTTCTTTCACTTTTCCCTTTCATGCATTGGAGAAGGAAATGGCAACCCACTCCAGTGTTGTTGCCTGGAGAATCCCAGGGACGGGGAAGCCTGGTGGGCTGCCATCTCTGGGGTTGCACAGAGTCGACACGACTGAAGCGACTTAGCAGCAGCAGCAGCAGCAGTAGCAGCAGCAGGTTTCTTTATAGTCCAACTTTCACATCCATACATGACCACTGGAAAAACCATAGCCTTGACTAGATGGATCTTTGTTGGCAAAATAATGTCTCTGCCTTTTAATATGCTGTCTAGGTTGGTCACAACTTTCCTTCCAAAGAATAAGCGTCTTTTAATTTCATGGCTATAATCACCATCTGCAGTGATTTTGAAGCCCAGAAAAATAAAGTCAGCCACTATTTCCAGTTTCCCCATCTATTTCCCATGAAGTGATGGGACCAGATGCCATGATCTTAGTTTTCTGAACATTGAGCTTTAAGCCAACTTTTTCACTCTCCTCTTTCACTTTCAAGAGGCTCTTTAGTTCTTCCTCACTTTCTGCCATAAGGGTGGTGTCATCTGCATATCTGAGGTTATTGATATTTCTCCCAGCAATCTTGATTCCAGCTTGTGCTTCCTCCAACCCAGCATTTCTCATGATGTACTCTGCATATAAGTAAAATAAGCAGGGTGACAATATACAGCCTTGACATATTCCTTTTCATATTTGGAACTAGTCTGTTGTTTCATGTCTGGTTCTAACTGTTGCTTCCTAACCTGCATACAGGTTTCCCAAGAGGCAGGTCAGGTGGTCTGATATTCACATCTCTTTCAGAATCTTCCACAGTTAATTGTGATCCACACGTTCAAAGGCTTTGCATAGTCAATAAAGCAGAAATAGATGTTTTTCTGGAACTCTCTTGCTTTTTCCATGATCCAACAGATGTTGGCAAATTGATCTCTGGTTCCTCTGCTTTTTCTAAAACAAGCTTGAACATTTGGAAGTTCACGGTTCACATATTGCATATTAAAACTCTCAAAATTTTCTTTATAGTAAATACTACATCATTGTGAAT
Organism: Bos indicus; assembly: GCF_029378745.1. NCBI lineage: Eukaryota > Metazoa > Chordata > Mammalia > Artiodactyla > Bovidae > Bos > Bos indicus. Next base: position 37,539,792 of record NC_091760.1, on the reverse strand, counting down.
GCCTATATTTAATATTAAAAACAATGTGACCCCTATGAATGCACCTCTCAATGCTTAAATTATTATGCTATTGTAAATCACTTGAGTATATAGTCCGCTAAAGCAGTAGTAAAAGTAGGTAGGTACCTTAGCTGCGTAATGTTCAAATAATGGATTCTTTGGTGCTTGGGGAAATTAGTTAATTAGAAAAAAATGTGCTTTTGCATAAATTTTTGTGTACGTGTATCTGTGAATTTACATATCTGATATTATTCATAGTAAATAATTGGGAATATTTATATTATTTTCTTATACAGCAACAGAAGAAAAAAAACATTTTTATGTATGTTAAAAAGAAATGGCAAAGCATTTCTGGCGGAGAATATCTGAATTTAAGAATCTATTTTAATGTATAATATTGTACATAAAACCACAGATATGTAAGATAGCCTCTCTTTAGTACTTACTAAAAAAACTTACTCTTCTATAAACAGTTCTTACATTGACCAGAGCTTGTCTAGCTCCCGAGACATATGTCAAATTCATATCCTTAAGATACCTACCACAGTGTATGACCAGTAATATATGTATGAAACAAATTATAGAACAATTCAATTATTATTTCTACATACTGAACAAAAGTATTACAATAATTTTTCTTTTTGCAATAAATCAACTCCCTCTCTAGCTTCCATAAAATTTTAATTCACACTGGGACGTGTGGACACCTGTTTGTTTACAAAGCCTTCAGTCATGGAGACATAGATTTAAAGAGTTGAGACAAGAATAAAATAAACTGGATGGCATCCTTTTAAATCCAACTGTGACTTTCATCTTTGTCACAAAATAAGCACAACATTTGGCAAGATTGGAAGCTTTATCCCCAGGCAGGTCCAAGTTGGCACAGAATCACCTTGACAGGTTCCCAGATCAGCAAGAACTCTCTGCTCTGAAAGGCTCCTTTTGCTAAATTTAACTTTCCCTGTGTAAAATGAATGAGATGCTCCTGAGGAGAAGAAAGATCTTCAAGATCAAGGAGTGGAGGCATTGGGCTAAGTCAGCTCATCCAGGTGTAGAGGATAAACACATAGGCTCACGACAACATGCACAAGAGAAATACAGACTGCATACAAATTAAGATATTCCTGTGGATTGGGGAAGATAAATGATTCATTCTATTTTGTTTCCCCCTGTGGAATCACATCATTTTCATTTTCTTTGGAGGCAGCTGGGCTCAACAGTAAGAGTAGGAAAGATGATAATTATGTTGTGTCTCGACGTTAGCACTTCTGAGTCTGAAGGCTATTTTCAATGTTAGGTTTTATGATTGGAAAAGACTCCAACTTTCTTCTGCTTAAATTAAAGCCAAATAAATACCTGTAATAATTAAAAAAAAAAAAAAAAAGTTGCAGTGCCAGCAAGCTGTGACACTAGCAGGCTGAGTCATGAACACAGCATGAACTTTGAAGTCAAGGATTTTTTGGTCTGTATTTAGGTTCACGATTTGCACAGAAGGCTGTGTCTTTTCCCACGTCACACAAAGTATGTTGGCAAAACCTTGATGAGATGTAGCTATAGCATAAGTGTGGTTATTTTAGGAATCGTTTTGGTTCATGTCACTGTAGACTCAACTAAGTTGTCAAGCAGCATGAGAATGTTACTTAAACTTAAAAGTACCTTACGAAATTAAATAGTGATGAAAAAAGTGTTCTTAATCTCCTGCCTCTGGGCATGCTTTTGCTAAATTCCAGCTTTATTTACTTAAATTCTCGTCCCTTTAGATATCAGAAAGAAAAGTTTATTATCCTGCTCGAGACAGAATTCTGTGCCACATGATGCAACTAGTTCTTTTTTTTCTGGACAAGTACAGTTCATTATATGTGCCTAGCCTGAATATCTGTAATCAGTCTGCATTGATGGATCTTTTCCCAGGCTTCATTCCCATATCTATAAAATTCTGTTTTGCTAAGTTGAAAATGCTGCAAGTAGCATTCTACAGTGAAAGTCTTATGTGCTTTACCAGCTGGCATTTTTCTCTTGTTCATTTTACTCTTCAGATTGCAATAGTTGGAGAACCTTAGGAAGCATCTGTTCTAAGCTGTTCATTTTACAATTGAGGGAATTAAACCTCCAAGATGCAGAGAAAGTTATTCATACACAGCTAATCAGTAAAATTAAATCAGAAAGGAGGGCTACTGGCTTCTAGGGCTTTTTTCTCTGATAAACCTGCTCCCTGGAAGCTCCCATGGTTTTTTTTTTTTTTTCTGTATTCTGCATCAAAAAATGGAGTCTCATCCTATTTATCATCTCTTGACCATGCATGAAATCTCTGCTAAAAAGATAAAGCACTAAAGAATGATAGATACCTACTATTGCTCTCCCCAGTGACTTTCTTAAAGTCACTTGAACACTGAATGTTTAGATTTTTACATTTTTTCACATTTTTATATTCTTGTTTCATCTGAGAAGCTTATTCCAAAAGAATAACAATAAGATAGAAAGAAACATGAATGTTCCAATATTGTTTTTAAAGAAGTATTTTATTCATCTTAAAATGTATTTTTCATTTTGCAGGAAAAATTTAGTTACCAAAAATTCAATTCATTTTAAAATTAAGAAAAGCATCTGTTGAAATTACATAATATAAAATATATTCTGTCAGAAGTTTCCATTCTGTGAGGATACAGCTTTCCCAAAAGACTGGAAGTTCCCTTTAGACCAGAAAATCAACTAATAATTAAGTTATTATCTCAGCTTTTGTTTTAAGAAAGTGAAAGTGAAAGTCACTCAGTTGTGTCCAACTCTTTGTGACCCCATAGACTATACAGTCCATGGCATTCTCCAGGCCAGAATACTGGAGTGAATAGCCATTCCCTTCTCCGGGGGATCTTCCTAATCCAGGGGTTGAACCCAGGTCTCCTGCATTGCAGGTGGCAGGTGAGCCGCCTGAGAAACCCTTTGTTTTAAGAAGAAAGCCTCATATCCAAATTTTCCTGCAGTATGAAATTCTAACTTTCTTGTTCTCCATATTGCAAAATCATTCAATAGTGAGAGTCTCTGAACTTTGAAGGTGAAGCTTCCAAAAGTTTGAAAATACAAATGAAGTGTAGGGTCCAAAAAGCATCATTTTTACTTTACATGTACTAATCAGCACAAATTTTCAAAGGACACTTTTATCAAGGATGGGCATAGATAGTACTTATGCCCTGGGAAAAATTGAATTGAACCAATGATAGGATTCAGAATTGGATAGTTTATGGGTCTTAAGTCATGTGAATGACTTACACGTAAAGTATTTCAGGGCATGAAGAAATTTCTTTTTACCCTGGAAAACATATTATTTTGACATGTGTATGTCAAAATCAAGGATTTGAGAGCCCAATGAATTTGAGTTTAAATCATTACTTTTGGTATTTATTAAGAGTAAGATTTTGAGAAAGTTAATTTATCTCACCAATTTTAAAGCTCCTTCTCTGACAGAAAAAGGCATAATAAGTTAGTTACTAGTGGTTGTGACCAGTAATACAACACATGCTCACTGCTCCTCCTAGTACCTATTTTATACAATGCAATTACAGAAATTAGGTGGTTGTTATTCTGCTTATGTGAAAATCCATTTGTATCAAATTGAAGAATTGTGCTTGGGTGCTTAGCACAATTGCTAAGCACAATTCTTTTGGGTTTAACTCTACAAATTTAAACTTCCAGACTCTAGTCTCCTAATGCATGTAAATTGGGGGTATCTAATTCCAATACTTTGGCTACCTGATACAAAGAACTGACTCATTGGAAAAGACCCTGATGCTAGGAAAGATTGAGGGCAGGAGGAGAAAGGGACGACAGAGGATGAGGTGGATGGATGGATCACCGACTTGATGGACATGAATTTGAGTAAGCTCCAGGAGTTGGTGATGGGCAGGGAAGCCTGGCGTGCTGCAGTCCATGGGGTTGCAAAGAGTCAGACAGAACTGAGCAACTGAACTGAACTGAACTGAACTGAATTCTAATATGTCTTCTTCCACCTTTTCATCCATGTGCCCTAGTCTTCAAAATTGGTCCCCAGCTCAAATGTAAGATACTTTCCTTTTCAATCTTGCCCTCATAATCAGGGATTTGCATGGATTATAACCAGGAATTTTCAGAAGGCTTGGTCATTCCATTATGCTTGCTCTGAAGATCAATTTTGCAACATCTGCCTAAGACCAACTCAATAGACAAGGCTAGATGTCACTTTCAGGCCCACTAACAGTAGACCCAGTGGTTAACAACAAACTGTTTAAGGAGAAATCACCAACACATGCAATAAAAATAATCAGTTTTACTGGAGGTATTATGCCCACATTCCAGGCCAGTACTATCCAATCAGTAGATGAGAGAAATGTCCTTTCCTTTGCTGTTCAATATGATAGCTTTGACTCCTAAGCATTTGGCTATAAAACTTGACTACTACATACTATTACACACAGAAAGTAGGTATTGCAACTGAAGATTTGATGGTATTAATTTTATTAATGTTCAAATTTAGATAGCCATTTGTGGCTAATATCTACTGCACTGAACATCATGGTTCTAGACTCTACATTTTTACAATAGAAATACTGTTTTTCTAAAGCTTTAAATTATTATACTCTGTGTTCCTGAGATAAGAATTAAAATTAAATTCAATATAAAATCTTAAGTAAAATTATAAATATCATTTTATGTTTTTATAATTCATGTATCTTTATTGTTTTTGTACAATTCTCTCTCTCTCTGAAAATAATATTGTCTATTCTCTCTTGTTTTTTCTTCTCCTCCGTTTCCTGTCCAGGATGCTACTATCTGTAGCAGTGAAGGAAGTAAGATACTCTAATTCAGGCATTTCAAGTAGCATCTATAAGAATACTGCTGCTGCTGCTAAGTAGCTTCAGTCGTGTCCGACTCTGTGCAACCCCATAGACGGTGGTCCACCAGGCTCCACCATCCCTGGGATTTTCCAGGCAAGAACACTGGAGTGGGTTGCCATTTCCTTCTCCAATGCATGAAAGGGAAAAATGAGTATGAAGTTGCTCAGTTGTGTCCGACCCTTCACGACCCCATGGTCTGCAGCCTACCAGGCTCCTCCATCCATGGGATTTTCCAGGCAAGAGTACTGGAGTGGGGTGCCATTGCCTTCTACAAGTACATAATTATCAAGGCCACATTAAGTATGTAGTCCCTGAGACAAATTAAACGAAAAATCGTCTAAGTGTAAAGGGTCATAGCTAATAAACAGAACATAATCTCCTGTGTTCTATCCCTAAAGAAAATTAAATTTTAATGACCCTGAGAGCTCATTGTTCAGAAATGTCACTCTAACTAATCTTGTAAATGACAGTTAAACTCCGGAATTGCGTTAAAAGTTAAACATCCTCTGCAAATTGCTACTTAAGTCCGGGAATATACTAGTTGCTTCAGGCAAGCTCTTAGGAAAATCAGAATATTGACAGGTTATACCAAGATGCAAGAAGAAGCCTAGAGATCTGTAAAATCATTCACTGCTGAATGACTTATTGAGGAATATCCTTGCCAAACATTACACTAAAAAGTATTTTAGATACTTGGGAATTTATATTGTCAGCCTCAAGTCATATGTTTCAGGCAACACCCATGTCACTGGGAGAACTGTATCAAAAGACTTCAGGGACTGGTTCAGAGATAGACTTTTAGAGCTCTCATTTTCTCTGTGGTCGTGGGAGAGCATGTGAATTGAAAGAGGGGGACAGAGAGCAAGAGAGAGAGAATCACCATCAGATGATCATTGGGACTCAACTTCTAGAAGGTTCCTAAACTTTCCCAGCCTAGACACTGCTGGAAGTGGGGGAGGGTGGGGGGGGGGGGGAGTCTGTTTCTTGTCTACACTTCAGCATACTAGAGAGCTCTGCATTTTTCTAGTTGAGGGTAGAAAGAAGTGGGTAAAAAGAAATATCCCTGGGATTATTTATCGCTACTTTACAACAACTCTTGATGGACTAACTTGGGTAAAGTTCTTTTTTTTTCCCTGATTTTGTCAGTTTATGTATTTGAGAGAAGGAGAACAGAGGTGAGATGGTATATTATCACTGAAGTTCACAAGGAGAATGAATGGAAAAGAAGAAAAGTAACTGGTCAATTAAAAAAATAAACATTTATGGCAAGAATGTACAAAAGAGACTGAGATAGCAACAAATCCAATAGTAATGAAGACTGTGAATATAGACTGACACATGTAGCTAAATGTAAAATTTTATAAATTTATAAATTAAAAATGAGGAAGAAAAATGAGGAAAATAATTTAAAATGTTATTAAAATGGACACTGCTTTGCCTTGAAATCAGTGACTGTTTCAATTAAGTGATAATAAGGAAAAGTATTCTTTAAATATAAAGACTATACTCATAAACAGAATTGTATTTAACAGATAATTGGAGGCATTGAAGTTGGAAGAATGAAAACTTTGTAGGGCAAGATAAAAGAAAGGTCCTATTGGAGACCGTCAGTGATCAACTGTCAGCAGCAGCAGGTAAGATATACTGGGCACGAGGTCCAGCACTGACTGCAATTTTAGATCACCTTTTATCTAAGATAAGAACTTGATAAAAAAGAACTAAGAAACAAAACAATGAATTGGACTGTCTTAAACAATTAGGACATCTAAAACCATGTATTAAATGACTACATGAATAAAATAGGAGCATTATAAGATCTTCAACTAAATGCATATATTGTTTGACTGAGCTGTGTGCTGGGCTAAGTTATTTCAGTGGTGTCTGACTCTGTGCAACCCTATGGACTGCAGCCTTCCAGGCTCCTCTCTCTGTAGGATTCTCCAGGCAAGAATATTGGAGTAGGTTGCCACACCCTTCTCCAGGGGATCTTCCCTACCCAGGGATCAAACCTGCAGCTCCTGTGCCTCCTGCATTGCAGGCGGAGTCTTTACCACTGAGCCACCAGGGAAGCCCCATGTTGTTTGACTAAGACTATATTATTCCACAGCAACATTATATCTGGTAGAAAAGAATTTATAAAACTTTAATTATAGCTATAATGAAAAATTTTTAATGTATTTCTAAGAGAGTTGATTTTTTTTTTCTAAACTCTACCTTTTTTTCAATTGAATGTAGAGGAAACCTTTACCGTCTGCATCCAGAACACTAATATTTGATCAAAGTATACTTATAGAAATTATTTCACCATATACTTTCAAGTGATGAGAAAAAACACTTTATAAGTTTCTTAGCTTCAAGTAGAAAAGCATTTAGAGAAAGGACATTTTCTTTGTAATTTCATATGAATCCTTTTTTAAGTAAGACTATAACCATAATCTTTTCAGTAATTTCTACTTGGGATTGGAGTTGGGATAGAAATGGGCAAATAATACTCACTCTTTTTATTTAAGAGAACAAAACTTGCTTTTCAAAGCATAGTGATCAGAACCCTGAGTTCTGTATTGGGTTCAGTACAGGCTTCAGTGGGTTCAAACTCTGGTTCTTCCCGGAAGTCATCCAGGGCTCTTAGGCAGGGTACTCAGTCCCATTGTACTACAGATAATGTGTTTTCAGATGGCGATAATAATGGCACCCATCTTCTAAAACTGTAAAGAATATTATATGAGTTAATATTTCTAAAGTTCTTAGCTCAGGTCCTGGCATATCTGCTATGTTAATATTTTGTTGATTTTGTTTTTTTGTTTAACTCACCTGTTTCTTTTTGATTCTTTTATTTTAATGAGATATTTAACTAACCAAGCTATCTGGCTAAGGAAGCACACTTGAATTTCACTTTTACAATATGCAGCTCCCTAGCTGTACCCCAGAAGTCACACCGAGGAAAATAATTTAATTCAATTAACCAAAGTAGAAAACTAGGTATACTACATTCTTGTAAGCCTGATAGCCCCTTAAGTGTTGAGCCTCCTAAAGTAGCCTACCTTGTATGGGACACGGATACGGTTTCCTTTTTCCTCTTTAAAACCATTGATGTTTGTAGCATGAGAGTCACTGTTCATCAGCAGCCTAAATGCAATGAATGCCTATAATGCTACATCCTGTTAATAATGAACTTCTTTATCTAGGTCCTCAAATGTATTCAATTTTGTTTTAATAGCTTCCTGAAATAGATGTTATCAGTAGAATAAAAAATATTTGAAACTGGAATATTTCCTATAAAATCAGAATTAGATTTGATATGATGCTTTTGTCAAACACTAAATAGTGTTTCTGTTGCAACTTACTTCTTTACCTCAGTTTTTTGCAATGAAGCAATGATCAACTGAGCACAAACAATGTAAAATTAATTAATTCTGCTTTTTTAAAGTCATAAGTGACATATTGTATTTGCTCATGTAGTTTTCTTGTTTTGTTATAAGCAATTATAATAACTAAGATCTAAAGTCACATATCTGACAAATCAAGGTGCTCAGTAAAGACACAGTTCTGACTATCAAGACATAGTCTTCTTTCTGAGCAGCACTAGATTTAGAGAATATTTTTTCTTCTTTAATACTTGGGTGCCCAAATTATTTAAGTTTTCTTTCAGACCTGAAGTAGCAACATTGTTTAGTAAATGAATGGGGAAACATTGCTCTTATGGTCCAATCAATGCCTCATCCTAAATTCATTCATTTTTCAGGAAGTTTATTGTCCATCCTTATTCCCTCTCATTAAGAGTAATAGATTTAACAATGCCCATCTGTGAAAACAGTCTTCAGTTTTAAACCCTTCTCAAGCCATTAACCATTATAATCTATCGGTAACTCTTTTTCATAAGATTTTAGAAAATAAGTTCTCTGATATTTGCTTTTAATTTCATGGCTGCAGTCACCATCTGCAATGATTTTGGAGCCCCAAAAATAAAGTCTGTCACTCTTTCCATTGTTTCCCCATCTATTTCCCATGGGGAAACCAGAATGCCATGATCTTTGTTTTTTGAATGTTGAGTGTTACAGCAGATTTTCACTCTCCTCTTTCACTTTCATCAAGAGGCACTCTAGTTCTTCTTCACTTTCTGCCATAAGGATGGTGTTATTTGCATATCTGAGGTCATTGATATTTCTCCCAGCAATCTTGGTTCCAGCTTGTGTTTCATCCAGCCCAGTATTTCACATGATGTACTCTGCATATAAGTTAAATAAGAAGGGTGAAAATATGTAGCCTTCACCTACTCCTTTCCCAAACTGGAACCTGTCTGTTGTTCCACGTCCAGTTCTAACTGTTGCTTCTTAACTTGCATACAGATTTCTCAAGAGGCAGGTCAGGTGATCTGGTATTCCCATCTCTTTCAGAATTTTTAACCGTTTGTGTGATCCACACAGTCAAAGGCTTTGGCATAATCAATAAAGCAGAAGTAGATGTTTTTCTGGTATTCTCTTGATATAACTATGTGATGATAAATTTCGCATTGATGAAAATGTTTTATTAACACTGTAAAAAGTAATACATGAGCATGATGAACCAGAATAGACTCTTGAAGGATACATGGTTCTAAAATAAACTTTTTTCCTTTTTATTAATATTACTTTTGCATCAAGATTTCACAACACATAGACTTCATTTTCCTAACTGCAATAATTGTAATGTCTATTTTCTTCTTGTTAAAGAGATATAATCCCTGTTACAGTAGAGATATCAAATGCTTCCTAATATGACACAGAGTATGAATTTGACTTGAAAACAAGATAGAGACAGAAAAATAAATGTTTTTAATGGAGTATAGTTAAGCAAATCCATAAATAGCAAAAAATTTAACCCTAAATTATTGATTAAGCTGAGTCTGAATCTATTCAGTCTGAGAACATGATCTCTCTTAACAACAACAAAAATTAGTCCAAATTCCCTTCCAATAATTCTATGGCATGTGCATTATGATTTAGAAATAGAAATGAGATATTCTCTACATTGCTGTTGTTGTTCAGTCACTAAGTGTTGTCTGACTCTGCCACTGCATGGACTGAAGCACGCCAGGCTTCCCTGTCCTTCATCATTTCCCAGAGTTTGCTCAAACTCATGTTCATTAAGTCCGTGAAGCCATCTAACTATCTCATCCTCCACTGCCCTCTTCAACTTTTGCCTTCAATGTTTCCCAACATTGTTTTTTTCCAGTGAGTCAACCCATTGCATCATGTGGCCAAACTATTGGAGCTTCAGCTTTAGCATCAGGCTTCGAGTGAATATTCAGGGTTGATTTCCTTTAGGATTGACTGGTTTGATCTTGCTGTCCAAGGGACTCTCAAGAGTCTTCAACACCACGGTTTGAAAGCATCAGTTCTTTGAGCTTAACCTTCTTTATGGTCGAAATCTGAATATGAGTACTGGAAAAAACATAGCTTTGACTATACGGACCTTTGTCACCGAAGTGATGTCTCTGCTTTTTAATACCCTTTCTAGGTTTGGCATAGCTTTCCTTTGTAAGGAAAGCTTTGTCCTTTGTCCTTTGTCCTTTGTCAGGACATAGCTTTCCTTGCAAGTGTCTTTTAATTTCAAGGCTGCAGTCATTGGCTGCAGTGCTTTTGGAATCCAGGAATGTAAATGTTGCCATTGTGTCCACTTTTTTAACTCTGTTAGCCTTTGTCCTGCTTCATTTTATACTCATGGCCAAACTTGCCTGATAGTCCAGTTATCTCTTGACTTTCTATTTTTGCTTTCCAATCCCCTATGATGAAAAGACATCTTTTTCTGGTGTTAGATGTAGAAGATCTTGTAGGTCTTCATAGAATCATTCAATTTCAACTTCTTCAGCATTAGTGATTGGGGCATAGACTTGGATTACTGTAATGTTGAATGGTTTGCAGAGATCATTCTGTTGTTCTTGAGATTGTACCCAAGTACTGCATTTTGGACTCTTTTGTTGACTTACGAGGATTACTCCATTTCTTCCAAGAAATTCTTGTCCACAATAGTAGATATAATATTCATATGAATTAAAGCCACCCATTCTGGTCCAATTTAGTTCAATGATTCCTAAAATGTCGATGTTCACTCTTGCCATCTTCTGCTTGACCACACACAGTTTACCTTGATTCATGGACTTAACATTCCAGGTTCCTATGCAATATTGTTCTTTACAGCATCAGACTTTACTTTCACTACCAGACACATCCACAGAGCATTGTTTCTGCTTTGGCCCAATCTCTTCATTCTTTCTGGTGCTATTTCTCTGCTCTTCCCCAGTAGCATATTGGATACCTTCCCAGTTAAAGGGGCTCATCTTCTTGTGTCATACCTTTCTGCTTTTTCTCTACATGTGTGGGTGTTGGCAGTTCAGTCATGTCTCTCTCTTTGTGACACCATGGACTATAGTCTGTCAGGCTCCTCTGACCATGGGATTTCCCAGGCAAGCATACTGGAGTGGGTTGGTTGCCATTTCCTTCTCCATGGAATCGTCCTGACCAGGAATAAAACCAAGATCTCCCTCATTGCAGGCAGTTTCTTTACCATCTGAGTTGTATATTCTCTACATATATCACCATATTTTTATTTCTAGAAAATGTGACTAATCCCTTTCCCAAAATATATAGTATATTTTTATTATACATACCATAATTAAATAAATTTGCTATTTCATGCTAATAAATCAGGCCGCATAGATCATTTGTTGTCACCAACAAAGCTGAGAATTTCTGATTCTCTCAAACTTATTCCATATTAGGTGACAGAGAATGAGATACTCTTCAAACAAGCTTCTTTAATAAATATCCTGAGTCTGTCAGAATCTGTTATTCTGCTGATATTTCATAAGTAGGAGCTGAGTTTTCTTTCTTCTTCACTTCTGTGGATTCCATCAGATGAGTTGTCCTATACCCAGTCAAAACTTCTTTGACAATGACTGTTTAATCTGACCATTTGTCTCCACATATATTACAGACTCCCTGCTTATTCCAGGATGAGAAAACTGGTTGGAGCCAACAACCCCAGTATCTGTAGTTAAACAAAATAAGAGTCTGTTTCTTGATCACATAAGAGTCTAATGAAGATTGTATGGCTGTCCTGGGAAGTTCTCCTTTAGGGAGATATATAAGAAATAAGGTGCTTCCCAGGTGATTCAGTGATAAAGAATCTGCCAGCCAATGCAGGAGACACTGGATTGATCCCTGGGCCAGGAAGATACCCTGGAGGAGGAAATGGCAACCCTCTACAGTATTTTTGCCTTAATGGACACAGAAGCCTGGCAGGCTACAGTCCACGGAGTCACAAAGGGTCAGACAGGACTGAGCAACTGAGCACACATATATAAAGAATAAGACATGTAATTTTATGCATTTTTTATCTAGACTTTCAAAACAACTGCTTTGATGAGAGAGAGAAAAACTGCATGACAAAGTGAAGCATTTTATATTCAAGGCTGAGAAATCATGTCTTCATTATTCAAAATATTTCACTGCCCATAAATCTGTCACTAAGTCCAAGAATAATTGATATTTGGCCTGAGAATTTATAATTGATTTGTTTGCAGTAGACACTAATAGAGAAAGCACGTTTTTGAGCTCATAAAAATAGTTAGTTTGCCTACCCTCCCCCTGGATATATCTATTATTTCATGGATTCTTATGTTGCTACTGTGGTTGATTTTATTATTTTAATTGATCACTGAATTTGGCAGAGACATTCCACAGTAATTTATTTCCCCATTCAAACTGTATTTTCCAGTTATCTAGTACTTATTTTTAGGGTACACACAATAAAATATATCATATTGTCTGACTTTAGATATATCCCATTAACAGACAATTGAATCTAAAGCATATGAAAGTGAATACAAAGCATATTAACTACCATTATAATTATGGAAATATATAGAAGACATTAGTTGAAAAATGACAGCAAATTATATATGTGTAACTGTAACGATTTCAGTTCAGTTCAGTCGCTCAGTCATGTCTGACTCTTTGTGACCCCATGGACTGTAGCACATCAGGCTTCCCTGTCCATCACCAACTCCCAGAGGTTGTTCAAACTCATGTCCATTGAGTCGGTGGTGCCATCCAACCATCTCATCCTCTGTCATTCCCTTCTCCTCCTGACGTCAATCTTTCCCAGAACCAGGGTTTTTTCAAATGAGTCAGTTCTTCACATCAGGTGGCCAAACTATTGTAGTTTCAGCTTCAGCATCAGTTCTTCCAATGAATATTCAGAACTGATTTGCTTTAGGATTGAGTGGTTGGAGCTCCTTGCAAGTCCAAGGGACTCTCAAGAGTCTTCTCCAACACCATGATTCAAAAGCATCAATTCTTCTGCCCTCAGCTTTCTTTACAGTCCAACTATCAATACATGACTACTGGAAAAACCGTAGCTTTGACTAGACGGACCTTAGTTGGCAAAGTAACGTTTCTGCTTTTTAATATGCTATCTAAGTTGGTCATAGCTTTTCTTTCAAGGAGCAAGCATCTTTTAATTTCATGGTTGCAGTCACCATCTGCAGTGATTTTGGAGCCCAAAAAATAGACTCTCACTGTATCCATTGTTTCCCCATCTATTTGCTATGAAGTGATGGGACTGGATGTCATGATATTTGTTTTCTGAATGTTGAGTTTTAAGCCAACATTTTCACTCTCCTTTCACTTTCATCAAGAGGCTATTCAGTTCTTCTTCACCTTCTCCCATAAGGGTGGTGTCATCTGCCTATCTGAGGTTATTGATATTTCTCCCAGCAAACATGATTCAGCTTGTGCTTCATCCAGTCTGGCATTTCACATGATGTACTCTGCATATAAGTTAAATAAGCAGGGTGACAATATATAGCCTTGATGTATTCCTTTCCCAATTTGGAAGCCGTCTGTAGTTCCATGTCTGGTGTTAACTGTTGCTTCCTGACCTGAATACAGATTTCTCAGGAGGCAGGTAAGTTGGTCTGGTATTCCCATCTCTTTAAGAATTTTCCACAGTTTGTTGTGATCCACACAAAGGATTTGGCAAGGCCCATAAAGCACAAAATGGATGTTTTCTGAAACTCTCTTGCTTTTTCTATGATACAGCAGATGTTGGCAATTTGATCTCTAGCTCCTCTGCCTTTTCTAAATCCAGCTTGAACATCTGGGAGTTCACAGTTCACGTAGAGTTGAAGCTTGGCTTGGATATTTTTAGTATTACTTTGGTAGCATGTGAGATGAGTGTAATTGTGTGGTACTTTGAGCATTCTTTGGCATTGCCTTTCTTTGGGATTGGGATGAAAATTGACCTTTTCCAGTCCTGGGGCCATTGCTGAGTTTTCTAAATTTGCTGGCATATTGAGTGCAACACATTAACTGCATCATGTTTTAAGATTTGTTTAGGATAGTAGCTCATGTTTAGGATAATAGCTCAGCTTGAATTCCAACACCTCTACTAGCTTTGTTCGTAGTGATGGTTCTTAAGGCCCACTTGACTTTGCATTCCAGGATGTCTGGCACTAGGTAAGAGATCACATCATCATGGTTATTTCAGTCATGATCTTTTTTGAATAGTTCTTCTGTGTATTTTTGCCACCTCTTCTTAATATCTTCTGCTTCTGTTAGCATACCATTCTGTCCTTTATTCATGCTATCTTTGCATGAAATATTCCCTTGGACTCTAATTTTCTTGAAGAGCTCTCTAGTCTTTCCCATTCTACTTTTTCCCTCTATTTCTTTGCATTGATCACTGAGGAAGGTTTTCTTACCTCTCCTTGCTATTCTTTGTAACTCTGAATTCAAATGGGTATATTTTGCCTTTTCTCCTTTGCCTTTAGCTTCTCTTCTTTTCTCAGCTATTTTTAAGGCCTCCTGAGACAACCACTTTCTATTTTTTTAATTTCTTTTTCTTGGGGATGGTCTTGATCCTTGCCTCTTGTACAATGTCATGAACTTCCGTCCATAGTTCTTCAGGCACTCTATCAGATCTAATCCCTTGAATCTATTTCTCACTTCCACTGGGATTTGATTTAGATCATACCTGAATGGTCAAGTGGTTTCCCCTACTTTCTTCAATTTAAGTCTGACTTTTCCAATAAGGAGTTCATGATCTCAGCCACAGTTAGCTCCTGGTCTTGTTTTGGCTGACTGTATAGAGCTTCTCCATCTGTGACTGGAGAGAATATTATCAATCTTATTTCAGTGTTAAGCATCTGGTGGTAAATATTTATGTACATGCAAATACACATATTACTAATAATTGAAGCATAAACATGCCTACACCTATGTTATGGCAGAAAGTAAAGTAGAACTAAAGAGCCTCTTGATGAAAGTGAAAGATGAGTGTGAAAAAGTTGGCTTAAAATTCAACATTCAGAAAACTTCTGGTCCCATCACTTCATGGCAAATAAATGGGGAAACAATGGATACAGTGACAGACTTTATTTTGGGGGGCTCCAAAATCACTGCAAATGGTGACTGCAGCCACAGAATTAAAAAGCAC
Source organism: Bos indicus (assembly GCF_029378745.1). Lineage (NCBI taxonomy): Eukaryota > Metazoa > Chordata > Mammalia > Artiodactyla > Bovidae > Bos > Bos indicus. The sequence continues at coordinate 37,524,451 of NC_091760.1, read as the reverse complement.
TTGCTCCTTGGAAGGAAAATTATGACCAACCTAGACAGCATATTAAAAAGCAGAGACATTACTTTGCCAACAAAGGTCTGTCTAGTCAAGGCTATGGTTTTTCCAGCGGTCATGTATGGATGTGAGAATTGGAGTATAAAGAAAACTGAGTGCCGAAGAATTGATGCTTTTGAACTGTGGTGTTGGAGAAGGCTCTTATAAGTCCCTTGACCTGCAAGGAGATCCAACCAGTCCATCCTAAAGGAAATCAGTGTTAAATATTCATTGGAAGGACTGATGTTGAAGCTGAAACTCCAATACTTTGACCACCTGATGTGAAGAACTGACTCATTTGAAAAGACCCTGATGCTGGGAAAGATTGACGTCAGGAGGAGAAGGGGATGACAGAGGATGAGATGGCTGGATGGCATCACTGACTCAATGGACATGAGTAAGAGTAAACTCTAGGAGTTTTTGATGGACAGGGAGGCCTGGTTTGCTGCCATCCATGGGGTTGCAAAAAGTCGAACACAACTGAATGACTGAACTGAACTGAACTGAACTGATGTATCATGAATGCTTCTTTTGTGTTTCTTGAAAGTTTACTTGCTAAGGCAAGACTCTTGAGAAATAGCAAAAATAGAATATTGTCTACATAATTTATTTAAGATGTATATTACCTCCTCTGTGTAGGTAAAGTATCTTTGTATCTAAAATAACTCCTAATTCTTATCTCTAAAATGACTCCTAATTCTTATATTGAATTATGATTTTATTTTCCCCAAATAAGCTTTTTTTCCCCCCTGTGGAAATTTTAGTACATTAATTTATCACTCATATTTGTTAGGATGATGTACAAGGATACCCATACAGAGACATGAAGTCATGTGGATGTGGAAAGTTCAGAGAACTGATGGGAAATGTCAAGAGCACTTTATCACCCTGTGAGTTTCTAACAGTAATGCTTGAAGGTAGTACATTGGATCCATGGACATGTAAAGTGAAGATGTGAATGCAAAGATCCATATTTAATCCAATGGGTTTTGATATGACTGAGATTGGTAATGTGGGTGTTCAAATTAATGACTGCATTAGTTCTTACCTTTATCTTTTCTGTATGTATTTTCACTTTCCTACAAAAAGATGTATATACCACATGCACACAGCAAAATTCCCAGTATGTTAATATGAGTTGCTAAGGCAAAAAAAGAACTCAAGGCAATAGATCACATATTGATGCTTTATTGGGGAAAGCACAGAGGAAATAAGTTACAGACAGTGGAAGTGAGACAAAGAAAAAGGAAAATCTAAGTTTTAACTGTGTTGGATCACAATAAACTGTGGAAAATTCTGAAAGAGATTGGAATACCAGACCACCTGACCTGCTTCTTGAGAAACCTGTATGCAGTTCAGGAAGCAACAGTTAGAACTGGACATAGAACAACAGACTGGTTCCAAATACAAAAAGGAGTATGTCAAGACTGTATGTTGTCACCCTGCTTATTTAACTTATATTCAGAGTACATCATGAAAAACACTGGGCTGGAAGAAGCACAAGCCGGAATCAAGATTGCTGGGAGAAATATCAATAACCTCAGATATGCAGATGACACCACCCTTATGGTAGAAATTGAAGAAGAACTAAAGAGCCTCTTGATGAAGGTGAAAGAGGAGAGTGAAAAAGTTGGCTTAAAGCTCAGCATTCAGAAAACTAAAATCATAGCATCTGGTACCATCACTTCATGGCAAATAGATGGGGAAACAGTGGCTGACTTTATTTTTATGGGCTCCAAAATCACTGCAGATGGTGATTGCAGCCATGAAATTAAAAGACGCTTACTCCTTGGAAGGAAAGTTATGACCAACCTAGATAGCATATTCAAAAGCACAGACATTACTTTGCCAACAAAGGTCCATCTAGTCAAGGCTATGGTTTTTCTGGTAGTCATGTATGGATGTGAGAGTTGGACGATAAAGAAAGCTGAACGCTGAAGAATTGATGCTTTTAAACTGTGGTGTTGGAGAAGACTCTTGAGAGTCCCTTGGACTACAAGGAGATCCAACCAGTGCATCCTAAAGGAGATCAGTCCTGATTGTTCATTGGAAGGACTGATGTTGAAGCTGAAACTCTAATACTTTGGCCACCTGACTCATTTGAAAAGACCCTGATGCTGGAAAGATTGAGGGCAGAAGGAGAAGGGGACAGCAGAAGATAAAATGGTTGGATGGCATCACTGACTTGATGGACATGAGTTTGGGTAGACTCCGGGAGTTTGATGGGCAGGGAGGCCTGGCGTGCTGCAGTTCTTGGGGTCGCAAAGAGTCGGACACGACTGAGCAACTGAACTGAGTTTTGTATTTGGACATTGCTTTACTCAGAAATACATCTGGCTATTTAGTCAATGAGGGTGTCTCCTGAGAGGATTTCGGAGAACTCCAGCCTCCAGAAAGAGTTCATTCATGAAACGGAAAGGTCAAAAATTGATCTGCTGAGTGTTTCTCTTATAAGTCTCTCATTGAGCCTAAGTTTGCTGCATTTCTGAGTTTTATAATGGCTAATTTGACCAGAGCTGCATGTATCCAACAGGGGCAGAGTCTGCAGCTGCCATCAACCCACAGCGGTGGGTGCAAAGGCCCGGCAGTGCCACCCACCTACTTTGGGAAGGCAGATAAAAGGGACAAGCCGGGAGAAAAAAGTGACTGTGGTGGCAGCCACAACTTTCTAACCATAAGAAGAGCACTGCTGACATCTGAGATCACTTTGGCCAAAGAACTGTTGGGAGACAATTCTCCATGGATTTCTCTCTCTCTTGCCTGGTTTGAGCCTTTGGAGTTAAAGCACATTTGAAAAATAATCATGCCTTGGAAGCTAGTCTCTCCCTAAAGATAGAGACCCCAGAATATCTTAGGAAAACAAACCACCTGCCCCACCTCGGAAGCATTTCGTTATATTCAAAGGCAAAGGATAATCAATTTCTCTGGAGAGAAGGATGGGCAGGTGAGCCCGTACATATGAAAGCTTCTGGCTTCTAACCGTGGGTTTCCTTTCCTGTGATACCACAGGGCCCTGCAAGTGCAGCTGAACTCCTGACCTCCTCGAATTGCCCTGTGGGAATGAGGATGGCATGAGGAAGGGATGTGACTATTACTCTGGCTGCTGCCTTTTGCTGTAAAACGTTGTCTGTGTCTCCGACCCAGGTGTCGCTATTTTGTTTTTGTCAATATGTGCATGTGAATCTGTAGCAGGCTTACTTACTAGGTTGCAAACGGGGTAAAATCTCAAAACCTTAACTGTCCCTAACTCAGCAAGAATGAGGAGCTTGAGCCCAAGGCCTCAAGGAATCAGCGTTTGTGTGTAAACCTAGACCAGTTCAGTTGACTGGATCAGGTTGTGCTCACAATAAAATTATAATTTAAATTCAACACATTATGATTACAATTAAAACACATTGGCCTCACTTTCCTTTCTTTCCCTTTGCCCTTCAGCCCTGCTGCTTGTACCCTGTGCCTTCTCCAGCCCTTGTCACAGGCCAGCACTTAGTATGTGTGCAACCTTGTAAAATGGGTTTGTATGCCTGTGTTTTATAATTAAAATTAAAGTCGAATCTATACACTAATTGTATAGTGATTGTGTATTTACTTGGGTCTTTTTTTGTGTGATTCTGTGTTCTGTAATATTATGGGTCTTGTCTATTCAACACAATTTATTAGATATCGCTGTAAAGACCCATGCTATGCATTATGTGCTATTAAAAAATGGAAAACAAAAAAAATCAATATGTACTAGTAGATATGATGTGCATTGTTCTGTTTGTTCTATATGAGAATCATTTTATTCTTAAGCCTTCAATAGTAGAAGTGTTATTATTTACATTTTTAAGGAAGGGAAACCTGAGTATCATAGGATTTAAGCAAATTGCTCAGGGGCCAATGGTGAATAAAAGAAAATGTCTTAATTTGAACCCAATATCGCTTAGATGTAACCTATGTACATTTTGTTATTTTAATTCTGTGATTTTAAAATTTAAGGGAAGATAATGAGATATTTCTACAAATATCTATAATACATTTACACTCACAAAAGGTTATTTTGGGAGATTCTGAAGTCTCAGAATTTGCACCTCTGCTCACCCTGACACTCTCCACAGGCATCTCATCAACACATACAGGTTCATTTGTCATCCATCAGCCAACAACTTCCTAATGTGCACATCAGTCCAAAACTCTCTTCTAAACACATGCATTTGATCTGTTTGAAAGTCAATGCAGAGCTCATAGAGTATAAATCAAAACACTAAAAAAGATCTGTAATTTTCTAAAAGATTGCTTACTTGCCTACCTATTACAGGCTTCTCTCACAACTTTCTCATTCATGCTTTTCAAAATTCTACAGATTTCTAAACTGTGTTATATTGCTTTCCAACACTGGTTACCAAGCAAGAAATTGATCCATTCTGTCTATATCCCCCATTGCCATCAGCCCCCACCACTCCCCACACACACAGTACGCATACACATAACTGCTGCTGCTGCTGCTGCTAAGTTGCTTCAGTCGTGTCTGACTCTGTGCGACCCCATAGACGGCAGCCCACCAGGCTCCCTTGTCCCTGGGATTCTCCAGGCAAGAACACTGAAGTGGGTTGCCACTTTCTTCTCTAATGCATGAAACTGAAAAGTGAAAGTGAAGTCGCTCAGTCGTGTCCGACTCTTCGGACCCCATGGACTGCAGCCTACCAGGCTCCTCCGTCCATGGGATTTTCCAGGCAAGAGTACTGGAGTGGGGTGCCATTGCCTTCTCCATACACATAACTTCATGTGGTTAAATCTTATTCTCAGACTTCAATTCCAACATCACATTCTTACAGGATCTCCCACTGATACATCCAATGCTAAACCAGATTCCCTTGTTATGGCAAGATAAGAGCATCAGTGAATTTTTTCAGAGTACTAGCTAGTTTTTATGTTTGAGCATTATTTCTTCATAATAGTCATAATGGAATGTAAGCTAATGAGGATTGAGACTTACCTTTTTTGCTTTTTATTCTATGCCTTACACTTATCACAGGCTTGACACGTGCAATAATACTTGAATAAATGAAAAAATGAATAACTGATTAAAATAAGGAAAGAATGATACAAAATACAATAAGTAAAAGAGATTTTACTTCTGACTTAAGTGCTTAGAAAAAGTTTTATGGAAAAGGTGATAATATCTTTTTAAAAGATGCTGAGAATTTTGACAGACAGAGATAGATGAAGTGCATTTCAGTTTGATCAAAGTCTGGTTGGGAAAAAAGCCTAAAAGTATTATAACAAAGCAGTGAGAGATTAGTTTAGGAACTATTATTAAATGAACCCCATACATATTCCACTCCCTTTCGGGTAATACTGAAAATCTAACCTCAGGAAGGGAGGAAAGCTTAACTCTATTATCTAGCAATTGAACTGAAAATAATGCTCATTAACTTAAGATGAATGAATCTACTAGTAATTTAGACATAGTTATTTATCAAACTGATATCCAGTTTTTAGAGAACCAGGAAAAGAAACAGAATACATATGACTTGAAATAGATTCTGATGTCATCTAGTACTGCTTTTTAATTGGATGGACAAGGATGAGATCTAGCTTGAAGAGACATGTACTAATTTGCAAAATAAATAATAAAGTTATAAATAGAATTCAGGTCTCCATGTGAGTTAATTGCCATTGAGGGTAAATATTCTGTGAATAAAACACAGCATTCTATTTCCATAATCATGAGTATTATTAATTTTATTTAAATGAAGGCTAGAAGAAAAATGAACTGATTGCTTAAGTGTAATGGATTTAGTCAAATATTATTCAGAGAGGTAACGATACACATATAGAGAATATAGATATATGAGTATACTTGATATAATATTTATAATAATTATTTCTGTACCCCTTTTGATAGGTATGTTATTAACTATTTAAAGTATAAAAACATCTACATTATAAAATTATAACTATTTAAATGACACACTATTCAACTAGTTAATTTTTTTTTTAAGTTAAGATTCACTTGGTATTCTTGTTCGGACCTACTTTTTTTCTTTGACAGTTTTTCTCTTGTATAATAAAAGATAGTCCAAATAAAATAGAATCTACCTTTGTCCTCCCACACTTAATGATAGTTTGAGGTTTTTTTACCAGTTAAATATAATCTGAGAGTAAATGCTATATAGATTTCTAGATATTTTGAAAATCTCCTTCTACTTCAAATTTAGTATTGTGTGCATTCCTCCCTTCACTGTGTCCATTCTATTCACCCACCCCCTAGTGTATAATTGAGTTAGAGGAGATATGACAGGGGAAGGGACAGGCATCTCTTCACCTCTTGTGAGTGTAATGACCCCTTTCATTTGGTTTTATTATAATTGTGCCACCCCAGGCACTGATTTTCGGATCTTTCCCAAGTTATACCAACATCAATTTCTGGGCACATTGATGCCTTATCTCAGCTGGCAAATCTCTGCATTTCAGGCTTCTGTTTATTGAAATATCTATGGTATTCCTTTCTCTAGGTGTGTGATCATACCATCATGATTATCTGGGTCGTGAAGATCTTTTTTGTACAGTTCTTCTGTGTGTTCTTGCCACCTCTTCTTAATATCCTCTGCTTCTGTTAGGTTCATACCATTTCTGTCCTTTATCAAGACCATCTTTGCATGAAATGTTCCCTTGGTATAACTAATTTTCTTGAAGAGATCTCCTGTCTTTCCCATTCTGTTCTTTTCCTCTATTTCTTTGCATTGATCACTGAGGAAGGCTTTCTTATCTCTTCTTGCTATTCTTTGGAACTCTGCATTCAGATGCTTATATCTTTCCTTTTCTCCTTTGCTTTTCGCTTCTCTTCTTTTCACAGCTATTTGTAAGGCCTCCTCAGACAGCCATTTTGCTTTTTGCATTTCTTTTCTGTGGGGATGGTCTTGATCCCTGTCTCCTGTACTATGTCATGAACCTCCGTCCATAGTTCATCAGGCACTCTATCTATCAGATGTAGTCCCTTAAATCTATTTCTCACTTCCACTGTATAATCATAAGGGATTTGATTTAAGTCATACCTGAATGGTCTAGTAGTTTTCCCTACTTTCTTCAATTTAAGTCTGAATCATGATGGTATGATCACTTACCTAGAGCCAGACATCCTGGAATGTTAAGTCAAGTGGGCCTTAGAAAGCATCACTACAAACAAAGCTAATGGAGGTGATGGAATTCCAGTGGAGCTATTTCAAAACCTGAAAGATGATGTTGAGAAAGTGCTGCACTCAGTATGCCAGCAAATTTGGAAAACTCAGCAGTGGCCACAGGACTGGAAAAGGTCGGTTTACATTCCAATCCCAAAGAAAGGCAATGCCAAAGATTGCTCAAACTACCGCACAATTGCACTCATCTCACATGCTAGCAAAATAATGCTCAAAATTCTCCAAGCCAGGCCTCAGCAATATGTGAACCATGAACTTCCAGATGTTCAAGCTGGTTTTAGAAAAGGCAGAGGAACCAGAGATCAAATTGCCAACATCTGCTGGATCATAGACAAAGCAAGAGAGTTCCAGAAAAACATCTATTTCTGCTTTATTGACTATGCCAAAGCCTTTGACTGTGTGGATCACAATAAACTGTGGAAAATTCTGAAAGAGATGGGAATAGCAGACCACCTGACCTGCCTCTTGAGAAACCTATATGAAGGTCAGGAAGCAACAGTTAGAACTGGACATGGAACAACAAACTGGTTCCAAATAGGAAAAGGAGTACGTCAAGGCTGTATATTGTCACCCTGCTTATTTAACTTATATGCAGAGTACATCATGAGAAATACTGGGCTGGAAGAAGCACAAGCTGGAATCAAGATTGCTGGGAGAAACATCAGTAACCTCAGATATGCAGATGACACCACTCTTATGGCAGACAGTGAAGAGGAACTAAAAAGCCTCTTGATGAAAGTGAAAGAGGAGAGTGAAAAAGTTGGCTTAAAGCTCAAAATTCAGAAAACGAAGATCATGGCATCTGGTCCTATCACTTCATGGGAAATAGATGGGGAAACAGTGGAAACAGTGTTAGACTTTATTTTTTGGGGTTCCAACATCACTGCAGATGGTGACTGCAGCCATGAAATTAAAAAGATGCTTACTCCTTGGAAGGAAAGTTATGTCCAACCTAGATAACATATTGAAAAGCACAGACATTACTTTGCCAACAAAGGTCCATTTAGTCAAGGCTATGGTTTTTCCAGTGGTCATGCATGGATGTGAGTTGGACTGTTAAGAAAGCTGAGCGATGAAGAATTGATGCTTTTGAACTGTGGTGTTGGAGAAGACTCCTGAGAATCCCCTGGACTTCAAGGAGATCCAACCAGTCCATTCTGAAGATCAGCCCTGGGTGTTCTTTGGAGGGAATAATGCTGAAACTGAAGCTCCAGTACTTTGGCCACCTCATGTGAAGAATTAACTCATTGGAAAATATTCTGATGCTGGGAGGGATTGGGGGCAGGAGGAAAGGGGGACGAGAGCGGATGAGATGGCTGGATGGCATCACCGACTTGATGGACGTGAGTTTGAGTGAACTCCGGGAGTTGGTGATGGACAGGGAGGCCTGGCCTGCGGCGATTCATGGGGTCACAAAGAGTCGAACACAACTAAGTGACTGAACTGAACTGATTCCTTTCTCTCACCAGAGGTATTCAGATTAAGGATAAATATAAAAGAAACTATTAATTAGCATCTTTCTAAAAAGAAGGCCATTTTGTGCTTCTTTTTACTTCTCTGATATATACCATTCTTTCTCCCACTGCTTTTTTTTTTAATTTCCGTGACTGTTTATGTAAAAGTCATATGTGTTTATATAGATTATAACAAGAGATAAATATCTTCTGGATTTTTTAAAATTCATTCTAACATTTAAGAATATGTTCTATCAGTTGAGCACAGTTCTTTCTTTTATCAGACTCAGTATTAGAAATGGTATTTATCAGTTACTAAATCACTAATGTGCAGTGTAGGCATTTAAGTATAAAAAAAGAAGTGTGCTGAGACATAATGATCACAAAGGCATCTCCAACTCAGTAAAATGATAGGTCACTATTGCCTGAAAGGAAGATGGTTTTTCTCTCTTATGTGGGAGGAAAGAAAATTTGCCTTTCCTATTTTGTTTAAACGAAATATCTACGAGACTCTGTAGAGCTTCTTCCCTGGATATGTAAATCAATATTTCCCAAAGGCAATGGTTAGGGAACAAATTCATGTAAATAAAAGAACTATTTGACAGGTAATTCTGCTTTAGTTATCCGTGATTTGGTTTGTCACTCCATTGATCTACTCAGCTGCAGAGACTTTAGTTGTTCAGATGAATGACTGAGTTTTAGAGGAGTCCGTAGACACATTACTGCTTTCTAAACTGTAAAGAAAAATGTACATCATTTACTTCTCCCAGGTAAATTTAATGAATACTTTCTTACTCTAGGTTCAGATTATTCACCTAACAGTGGAGAAGTCCAAAGTTCAGTAAGGAACTTACTTAGTTCTTGACTAATAAAGTAATGTTTAAATAACCTTTTCTTTCCATTTTGAGTTTATATAAACAGTACTTACCAATTTAGGTACCCCAGAAGGAAATTACATATTTTGTAAGTAAGCACACTTCTAAGTTGATACACAATTAGTATCTGTACTTTCCTTTCTCAGTAAAAAGTACCAGATAATTAATTTGGGCTTAAATATGCAATATTTTCATTACTCATTCTAATCCACTTTAGGTGCTAATTTGGAAAATAGACCATATTAACCTACTCCACAGAGATAATTGCTGAATGTACTCCAAGAGTTTGAAATTACCCCATTATGTACATTTATATTTTCTTATTTCCATTTGAGTCAAAGAAAGGTAAAATGTTAAGTAGGGTGGACTAATTATTCCAGAACATTTAAAAAGATTTTTCTTTGCACTTAGTCGAATGTCCTACACATAATGCAATAACAGATTCCTACTGCTGACTTTGATTATTATAATCATGCTGAATAGTGAGGTATTTCTAAAACATTTCTAGAAAATAGTGGCATAAAGGAAGGTATAGATAAAAATAAATCATGACTCAAAAGGTTATCCTGCTAGTAAATTACCATATAATAGGTATTTATTCAAAGGTGCAAATTGTTTCTTTTTTCTAACTTTCAGTGGCTCCTGTCATAATCCAATATATTTATCAATTCTTTGCCTTTTCTAGTTAACATTTTATGTTTTTATCTTATTATAATATTTACAGTTAAAACAGCATTCAATTCAGATTGATATGTTTTTCACTAAAACATATTTGCAATGGTTTTTTACTTTTGATTTTTAAAACAAGCTTTCTCACAATGTGAAAAAGACCGCAGACCCCAGGGATACAAGCAATAAAACAATTAACTTTCTCATTAACAAGTTTCACAGGGCATGTGAGTTAAAAAACTACAGTAATAACAAGTCCTTATTTCTGAAATGTTAAGTCACACTGTGTTGCCTGTCATTTCAAGTTATAACCCATCCTAAATTCACAGAATCTCAGACATGGCCTGCAAACTGAAAATAAAAAAATGGTTTTGAGAAAGCAAATTAAACTTTAGATGCCTAAGCAATCAGAGTGCTTAGATTCTAAGCAGTAAAACCTAAACTATAGGATAAATAGTTTATATTAGAAATTTTTCAATCAAGTTATATTAGAATCTAAATTTAGGAAGAATAGTATAGAAATCAACAGTTGTCTCTAACTCAAGTTCATCTTAGTGCAGTTATTGTATTTTTAAAATTGTATGAAATAGGAAGGGGAGAAGAAATTGGCATCCCGTGCAGAATGAGAGTAGGGGTAGCTGGAAGCAAAACCCTGAAATCTAAGGTAAATTTGATTAGCAATTGATGATGTAATTGCAGGAAAATTTCAGAGGGAGTAGATGGCAGTCAAAGAAATGCAAATCATCACATATGGTTACAAGTTGAAAGGTAAGAATCAGAAAAGCAGAAGTATATTAAAAAATGCAAGTTTTTTATTAAATGAAGTTACTTAAAATTAAGAGAACAACTAATATTTAAACTGAAATGTTTATTGATTATTTTCTATGTAACAATGCTGGAAATAACAATGAATAAGTCAGGATTTTTGCCTTAAAAACTTCTCAAAATTTAACAGATGACTAACATCTATATGCATCTTTAAAATTCAGCAAAAGAGTGCAGTTCTACTGCTTCTTGTGTTGGCTAACTAGATTCATTAGCAACAACTACCTTACTAAAGGCAATTGGAAAACCTAATGTTTAAAAATAATGTACTTGGAGAACTAAAAAGGCAGAAGAAAATAACAGGACCATTACCCAAAGCAACAGAAAATCAGAGATGCGACTAGCATTTGGAGCTAATTTACCCTTAAAATGTCTTGTAATTCCAAATAAGTGTTTGGGAGTTTGGTGAGTTCAGAGATTGTAAAGTAGAGTAATAAACCCTCCTGTTTTAGATGGGAATAAAATGAGCTGAGGGGGGAAAAAAAAGATACTTGCAGGACTGTATCTCAGCTTTAAGTCATTATTTTTGATCTCAAATTATTTCTCTAGTCAAAAAAGAGAGAAATAGAAAATGTTAAAAGAGCTATAAAAAATGGAGTTATCAAATACAGTATTTAGCTAGTCCTGACATATTCAAGGAGATAAATAACACTGGAAATTTTAGCAGAAAAGTGGAAAACATGAAAATGAAACAAACAGAAATCATAGAAGTGAAAAATATAGTGAATCAAAACCTTAATGGATGCACTTAATAACTGATTAAACAGAGCTGAAGAAAAAATTAGTAAACACTATTCAAAGAAAGAAAATGTCCAGAATGAAACACAAAGAAATAGAAGGGGAAATTGCAAAACAGAAAGTAAGAAACACAGGAAGAGAGTAAAGAAAGAAAATTACATAAAAATAAAATCTCAAAAATAAAAGGGAAAGAGAAATACAGAAATTATTTAAAGAAATGATGGCTGGGTATTTTTCAAAGTGATAGAAGACATCAAGCTCCAGATTCAAAAAGTGAAACACACCTGAAGCAGGATTAACAGAAAGCTACATCCTGGCATATGATAGTAAATTTGATGAGAATCACAGTGAAGTTTGTGAAGAAAAATATATTTTTATGCATGTTATAGCATAAAAGAAATTATGTGAACAGACGTTCACAGGACTAACAATAGAAATAGATCCAGTTATAGTCAGAGATTTTAATATGCCTCTCTGTTACTGACAGAGCAAAATGGCTAAAGAAGGACTATTTTATAATTTGCTCATATGACTAGCAGTCATGCCAACAAATATTTAGTGAAGGAACTAACCTAGATAAATTATTAATAGCTACCAGAGATTAATTAAAATTTGGGCAAAGATTATTTTAAAATATGTATGTCTCATTTTTATTTTATTAATCTATCGGTTTCTATCATTCACCTCTATATATTACTATTCCTACTTCCATTTTTATTGATTTTCTTTGAAAATACATTGCTGCCCTCTTCTAGACTACTCCTCATCTAAAAATCTTTCTCATTTTCATCATCATCATCTTGAAAGAATTGTTGTGAAGGACTACTATCAATTCTCTCCCATCAACTTGCTTACAGTCAACTCTACCTCACCACATTTCAATGACATCACTTGATTTTCCAAAAGTACATCTCTGGTTTCACTTTTGGCTCACAACTTAGCCAAGATCCCCTTGCTCTTTATCCCATCTGTGACAGCAACCTTCATTAATTTTGTTAATACCCAAATCTTGAAAAAGTACGAATCAGATTTCAATGTTCTCTATCATTTTGGATCATGAAATACACTTGTGGTTTCTAATCTTGGATTATAGCTGATTCCTTATGGAGTGAGCACATCTTTTAAAAGAAAAAATTCAGATGTACAAAAAGAACAGCTTAATTTTTATATAGCAATGTTTATTTAAAGCCTAATTTTGGTTCTAAAAATTAACCTTACTTTAAGTATATGTATCATTTTGGGCTTCAACTAATGTTTTTCACTGATTTCCTTCTTATCTCTAGAGTGTCATTTAAATTCCTCCTGTCTTATGTGAAAGTGAAAGTATTAGTTGCTCAGTTGTCTGACTCTTTTTTTTTTTTAGTTTTATTTCAGTTTTATTGAGGTATAATTGACAATTACAATTTATCTCCATTTCCCCCACTTCTGAGCCCCTGGGTACCACCATTCTACTCTGTTACTATAAGCCTGATCTTTTTTTTTTTTTTTTTTTAACATTCCACTAGTAAGTGATATCATGCAGTATTTGTCTTTCTCTGCCTGGCTTATTTCACTATGCATAATTTTTTTTTAATGCTTTATACTTTTATTTTTTTTTCCCATGGGTTTTTCTATTTTTTTAATTTAAATTTATTTATTTTAATTGGAGGTTAATTACTTTACAATATTGTATTGGTTTTGCCATGCATCAACATGAATCCGCCACGGGTGTACACATGTTCCCCATCCTGAACTCGCCTCCCACCTCCCTCCCCGTACCATCCCTCTGGGTCATCCCAGTGCACCAGCCCCAGGCATCCTGTATCCTGCATGGAACCTGGACTGGCGATTAGTTTCTTATATGATATTATACATGTTTCAATGCCATTCTCCCAAATCACCCTACCCTCTCCCTCTCCCACAGAGTCCAAAAGACTGTTCTATACATCTGTGTCTCTTTTGCTGTCTTGCATACAGGGTTATCCTTACCATCTTTCTAAATTCCATATATACACGTTAGTATACTGTATTGGTATTTTTCTTTCTGGCTTACTTCACTCTGTATAGTAGGCTCCGGTTTCATCTGACTTTTTGCAACCCTATGGACTGTAGCCCACCAGGCTCCTCTGTCCATGGATTTCTCCAGGCAAGAATAGTGGAGTAAATAGCCATTCCCTTTTCCAGGGGATCTTCCCATCCCAGGAATTGAAGTCGGGTTTCCTGCATTGCAGGCAGATTATTTACCATCTGAGCCGCCCTAAGGTTTATGTATCCACTCTGAATCTTAGAAAGGTAAAACCACAAGATTGAACATTTGCTTATCCTGGTATCCCTTGAGGTGAATAATCCCATCAGTGCCTTGAACATCTGAAGAGTCTAATTATTTGTCTTAATCATAGCACTACATTAATATCTGCTAAAACCTAACAATCAAGCTAAAACCTAAATATCAAGCCAATTTTGGAAGAATTGTTACCCTTCACACTTGCTGGAAGTTTCTCTTCAAACTTCGCCTTTCTCAAGGTAAGAGAAAATGTGACCGCTTTCTCATAATACCCCAGTGACACGTGATTCTTGGAAGGGATGCCTCTCTTATACCTACAGAGGCTTCTACATGTATAACTTATCCTATTGCATATCAGAACTCTGCTGGTACAAAGGAACATCTAAAATCTTGTGACATTAGGATACTAATGGAAACTGCCTATGAGTTTCCTCCACTCTCAGATTCATCCCAAGGCATTTGGATAGTTCCTCCATCACATCCTCTCCCTGCAATTAGTTCCTTCCCAGAGCCCAAGTTTCTAAGCCTTTCTCTTCTCCCTTTCATGGGATCTTTACTTAGTTCATGGTGGAAAAACTGGCACCTACATTGGTATTCATTCTTCCCACATCTGTATTTACTTTATAGATATTGGGTCCTACATAGTTCAAAGATCCTTCTAGTGAAGGCTATAGTTTTTTTAGTAGTCATGTATGGATATGAAAGTTGGACTGTGAAGAAAGCTGAGTGCCGAAGAATTGATGCTTTTGAACTGTGGTGTTGGAGAAGACTCTTGAGAGTCCCTTGGACTGCAAGGAGATCCAACCAGTCCATTCTAAAGGAGATCAGTCCTGGGTGTTCACTGGAAGGACTGATGTTGAAGCTGAAACTCCAATACTTTAGCCACCTTATGCAAAGAACTGATTCATTTGAAAAGACCCTGATGCTGGGAAAGATTCAAGGGAGGAGGAGAAGGGGATGACAGAGGATGAGATGGTTGGATGGCATTACCAACTCAATGGACAGGAGTTCAAGTAAACTCCGGGAGTTGGTGATGGACAGGGAGGCCTGGCGTGCTGCAGTCCACGGGGTCACAAAGAGTCGGACAGGACTGAGCAACTGAACTGAACTGAACATATTTCAAAATATTTTGTAGCAAAAAAAAAGTTTGAAAAATCAGTCTTTCAAATGATATCTTTACAGTGACTTTCTGAAGACAATTTCTGAGGCCAAAAGCCAGGAATTTAACACCTCTTTCTTTGTTATTCAACTATTCAACTTCTGTTGCTTTAAGTTGATATTTCTGGACTCACATAACTGTTTCCGAAAATGGGGAGACAGGGTGGAAGCAAATCAGAATGCCAGTAATGAAAAACACATTGATGAATATCAAAATATTGCTCCAGTGTACATGTTTTATTAAAGATAGGATTGTTCTCTACTGCTTTTATGATTTTGTTCTTGCTTTTGGTATGGGTGAAAGTAGGCAATAAAATAAAAATGTTTTTATTTCAGTGTCTTTAGCCACAAGTCCCATTGGTTTGGATGTACTCAGATGTCTCTGCCAATTGAAAATACTTCTCATCACACAGGCAGTACCTTCCAGCTACTGCCCTAGTTCCTTTTGTTTACTGCCAGATTTCTCCAGGGAATCTTCAACACTTTGAGTTCATGCCTTCACTGCCCTTATCATTTGAAAGAAAATATTTACCTTAAGAGCAATGTTAAATAGATAAAGTGCTTAACACTGCAAAATTAAATAATTCCAAAATGACCTATTTCAGTCTGTGTGGTCTGGTTACTATCTACATCTCTAGTTGTATTTCATATCATATTTCCTCTTGTGTGAAATGTCCAGTCACACAGCCTCCTTTACCTTTTAAATTTCCTTCCTACACTTGGCCTGTGCACACCCAAGTTCCTCTGTCTAATATGCTCTTTCTTTCCCTGCTTCTCTAATTTAGTAGTAGCTAAATTGACACTCATTTATGGAAGCTTTTTCTAATATGTGAGAGTGAAGTCTCTCAGTCATGTCCGACTCTTTGTGACCACATGGATTGTTGCCTACGACGCTCCGCCATCTATGGGATTTTCCAGGCAAGAATACTGGAGTGGGTTGCCATTTCCCTTCTCCAGAGGATCTTCCCGACCCAGGGATCAAACCCAGGTCTCCTGCATTGTAGGCAGACGCTTTACCGTCTGAGCCACCACAGAAGCCTTGCATCTCTTAAAACCATGTCCCTCTTTAACATCACGATCACAGACAGTGTCAATTTTACATACTTTTGTAATTATTTAATTAAGGTCAAGCACCCTTCAGTTCAGTTCAGTAGCTCAGTCATGTTCCTCTCTTTGCAACCCCATGGACTAAAGTACACCAGGCTTCCCAGTCCATCACCAAACCCAGAGTTTACTCAAACTCATGTCCATTGAGTCGGTGATGCCATCCAACCATCTTATCCTCTGTAGTCCCCTTCTCCTCCCATTTTCAATCTTTTCCAGCATCAGGGTCTTTTCAAATGAGTCAGCTCTTTGCATGAGGTGGCCAAAGTATTGGAATTTCAGCTTCAACAGCAGTCCTTCCAATGAACACCCAGGACTGATCTTTAAGATGAACTGGTTGGATCTCCTTGCAGTCCAAGGGACTCTCAAGAGTCTTCTCCAACACCACAGTTCAAAAGCAGCAATTCTTCAGTGCTCAGCTTTCTTTATAGTCCAACTCTCACATCCATACATGACTATTGGAAAAAACAGCTTGACTAGATGGACCTTTGTTGGCAAAGTAATGTCTCTGCTGTTTAATAAGCTGTCTAGATTGGTCATAGCTTTTCTTTCAAGTTGTAAGCATCTTTTAATTTCATGGTTGCAGTCACCATCTGCAGTGATTTTGGAGCCAAAAAAAATAAAGTCAGCCACTGTTTCCACTGTTTCCCCATCTATTTGCCATGAAATGATGGGACTGGATGCCATGATCTTCGTTTTCTGAATGTTGACCTTTAAGCCAACTTTTTCAGTCTCCTCTTTCACTTTCAAGAGGCTCTTTAGTTCTTCTCTTTCTGCCATAAGGGTGGTGCCATCTGCCTATCTGAGGTTATTGATATTTCTCCCAGCAATCTTGATTCCAGCTTGTGTTTCATCCAGCCTAGCATTTCTCATGATGTACTCTACATATAAGTTAAATAAGCAGGGTGACAATATACAGCCTTGACATACTCCTTTTCCTGTTTGGAAGCAGTCTGTTGTTGCATATCCAGTTCTAACTGTTGCTTCCTGACCTGCATACAGATTTCTCAAGAGGCAGGTTGGGTGGTCTGCTATTCCCATCTCTTTCAGAATTTTCCAGTTTGTTTGTGATCCACACAGTCAAAGGCTTTGCCATAGTCAATAAAGCAAAAATAGATGTTTTTCTGGAACTCTCTTGCTTTTTCAATAATCCAACAGATGTTGGCAGTTTGATCTCTGATTCCTCTGCCTTTTCTAAAACCAGCTTGAACACCTGGAAGTTCATGGTTCACATAGTGCTGAAGCCTGCCTTGGAGAACTTTGAGCATTACTTTACTAGCGTGTGAGATGAGGGCAATTGTGTAGTAGTTTGAGCATTCTTTGGCGTTGCCTTTCTTTGGGATTGGAATGAAAACTGACCTTTTCCAGTCCTGTGGCCACTGCTGAGTTTTTCAAATTTGCTGGCATATTGAGTACAGCACTTTCACAGCATCATCTTTTAGGATTTGAAATAGCTCAACTGGAAACCCATCACTTCCACCAGCTTTGTTTGTAATGATGCTTCCTAAGGCCCACTTGACTGTGCATTCCAGGATATTTGGCTCTAGGTGATTATCATGATCATCATGATTATCTGGCACCCTTACTAGCCCAAGAAACATATCTGGTACTTGTCCTGTTTTATTTCTGGAAATCGGTGTGGTTATTGCTTTATTATGGACACTCAGTAAATGTGTTGAAAGGAAGAATCTTTCCTTTCTAAGAAGTCCTTTGAGAAATAGTCCCCTGCCATAATAAAGAGATTGTTCAGTGCATCACAGATATTATTTCTCTTGCATATTACATATTGTATATTTTTCAACAACATACATCTAAAACTTGCAATATCAAAAATCATTGCTACTTTATTTTATCATTCTTTGTGGCAATTTTGCACTTCCCTCTTCACAATGTTATAAATCCAAGGCATGAAAAGAGAAACTGTTTGACTATCAGGTCTAATGGGAAACATCAAATCTCTTCAATACAGTCCAAGTTAACAAACCACTGCAGAACAATGGAAAACATCACAGCCCTCTATGGTGAATAGTTTACAGAATTAATTTTATGTTAAAATGAACAGATACACTGAGCAATCACTGTCAAAGATTTTATGATAAAATAAGAGTGTTCAAAAACCACATAAAGTTCTACTTACTCTTGTCTCATCATTTATTTAATTTCTACTGGTGTTGAATATTTAGATCATTCCTTAGCTTTTGTTAATGTTAATGATAGCTGGATTAAATATGTATGTATAACTAGTACACTGTACTACTAGTACTCACTGAGGGTAATAAAAACCAGCTGTATTGTGTTTTCACTCTCCCTCTATAACCATTTAGTGGTAAAAGTTCATGACTTTTCCAATCACTTTTATGGAAGAGCAAGTCCTATTGCAACTTAAATTGCTCTATGGATTCTCAATTCAGTAATTAAATGCATCTAGCCTCAGGTAATAATAGAAACTTTGAGTTTCATTCAAAGATAAACATTCTCTTCAGCTTTTTCAGACCTTGCCTATTATAAATGGGCCTCGTGACTTCAGGAATAGAAGGTAGTTGCCTTTTTCTTTTTTCTCCACCTCCTCCTTCTCTGAATGAATTCTGTGGAGTTCTTTGGTTCACTTGTTTGCTTCTTTGTTTTGTCCTGTTTTGTTTATTTCTCCTTTGGGGTAGAAGCAGATAAAGAACAGGTGAGGAAAATAAGACATTTTTCATGGGCTTGGCATTTTTGTAAACTAACTTGTTACTTTCAAGACCTGGTGGATATTTGAAGGCTACACTTTTGTGAATATTTTTCTAAACTTACCAGAGACCACCACTGAGAAATCTCCACTGCATTTTGCGTAATATGTCTTCCTATTGTTTCTTATTTATTATGTACTCCTTTGAATATGGCCAATACCCCTCCAGCTTCCAAAAGGTGAGATCTCAGTACTTGTTGAGGATGTAGTACTGGATAAGATCCAGTATCACCCTTAACAGTTTATTTCTCATGGCCCATTTATGGATCACAGCAATTAATTATTTTACCACTTCTTTATTTGATTACTACTGATTGTAAATATATAGTTTAAACATTTGTTTTTGATTTGTGATTGTTTTTCAGAGAATTTTTATCATGTTCTTGCCAAGTTTTCTATTGGAATAATATTGTTTACCTATTTCGGGCAGTCTAAAAATCATGAGAATATTCATTTTACACCTATCATATACACTGCAAATATTTAGAGTTTGTCCTATAGTCCCCTTGAAAAGTTATACTGCCTTACTACATCCTATAAGAGTGCCCTATGTCTCTATTATCTCCATAGAAAACTTCATGACACTCAATGTTGACATACCAAGTTCTGACAGTGTAACTAATCTTGCTCCTCAAAGGATCAGCCCTGTATGGCCAAATAAAATGGATAAAGCTTTCTTATATCCAGAAATCTCAAAATGATAATACCATTTACAACAGTAATGATAGTAATTACAATTTTTTATTGTGTTATGCTAATAGTTTTATATTCTATTTTTCATTTGAGCCTCAAAACAACCCTGTGAAACATTATTATCCCTATTTTACAACATGATAAAAAGCTATGCTTTAGAGATTGGATAAAGTTCCCAGGGTACAGTAGGTTGAAAAATGGTCCCTCAAAGATGTTCACATCCTAATCCCCAGAAAATGTAAATATGTTTCTTTACATCACAAAGGGACTTTATAGGTATGATTAAGTTAAGGATTGTTAAATGGGAAGATAATCCTGAATTAGGTTTCTCTGGTGGCTCAGTGGTACAGAATCTTCCTGCCAAGCAGGAGTTGCAGATTCAATCCCTGGGTCAGGAAGATCCCCTGGAGAAGGAAAGGCAATTCACTCCAGTATTCTTGCCTGGAAAATCCCATGGACAGAGAAGCCTGGGTAACAGTCCATGGAGTTGCAAAAGAGTCAGACACAATTTAGAGACAAAACAAAAAATCCCAAAGTACCCAATTAGGAATAATGTAATCACAAAGATCCTTATAACAGGGGAAGAAAAGGATCAGAATCGTAGAAGATGTGATGACAGAAGCAGAGATTTGAAGATGCTGTGCTGTTGTACTTGAAAATGAAGGAAGAGGCCACGAACCAAGGAATGAGGTGAATTCTGCCAGCTGGAAATAGCAAAGAAATAGATTTTCTCCCAGAACTTCTATAAAGTATTACAACTTTGCAGATCCCTTTCAGATTTTTGACCTCAAGAATGTCAAATAATAGATTATTGTTGTTTCAAGCCACAAATTGTGACAATTTATTACAGCAGCAATAGGAAACTAATACTCGAGGCCACAGGACTGGTAAGTACTGAAGCAGTGGCCCTAACTCTTCTCTGTTTGATTTTCAAATTCCTGATTTTCTATCTTATATGGCCAGCCTATCTTTACAAGTCCAACTGAATCAATGACAATCATATCAAAATCTTAATTTCAATATTTTAAAATATTTTCTTTTAAAAATATGTATCTTAGAATCCAGCTAAAATGTTTCTTCTTGAAATGCTAACTTCAGTTTCTTGAATTTATTCTGAATTTACTAATGTTTTAGTTGGAATCCTGCCCCCAGCCCCCAGCCCTCCACACAATTTCATCAGCACCCAACTCAAAATGCTACTTTCCCTATGAATGCAGTCCTGGATTTTTTTAGTATCTGTAACTCCCAGTTGCACTGTGTACCCGTTTTACAATCTTTTATCATACTATACCATGTTTTATGGTTATTTATATCTGCCTTCTCGCTCTACTAGACTGAGACTTGAGTAAGTCTGTGGATGATACTTGCCTCTTTTTTTATAACCATGAGTTCCTAGCCTAGGATATGTCTCCAGGTAGGTGATCAGTAAAAGTATGTTGAACTGAACTATGGCTGCTTAGAACTGTGTCTTTATAAAGCCAGCTCTCACCCATTTAATAACTTCTAGGTCTGCCACAGGGCTTTAATAAATATGGTGCAAGCCCCAAAAATGCACTTTTGGGTCAAATATATTGAGTTCAATCCTCTTCTCCACAAATATTGCTGAAATGAGCCTGGATTCCATCCCAGTTTCTGTCAAGGAGAACTTTATAGGCAACTCCTGGCTCTGGCTGAGGCCTTTATCCTGGGGACTCAAAGGCCATTACAGCTGCAAATACTTCAAATCATAACAGAAAAGGAGGTTATATTACTAAATTATGTGAACTTTTTCAAATTCAACACATCAATCATTCTCTTTAAAACTGTAAATTCCCTATACAGTACAATGCATTTCTCAAGTAAAGAAAAACTATTTTATAACTTGCTGGTTAACATTAGAAAATGTATGACTATTTGTAGAATGTCCTATCTAGTCTCCCTACATTATTAGTTTCTGATGGGAAATGACTCGTTAGCAGAGAACATTTTTCTTAGTTGCTATAGGCACTCCTCTGACTCTTCTCAAGGTAGACATCTATACTGGGTTATTTTGGACTTTTATTTGAATTCTTCTGAGAGGGAATACATAAAACTCTAGATCAATGATATCTGTTTTAATTGTCTTATACTTTAACTTGTAGTTTCCTGATACTGCTTTAGTGGTTGCTGAAAAAGTCTTAAATGTGTATGTTCCTCCCAGGATGTTGGAAAGTTTACAGCTAGATAGAGTAGATACAATTTTCTGTATGTACTTACCCTGACAAATGTCCTTGTCAGCTGAAGAACTCCAAAAATGTAGCTAGATCAGCATAGAAGTTTTAGAATGCTGGAAGGGTTCTGTCATGTTAAAAATTTTCTATTTTAGTGCCTCAGGTAATTATTTAAAGGCATTTTTTTTTTTTAATGCTTCAAATATCCTGTGTCAATCTTTGCCATCCTTGGTCACTGGTAGATTCATTTCTTAAGTCTTCCAACTGGAGTGTCTTTGGTAGACCATTTACAGAATGATATTTTGAGAAAACAGATCTTAAAAGCTCACTTTTCCCAAAAGGTAACTTTAGGAAAGATTTCTCCTCCTTCACAATCTCAAGATTTTCCGATGAAAGTAATGGTTGTTGCTTTGGAGTTTATGGCATTAAGCAATTGGGGATTATTCCTAAAATCATTATTTTCAGAATGTGGATGAATTTTTATGGGGGAAGAGAATGGAAAAGAGGTCAAACATATTTTGAAGCCTCAGGAAATTTGTTGTAGATATTGTTGTTGGTCAGTTTATTTTCAAATGTCTGTGCTCACACATTCAGAATATACTGCTTCTACCACTTTTTGTAAAATCATTCTAATGTATTCAGAAAGCGAGTATGTAGAGTCAGACAAACTTGGCTTTAATTCTCATCTATATTTTTAATGAAATGTGTCAACTTCCTTGTCTGTTAAAAAATAAAACATTTACCTGGTATTGTGAGAATCACAAGTGATATTTTACCTACACTTCCTGATGTGTAATGAGCATTTCACAAAGTTTTTCTTATTCCCTGCTTACATTTATAAAGAGAAATATTAAATTGTTTTTCATTATCATTTGGGAATTACACATCTGAAGTAAGGATCCTCACCTCATGCTTGACTGGCAAAAAGAAGTCTAAGTTTTAATTAGATGAAAGGTTTGAATACTGGAAAACATTTTTTCACTAATTTTTAAATTGTAGTTTGGGGTGTATTACAGGATTTTGGAAGTAATGTTTCAAATGGGAACATTAAAGGAATAAGGACAAAGGACAAGAAAGAATAGCTGAAAAAGATTAAGGAAGAGAGAAAATTTAAAGGGGAGTTTCAAGAATATGTGCAGTATATCGACAATCTTAATTTCCCCAACTTCAATAAAATCTGTATTCTTTTTCAATGGTTTTTATTTGAATTTGTATGTGTGCATATATGTGCATTTTGCTTGCTTGCATGTGTACTCATTGGTGTCTGACTCTTGGTGATCCCATGGACTGTGTAGTCCACCAGGCTCCTCTTCCCTTAAAATTTTCCAGCAAGAATACTTGAATGTGTTTCCATTTCCTACCCCAGGGGATCATTCTGACCCAGGGATTGATCCCACATCTCTCGAGACTCCCGCATTGGCAGGCACGCTCTTTATCACTAGCGCCACCTGGAAAGCCCCGTATATGTGTAGGCCATGTGCAACTGTACCTGTTTTCTTTGCTGTAATAAAATACTATGATAAGATCTAGTTTAAGCTAGGTAAGATCTAGTTTAAAACTCAACATTCAAAAAATGAAGATCATGGCACAGGTCCCATCACTTCATGGCAAATAGATGGGGAAACAATGGAAACAGTGACAGAATTTATTTTCTTGGGCTCCAAAATCACTGAAGATGGTGACTGCAGCCATGAAATTAAAAGATGCTTACTCCTTGGAAGAAAAGCTGTGACAAACTTAGACAGCATATTAAAAAGCAGAGATATTACTTTGCCAACAAAAGTCCGCATAGTCAAAGCTATGTATTTTTCAGTAATCATGTATGAATGTGAGAGCTGGACCCTAAAGAAGGCTGAGCAGCGAAGAATTGATGCTTTTGAGCTGTGGTGTTGAAGACTCTTGAGAGTCCCTTGGACTCCAAGGAGTTCAAACCAGTCAATCCTAGAGGAAATCCATCCCGATTATTCATGGGAAGGACTGATGCTGAGGCTAAAGCTCCAAAATTTTGGCCACCTGATGCAGAGAGCTGACTCATTAGAAAAGACCCTGATGCTGGGAAAGATTGAAGGCAGGAGGAGAAGGGGACGACAGAAGAGGAGATGGTTGGATGGCATTACCGACATCAGACTCAACAGATTTGATGTCGGCATTACCGACATCATTACTCAACAGACTTGAGTTTGAGCAAGCTCCAGGAGATGGTGAAGGACAGGAAAGACTGGCATGCTTCAGTCCATGGGGTCTAAAGAGTTGGACGTGACTGAGCGACTGAACAACAACAACAAAAAATCTGGTGTATTGAAAGTTGAGACACCCAATCCTATTCAGGTTGTCCTTCTTGGACCCACCTAAAACATTACTATATATTCATAGTTTAATCATTTTCAATGTGATATTATTAAAATGAAACAAAGAGGGATAAAGAGAGAGACACAATTAATTTGGTGATCTACTTTTTATGAAATGTAACTCAATTTATATGCTAACTAAACTCATGAAGAAAAACTATCCATTGAAGTAGAAATGTCACCTTATGTAGGAAGCCTTCAGTGGACAAACCCAGGTAGAATAAATGTGCTCTCCCATCTGCATTTAAACCATCAGGATATGAACAAATATCCTGTAACAGAGGCTTTCATATTGTGAATTTCCTCAATGCAGAGACTGTCTTGCTCATTTTTATATGTTTAGCTCAATGAATATTTGTAAAATTATTTGCCTTAACAAAGGTTTAGTTTATGAAATAGAATACCAATTTTTCACATAAAATAGAATTTTTTAACATTCCTTTCTAGTTCCTGGAATGATTATACTTGCAAACTGTGGCATCTTTTTCTTACTATAAAAGTATATGCTGAGCATGCAATCCAGGCAAAGGGATTTGCGTAGTCTTGAGAGATTATTTCATTCAGGCTGTGGTAGAGCTTGGAAAATCATTTGCTTTTCTATAGAATACAGATTTCTAATGGTTTAAGTGCTGATGCCTTTCAAATAATGCCTTGTTCTCATTTCAATAGTACTAAAAAATACTGATTTTTTACTTTATTTTCCCCAAATTCCATACAGAATGCCACGATCCATATTTCTCTAAATAAATTAATATTAATTAAATGGCAAACTTCTTAATTTCCAACAAAGGTGCAAACCTTTTCTCCGTGTGGGTTACCTCTATAAATTATTTAATTTTTTTACTATGAATTTATTCCTGTACTGGACATCCCAGG
Source organism: Bos indicus (assembly GCF_029378745.1). NCBI lineage: Eukaryota > Metazoa > Chordata > Mammalia > Artiodactyla > Bovidae > Bos > Bos indicus. The sequence continues at coordinate 37,499,326 of NC_091760.1, read as the reverse complement.
TGGTGTAGTGGTAAAGAATCCACCTGAACACACAGGAGATGCAAGAGACGTGGGTTCGATCCCTGGGTCAGGAAGATCCCCTGGAAAAGGGCATGGCAACCCACTCCAGTATTCTTGTCTGGAAAATTCCCTGGACAGAGGAGCCTGGCAGGCTACAGTCTATGGAGTCACAAGACATGACTGAGAGACCAAGAATTCACGCATTCTTATACTAAAAGGATGAAATTTTACCACCTGATACTCAAGACTCTTGGAGTACATGCTTCTTGGAGTCTACTGATGCTTGCCTAATCATGAAGACAGCAACGCATGAAAAGCAAAGTTTTAGACTGCAATATTCTAGATTAGTAAAAGAAATTATTAAGAAATCAATCTCTTTCTTCTGTGTGTGTAAGATGTATGTGTGTGCCCTTAAAAATGTGTGTTACACAGAAATCCCTTGCATTCCTATACACTAATAATGAGAAAACAGAAAGAGAAATTAAGGAAACAATTCCATTCACCATTGCAACGGAAAGAATAAAATACTTAGGAATATATCTACCTAAAGAAACTAAAGACCTATATATAGAAAACTATAAAACACTGGTGACAGAAATCAAAGAGGACACTAATAGATGGAGAAATATACCATGTTCATGGATTGGAAGAATCAATATAGTGAAAATGAGTATACTACCCAAAGCAATTTATAGATTCAACGCAATCCCTATCAAGCTACCAACAGTATTCTTCACAGAGCTAGAACAAATAATTTCACAATTTGTATGGAAATACAAAAAACCTTGAATAGCCAAAGCGATCTTGAGAAAGAAGAATGGAACTGGAGGAATCAACCTACCTGACTTCAGGCTCTACTACAAAGCCACAGTTATCAAGACAGTATGGTACTGGCACAAAGACAGAAATATAGATCAATGGAACAAAATAGAAAGCCCAGAGATAAATCCACACACATATGGACACCTTATCTTTGACAAAGGAGGCAAGAATATACAATGGATTAAAGACAATCTCTTTAACAAGTGGTGCTGGGAAATCTGGTCAACCACTTGTAAAAGAATGAAACTAGACCACTTTCTAACACCATACACAAAAATAAACTCAAAATGGATTAAAGATCTCAACGTAAGACCAGAAACTATAAAACTCCTAGAGGAGAACATAGGCAAAACACTCTCTGACATACATCACAGCAGGATCCTCTATGACCCACCTCCCAGAATATTGGAAATAAAAGCAAAAATAAACAAATGGGACCTAATTAACCTTAAAAGCTTCTGCACATCAAAGGAAACTATTAGCAAGGTGAAAAGACAGCCTTCAGAATGGGAGAAAATAATAGCAAATGAAGCAACTGACAAACAACTAATCTCAAAAATATACAAGCAACTCCTACAGCTCAACTCCAGAAAAATAAATGACCCAATCAAAAAATGGGCCAAAGAACTAAATAGACATTTCTCCAAAGAAGACATACAGATGGCTAACAAACACATGAAAAGATGCTCAACATCACTCATTATCAGAGAAATGCAAATCAAAACCACTATGAGGTACCATTTCATGCCAGTCAGAATGGCTGCGATCCAAAAGTCTACAAATAATAAATGCTGGAGAGGGTGTGGAGAAAAGGGAACCCTCTTACACTGTTGGTGGGAATGCAAACTAGTACAGCCACTATGGAGAAGAGTGTGGAGATTCCTTAAAAAACTGGAAATAGAACTGCCTTATGATCCAGCAATCCCACTGCTGGGCATACACACTGAGGAAACCAGAAGGGAAAGAGACACATGTACCCCAATGTTCATCGCAGCACTGTTTATAATAGCCAGGACATGGAAGCAACCTAGATGTCCATCAGCAGATGACTGGATAAGAAAGCTGTGGTACATATACACAATGGAGTATTACTCAGCCATTAAAAAGAATACATTTGAATCAGTTCTAATGAAATGGATGAAACTGGAGCCTATTATACAGAGTGAAGTAAGCCAGAAGGAAAAACATAAATACAGTATACTAACGCATATATATGGAATTTAGAAAGATGGTAACAATAACCCAGTGTATGAGACAGCAAAAGAGACACTGATGTATAGAACAGTCTTATGGACTCTGTGGGAGAGGGAGAGGGTGGGGAGATTTGGGAGAATGGCATTGAAACATGTAAAATATCATGTATGAAACGAGTTGCCAGTCCAGGTTCGATGCACGATACTGGATGCTTGGGGCTAGTGCACTGGGACGACCCAGAGGGATGGTATGGGGAGGGAGGAGGGAGGAGGGTTCAGGATGGGGAACGCATGTATACCTGTGGCGGATTCATTTCGATATTTGGCAAAACTAATACAATTATGTAAAGTTTAAAAAATAAAATTAAATTAAAAAAAAATGTGTGTTAAAAATCAGGCAGTGAAATAATCATTTTTATGTATTAAAAAAAATGAATGAATTTACTAGTTATTTTAGTTTCATGTAAGTTTAAATTAACAGGAAATAAAATTTGGGATACCTACTTGGTTAATTTCCATATTCATGTTAGATCTTGGTCTTATGCCTTCCAGCACTTTTTTAAAACATCTGTAACTAGTGAATTAGGACAAAATAGTGAAACACAACATCTTAATGGAACTATGGAGGTTTGGATTTCCTAATGGAAAACTGGAAAATATGTTTTTTCATACTTAGTGAACTCTCTTTCATTTGGCAGAATATTATACTTTAGGCCATAAATGAAAGAAATTAAATACTGCATCAGCAAATAGTGACAGGGAAAAAACATACAGACATAAACATATTCTTAAAAGGAAACTTTTGGGTGGCCTGAGCAAAAAAAACCTCAATTAAAACCAAATGTTTAATGTGTACCCAAACAATAAAACTTACCTGTCAAAGTTAATCCCATGCTTAGCTATTTAAGAACTCCAAGTCTGACAAACAAAGCAAAACAAAATAAAACAAAACCTATTAATTCCAATTTCAAATCATGTGATAGTAAACTATTAAGCCTTTTTACCATTGTAAGATTCAGTCATTTCTATAACAGCAGCATCATTTATATCTTTAGTTGATTACTACAAACATTTATTGCATTTCTATTGTATGCCTTTACTACGAGAAGCACAAGAACCTGCTAACCTACTAAGTCGTTTCAGTCGTGTCCGACTCTGTGCGACCCCAGAGACGGCAGCCCACCAGGCTCCCCCGTCCCCGGGATTCTCCAGGCAAGAACACTGGAGTGGGTTGCCATTTCCTTCTCCAAAAACAAAGATACTTAAATCCCAGTTTTTTCATTTAGAGTCACAATCAAGCAGGGTAGGTGGGGGTGGGACTGCAAGTTACTTTCATTTTTAAATCAATGAGATTGATTGTAGTTTCTAAAAGCAGTGTTTTTTGTTTATTGTTTGTTTTTTTCTTTTTCTTATGCTTTTCGGGTTTTAATAAGATGTGGAAGAGACTATTTAATGAGTAAATTACTTGAAAATGAAATTACTCTCACAGCCAGCGAGTCTTAGATTGTGCTTACATGCATGAGCGAACAGAGCAGATCTGTCACCTAACAAAGTCACATTTACCTCTTTTCTAGAAGCACACTCTTAGCAAGAATAAACCACGTAGATGAGGAGACACCTACCCCATTGTTTATGCAGATTTCCAAGTTTTGTCTTCAAATCATACCCAAACCATGACTGTCCTCAAATTAAAGCTGAAAATCAAACTGCTGGAACTAAGCTGTAAAGGATCTCCGTATCTCGATATTTTGTATTCAAAATCTTTATCTCTGAGAAAGACATTATATTTCTTTTTTTAAAACTACCTTAACAGCAGCTACATTCCAATCGACTTGGTGAGATGAATGCTATTTACACTTCAGTTTGCACCTTTTTGAAAATGCTCATAAGGGAATAAATCTACACTTTCCAGAATAATTGTGCATACGGAAGTCTGGGGTTGCTAAGAAGAGGTGTTAGACACGTATGGGAATGTATTAGTTACAGTCACACCTAAACCTCAATGATTTCCAAAGTGATAGAGCTAAAGGGTACAAGCGAGCTGAGAGAATTGGCCAGGATTAATTATACTTGACTTTTGTTCATTATAGACAGCAAAAACTTTATAACTTCTATTGGTGGGACATTTGGTTGTAAAGCTATGTGGGAACAGATACAATAGATATCACACAATTATTTATTAAAAATATTTGACTTGCTTCTTTATACAAAGGAATGTATGAGTTACAATGTCCTGGCATTAAAATAGCACGAGTTTATACATAATTAGATTGTCTATATTTATCAAGAAGTTGATGTGATTCCTCAAATTTTGTGACAATCACATAGCTATGCCATTTGCTTTCTTATAGTGATTTGCAGCAGTCTTCAAACAATACCAAAAAAAAAAAATGAAAGTGATAAAATGACTATGTACTACTCAAAACTAGGCATGCAGGGAGATGGAATGTAAGAGACTGAATGAGTAGAATACAGATTAGGCATGGGTAGAAGTAGCCTTAAAGAACAAAGGAAAGCTAGCTGATATCTGGATTCCTTTAGCAGCTGCTGATGCTGTTAAATCACTTCAGCTATGTCCGACTCTTAGTGACTCTATGGACTGGAGCCCACCAGGCTCCTCTGTCATTGGAATTTTCCAGGCAAGAATACTGGAGTGGGTTGCCATGCCCTCCTCCAAGGGATCTTCCCAACCCAGGACTGATCTCCTTTAGGATGGAGTGGTTGGATCTCCTTGCAGTCCAAGGGACTCTCAAGAGTCTTCTCCAACACCACAGTTCAAAAGCATCAATTCTTCAGCGCTCAGCTGTTCACAGTCCAACTCTCACATCCATATATGACCACTGGAAAAACCATAGCGTTGATTAGATGGACCTTTGTTGGCAAAGTAATGTCTCTGCTTTTTAATATGCTATCTAGGTTGATCATAACTTTCCTTCCAAGGAATAAATGTCTTTTAATTTCATTGTTCCAATCACCAACTGCAGTAATTTTGGAGCCCCCAAAAATAAAGTCTGACACTGTTTCCACTGTTTCCCCATCTATTTGCCATGAAGTGATGGGACCGGATGCCATGATCTTTGTTTTCCGAATGTTGAACTTTAAGCCAACTTTTTCACTCTCCTCTTTCACTTTCATCAAGAGGCTCTTTAGTTCCTCTTCACTTCTTGCCATAAGGGTGGTGTCATCTGCATATCTGAGGTTATTGATATTTCTCCCGGCAATCTTGATTCCAGCTTGTGTTTCATCCAGCCCAGCGTTTCTCATGATGTACTCTGCATAGAAGTTAAATAAGCAGGGTGACAATATACAGCCTTGACATACTCCTTTTCTGATTTAGAACCAGTCTAGATATGGTAATACCAGACCATCTTACCTGTCTCCTGAGAAACCTGTATGCAGGTCAAGAAGCAATAGTTAGAACCCTGTATGGAACAAGTGATTGGTTCAAGTTGAGATAGAAGTACAACAGGGCTGTCTTCTGTCACCCTCTTGGTTAACCTGTATGCTGAGCACACCATGAGAAATGCCAGGATGGATGAGTTACAAGCTGGAATCAGGATAGGTGGGAGAAACATCAACAACCTTAGATATGTGAATGATACCACTCTAATGGCAGAGAGTGAATAGAAACTAAAGAGCCTCTTGATGAGGGTGAAGGAGGACAGTGAAAGAGCCAGCTTAAAACTCAATATTAAAAAAAAACAAAAACAAGATCTTGGCATCCAGTCCCATTACCTCATGGCAAATAGAAGGGGAAAAGGTGGAAGTAGTGACAGATTTCCTCTTCTTGGACTCTAAAATCACTGCAGATGGTGACTGCAGCTGTGAAATCAGGAGATGATTGCTTCTTTGCATAAAAGTGATGACAAACCTAGACATATTGTTGAAAAGCAGAGATATTACTCTGCCAATAAAGGTCTGTATAGTCAAGGTTATTGTATTCTCAGTGGTCATGTACAATTGTAAGAGCTGGACCATAAAGAAGGCAGAATGGCAAAGAACTGATACCTTTAAACTGTGGTGATGGAGAAGACTCCCAAGAGTCCCTTGGACAGCAAGGAGATCAAACCAGTCAATCTTACGGGAAATCAACCTTGAATACTCATTGGAAGGACTGATGCTGAAGCTGAAACTACAGTAGTTTGGTCATCTGATGTGAAAAGCCAACTCATTGGAAAAGTCCCTGATACTGGAAAAGTTTGCAGCAGAAGAAGAGGGCATCAGAGGATAAGACTGCTGGATGGCATCACTGATGCAATGGACATGAACCTGGGCAAACTTCAGGAGACGATGAGGGACAGAGATGCCAAGCATGCTGTAGTCCACCGGGTCCCAAAGAGTCAGACATGACTGGGTGACTGAACAACAACAAAAGCATCTTCAGGGTCATCATTTCTAAACTAGTGAAGTTAATACCTGCTCCATTAAGTTGTCTTAAAGAACTAAGATAATGAAATTCATGTATAGGAGGAACCAACATAAGAGATTGATAAGGGGTGGCGAGAATACAGGGGAGACAACCAAGATATAATGCTGTTACCAAAAAAAAAAAAAAAAAAAAAAGGGTGTCCTACAATGAGTACATAATCAGCAAGGGAGTAGCTTATTGTGGAATGAAATGACACTGAATGCCATAGAAACTGAAAAGTATCTGTAGGATTTGGTAATAGATGAGTGAAAATGCCACAGTGTACAGTCCTCCCTGTATTGGCAGGCGATTGGTGTTAGGATCCCTTGCAGATACCAGGAACTACAGATGTGTAAGTTCCTCATATAAAATAGTTTAGCACAGTGAATACAGTCAGCCCTTCTTATCCGTGAGTTTTCTTTCCGCAGATGTGGAGGGCAGACAGTAAATGTTTTCCTGTAAATAAGGGCTAAAAGAGGAGGAGCAATGGTTCCATCCTGGAATGGAGAAGACAGAGAAATGGGGCCAAAAGGGAGAAATGCTGGTCAGAGAAGAGGAGTGGCTAAGGGGCAGATGAAAATATAGAAGTATGATCAATAAGAATGGCATGTAACCCCCACATTCATTTTATCTTTCTAGCCTGAAAGGTCCATTAAAATATATCAACCTTTTATGAGACATTAACCCTCTTAAATAATCTAAAACACAGTGTTAGTAATTATCATATGAAATACTTATAGATTTCCCTTATGTGAGCTTTAGAGATATGGAACCCACATCAACACAGTATGCTTGGACAATAGCTTTTAGCACTGTATATTTGCCAGATTCATTTTAGGATTCACTGTACAGCCTAAACTTATATTTCCACATTCACACAATTTTTTTTTCAGTGAGTAATGGAAATAGTGATAGGCAGTAAAGCAATACATTTGAGGTAATATTGATTAGAAAACAGTTAATTTCTATTTACACTTGTTAATAATACCAGTAAACTAAAAATTATGTGACAGCAAATAAAATAATTATGATTAACATGACATTTATGTTGTGATTGGTCTATTAATTTCTCTATGCTTTTAAGAGAAAAAGATTCTTAAGTTGGGGTTCAAACATGGTCAAATCGAAATAGGGTTGATTATAATAGCAAACAGTACATCAGGGAAAACTATAATGACATTCAGAATTCATGCAGCAGGAAGTGATTTTGAACACAGTCCTGCTTGAAGAAGTATGTGAAGTTATCTTTAAGAGAAAATTGAAAATATCTGTCTCAAACTCTTTCTTATGAAGCCTTCATGATAATCCACCTGTGTAGCATCCTTTGAATTCAGGAGAAGTTCCAAAGGAAGAATTGTGGCTTGGTGGAAAGGAAGGAACTCAGCCCATTATGAGTAAACTCCAAGCAGTGTTCTAAAAATGAATGCACAAAGAAACTTCCAAAGTACCTACTATATGCCTTAGGGATAAAAGAATAGAGACTGCCAAGTTTTAAAATCCGTTTCTAAGAGGTTTCTAGCTTTGCAGAATACTTGAAGTTTAACAAATGCGACATCTTCGTTTAATAGGGGAAAAATAAAGGAACTCTCTCACAAGGATTTTGGATAGCTCTTATGAAACTATATTTTCATGATCTAATTTTAAATGGATTAGAAACATGCAGATGAAATTTCTCTAGAAAGAAGCTACTTAGGAATTGAGAGTAGGTTGCTGAGCCAGTGATAGCTTGGCCCTGGACAGCCTAGAGTCTTTGAAAATAACTCTCAAATATTTGATGAACACAAATGGCAGCCAAGTTCCCAGAAAATACTGAGTGGATGGTGGTTACTCACATGTAAGCTAAATCTCCTAGTGGATTTACAATCACTAGGACATTAACTATGGGATAGGTAAGGGAAGCAAGTGATCAGAAGAAATGCATATAGAGCTCAATGTTCCTTTACTTTATACTCAGTTCCTAATTGACTTTGTCCCCCGTGTGTGTGTGTGTGTGAGTCTGTTTCTTTGAGTCCAGCATGATGGATACTTAGTTCACCAGTCATAGTATTGTACATTATATGCATATGTTGATTCTCATTATTATTCTTGTTTTGCAACATGTTTAAAAAAAATAAAAACCCACATAGTTCTCCAAAAGCTTATAAAAGTTTTAATCCATTTTAAAAATATTTGTTTGTATTATAATATGCAAAGAAGGGCAGAAATCACATGCAAAAAACGAAAAAACAAAAATGGGCAACCATATAAGAGGTGAAATACTAAAGCTCCTTTGAATTTTCTGCACAATCTGCCATTGTCCACTTATATTTCTTCATCTGTCAACTAGCTTCAGAGATTCTCAGTTCAGTTCAGTTGCTCAGTGGCGTCCGACTCTTTGTGACCCCATGGACTGTAGCATGCCAGACTTCCCTGTCCAACACCAACTGCCGGGGCTTTCAGAGATTCTAATAACTTCAAATGTTTTATGCATTGTATTTAGGGTAATTTTCCTTAAAATTAGCTTATGGCCCCTACGAAACATTAATCAGTTGAATGTATCGCTCATCTTTCAGCTGACTCTAAACACCTATGCTCAGGCTTTTGGAATTACTCGGCCTCAATACCTCTGCAAATTGTTGTTTCTTTTTTAAAATATGGTGACTTTCCTTTTGTGTGGCTGAACTGTGTGTATTTATGATGCAACTGTGGTGTCACATCCTCTTTAGAGCATTACTTGACCTTCGTGGACTTTGATGAAGAACCTCATCTCCTGGTTTCCAACCTGTGCCCTACTTTTCCCTTAATAAATGAGAGCAGGTCTTAGATTCATCCCTGTAGCTTTGTGTGGAAGAAGTAACTATTCATACAACAAAGTTATTCCCTCTCTTCTGTAGGGTAAACTTGTTTTTTATAAGCAGCTACATAAGGACTATTTTATTTCCCAATTTTTCTTGCATTTGCAAGGAGTCTTGACAAATTCAAAACAAAATGTGAAATTTGTCATTTCCAGAACAAAGCAATTAATAGACAATGTTACCTTATCTTTCTTTTTTTACTCCTTCTTGTGATAAGAAGCATAGCCCTTTAAGGCCCAGGGGGATAGTGGAGCCAGAAGAAGGGACCTATGTCCCTGAACCACCCCCTGAGAAAAGCTTCATGCCAAGCAGGAGCATCCTCACTGGATGGTTGCATGAATCAGAATAAAACTTGTATTGTATTACACCACTGAAATTTTGAACTTTGTTACATCTGCTAGAATTACCCTACCTAGCAGGCACAGGACCACCAAGTAACTCAATCATTGCTGAAAGAAAAATGTGTAATTGAATAAAGTAGTGAGTAAAACTGCCCAGCTCTCCAAACGTTCTCTTCTACTAAGTGCAAGGAACGTCAGCCTGAGAGTTTATGTATCTTTGGTATTTGACCTCAATAAAAACACAAATGACACTGAAGAAGGCAGACCTATTATCAAATGCTACCAATTAAAGGTTTTAATTATGCTTCTTAAGAATTCTCTGAGTTTCCTATCTTCATATTCTAACATGTGACATGTTACTAGGACATCCTACAAATTAGTATTACTACCACCATGCTGAATAGTGACAAATGTTTATTGATCATTTCCAATTTATTGATAATCGGCACTGTTGCAAGCATTTTATATGTACTCCCTCACTTAATCTCAAGACTATCCTATGAAAACTAAAGTAGATAATGAAATTGAGGCAGTGAAATTTTAAGTAACTCCAGCAATCAGACTCTAGAGATTATATTGCTTAATAGGTCTTAGTTAAACTGAATTTGCACACCAATGTAATAAGGGTGGGGACTGGAGAAGGATATGGTACTAAAAGGCTAGAGACAGGGAAGACAAATGTAGTATATGACACAGCCCTGTCCGCAGTATAAACTGAGATGAAAAGTTAAAAGTAAACTTTTACTCAGTAGTATCCTAGATGTTTACCAATGAATAACAAAGGAATTTTAAAACATGTTAACTGTTTTCAAGCAGTATGCAGTCTATTATGCCAGCTTGTGGGGCCCAGTAGACTCCACTTATTTAGATTCCTAAGGAGATATTGAGGTCACTGTGGCTTCCAGAAGCCCTGGAAATAGACGCACACTGAAGCTACTTGCACCTATGCAGAGGCTCCTTGGAAATGTTAACTATGAAGACATAAATTACAAAAAGGAACAACAATGGTAGGAACAAAACAGTTTCTACTCCCCTAGAATTGAATACTTTTATCCCTTTATTTCAAATTAAACAAGAACTGTTAGTGAGGGGTTTTAGTTCTCAAGAGCTCTCACCATATACAAACACAACTCAGGTGGTTTCCTCTCCTGGGGCTCAAAATCAAGCAGAGGAGACAGGATCCAGGCCAGCAGGTCTTGTGGTTCCCATTGTTTCGTTTGGCTACAGTTGCAGCCTTTGGCATGTTCCATATACTTATGGAAAAGCAAACCTCAAAGGTTTGGCTAGATTTTACAAGTTGTTTGTGAAATTCCCAAAGACAGAAAAATAAACCACAGAGCTTTGGGTGAAAAATGCAGCACTGTGTTTCTAATGAAAATTCACTATCCTCCTTCAAGTGTACAAATTCCACCCTCAAGACTCGTTGCTTCACAGTAGGCATTTTCATATATATCTTTATTATTTTTCTCTGAAAGAGACTCTCAACATAAGTAGGATAAAAAAGTAAAACCTGAAAGCAAGTAGCAAGATTCACTGAAATAGCTTGCTGGTCAAGAAATTAGGGTTTTATCCCTAATTTGCCAATAAGAATATTTAAACTTCAATAGGTCACACAATCTTAGTTTCATATATGTATGAGTTTCATATATATATAATTTGTCATTTATGATGCTAAGATTTAATTATGCCCATTCATTTATAGTACATTTTCTTCAAGCTCCATCTTTTGTATTGTTTTATAATTTTCTTATTCTATTCTGATACTCTCTCTAGTTATTATCTCTCACAAAGGAACTCACTATAATTTGTATAGGTTATATCTTTGGGTACATATTGGGTACAATGGCAAGTCAAGAAAATAGAAGCCAACTAGTGTTTCAAGCAAAGGACATTTAATGTAAGGGAATTTCTCTACAGGTGATAAGCCAAACAACAGATGTTGAAACAAACAGAATTAGGTATAGTAGGAAATTCTCATTTTTTCAGTAAATACCTTAGAGCAACACACCATGTGATCTTTCAGTTTAGAGAGATTATCTCAACCTGCCCAAGCCTACAAAACCCATAGAGACATCTTCTAAGTGGCAAGGGTCTAAATGTACATGGTGTTTATCCCCCAATCTCTGACACTGTCTGTCTCAATAAGGCATATAAGGTACTTACTTCTTGCTGCTTCCAGGATCAACCTGAATATCATCCATATAATTGAGTTAGGTGGTGATCTGTGAAATGTGCTGATAATTAAAGTCTCTGAACAGTATATTATGGCAGAGATCAAGAAAGGTAACACAGCACTGAGTGTTTCTTCTTTTTTCAGTACACCCTTGATTACCATTGGAAAGCTGTAGTTCTGGTAGTCATCACTGTTACCATGATGAGTCCTGTTAGCCATTTCTTAATTCTCTAAATACTTCCTTTCAGCCAGTGTTACACTTCAGGTAACTGTGTATTTAATATCTCTGCCTGTAACAGATTGCTATTTTTTCAGTTTCCAACTGCAGTTCAGTTCAGTTCAGTTCAGTCACTCAGTTGTGTCCGACTCTTTGCGACCCCATGAACTGCAGCATGCCAGGCCTCCCTGTCCATCACAAACTCCGGGAGTTCACTCAAACTCACGTCCATCAAGTCGGTGATGCCATCCAGCCATCTCATCCTCTGTCATCCCCTTCTCCTCCTGCCCCCAATCCCTCCCAGCATCAGGGTCTTTTCCAATGAGTCAACTCTTTGCGTGAGGTGGCCAAAGTATTGGAGTCTCAACTTCAGCATCAGTCCTTCCAATGAACACCCTGGACTGATCTCCTTTAGGATGGACTGGTTGGATTTCCTTTCAGTCCAAGGGACCCTCAAGAGTCTTCTCCAACACCACAGTTCAAAAGCAGCAACTCTTCAGCGCTCAGCTTTCATCACAGTCCAACTCTCACATCCATACATGACTACTGGAAAAACCATAGCCTTGACTAGACGGACCTTTGTTGGCAAAGTAATGTCTCTGCTTTTGAATATGCTATCTAGGTTGGTCATAACTTTCCTTCCAAGGAATACGCATCTTTTAATTTCATGGCTGCAATCACCATCTGCAGTGATTTTGGAGCCCCCAAAAATTAAGTCTGACACCGTTTCCACTGTTTCCCCATCTATTTCCCATGAAGTGATGGGTCAGATGCCATGATCTTCGTTTTTGAATGTTGAGCTTTAAGCCAACTTTTTCACTCTCCTCTTTCATTTTCATCAAGAAGCTTTTTTGTTCCTCTTCACTCTCTGCCATAAGGGTGGTGTCATCTGCATATCTGAGGTTATTGATATTTCTCCCGGCAATCTTGATTCCAGCTTGTGTTTCTTCCAGCCCAGTGTTTCTCATGATGTACTCTGCATATAAGTTAAATAATCAGGAAGGTTATCACCATATTAAAGATTAAGCAGATGAGTCTCTTAATCTCAGTACCCTGCATTAGGGTCTGTTTCCTGGAAACACTTCCAATAGCAAATACTATTTATTTCAGATCCAGTCAGAAAATGGAAGCTGTTCTATTTGGAGTGAGAAACTCAGCATACTGAATTAAACAGGTGGTAAAGAAATTGAGAAGACAAAGAAGAAAGTGAAGCAATCAGAGGTTACCAGAAGGAGACCACTAGCAAAAGAGACAGCAGGCAACCACTGCAGTCCCATGTGACTGGAATGACACTAGGAAAAGGGTGTTATTCACTAGAATCTAGATGTCAGGGAAGTCCTGCAAGATTCAGAATCATGTCAGGAGTTGTTCTGAAGGAGGTAAGCCATAGAAATAAAATCTGTTTAGTGAAGAGTGAGAACCATGGAAAAGATATGGCTACTGCTCAAAAATGCCCACACAAAACAAAGAGAAAGAGAAGAAAGAGAAAATAAGCAGTAGAAGGGAGGGATAGGGAGAGGAAGAGTTTCCTGACTCCTTCCCTCTTCCTTTCCAACTACCTCTCCAACTCTCTCAACAACTTAACCAGTGTTTCTGTTAGCCAAACCTAACCAGACAGCAGTTAGCAAAGGACTCGTGGGGATTGTAGCTTGCAGGTGAAGGAGGGGAATGGATCTGAAATCAAAAAACAAAAATAATCACTTATGTGTGAATCTTGTAAAATAGACAATGCTGTGTAGTAAGTGCAGAAAATGTTTAATTCATGCCAATGCCATGGTATAGACTTTATTCTCTTCTTTGCTTCTCTTGGTATCTTTACGGTCCTTGGTGTGACATGGGCAGTACTGTAATACATAGTATTGTATGGAGCCACAAAAATGTATATCTTCATTTTCCTAGTGATTACCACCTAAATTGTCTCCGCACCCTGATACCATAATCAGTCATAGAGCTTCCTGAACTTTGTTCCAGTTAATTTACAGTGAAATTTTTGAATGATGGGCTACATGAATATTAATCCCATCAAGTATGAATTTTTTGCTAATCTGAGCTGTGGAACATGTACTCATCACTGTCTTAATTGCATGGTTCCACTTACTAATAAGAAGCACTCCAAGTATCTGTTGACCATTATTTTCTTTCCATATGTTGCTTAGCCATAACTTTGCTTCTATCATGTTTCTTATCTTTTGGTTCTCTTATTATTTATTTTAAAAATTCCTTTGGTAGTCTAAATATTAATATCTATTGGTTTAATTCATGCAAAATTATTCTATTGTGATATTTGTCAAGAGTTAGCATTGTGATTTATATTGTAAAAACTATTTTTGATGTACAAAATCCAATTTTTTATGGTTTGTGTTCTTCAGTCTTATTAACGAAAAATTCTTCTAACAAAAATACACAAAAATATTCTGCTGTGTTCCCTTTTTTAAACTGTAAAATTTTATTTTAAAGAGATGGAAATACCAGATCAGATTACCTGCCTCCTAAGAAATCTGTATGCAGGTCAAGAAGCAATGGTTAGAACCGGACATGGAAAAATGGATTGTTTCCAAATTGAGAAAGGAGTATGTCAAGGTTGTATATTGTCACCCTGCTTATTTAAGTTATATGTGAAGCACATCATGCAAATGTTGGCCTGGATGAAGCATAAGCTGAAATCAAGATTGCCGGGAGAAATATCAATAACCTCAGATATGCAGATGAGACAACTTTTATGGCAGAAAGCAAAGAGAAACTAAAGAACCTCTTCATGAAAGTGAGAGAGAAGAGTGAAAAGCTGGTTTAAAACTCAACATTCAAAACACGAAGATCATGACATCCAGTCACATCAGTCAGTTCAGTTCAGTTCAGTCGCTCAGTCGTGTTCGACTCTTTGCAACCCCGTGAATCGCAGCACACCAGGCCTCCCTGTCCATCACCAACTCCCAAAGTTTACTCAAACCCATGTCCATCGAGTCAGTGATGCCATCCAGCCATCTCATCCTCTGTTGTCCCCTTCTCCTCCTGCCCCCAATCCCTCCCAGCATCAGAGTCTTTTTCAATGAGTCAAATCTCCGTGTGAGGTGTCCAAAGTACTGGAGTTTCAGCTTTAGTATCAGTCCTTCCAATGAACACCCAGGACTGATCTCCTTTAGAATGGACTGGTTGGATCTCCTTGCAGTCCAAGGGACTCTCAAGAGTCTTCTCCAACACCACAGTTCAAAAGCAGCAATTCTTCAGTGCTCAGCTTTCTTCACAGTCCAACTCTCACATCCATACACGACCACTGGAAAAACCATAGCCTTGACTAGACGGACCTTTGTTGACAAAGTAATGTCTCTGCTATTTATATGCTGTCTAGGTTGTTCATAACTTTCCTTCCAAGGAGTGTCTTTTAATTTCATGGTTACAATCACCATTCGCAATGATTTTAGACCCCAGAAAGATAAAGTCAGCCACTGCTTCCATTGTTTCCCCATCTATTTGCCATGAAGTGATGGGACCAAATGCCATGATCTTAGTTTTCTGATTGTTGAACTTTAAGCCAACTTTTTCACTCTCCTCTTTCACTTTCATCAAGAGGCGCTTTAGTTCCTCTTCACTTTCTGCCATAAGGGTAGTATCATCTGCATATCTGAGGTTTTGATATTTCTCCCGGCAATCTTGATTCCAGCTTGTGCTTCTTCCAGCCCAGCATTTCTCATGATGTACTCTGCATATAAGTTAAACAAGCAGGGTGACAATATACAGGCTTGATGTACTCCTTTTCCTATTTGGAACCAGTCTGTTGTTCCATGTCCAGTTCTAACTCTTGCTTCCTGACCTGCATATAGGTTTCTCAAGAGGCAGGTCAAGTGGTCTGCTATCCCATCTCTTTCAGAATTTTCCACAGTTTATTGTGATCCACACAGTCAAAGGCTTTGGCATAGTCAATAAAGCAAAAATAGATGTTTTTCTGGCACTCTTGCTTTTCTGATGATCCAGCAGATGTTGGCAATTTGATCTCTGATTCCTCTGCCTTTTCTAAAACCAGCTTGACCACCAGGAAGTTCACAGTTCACATATTGCTGAAGCCTGGTTTGGAGAATTTTGAGCATTACTTTACTATCGTGTGAGATGAGTGCAATTGTTCAGTAGTTTGAACATTCTTTGGCATTACCTTTCTTAGGGATTGGAATGAAAACTGACCTTTTCTAGTCTTGTGGCTACTGCTGAGTTTTCCAAATTTGCTCATATATGGAGTGCAGCACTTTCACAGCATCATGCAAAATGTTCCATCAATTCTGAAATGATTGATATTTTCACATGAATATTCTTTGCTTATAAGGTACTCTCATTCTGATCCTTCTATTTTGTTCCATGTGTGTATTTGTCTATATTTAGGGCAATAGTACATTGTTTCAAAATGTAATGGTTATATGGTATGTTTTATGAACATTTGATAAGGTGGATAATCACTATTTGGCTTAATTACTTTTATTTTTGGAAATTGATGCAGTTATTTATAGGTCCTTTTTCCTATACTTACATTTTGATACAATGTTTAAAAAAATAGAAATATGGTTTCTATATTCTTCTGTCATTTCTGTTGTAACCCAATTGTTTATTCATAGATTGCTTTACATTTCAAATAATTATATTTATACATATATATGCATATAATATACATATAAACTATTTTATATTTTAAATATACATATGCATACTTTTGTTCATTATTTCTAAGATAAGCATTACAGTCAGAAAATGCAGTCTTTGTTGTTTTTTTAAATCTAGTATGGTTTTTGTTCATTTTTTATTAGTATTCTATGCAAATTCTGCCTTGTTCCTGGGCAGAAGAGGACAAGACCAGAATGCTGTCTATTCTGTCTGCATATATGCAGTGGGGGTTCCTCACTGGCTGGTCTCTGGCAACTGAATCAGCAAAGATTGGAGCTGCGAGGCTAGGATGCCAGGCGATCGTCCTCAAAAAAACAGGAATGCCATGGTTTGTTGAGTCTGCAAACAGTACTGGCTATTGTGAGTGGAGTATCCGTTTTGCACCATGCTGTGCTCACCAAATGATATATAATGGTTCATTAAGTCTCACAACACCATATGCAAAAGACCCCATCTAGTCCCAAACAATCAGTACTTATGAGGAGACTGCCACCACCATTCCCATTTTCAAAATGAGATGACTGAGGCACAGGGAAGTGAAGTAAATTGGATTTTTCAAAGAAGTGAGGAATATAGAATGTTATGTGATATCTCTATTTGTAAACGTTGGCAACATTTACAAATATTTTGATATTGTAATTAAAATATTTTAATACACTACCATCAACAACAAAAATTAATCTTCATCTTATAGATACTAATTGAGTGTCAAAATTAAAGCAGATTTAAAATTCAGTGCTTTTTCTAATGAACGTTCTCTTGTGGGTGTTATTACATGGAATAATTACCTAGAGTACAAAGTATATATTTGTAACACAGAAACTTTTTGTGTTACCACTATAGCAGCACATTCTATATTATACAATTGTAGAAACTAGTTAAAAGACCAACCACATATTCAGATAATCAGTGGATTACAAGCTTATAGGCTTCAGAGATAAAAGGGGTGGGGGAGTTACTTTATCATCTCTTCTTCATTCTTAAATATACAGTTAACTTAAAAAATTTTAAAGCACTACGTATTAACACTCAGTGTCATAAAGAAATAAAATAAAGCACAGTCTTATACAGAAATAATATTTGAGGAACCTCCCTGATGGTGCACTGGTTAAGACCCCACACTTCTATTGTGCTGTGCTTTCATTCAATCCCTGGTGGGGGAATCTAAGAGCCCACATGCTGCCCAGTAGAGCAAAAAAAAAAAGAAAAGGATTAAAAAATGTACAAAAAAAAGTTAGTAACAGAATTAGTGAAAAAATATTGGAAGATAGGACTTCCCTGGTGATCCAGTGGCTGACTTTGCATTCTCAATTCAGCCAGCCTGGGTTTGATCCTGGTCAGGGAATTAGATCCCACTTGTTGCAACTAAGAGTTTGCATGACACAACTAAAAAAAGATCTCACATACCACAACCAAGACCTGGTACAGCCAAATAAGTAAAAATAATAAAATGAGTGTGTCCTGTATCCCCAGAGGAAAGTACAAAGTAGGTATTATAATAGCAGATCTGTCAAGCTAGTGCTCTAAGGCAGTTCTCTGCCTTTGTTTCAATGGTCCCACAAAACTAAGATCATGGCATCTGGTCCCATCACTTCATGGCAAATAGATAGGGAAACAGTGGAAACAGTGTCAGACTTTACTTTGGGGGGCTCCAAAATCACTGCAGATGGTGATTGCAGCCATGAAATTAAAAGACTCTTACTCCTTGGAACAGAGAAGGCAATGGCACTCCACTCCAGTACTCTTGCCTGGAAACTCCCATGGACGGAGGAGCCTGGTGGGCTGCAGTCCATGGGGTCAAGAAGAGTCGGACATGACTGATTGACTTCACTTTTTATTTTTCACTTTCATGCATTGGAGAAGGAAATGGCAACCCACTCCAGTGTTCTTGCCTGGAGAATCCCAGGCACGGTGGAGTCTGATGGGCTGTCATCTATGGGGTCACATGGAGTCAGACACAACTGAAGCGACTTAGCAGCAGCACTCCTTGGAAGGAAAGTTATGACCAACCTAGATAGCATATTCAAAAGCAGAGACATTACTTTGCCAACAAAGGTCTGTCTAGCCAAGTCTATGGTTTTTCCAGTGGTCATGTATGGATGTGAGAGTTGGACTGTGAAGAAAGCTGAGCACTGAAGAATTGCTGCTTTTGAACTGTGGTGTTGGAGAAGACTCTTGAGAGTCCCTTGGACTGCAAGGAGATCCAACCAGTCCATTCTAAAGGAGATCAGTCCTGGGTGTTCATTGGAAGGACTGATACGAAAGCTGAAACTCCAGTACTTTGGACACCTCACACGGAGATTTGACTCATTGAAAAAGGCTCTGATGCTGGGAGGGATTGGGGGCAGGAGGAGAAGGGGACAACAGAGAATGAGATGGCTGGATGGCATCACTGACTCGATGGACATGGGTTTGAGTAAACTTTGGGAGTTGGTGATGGACAGGGAGGCCTGGTGTGCTGCGATTCATGGGGTTGCAAAGAGTCGGACACGACTGAGCGACTGAACTGAACTGAACTGAAAATAAATTGTAATGTGAATATACGTGTGTATGTTACATGGCTACAAAACTTTTACTGTTTCTTTCTTATGATACTTTTTTCTAGATTGTATCTTTCTTACATTTTGTCATCCCCAAATCCTTATTTTCTGAAATAAATTATGGTTGTAAATATTTTAGTGTTCCTTGTTTTGTTTTCTTTAAAAAAAGACTTTCATTCTTGCTCAAAATTAAAACGTCTTGGTGGCAAAAATTCTTCAGGATTTTATTTGTATTTCAGCAATACAAAATTCTGAAAACTGTTGCTATTTGTTACATATGTGTGTATCAGAACACCCCTTTTTCTTCAGTTGTTACACTAAATCTTCAGTGATGTTAACCTGAGGCTGAGCGAGGGGTATGTAGTCACATTGTGGGTGACTGGACCAATGTGACCAATTCCAATAATCACTTTAGTTAATATCCATTGTCTATTAGGAAAGGCGAACTTTTGACCTGTATCTGAGCTGTCTTTGCCTCTGTGGCTTCTGGCTTCTTTGATGTCCTTTTATTAAATGATTTTTTCTGAATTTATATTTAATTCATATTCTCCCAAAAGAAAATAAAGAATATGACTATCAAATTGCTTAATTCTTGGATGGAATTTTGAAAACAATCTGTTAGATTTTACACAGTTTTTGACTAAAGCAAATGGTTCTGACAAACCTGACACCTGATCTCTTTCAAGGCAATGAGCTGCTCATTGATCTCCTAGGCTGCTGGCCTGGGAGAAGTGAATTGATAAGTAATCAGCTACCACGAAAATAAATCCACAGCACTGTATTTTGGAAACTCACAGTCTAAAATAGCAAACAAAGAGATGATTATCAATTACTATGGATTTCTCTGTTGGAAAAGACTTTACAGAAAATTACATTGGTGAGTTCATTAAATATAAATAAATACTAACATTCATATGGACAGCAGAAGCATTAGCAATTTTTTTTTGATTACTAGGCAAGGAATACTGCAAATGAATTTAAAATAGATTTGTATTTTCATGAAATCTACATCATCTCATCCATTTTATATAGATTTTAACACACACAAATGCAATGAATATCTTTTTCTCTTTATCATGATATCAGATCAGATCAGATCAGTCGCTCAGTCGTGTCCGACTCTTTGCGACTCCATGAATCGCAGCATATCTTAAAAAATATGCATTCTGTTATCTATTTGTTCTGAGTTTACTTGATGTTCAGTTAAATCATTCTAAATACATCACAATTAAAAAAAACTATGACAAAAATTTGCAAAAAATCTTAATATTTGAGAAAGTACCTGGTATGCAGATGAAATAGATTTTCTTGGAATGTATTCATGCATGTTATACTTTTTTCATATTTATTTCTTCTCTGTCACCATTCAAAACTTATTACATATATCATGAAAATGTCACTGATCTGATAAATATGGATCATTGAACAGTCAAAAATACGACCTTTAAATGAAATAAGAGAAGGAAGGGAAAGAACTAATATTTATCGTTTCATTAATATTTGCCAAGTGCTCTGCTATGAGATTTTATATACATGTATATAAATCATCATATCAATCACATAAACTATCATTATTATTTTTATCAAGAAAAGAAAAACTATGCCAAGAGATATTTTAAATGCCTAACTAAACTGTGTATTATTGTAGATAGAAATTTAAACCCAGAATCATCTTCCAGTCTTCTGTTTCCATCTATAATTACTTGTATCAGACAGACTCTTCTGCCAAGAAACTACTAAATCTGGCTAGAATTAAAACAAATAAACAAACTGCAGTTTGAAAGAACCTTGGAGTGGACAAGGAAGCCAGTATTTGAGGGGCCACAAACCTGAAGAGAGAAAAACACCATTTTAAACAGCTTTCTATTCACCACTGATTGTTTTTTCACTTTGGACGTTTGCAAGTCCCAAGAGGCTGAGCAGAAAACAACATCATAGATTTCATGGCCAACTCACTAAGATGGTATGGAAAAAATAGTAGTGGTCATGGTTACCATGGCAGCCAGAATTTGAGAAGCCAAATTAGGAGAAAAGGAAATCATAGAGAAATGAAGTGACATTGGTATACCTCTCCCCTCAAGTCTGAACCAATTCCTCGTATTTGCATGGAGTGAAAGAAAAATCAAGAAACGCGGAGGAAAATGTTTGATAAAGCCTGAAACACTCAAGAGTGCTTAACAATCTGACAGTGCTAGGCTGTTCACCAAAAAGGAGGAGCCCTGAAAAAGCCCAGCCTTTCCATTGAGACCACTGGGAAATCCTGTAGGAGTTAGAACAGAGTAGTAGAAGATCAGGGCTACCAAAGAGTAAAAGCAGCTTAGAAAAGTTTTTAGTCTCAAATTGGAATAAAGTGATCTGCCTATTTTTTACCTGCCTACCAGATGAATATTAAAAATTGTAAATGAATATTAAAATACCTCTCTGAATAAAGGTAACATCATTCAGAGTCTTTATCACTTTTTTACATGCGAAGATTGACACTCAGTTAAAAAATTACCAGGCATGACAAAGACAGAAATGAATTATCAAAAACCAAAAGAAAGACATAGACAATAGAAGCAAATCCCAGTGGCTCAGATGGTAAAGCATCTGCCTGCAATGCGAGAGACCCGGGTTTGATCCCTGGGCTGGGAAGATCTGCTGGAGAAGGAAATGGCAACCCACTCCAGTACTCTTGCCTGGAAAATCCCATGGATGGAGAATCCTGGTGGGCTACAGTCCATGGGGCGGCAAAGAGTCACATTCACGTTCACCAGTGGTTAAGATTTTAGAGTTATCAGAAACAAACTTTAAAACAACGTTGATTAAAATGTTCAAAACCATGACAAAAATATACACAGTGATGGACTTTACCAGAGGGATGATATCTGAAAATAAAGATGAATATTTTCAACTCAAAGTATAATTTCTGAAACTAAAAACTTAATAGATACATGCAACAGCAGAAAAGAGAAACAGTGACTAGAATAGTCCTCAGTAGAATGGAGACCAACACCTACTCTCCTTTTAGTGTCATCACACTTGGCGTTACTTCTCTTTTGAAGGAATTGAATTTCTTGTGACTGACTTCTCACATTAAATCTCAACATCAATATCACTTTTTCAGAGAGATTTTCTACAATTACTCAATTTAGTAGGTCTCCTCTTGCTCTACTTACCTGTCCATCACACTATCCTTTTTGTTTCCTTTAAAACACTTCTCACTGCAAAAGACTTTAGCTAATAAAATTGATAGGTATAAGGATAATAAAATGTATATGTGTAAGCTCCAATACTTTGTACATTTCATGCAAAGAGCCAACTTATTGGAAAAAACTCTGATGCTGGGAAAGATTGAGGACAACAGGAGAAGGGGGCAACAGAGGATGAAATGGTTGGATGGCATCACTGACTCAATGGGCATAAATTTGAGCAAACTCCAGGAGGTGGTGAAGGACAGGTAAGTGTGCTGCAGTTCATGGGATCGCAGAGTCAGACATGACTTAGTGACTAAACAACAACAACAAAGGATTGTTTTTCCTATTTAAGCTTAGATAAGTTACTTACCTTCTCTGAATACAACTTTTTCTTCACATAATAATAATAGCAATTTGCCTAATTTATTTAAGTTAAATATTATTATAGATTAAATTAAACAATGTGGATAAAGCACCTAACTCAATGTGAAGGTAATTTTCATTTTATCAAAGAGTAAAACAACATTTTGAAGAGTTGAGGCTATTTGGGAAAGTAACTGATACCCAAGGAGTGGCTAAAATGGAAATAGCTGCCTCACAGTAGAAACCATAATAAGCCTGATGTCAGATGTCTTGGAACCAGTTCTTATTTTAAAGCTTACCTATGTGGTACATTGTTCTGTCCATTTTCAGAATTATTAATATAAAGAAAAAAATGTATATGTCATAATTCCAAAAATTAAAGGGAGAAAGTTTCAACATAAGCCTGGTATTATCATTAAATCTGCCCGCCACATAATTCACTAACCATTCCCCAATTTATCAAATATTCTAGAGTTTCCATTGTCCAAAAAGTGATCATCATTTCTCTTCTGAGGTATGGTAATCCAAGCCAGGCTTAAGCAATACATGTACTGTGAACATCCAGATGTTCAAGCTGGTTTTAGATAAGGCTGAGGAACCAGAGATCAAATACCCAACATCCGCTGGATCATTGAAAAAGCAATAGAGTTCCAGAAAAACATCTATTTTTGCTTTATTGACTATGCCAAAGCCTTTTATTCTGTGGATCACAATAAACTGTGGAAAATTCTTCAAGAGATGGGAATACCAGACCACCTGACCTGCCTCTTGAGAAACCTATATGCAGGTCAGGAAGCAACAGTTAGAACTGGACATGGACCAACAAACTGGTTCCAAATAGGAAAAGGAGGACGTCAAGACTGTATATTGTCACCCTGCTTACTTAACTTATATGCAGAGTACATCATGAGAAACACTGGGCTGGAAGAAGCACAAGCTGGAATCAAGATTGCCGGGAGAAATATCAATAACCTCAGATATGCAGATGACAACACCCTTATGGCAGAAAGTGAAGAGGAACTAAAAAGCCTCTTGATAAAGGTGAGAGTGGAGAGTGAAAAAAGTTGGCTTAAAGCTCAACATGCAGAAAACGAAGATCATGGCATCTGGTCCCGTCACTTCATGGGAAATAGATGGGGAAACAGTGGAAACAATGTCAGACTTTATTTTTGGGGGCTCCAAAATCACTGCAGATGGTGACTGCAGCCATGAAATTAAAAGACGCTTACTCCTTGGAAGGAAAGTTATGACCAACCTAGATAGCATATTCAAAAGCAGAGACATTACTTTGCCAACAAAGGTCCGTCTAGTCAAGGCTATGGTTTTTCCGATTGATGCTTTTGAACTGTGGTATTGGAGAAGACTCTTGAGAGTCCCTTGGACGGCAAGGAGATCCAACCAGTCCATTCTAAAGGAGATCAGTACTGGGTGTTCTTTGGAAGGAATGATGCTAAAGCTGAAACTCCAGTATTTTGGCCACCTCATGCGAAGAGCTGACTCATTGGAAAAGACTCTGATGCTGGGAGGGGTTGGGGGCAGGAGGAGAAGGGGACGACAGAGGATGAGATGGCTGGATGGCATCACCGACTCGATGGACGTGAGTTTGGGTGAACTCCGGAAGTTGGTGATGGATAGGGAGGCCTGGCGTGCTGCAATTCATGGGGTCGCAAAGAGTCGGACACAACTGAGTGACTGAACTCAACTGAACTGAATGTATATTTTGACATCTCTCTACTTTACTGCACCTTGATCACCCAGAGAAAGATATAGAAATGAGGTTCCTGTCTGGAAGTTTGCCAAAATCACATTGATTTTATAATTAAATGCTATTTCCTACATGAAGCATTTAATTCTTAGATGCTCAGGTATTGAAAATGATGTTGTCAAGTTAAAGAGAAGGTAAATTATCATTTGCTTCCTTAAATAAAATATTACTCAGGTTGACTTGAGATCCCTGAAGAGATCATTTATGGTGAGCACATTTTTTCATTCACTATCCTAAGCAGATATAAACAAAACTGATTTTGTATTCTCTAAATAAGGACTTATAGGCCATAAGGTCTCTGTTGGAACTACTCAACATTACAGTTAAAGTTTAAAAACAATCACAGACAATATGTAAACAAGTAGAATGGCTATGATCCATTAAAACTTTATTTACAAAAACAGGTAACCAACTCTTGGCACATAATTTTCTTACCTCTATTTTAAGTGATTAAGAAATTGCTATGAGGAAAAATAAACATATAGACAATGAAATGCTTTGCCTTTTTAAGAAAAATAATTTATCATAAATCGATGATATAGAAGTTTTTTCAGATAATCCAAACTCTAATAAAGAAAAATAAAGAATTAATCCTTACTTGCACCAGAAAGTTACTAACTGTACATATAATGTGTTCTTTTTTTCCCCTGAACACACAAACTCCCTTGCAGCGAAGTATGGCTGCAGTTTGGCCAACAGAAATGGGCAAATGTTTTTAAGATGAATCATTTCTAGGTTTGAGTCATAAAATTCCCCCATGTATAATCTTTACCTACTTCCCCATCTGTCAACCAGATGCAGAGATTCCAGCAAAAGATAGACACCAGACAGGAGATGGAGGAGCGTGGGTCACTAAGTGACTATGTGAAACACAATCCCTAACCCCTTTGTGCCATCAACTGAATACTATTGTCGTGACAATTAATTCCATTTTACCAACTTAACAAAATATCAGAGTTGACATTTTACCAACTAGTATTAACAACCATGGGAGAAGGCAATGGCACCCCACTCCAGTCCTCTTGCCTGGAAAATCCCATGGACGGAGGAGCCTGGTAGGCTGCAGTCCATGGGGTCGCTAGGAGTTGGAGACTACTGAGCGACTTCACTTTGACTTTTCACTTTCATGCATTGGAGAAGGAAATGGCAAGCCACTCCAGTGTTCTTGCCTGGAGAATCCCAGGGACGGGGGAGCCTGGTGGTCTGCCGTCTATGGGGTCGCACAGAGTCGGACACGACTGAAGCGACTTAGCAGTGTTAACAACCATAAAACACAAATTGGTACTAGAAGACCTAAAAGCATAGAACTGACTTAATATGTTGGCTGCAGGTGGCGAGGACACACATGTAGTAGGCTTTTGATTAGAGACCCTGCTCTGCCATGTGAAACACATAAAATGGGGGGCTGAGATTGGAAAAATCAAGAATGTGTGTTCGTTAGCTTACCTGCCTCTAACAAGGTATTACAAGATAGAGATGCACTCAGACAATGACTGACTGGCTTTCATGGTAAAAGCAAGGCCTCTATAGTTTGTAAAAGACAGTGTTGAAGGTCAGAAATGGATAAAACTGAAAAAAATAATTTGAATGCCACAGGCCTAGTAAGATTTCTCAGTTGACCCAAGTACTTGATCTTGCAGCAATGATCAGATGATCAGATTAAGGGTGTTACTGTTCCACTTAAGATTACTTTTTTCCTAATTACCTTTAATTGTCTGCTATTATAAAGGAGCTTGAGAAGGCAATGGCACCCCACTCCAGTACTCTTGCCTGGAAAATCCATGGACAGGAGCCTGGTAGGCTGCAGTCCATGGGGTCACTAAGAGTCGGACACGACTGAGCGACTTCACTTTCACTTTTCTCTTTCATGCATTGGAGAAGGAAATGGCAACCCATTCCAGTATTCTTGCCTGGAGAATCCCAGGGAAGGCAGAGCCTGATGGGCTGCCATCTACGGGTCACACAGAGTCGGACACAACTGAAGCGACTTAGCATTAGCAATAAAGGAGCAAAAACAGGGAAGAGAGGGAGAGGTGAAAGAGAAAATTAAAGATGAGAACAAAAGAAATCATGCTTGAGAATTACATCTAGAAAAAACTCGGATGTAAAAACTGGCCCATGAAACAGAATGGCAGGAAGTAACTTAAAGGTTTCTTGGTTTTAAAGGGGGGTTATTTCCACAAAAACCACGAACCTGGACCAAAAAATATTTTAGTGTCCAAGCCTTAGATCAACTTGTGGGTCCAAAGGCAGGAAGGGGATTGTGAAAGCTCTTCAGTTCCCAAAGGTGATGGTGATGAATAAGAGGAAAATGCAGAGCATGGAACTAGAAGCCTTGGACAACATCTCCCAGAAAGTAGAATCTAAGTTTAGATTTTTCTCCCATTCCTCTCTTGTCCCAGTGAGAAACCACCACAAAGCTATGAAATGAAACAAAAATATTTCAAATAGGTCCAGTTCAAACAGAGAGAAAAAAAAGCATTTTGAACATTGCTATGTATAACAAAGATACAACTTATAAAACTGCATACCTGTGTATGTGTGCATCACAGATATGTGTGTGCATGCATGTACACATACATATACATACACATGTAGCTTTTAAGAAAACAATATACACTTATACATTTTGTAGTTCATAGTCCACTATTCTAATCTCTGCAAGTGTAGCCAACGCTGTGGGCATGTCCTTGCCTTTGGCACACTCCAGTTGAAATTCCTCCTTGGTCCTTCTCAAACAGTCCTCTCATAGGACCTTGTGCATATCTTCTGTCAGTAGAGCAAACCCTCAAAGTACACTCATCAAAATCGAGTAAGCACTGGTCATTCTGCTTTGTCATCCCTAACACAAAACCACCTTCTGAGTGATTGCTGAGCTATTTCAGTTATAGACTGAGATGCTTAAAATCTATTCTTCATAAAAATAAAGCACATAAATTTAATATGTTTCTAACTAGAAACAAAGCAATGATATCAATATTTTCTCTCATCATGTATAACAGAAAAATATGTCCCCTCTACTAGAGGATAAAAAAAGAATACATCTCATCTCACCTACTGACTTTTAATGTCAGAGAAGGCAATGGCAACCCACTCCAGTACTCTTGCCTGGAGAATCCCATGGATGGAGGAGCCTGGTAGGCTGCAGTCCATGGGGACTTTTAATGTAGAAAAACACTTTTTATTTTACCAATTACCCAGATACATTACATTTATAATTCTTTTATAGTGACTGATTATCTTAGATAATTAAAAGTTAATGACCTGAAAAAAATAGCAAAAGCTTAAGTAAATATATTATTTGTTTTTATCCCTATTTGGATTGCATAATCCAAATGACTTATAAATATTACTTTCTTTTATTGTAAAAAAAATTATTTTCACTTCTGAGTTCTCATGTTCAAATGCTACAATATAGGAAAGCCAGGGATACTATGTCATATATTATACCTAATGGTGGTGGGGATACAGAAAATAACTGTAAACCTCTGATATATTTCTATGAAATTTTAGTATAAAACATATTTTCACTTTTTCATTACATTTGCAATTATAAATGCAGAGAAAGTCACTTTAAATCTGACACTAAGAAAAATACAACTGATTCTGAGACATTTATACTTGCATATATATTTTATTTAGATGTTTTAATAGACAAGCCAATCCAAAGATTATTAAGCTGTGTTGGAACAAGAGCTAAGATTTAATCCACAAAAGCACACCCTTAATATTTACCAGTTGTGTTAAGTCAGAATACTTCCAGGATGTGAACTGTGGGAGTTTCCAACATTGTGTCTTGGGGCTTTGGGCAGAAAGCACTCTGGATGTGGTTCAGAAATCACTTTCTCTCGTCTTTACTCTTTATTTTAGTTTTGGCTTGATGTGTTTGAAAAGCAAAAGAGAGCTAAGTGGCAGTAAAAATAAGGGAGATTCATTGTCTGTTTTCAAAATTTAGATAGCTTTAAAAAGTTATCACGTTTGAAAACACAAATTAAAAAAATAGAAACATCACATGGACTTAAAACTCATACAACAGATGACAAAGGTCAATGAAAAGAAGTGAAGCTTTATGAATAGAGCTCAATAAGAAAAGTAAAGGCGAGAATAAATGCATATTTACCTTAGGCACCACACGACAGAGCACTGAGCTCTTTGACAGGTGATAAAGATACAACTTGGCACAATCAGCAGTTATTTTGGGCACCTACAAAAGAGGTAGTGAAGCAGAAAAATCTGTCCAGAAATTAATCTGCAGCTGCACAACACAGAGCGTCATCAGCTCCAGGCTGTGATACAAAGCACCGTCAGGTATGTGGAAGTTTCTTAAATATCAGACCGTCGAAATAAATTTTTAACAATTGAGCGAAGAACAGATGGGCTGCCTATTAATAAATAGATGCTGTATATAAACAGAGGTACAATTTTGTTCATGTATTTTATCTTCCATAAACTTAAGAGTCATATTGATTTTACTAGTAAGATATATTCAAGAAATCTGATTATGTACAACCCCAAATAATTTCACCCTTTTCAGCAGCACAGTTTTTGTTGAACCAAGGAGATTCTGGGTACCCAGTTCAGGTGTTTGAGGATGCACCTGCTTGAAACATGGCGTGGAGGCCCAATCATGGGTACCAGTCACTCTTGTCATGACTAATTAGATATTGCCTCCACTTCCCAGCTTCCACCAAAGCAAATATTGCTTTCACAAATGCACAGGATATCTTGTCCTTAGTGCTGACCTGTATGTTAAAATCTGTTGTTTCAGGAGGAATAATAAAAAATTACATCCTATACACAATAGCCCTTGGCGTAGTTTTAACCAAGTAGTTGGTGATTCCGCTTGATATACAGTAAAACTTTTAAACAAAGTGGGAAGGAGATTTACTTTTAATAAGAATTTATAGGATTACAAATATATAGTAAAACTGATTTTTGAAATAAGTGAAAGGATTATGGTGCTGGTGATTTTGTGTTATAATTGAATCATGCTTCACTAATTTTCTTTTACAAAAAGTGATCAAGTGTTATAACCTTTCTTTTTCTCCTAGTGAATAATTATTGTTTTAGATGACCTAACAATATCCATCTCTCAGGATAAAGTCCAATAATTAATTCATACCAAGCTGTCAACTCATGCATTTATTTAAATGCACTGATAAATCCTGGTAGCTCTGATGCTCTTGATTTTTCTTAAAATCATGTAAAATAATCAAAAAATCTTAACAACTGATATTAAAGAGATTAAATGCTTAAAGATCTTTTCATCTACAAGGTTTTAAGTTAGCGCATTTCTGCTTTATTTCCAGATACATGTCTCTTTTGCTCAACAAACTATCATTTAGAATTATTTGTAAATACAAAAACCAACAACTCAAAAAATATCTTCTGCAGTGTTATCTAATTCCTTGGACTTGCACTTTAGTGTTTGTGTGAGGACTGTAAACTGAGCCAAAAATGCAGGATTAAATCTCAGATTTCCTCATATGTGAGTCTTACCCAAATCAATTGAAATTGCTCAAGGGTAATCAAGTGTACAACTGGAGTTAATAATTTTCACTTAGCTATAATATCATTGCTTTTGAGTGCTGGCTTCTTGCCTTATGCGTTATTATTTTGTTATGCTTAGCTTGCTTAAAATCATAAATTTGAATCATTTGCAACTGCATATTCACTCTTCACTCTCTTCTTGACCCCAATCTCTGACTTCTTATATTTGCTTCATTTGTCTTCCCTAGTAATTAGGATGGTATTTAAAATAAAATTCACAACATCCTAGGATACCTGCTTTCCAAACTGAAGGTTTCCTCTTCAAATCCTTAGGAAGCACCATTGGCCTCTTCTTCCACAATAGCCAGCTGCTCAGCATTGTTGAAGCAGTTATAACCTCAGCCAATTGGGCCTTCCAGAAATGCATGCTCTATAACCAGTACTACCATTTGACAATCTTAATTATGCTCTGTAAGGAAAGGGTTCAAAGCTGACTTGTCCATTCGTTTCACTTTTGTAGCCCCTGTTGCCTGGAACAGCAAGTCCTACTTAGTAGGTACTCAGTACATACTTGATAAATGAACACATCGCCGCTATTCAAATCATCTCCAATTTGTTCTGTCTCCACTGCACTTCACTCTCAAGACCATTTGATACCTGCTGACATTTCTTTCTCTTGTTTTTTTCAAATCGTAAATATTTTGTGATGAGAGAAGTTAGAATTACTCTTGTTGGCTAGCTTCTAATTTATGAGCAACTTAACATAGCCTCACTACTTGTACGTATCTTTTTCTCCAGTCTCTTAAGTAAGACCAAAATCTGAGACTGTGTTTTGCTATTCTATTCCATGTTTGTTTGTGTGTTTTTTTTCTCTCATTTTTAGCTTCATAGAAGCAGGTAGCTATAAGAAAGTAATTTACAGGTCATCTGATTTATCTTTCTCATTTAATCAATGAAGACAGCTGAAACTCCAGTACTTTGGCTACCTCATGCGAAGAGTTGACTCATTGGAAAAGACTCTGATGCTGGGAGGGGTTGGGGGCAGGAGGAGAAGGGGACGACAGAAGATGAGATGGCTGGATGGCATCACCGACTCGATGGACGTGAGTTTGAGTGAACTCCACGAGTTGGTGATGGACAGGGAGGCCTGGCGTGCTGCAATTCATGGGGTCTCAAAGAGTTGGACATGACTGAGCGACTGAACTGAACTGAACTAAAGTAAGACAAGAGAGGAAGAGTAGCATTTTGAAGATCACAGCATAGTCACAAAACCAGGATTATAAGGACTGTTCCAGACATCTGTCCTAGGTTGTTTTTCCTATTCTACTATGATTGTCCTTTTTCACACTCATTTTTTTTCACCTCTTTTGGAGAAGCATCTAATGATGTCTACAACAGACCTGAAAAGCCTTTCTAAAGAAGGAACATTTAAGCATATCCTAAAAGAATAAAGAAGCATTTATCTAGTAGTGAAGTCACAGACAACTTATATGAAAGCAAGCAGTCCAAAAAGTCTGGAAAGTATAAAAAACTTGTTGACTTAAGTGAAAAGACTGCTAGTAATTTCTTCAGCAGAGCTAAGTTTATTTAAGATCAGCAGAGAATTGCAATTTGGGGTCTGCAACTATGGTGAGCCACATTCAAGTTCCCTCAGAGCAAGGGAAGGAGGATTTACAGAGAAGAAAAGGAAATTCAGAGAACTATAGTAAATAAGGAGTTCACGGCTCTTCATGGGTTCAGTCTTTGCCAGAAAAGGAGTCTTTCTTCTTCCTATGATAGCAGGACTTGAGAGCTCTTCCTTTTGGTCTCAAACTATTTAGTTGAAGTTTCTGTTAATTTTTTTTTTTTTTCAAACTGAGTGATGAAGGAGATAAGTGGGAAATGAAACAGGTAAATTTTAAAGTCCTTTTATGCCATGCTAAACAATTGACAGTTTTGTTGATACGATTAAAAAGCCATTGATATATTTATAGTAAGGTAGTCACAAGATCATATTTTTGTCCCTAAGAGCTATGTGAAAGAAGATTTGGAGTTGCGGACTGGGGGGACAAACTGTGTTACTTATATGTGTATACTCATTACTTGCTGCTGCTGCTGCTGCTGCTAAGTCGCTTCAGTTGTGTCCGACTCTGTGCGACCCCAGAGACGGCAGCCCACCAGGCTCCCCTGTCCCTGGGATTCTCCAGGCAAGAACACTGGAGCGGATTGCCATTTCCTTCTCCAATGCCTGAAAGTGAAAAATGAAAGTGAAGTCGCTCAGTCGTGTCCGCATGGACTGCAGCCCACCAGGCTCCTCCGTCCATGGGATTTTCCAGGCAAGAGTAGTGGAGTGGGGTGCCATTGCCTTCTCCACTCATTACTTGGGACTACTTTAATAGGTTGTCACAACTTTAATTATCTTCAAACAGATTTAAAAACTTAAAAAGTTGTTTTCCCTGTCAACAACATTTGAAACTTTTTTCTTTTTAATTAGGAAACCATTTAATTATCTATGGATAATGATACTGAAATAATTAGAACAAAAGTGTGTGAAATTTTCAATGTTTTGCTTCTTTGGTTCTTTGGAAATAATCTGGTTTTATACAGATATAATAATATGTAAATTTATTTAGAACAGTTCAAGTAAACAGACCCATCTGTTTCTTCTATGTTACATAGTAGAGGGTTGCTAGTTTCTCTCTAATGAGATTACATTGTTTTAAAGGAGCTTATGTGACTTCATCTTTAAGGTACACCTGTGACAACAAATCCTGAATTATTCCCTTACTTCCTCCCTCCAATTCTTAGTCTCTTACAAGAAGCAAGGTGTTAAGCTTTTTATATTTTTAAACGGCTGATCTCAGCTGAATTCTGCTTCCAAATAAAGAGTAAGAAAATAGCCCTATCTCAGATGCCAATTTAATGTAATATGAAAACCGAGACCTTCTCCACCCTCGTCTTTGTACTAGTTTCTAGACCTCAAATTCACAAGCAATATCTTATTCTCAAATGTGGTTGTAAATCATCTGTAGGATTTCGTCAACATGCAGATTTCTGGGCCTCAAGAAAGACTTGGTTAACCTGAATCTACATGATTGAGCAGAGGAATCTGTGCTTAACAATGCAGGAGGTTACCCTGGAAGTTGGGTGTGAGTTCTCCCTAGTGGGCATGGTGTGGCCCTCACCCAGGGTTAGAAGTGCCATGGTGCCTTAAGCAGGTGACTCCGGTCGATTCCCAAACCAGATAAAAAAGTATGCTGATTTGAAGGTTGCAACCCCTGATTTGAAGGTTGTAACCCCTGGGGATTGCCCAGTCCCTGTAGATAGGGGTGGCTGACCATGGGGAGGGGAAACTGATCCCCTTACCACATGTACACACACAGGTTATGAGTTGGAGCCCAGGGAGATGTAAGAGGGTATGAACTCACCAGGAGAGCATCCAGTGCAGTAGGAGAGGACATTAAATAGCAAATTTTAAAAATGACCATGACAAGCCAAGAGAGAGAGGACTGAGAAAAGAAGAGGTTTTACACTTTAGTATTTCAAATGACACTTTTTTTTTTACCTGCTTACTACACAATGGCCCCCTCATCTTTATTTCTCAATGAATCCCACAGTCTGTATAGCCAGCTCTGCCTGGCACTGATCATAGGTGATTTCCAGCTTGATCTTTCATAACACAACTTCCGAAGATGCAGCAACATTTTTTTTTTTTGGAGGAGGTTGCAATTTTCGCATAGCTATCCAAGTTAATGAGAAAATAACTTTCTACTGATCAATTAACTCAAATACCTATTGGAAG
The DNA here is from genome assembly GCF_029378745.1 of Bos indicus. Classification (NCBI taxonomy): domain Eukaryota; kingdom Metazoa; phylum Chordata; class Mammalia; order Artiodactyla; family Bovidae; genus Bos; species Bos indicus. The sequence continues at coordinate 37,465,579 of NC_091760.1, read as the reverse complement.
AAGGGGGCCTATATTGTTTTTCTTTGTTGTTGTTCAGTCATTCAGTCATGTCCGACTCTTTGGAACCCAGTGGACTGAAGCATGCCAGGCTTCTCTGTCCTTCACCATTTTCCAGAACTTGTTCAAAGTCATGACCATTGAGTTGGTGATACCATCAAAACATCTCATCCTCGTCATCCCCTTCTCCTCGTGAATTCAGTCTTTCCCAGCATCAGGATATTTTCCAATGGGTCAGCTGTTTCTATATGGTGGCCAAGTATTGGAGCTTCAACCTCAGCATCAGTCCCTTCAATGAATATACAGGACTGATTTCCTTTAGGATTGACTGGATTGATTGTCTTTGCAGTCCAAGGGACTCTAAAGGGTCTTTTCCAACACCACAGTTCAAAAGTGTCAATTCTTTTTTTTTTTTAAACTTTACATAATTGTGTTAGTTTTGCCAAATATCAAAATGAATCCACCACAGGTATACATGTGTTCCCCATCCTGAACCCTCCTCCCTCCTCCCTCCCCATACCATCCCTCTGGGTCGTCCCAGTGCACTAGCCCCAAGCATCCAGTATCGTGCATCGAACCTGGACTGGCATCTCGTTTCATACATGATATTTTACATGTTTCAATGCCATTCTCCCAAATCTTCCCACCCTCTCCCTCTCCCACAGAGTCCATAAGACTGTTCTATACATCAGTGTCTAGTCAGTCTTCTTTATAGTTCAACTCTCACATCCATACATGACTATTGGAAAAACCAATAGTCATGCATTGGTATGGACTGTACCATACCATTTGACTGTATAGCTATTTGCCTGTATGACCTTTGTAAGCAAAGTAATTTCTCTGCTTTTTAATATTCCGTATACGTTTGTGATAACTTTTCTTCCAAAGAGCAAGCATCTTTAATTTCATGGCTGCAATCACTGTCCACAGTGATTCTGGAACCCAAGAAAATAAAGTCTCTCGTTTCCATTGTTTTCCCATCTATTTGCCATGAAGTGATGGGACTGGATGCCATGATCTTAGTTTTTTGAATGTTGAATTTTAAGCCAACTTTTACACTTTTCTCTTTCACTTTCATCAAGAGGTGCTTTAGTTCCTCTTCACTTTCTGCCATAAGGGTGGTATCATCTGCATATCTGAGGTGGTGTCATCTGCATATTGATATTTTTCCCAGCAATCTTGATTCCAGATTGTGCTTTATCCAGCCTGGCATTTTGCATGATGTACTCTGAAAATAAGTTAAATAAGCAAGTATTGCTTATTTAAATACAGCCTTGATGTACTCCTTTCCCTATTTGGAAACAGTCTGTTGTTCCATGTCTGGTTCTCACTGTTGCTTCTTGACTTACGTACAGGATTTTTTAGGAGGCAGGTCAGGTGGTCTGGTATTCCCATCTCTTTCAGAATTTGCCACAGTTTGTTGTGATTCACATAATCAAAGGCTTTGGCATAGTCAATAAAGCAGAAGTAGATGTTTCTCTGGAATTCTCTTGCTTTTTCAATGATCCAACAGATGTTGGCAATTTGATCTCTGGTTCCTCTGCCTTTTCTAAATACATCTTGAACATCTCGAAGTTCTTGGGTTCACGTACTGCAGAAGCCTAGCTTAGAGGATTTGGAGCGTGACCTTGCTAGCACGTGAAATGATTGCAATTGTGTGGTAATTCAAACATTCTTTGGCATTGCCTTTGTGATTGGAATGAAAACTGACCTTTTTCAGTCCTGTGGCCACTGCTGAGCTTTCCAAATTTGTTAACATATTGAGTGTAGCACTTTGGCAGCATCATCTTTTAGGATTTGAAATAGCTCAACTGGAATTCCATCTCCTCCACTAGCTTTGTTCATAGTGATACTTCCTAAAGCCCACTTGACTTTGCCCTTCAAGACGTCTGGCCATAGGTGAGTGATCAAACCATCGTGGTTATCTGGGTCATTAAGATCTTTTTGGCATAGTTCTGTGTATTCTTGCCATCTCTTTTCTATACCTTTTGTTTCTGTTAGATCCATACTGTTTCTGTCCTTTACTGCGCCTATCTTTGCATGAAATATCCTTTGGTAGCTCTAATTTTCTTGAAGAGATCTCTAGTCTTTCCCATTCTATTGTTTCCCTCTGTTTCTTTGCATTGTTCACTTAGGAGGGTTCTTGTTTTTCTTTAGTTAAAATGTATATAAATTGTACTTCTCTAAAATGGCTTCTTTGAAAAATGCTTCTTAGCTAATATATAGCAATACATTCTTCACATTTCCAGCAATTTCCCTGGTAATTAACCAGTGGTTAAGATCCACCTTGCAATGGAGGGGACATGAATTTGATCCCTGGTCAGGGAATTAAGATCCCACATGATGCAGGGCAACTAAGCCTGCACACCACAAGGAAGACTCAACTCAACCAAATAAAAATCTTTTAAAAAATTCTTCAAAGTTCTGGAGCTTGTAAGCCATATTTTCTTAGTGCGTATTTCACAAAAAGGTATTGCTTTAAGAAGTATTCACTCTCAGAAAGCTTCTGTAGGTTTTTTTTATTCAGAACAGAGTCTTTAACATACTAATGTGTTTTGTGATTCTCCAAAATGGAAAGAGTCTCAGTATATCTTCATTTCTAAAATGTACTTTTTATACCCCATTTATTGACATTTTGAAATCAAGATCTTTCTGGAAAGTGCATGTACATTTGCTGTGTAACATTTCCATTTTTTTAAACAAAAAAAAAATGTGTTCTTAAATCTGCAGTGTATCTGCAATGCATCATGATTAATTTATTTTTATTTGTTTAGAATATAATTTTTGAACAGTGAAATTCATCATTTTACCCTACAATCCTGCAAACTTTGACAAATATATACATATGTGAAACAAAGAGTATAATAATCAAGATATAGAACAAATTAATTCATATCCCTTTGGCATTAACCTCTCCCCCACCTCCAGGCACTAGTGACCACTGATCTATTCTCTTCCCCTTTAGTCTTGTCTTTTCCAGACATGACATGAATGGAATCATACATTATCTAGCCCTTTACATCTAGATCTTTCCAGTTAGCATAAAGCATTGGAGATTCACCCACACGTTTTTATAGGACAGTAGACACTGAAGTGAGTAGTTTATACCTGGAAATGGGCATGCATCTTCTTCTGCCAGGTCTTTAGTGTGGGGTTTGTGTTAATCTAGCCAGGAGTAAAACCGAATTCAGATTGTATTATTATGATGTTTGCCTTCAGTGTACTGCAGGTTTCAAATTTCTCTGGTTTAACTTGTATTTTGGACGAGAACTGTGTTACCAGAGAATTGTTGTCAGTGTCCGCTTCACACTCAGTGTCAGATCCTTACTTGGCACTGTGCCTCCTGTCTCTTGTCTCTCTCATCAAATTAGACTGTGGTTACTTATTATTCAGTGCTTGTTGACCTCACAGTAGGGTAAGGGGGAGAGGAAATTCTCTGCCGATTGATATAATCTTGCCTCAGTCTTAAGCATGTACATACAGTGCCTGAATCTCAGGAGTGAAGAATTCTCAGTGATTTTACTTTTCCCAGCCTTTAATTGTCTAGACACAAGGTGTATGCACAACCCCTTCTCCCCTAGAGAGGGTGCTTTCCTGTTCCCTTTCCCCCGCTGCTATGCTCTTTCACCAGTGCCACAAGATGACAGGGTTGGCTGCCTTTCCATTGGTATTGTAGGGCTCTTTTTCCCAAGGGGAGTAAGGTAGATGGATTGAGGCAAGGCTTTATGGCTTAACAGAAACAGTTTCTCCTCCTGTCTCCAGGAGGGATGCCCATACCATGAGGGATGGTTCTCAGGACGCTTGTGTTGTCCAAATGTTCCTTATGAGCACCTGGTGAGGTCCATGGAGAAGAACCCTGAGTGGTAGTTAATTCACCTTGTGAATTACCTGGTTTAGCTCTTAAGGGTTCTAGATTCTCATGCTAGTCTTCACTCAGACTTTAGCAATTTGTTAACATTTTAGCTGAATTCTTCATACCAGCTAGTAAGAATCTATCCCTGGAAGAAGCAAGTTGTCCTTCCTTTACTCTGTAGAGGGACCGTTTTCTTGGATTTGAAGTTATTTTGTTACCTTCCATCTTCATACCTTTGTTGTGGTAAGGATGAGAGCAACGTTCTTAGCATTTAGACTGAAAAATCCAGAAGTCTTGACTAGCTTTCATAACTGGTACAGATAACAGTATTTTGTATTTTCTTAATATTCCCGCAATTTAAATAACTTTGAGAGACTAATATGCTGAGAAATATATTTTAGAATTTGTTTTAATGTATATTATCTTTCAATCAGAGAAAATATTTTAGTGGCAGCTTATTCTAATAATGAATCCTATAAATTGCATTTTAAGGGGAAAATAATTTTTTAAATTCTATATAGAATTTTTCAATATCTCTAAGCAGAAAGTGGGGAACACATTTTTTACACAAGAATAGTCTATGAAGATATGGTATTTGATAAGGAAATAGCATCCTGCTTGCTCTTACCTCTTGGCAAGCTATGTCCAGGCCAGCAGCAACACAGCCTGCAGTAGAGCAGGTTTCTACATAAGGAAAGAAAGGCAACCGTTGGTAACTCTGGCACAACCAGAAGTCCCTCTGTTGTAAAATGGTAAGCTTCTGGTTTAAGATTCCTCTCAACAAGCACGGCCCTGAGGCCCTAGAATTGCTGGTGCATCCTCTGGATGAACGAGGGAAGCATGAGTGATGCTGCTCACTGTATTCTTGACCTTGACTTTGTCCCCTGCACAGCTTGTCCTGGGTTTGATGGTAAACTAAGATGATGGCTACCTTAACCTGATCAAGTCATCACCTAAGCTTGTCCTCAACATTGACTCAAGTCAGGTCACATGCATATATATATTTGAAATATTTTTATCACTGAATCTTGGTAGACTTTTGTGTATATTATCAGGTAAATATATATATATATATATGTAAAAAAATACTGAGAGTGGTTTAATAAAATATTTTAAAATTCTAATTGTGTTTTCTCTTACTTCCTTGGAATGGTTAGCCTGATACTTAAATATTTTACTATAGAACAACATGAGTCTTATTTTATTTCGCTTCTAGTTTTTTCAATACATTAGCATTAACAAAATGCCTCCAAACTCTCTGAATTCTATTATACCTGACAGGACTGAAAAGAAACAAACCTGAAAATATAGAAATATACATTAAATGTATAAAATATTTTACTTTTATAAAATTAAATATAATTTATTAAATATGCATTTAATATATGGTTAAAATATTTCTACATTTAGTATAGTAAATAAACATATGTAAATATAAATATATTAAAAATCAATGTATAAGAAAATAAAAAAAATTTACAGTTATATACTGACACATGCTCAGTTTAATTTCTGTATCTTTTGCTTATATAAACTAGGCTGATTGAACTGAAAGCACTAATCCATGCCAGGTAAAGTGACTCAGTATTATATTTCAACAAGGGTTTGGGTGAGGAGTTTATGGTGTGGTTTTGAGTTTCCAAATTAATATGGCAGCTTCTGAGCATAGAGCTCTAGCGGCAGTTGCTTCTTATTATAATAAACCCACAAATGGTTTTCTATGGTTAGTACTGAAAGATATCATTTCTATTGATCATGCCTCCAGCACTAGCCTAAGGAGTGATCATTAATTCACATACACACAAAAATTACTGAAGTAGATATAAATGACAACAATGAGCGCTAAGAAGAAAATTGTGAAAGATAGCATTAGAATCAGAGTACTATCTATTATGCACAGTTTTTCATATTCAGTTGAGTAGTTGATATGTGCTAGGCATTGATCAAGATGTAATAATGTCCATTTTGTCCTTTCAGTGTCACAAAATTCTTTCAGTAATTATTGTTTCCAGTTTACAGAGGATCCATGAGAAGTTTGGAGAGAGAAAACTATTTCCTTAAGTACATACAACTATTAATTGACTTTGCTGAAATTTTATTCAGTTTCTTTAAGTCTGAACTATAATTCTACTTGAGGTCATTTGAGAAAAGTTTTCACACTAGACAGAATATCAAATGTGTCTTTTAAGTCAAAATAGGCAGAGGGTGCTGTTTCTTTAACTTTATTTTTATATAACCAAAATATTTATTATGATATTTGCCCCAAGCAGCTACATGGGACAATATAAAAATAATTTTCCATATACGAATATATCCAAAACTTGTAAAACCCTCTAGGATCCAAGTTCTGTTATAAAAAGTACAGATAGCATATATTTACTTGTACAAAATGAATTATAGGAGATATGTAATACATTTTCATCAACCTTCTTTGGATCCGCATCACAAAGCCTTGATAATAATCCTTATTGTGAGTCAGTAAGTAATTTATTTCCAGTTGTATCATCTTTTGACTGGTCTGTGACATAAATCTCATTTTTTGCTTTAAAGTTCGATACAACTTATTACTAGTGGTTCTTAGTTTGCTTATTATCCCTGGTTTTGATTCCCACTGTAAGTGGAGCATGCTGGTATGCTATCGTTCCAGGGTATTAGTATTTCTTCCCTTTTTGATTTTTAAATCTGAACCTCATTCAAAGACCAACCACGGATTGCTCCATAGAGAAGAGAGGTTTAACTTCTTTGGGCAAGGGAGCCACTTTCTGCTTATTTTTATTGCTTTTATTTTTTGGCCATGCTGCATGGCTTGTGGGATCTTAGTTCCCTGACCAGGGATCAAACCCTTTCCCTTGGCAATGAAAGCACAGAGTCCTAACGACTAGACCACCAGGGAATTCCCAGAGTCACTTTCTTTTTGAAAGTGATTTTCCAATTGCTGAGCACCAAGACACGTTGTAAGTAAACCTGTATAGTTTCTAAGGAAGTTATCACTCATGTCCTAGAGTATGTGGCTTACAAATTGTACATAGCTTTGCCTTCTAATAAGATCAGTGTCAAGGGAACAATTGCAATCCCAATAATAATTTCCCAATAATTGTACAAGATAGAAAGATCACAGAATTCAGTCATGAAAAATAGTTATATTATTAATTCACCTGTCTTGCAAGACTATGAAATTGTGTTTTTTCACTGGTAGTATTCTGGCAGATTTGAGTCTGCTGTTTCTTTTTTCTTTATTCTGAACTTTTGTTAATTTGTGAATGTTAAATGTGAAATCCTTGCAGTTACAACTGGGGATTCTAATATGTCCTGCCTAAAATGGGAAGTGAATTTATTGCAGCTCTACACATGAAATGAATATATTTTAACAAACAACAAACAAAAAGACTGACATTATTGTTCATTGAAGCTGTCTTGTGAAAGAACTTCCTGATGACAAAGATGATAAAGCTACAAAGGGAGATCAGTAGTCTCTGTAATTAAAAACAGGTGATGCATCTGTCTTTTAGTGTTCTTTGCTTGTAAGCAAGGAGACAGCTTGATTATAAAACTGCTTTAGGTCTTTAAAAGTATACACTATGTGATTTGGTTTATATCATAGCCTCTGTTATTTTAAGCTTTTAAAAATGTTCTAATAAATCTGCTTCTTTCCATTTACCTTAATTTTATATGGGTTTACAGAAATGATCTAATCTTTAATAATGCACAAAGATTCATGAGTAGTGTATTATGTCAAATTAACACAAAAAGTCTAACATTATTTATTCCTCCCCATAGTTCATTTTAATTAAAAATGTATTCCTAAATACTTCCTTGATTAGGGACTAATGCTCTATTAATTTGAAACACATCTACTGAGAACAGAGTAAATTCAGAGAGAGGAACTGACATTACATTAAACATAACTTATCACCCTGAAGAATACATTATGCCACTGTTCACAATGCATGCAGGTTTTCCATTATGCATTAAAATGCACAATGCAAGCATAATGACAGATTTGGGGAAAAGGCTGTAGCAAAGGAAACTCGTGAGGGATAATGTGCAGGTATGTATGCTAATAGTAGAAAAACATTTGCAGTTTGCAATACCAAGAGAAAAATAAGCATGATGGATGAATAGACATTCCATAGAAATGTTTCCTAATATGCAGCCATTGGTTTCTCAGTGATTAAAAACTTACACTAACTTATAAATGACTCTCTTTAGATTTATTAAATATCAATTGTGTATTAAACATTTAAAACTTTGGGAAAAGTTTTTTAAAAAAACGAAAAACCCACCCAATTAATTGCAGCCATTAGGTGTTTACAATCAAACCAGAGAGCAAAACAACACTCAACAAACTGAACACATCTACAAATGAGCATTTTCAAGCAAGAAAAAATATTATTTACTAAGAATTCAGAGTAAAGAGATAAGTTTTAAGCTAGAATATGAAATTCAATGAGTGCTTTCTATTACTTGAGAGGAGGAATGAAACTATCCCACTTAGAGGGTAACGTCCAAATCAGATTAAGAATTTAACAGGTTTGTGAGTAAAGTAAAAAGACAGAAGGCAATGGCACCCCCACTCCAGTGTTCTTGCCTGGAAAATCCCACAGACGGAGGAGCCTGGTAGGCTGCAGTCCATGGGGTTGCGAAGAGTCAGACACGACTTAGAGACTTCACTTTCACTTTTCATCTTCATGCACTGGAGAAGGCAATGGCAACCCACTCCAGTGTTCTTGCCTGGAGAATTCCAGGGATGTCGGAATTTGGTGGGCTGCTGTCTATGGGGTCTCACAGAGTTGGACACGACTGAAGCGACTTAGCAAGCAACAGCAAAGTAAAAAGACATTTCATGGAAAATATGCTTTGTAAAATTAAAAAAAGAGAGTTTAAATATCAGCAGAAATAGACCAGATGGTGTGGGGAATGAGTAACTGAGGAATCAGAGTTATAACTGGTGATAATTGAATTTTAATATCAGACTGAATATCATAGTAATCATAGCAAAACTGATATACTTCTATCATACTTTCTAGTGATTTCTTTTACTTTTTCCAAAGTTTTAAGCACTTAATACACAATTGGTGTTTAATAAATCTTAAGGGAGTCACCAATAAATTGATGTAAGCTGCCTTTTTGTGGGCAGCTTATAGTTGGATCTTGTCTTTTTTAAATTAAGCTATTATTGCTGTGCAGTAGTTTGTAGTTATTATAAAATAATGGCTATGTTGTACAATATATCCTAGTAGCTTAATAGTTTGTACCTCTTAATTCTGTTAAAGAAAGAAATGGCAACACACTCCAATATTCTTGCCTAGGAAAACCTATGGACAGAGGAGTCTGGTGGACTATAGTCTGTGGGGTTGCAAGAGGCAGACACAATTTAGTGATTAAACCACCACCACCACTTAATCCTGTGCTCCTATCTTGCCCCTCTCCCTACTGGTAACCACTAGTTTGTTCTATGTCTGAGTCTGATTCTTTTTTGTTATATTTACTGGTTTGTTGTATTCTCTGGATTCCACGTATAGGTGATATCATAGAGTATTTATCTCTCTTTGTCTAAGTTATCATAATGCTTTCCAAGTCCATCCATGTTGCTGCAAATGGCAAAATTCCATGCTATTTATGGGTGAGTAGTTTTCCACTGTATGTGTGTGTATCACATCTTGTTTATCCATTTATCTGTTGATGAGAAATGAAGTTGCTTTCAACTCAATGTAAGCAATGTTGCTATGAACAATGGGGTGATGTATATCTTCAAATTAGTGCTTTTTTTCCAGCTATATAACCTGAAGAGAAATTCCTGACTCATATGGTAATTCCATTTCTAATTTTTTGAAAAAATCTCTATACTGTTTTCCATAGTGGCTGCCTAATTTACATTCCTACCAACAGTGTATAAGTGTTCCCTTTTCTCCATATCCCTGCCAAAATTTGTTCTTTGTGTTCATTTTGATGACAGCCATTCTGACAGCTGTGAGATGATGTATCATTGTTATTTTGATTTGCATTTCCCTGATGATCGGAGATTTCGAGCATCTTTTCATGTGCCTTTTGGCCATGCACATTTCCTCTTTGGAAGAATGTGTATTCAGTTCTCTGGCTACTTTTATATTGTGTTATTTGGGTTTTTTGAGGTTGAGTTGTGCTTACTGTGAAATAACTGATAAAGGTTTAATTGCCTTTTTTTTTTAATTCATTCTGGCACTCTTCATCTTTGATTTGTTGTGTTTACACTGTTTATATTTAATGCATTTTTCGATATGACTAATTTTATATCTATACACCTAAAATTTATTTTCTATTTGGCTTACTTTTTCCTTTGTTACTTTTGTCCACTTACATATGATTAAGTTTGTTTTATGATTTGATGCTATTTCTAATAATGGCTAATTTCTATAAGTATTATTTTATTTTCGTTTTCCCTTTTATTTATAGTATTTATCTTTAATTACAGTCTAACATCAAATAATATTCAGTTCAGTGCAGTTCAGTCGCTCAATTGTGTCCGATTCTTTGCAACCCCATGAATCGCAGCACGCCAGGCCTCCCTGTCCGTCACCAACTCCCGGAGTTCACTCAAACTCACGTCCATCGAGTCAGTGATGCCATCCAGCCATCTCATCCTCTGTCGTCCCCTTCTCCTCCTGCCCCCAATCCCTCCCAGCATCAGAGTCTTTTCCAATGAGTCAACTCTTCGCGTGAGGTGGCCAAAGTACTGGAGTTTCAGCTTTAGCATCATTCCTTCCAAAGAACACCCAGTACTGATCTCCTTTAGAATGGACTGGTTGGATCTCCTTGCAGTCCAAGGGACTCTCAAGAGTCTTCTCCAACACCACAGTTCAAAAGCATCAATTCTTCGGTGCTCAGCCTTCTTCACAGTTCAACTCTCACATCCATACAAGACCACTGATTTATATATTTAATGTATAATATTAAATTATATCAATTATAATATGAAGGAACATAACAATGTACTTCTAATTCCTTTCAAATTTATACTACTAGTCATGTAAACCCGTTTTACATATTCTGTAAGCCCACATTGCTAGCATTTTGGCATTAGATATTCAATTATCTTTAGTTGTTTAAAGCTCCTTGTGTCTATTTTTCCTAAGGTTTCTGTACTCTGGCACTCATTTCCATTCAGCCTTGAACACTTCCCTAAAAATTTTACCTGTATTATTACATTCCTGTATGCACACCTGGAATCTCTTCCTGGAATCTCTGTCAAAGGTGAGCCAAATCCCATGCCCCATTTCCTCTCAGAGAAGTTTGTCTTTTCTTACATTTTAGATTGCTTAATTACTCTGCATCTTGTCTCTGATGGGTTCATGAAAAGTTACAGTCCTGTAGTTTTTCAATTTTTTCTTGTTAAGATTGGGAGTAATGCTCTTTTCTACATTGAATGTGGAAGCAGACTACCTACAACTGAAGTTTAAGAAAGAAGAGCTGCCAAGATAAAAGGTATAATTTTGAACTTATTACTTAGTGCATTATGTATACACTGTAGAGGAAACAAGTTAATTTTTTACTCTAAGTTACAATTATATTTTATGGAATATCAATTTTAAAATGAATGTTACATGGTATTATCATCTATAACTTGGGCTACCCTGGTGGCTCAGATGGTAAAGTTCTATAACTTGAATAAGTCATTCTATTGGTGGAAATCATGGTATGGCATAAATGTACAACGAGAAAATCTATTTCAAATGCTTATATAACAAATAATTATTCAGGCCTGCTATTGAAATTTAGGAAGTTCATGTGATAAAGATTGTTCACACCACATGCCTTAATGTATATAGAATTTCTGTTTATAGGTTATATTGCAAAGACGGGCTCAATAAAAAACAGAAATGGTATGGACCTAACAGAAGCAGAAGATATTAAAAAGAGGTGGCAAGAATATACAGAAGAACTATGCAAAAAGATCTTCATGAACCAGATAATCACAATGGTGTGATCACTTACCTAGAGCCAGACATCCTGGAATGTGAAATCAAGTGGGCCTTAGAAAGCATCACTACAAAGAAAGCTAGTGGAGGAGATGGAATTCCAGTTGAGCTAGTTCAAATCCTGAAAGATGATGCTGTGAAAGTGCTGCACTCAATATGCCAGCAAATTTGGAAAACTGAGCAGTGGCCACAGGACTGGAAAAGGTCAGTTTTCATTCCAATCCCAAAGAAAGGCAATGCCAAAGAATGCTCAAACTATCGCACAGATGAACTCATCTCACACGCTAGTAAAGTAATGCTCAAAATTCTCCAAGCCAGGTTTCAACAATACGTGAAGCGTGAACTTCCAGATGTTCAAGCTGGTTTCAGAAAAGACAGAGGAACCAGAGATCAAATTACCAACATCCTCTGTATCATCGAAAAAGCAAGAGTTCCAGAAAAACATCTATCTCTGCTTTATTGACTATGCCAAAGCCTTTGACTGTGTGGATCACAATAAACTGTGGGAAAGAGATGGGAATAGCAGACCACCTGACCTGCCTCTTGAGAAACCTATATGCAGGTCAGGAAGCTCAGTGAGAACTGGACATGGAACAACAGACTGGTTCCAAATAGGAAAAGGAGTACATCAAGGCTGTATATTGTCACCCTGCTTATTTAACTTATATGCAGAATATATCATGAGAAACGCTGTGCTGGAAGAAGCACAAGCTAGAATCAAGATTGCCAGGAGAAATATCAATAACCTCAGATATGCAGATGACACCACCCTTGTGGCAGAAAGTGAAGAGGAACTCAAAAGCCTGTTGATGAAAGTGAAAGAGAAGAGTGAAAAAGTTGGCTTAAAGTTCAACATTCAGAAAACTAAGATCATGGCATCTGGTCCCATCACTTCATGGCAAATAATAGATGGGGAAACAGTGTAAACAGAGGCTAACTTTACTTTTTGGGGATCCAAAATCACTCCAGATGGTGACTGCAGCCATGAAATTAAAAGACACTTCTTGGAAGGAAAGTTATGATCAACCTAGATAGCATTTTAAAAAGCAAAGACAAGGAAACACAAACTTGAAATGATAAAATAGACCAGTAGACCTAATTGATATTGATAGGACATTTCACCACAAAACGATGAATTTCACCTTTTTCTCAAATGCAAATGAAACCTTCTCCAGGATAGATCACATCTTGGGCCATAAATTTAGCCTTGGTAAATTAAAAAAAAATGAAATCATTCCAAGCATCTTTTCTGATCACAATGATGTAAGATTAGATCTCAATTACAGGAGAAAAACTATTAAAAATTCCAACATAAGGAGGCTGAACAACACATTGCTGAATAACCAACAAATCACAGAAGAAATCAAAAAAGAAATCAAAATATGCATAGAAACAAATGAAAATGAAATCACAACAACCCAGAACCTGTGGGACACTGTAAAAGCAGTGCTAAGGGGAAGGTTCAAAGCAATAAAGGCTTACCTCAAGAAACAATAAAAAAAGTCAAATAAATAACCTAACTCTACACCTAAAGAATTAGAAAAAGAAAGAATGAAGAACCCTAGGGTTAGTAGAAGGAAAGGAATCTTAAAAATTAGGGCAGAAATAAATGCAAAAGAAACAAAAGAGACCATAGCAAAAATTAACAAAGCCAAAAGCTGGTTCTTTGAGAGGATAAATAAAATTGACAAACCATTAGCCAGACTCATCATGAAACAAAGGGAGAAAAATCAAATCAATAAAATTAGAAATGAAAATGGAGAGATCACAACAGACAACATAGAAATACAAAGGATCATAAGAGACCACTAGCAGCAACCATATGCCAATAAAATGGACAACGTGGAAGAAATGGACAAATTCTTAGAAAAGTACAACTTTCCAAAACTGGACCAGGAAGAAATAGAAAATCTTAACAGACCCATCACAAGCACGGGAATTGAAACTGTAATCAAAAATCTTCCAGCAAACAAAAGCCCAGGTCCAGACGGCTTCACAGATGAATTCTACCAAAAATTTAGAGAAGAGCTAACACCTATCCTGCTCAAACTCTTCCAGAAAATTGCAGAGGAAGGTAAACTTCCAAACTCATTCTATGAGGCCACCATCACCCTAATACCAAAACCTGACAAAGATCCCACAAAAAAAGAAAACTACAGGCCAATATTACTGATGAACATAGATGCAAAAATCCTTAACAAAATTCTAGTAATCAGAATCCAACAACATATTAAAAAGATCATACATCATGGATGCAAGGATTCTTCAGTATCCGCAAATCACTCAACGTAATAGACCACATTAACAAATTGAAAAATAAAAGCCATATGATTATCTCAATAGATGCAGAGAAAGCCTTTGACAAAATTCAACATCCATTCATAATAAAAACTCTCCATAAAGCAGGAATAGAAGAAACATACCTCAACATAATAAAAGCTATATATGACAAACCCACAGCAAACATTATCCTCAATGGTGAAAAACTGAAAGCATTTCCTCTAAAGTCAGGAACAAGACAAGGGTGCCCACTTTCACCACTACTATTCAACATAGTTTTGGAAGTTTTGGCCACAGTAATCAGAGCAGAAAAAGAAATAAAAGGAATCCAACTTGGAAAAGAAGAAGTAAAACTCTCACTATTTGCAGATGGCATGATCCTCTACATAGAAAACCCTAAAGACTCCACCAGAAAATTACTAGAGCTAATCCATGAATATAGGAAAGTTGCAGGATATAAAATCAACACACAGAAATCCCTTGCATTCCTATACACTAATAATGAGAAAATAGAAAGAGAAATTAAGGAAACAATTCCATTCACCATTGCAATGGAAAGAATAAAATACTTAGGAACATATCTACCTAAAGAAACAAAAGACCTATATATAGAAAACTATAAAACACTGGTGAAAGAAATCAAAGAAGACACTAATAGATGGAGAAATATACCATGTTCATGGATTGGAAGAATCAATATAGTGAAAATGAGTATACTACCCAAAGCAATCTATAGATTCAATGCAATCCCTATCAAGCTACCAATGGTATTTTTCACAGAGCTAGAACAAATAATTTCACAATTTGTATGGAAATACAAAAAAAACCTCGAATAGCCAAAGCAATCTTGAGAAAGAAGAATGGAACTGGAGGAATCATTGGCCTGACTTCAGGATCTACTATAAAGCCATAGTCATCAAGACAGTATGGGACTGGCACAAAGACAGAAATATAGATCAATGGAACAAAATACAAAGCCCAGAGATAAACCCACACACCTATGGATACCTTATCTTTGACAAAGGAGGCAAGAATATACAATGGAGAAAAGACAATCTCTTTAACAAGTGGTGCTGGAAAAACTGGTCAACCACTTGTAAAAGAATGAAACTAGAGCACTTTCTAACACCATACACAAAAATAAACTCAAAATGGATTAAAGATCTAAATGTAAGACCAGAAACTATAAAACTCCTAGAGGAGAACATAGGCAAAACACTCTCTGACATAAATCACAGCAGGATCCTCTATGACCCCCCTCCCAGAATATTGGAAATAAAAGCAAAAATAAACAAATGGGACCTAATTAAAGTTAAAAGCTTCTGCACAACAAAGGAAACTATAAGCAAGGTGAAAAGACAGCCTTCAGAATGGGAGAAAATAATAGCAAATGAAGCAACTGAGAAAGAATTAACCTCAAAGATATACAAGCAACTCCTACAGCTCAATCCAGGAAAATAAATGACCCAATGAAAAAATGGGCCAAAGAACTAAACAGACATTTCTCCAAAGAAGACATACAGATGGCCAACAAACACATGAAAAGATGCTCAACATCACTCATTATCAGAGAAATGCAAATCAAAACCACAATGAGGTACTGTTTCACACCAGTCAGAATGGCTGCTATCCAAAAGTCTACAAGCAATAAATGCTGGAGAGGGTGTGGAGAAAAGGGAACCCTCTACACTGTTGGTGGGAATGCAAACTAGTTCTACCACTATGGAGAACGGTATAGAGATTCCTTAAAAAAACTGGAAATAGAACTGCCACATGACCCAGCAATCCCACTGCTGGGCATATACACTGAGGAAACCAGAATTGAAAGAGACACGTGTACCCCAATGTTCATTGCAGCACTGTTTATAACAGCCAGGACATGGAAGCAACCTAGATGTCCATCAGCAGATGACTGGATAAGAAAGCAGTGGTACATATACACAGTGGAGTATTAATCAGCCATTAAAAAGAATACATTTGAATCAGTTCTAATGAGGTGGATGAAACTGGATCCTATTATACAGAGTGAAGTAAGCCAGAAAGAAAAACATCAATATAACATACTAATGCATATATATGGAATTTAGAAAGATGGTAACTTTAACCCTGTATGTGAGACAGCAAAAGAGACATAGATGTATAGAACACTCTTATGGACTCTGTGGGAGAGGGAGAGGGTGGGATGATTTGGGAGAATAGCATTGAAGCATGTATAATATCATATGTGAAATGAATCGCCAGTCCAGGTTCGATGCATGATACAGGACGCTCAGGGCTGGTGCACTGGGATGATCCAGAGGGATAAAATGGGGAGGGAGGTGGGAGAGGGGTTCAAGATGGGGAAAACGTGTACAACCGTGGTGGATTCATGCTGATGTATGGCAAAACCAATACAATATTGTAAAGTAATTAGCCTCTAATTAAAATAAATAAATTTATATTAAAAAAAAGAAATTTTACACACACACCCCCAAAAAAAACAATAAAAAATAAAAAGCAAAGACATTACTTTGTCAACAAATGTCCATCTAGTCAAGGCTATGGTTTTTCCAGTGGTCATGTATGGATGTGAGAGTTGGACTGTGAAGATAGCTGAGCACCGAAGAATTGATGCTTTTGAACTATGGTGTTGGAGAAGACTCTTGAGAGTCCCTTGGACTGCAAGGAGATCCAACCAGTCAATCCTAAAGGAGATCAGTCCTGGTTGTTCATTGGAAGGACTGATGTTGAAGCTGAAACTCCAGTACTTTCGCTACCTGAGGCGAAGAGCCAACTCATTGGAAAAGACCTTGATGCTGGGAAAGATTGAGGGCAGGAGGAGAAGGGGACAACAGAGGATGAGATGGTTGGATGGCATCACTGACTCAGTGGACATGGGTTTGGATGGACTCCAGGATTTGGTGATGGACAGGGAGGCCTGGTGTGCTGAGGTTCATGGGGTTGCAACGAGTTGCAGAAGACTGTGTGACTGAACTGAAAGGGATGACAAAACAGATTTCTTTTTTTTTTTAAGTCATGGATGCAATACAGAATGGAAGATTTGCTGACACCTGTGACATACTGTGTCACAGTAATTAAGACACTTGGATATTATTTACAGAAATAAAATAAACCCAGTCATATTTTAAAAACTGAATGCTAGAGATAGAGCAATTAAATATGATGAATATCATAAACATTTTCAAAGAAATAAGGATTAATATTAGTACCTAAGAGCCTAAAGAAAGGCATGATGTGTGAATTTTAGAGCAGTAGCTGAAAATAAAAGGCACATTTAGCAATTCATTATCAGGTGAGTACAAGCGTTCTAGTTAGGTCTAAAAAGCCTGGAGCAGAAAATTATCAACTTTTGAAACAGAATAGCAATAATTTTCTTCCAGAACAGGGCTCCTGATTGAGAAGCAATTCTTGAGAATAAAATCTTTAAAAAGCAGAACAGAAAATATAGAAGGGAAGAAAAATGACCTTCAAGAGGCATGTGAGGGAATAGACCAGAGCAAGAAAGTCTCAGAAATCAAATCATCATTTTTTGAAAAATGCATAAAACAGGAAGCAGCTCTATTAAGTAATAAAAGCTACCCTGAACTAACCTTTTAAATATCCAGGAAAACTGATTTCACATAACAGTGAACAATAGAAAAGTGTTATGGCTCAGACCCAAGAGTTATTATAAGGAAAAAGAAGGTAGCAAAATAACATACCTGCAGAAAACAAAAGCACACCAGAAAGATATGAGTAGAAAACTGATCAAAACTATGCTTAAATCAGTGGTTTCTCCATGATGTTATAGGGAAAAAAAGTCTCACTTTTGAAGTGAACTATTTTATTATCTTCCAAACTCACAAGTAAAGGGAAAATAATTATATTGTTTCTACTAGATGAACTATACCACTAGGTAAAGATGGGGGGGAAAGTATCTTTCTAGAAGTATGCTATCTAATAATTGAAAGGAAATGATAACCTTAAAATATCATTTTTCCAGTTCGATCTAAATTTATGTATGTAGCCACTAAGTAACAACAGATGCTAACATCATAAAAAGTGAGACAACCAAATATGAAATGTCTCCTGATGAAAGAACACAACATCAGCAAGAGCTGCAAAAGTGATCACATCTAAGTGACTTTAATTCTGGATCCAACTGCTAGAAATACAAATTGAAAGAAGCATGCAGTCATCAAATAGCCTGGATTCTTCAACAAAATAATTGTAAAGGAAAAGAAAGAGAGGAAGATTTGTGGAATAATGGAGACTTCACAAGTAAATAGTAAAAGGAGGTGGACTGAGGATACATATTCGGGTCATTAACCTATGAGGAAATATGAAAGTGAAAGTGTTAGTCATTCAGTCTTGTCAGACTCTCATGGAATGCAGCCTGCCAGGCTCTTCTGTCCATGGGATTCTCTTGGCAAGAATACTGGAGTAGGTAGCTATTTCTTTCTCCAGGGGATCTTCCTGATCCAAGGATCCAACCTGGGTCTCCTGCACTGCAGATGGATTCTTTACCATCTGAGCTATAAGAAGTGATAAATATGAAATTTCAGAAGATTGAATAATTTGTAGGGAAAAAGGTGGTTGTGATTAAGACAGTGTGCATGGGATACCCTTACAGATCTACACTAAGCAAATTACTACACTAAAGACACACCATTACTAAAACTGGGGGGAGGGGTGGCTAAGAAATGAGATTCCAATATATAACACATAAGTCAAGTCTGAAGCAACTTTATAGTATGATAGTTTAGTGACTGGTCTGCAGAGCCAGACTGCTGCCTGGGTTCAAGTCCCAGGTACCGTCTGGCAGCAGGACTTTGGACTGGCTTCCTAATCTGTTAAATGGAGATAGCTTGCCTCACAAGTTAGCCACGAGGATTAAAAGAAATATTATGAAAAAATTAGTTATGCATTTGCAAATGAGATATTCTGTGAATCCCTGTGCTGTTATTTAGGAGTGAACATGTACATTTTTTATGGTCATTCCAGCAAGCGTCTCAAGAAGTCACATAGGTTAGATTCTGAAAGTAAAATTTAAGTCTTCTGAGCTGAAATTTGAAATGTAAAATATAAAGCTTCAACTGAAGTGCTCATTCATTGAGCTAAATTCATAAAGCATAGTGTGTCTTTCAGGTCAAGTGGCAAATATTTCTCAAATACTACTGATTTCTTTAGGCTGCATCAGTTTCATTACTAATTATTGTTCAATATACTTATTGCAAGGTCCTCGTCTCTCTCTTACCGTCCATATCACTTACTTAAAGTTTTCAAGAAATGTTTTAAGAAAGGCAAGCTATTGTTCTGACTGCTGTGATTAGTTGGGTCAAATAAGTATGCACTATTTTGGAATTTTATAGAATATTATCGTAAAAGCTATGTTGACTAAACAGCCAAACTCGATTAAACTGAGTCTCTTATTGATGAAATTAAACTCTGCAGGTTTTTTCAGATTAAATTTAGAAATAATTTTTATATCAAGTTTGTAGAAAACTGGCACATATTTGGCTATACTTCATTGGTTCATTTGTTTCAAATAGCAGTTCCAAAACAGATTTCATATTTATGGTAAGTATTTTATTTTTGAAAATATTAACTACATCCTCGTTTCCGGAAAGATAAAGGTTTAGCTACTACTCTCACATTTAAAAAATTATTTTGTGAAGATAAATTTTTAACGTAAAAACTTTTTTTTGGCATAATTCTTTGTTCTGTCACAAATGGTTAAAATATGCATCGTTATGAAGAATTATGACTTCAAAATTTAATTCTCTTTAAAACATATTTGTTCTGGTTAAAAAAGCCATAAAAATCCTTAAAGTTCATACTTTACAGAAATCTATAAAGTATAAAGTCACTCTCTCCTATAAATCCCCAGAGATAATTACTGCAAACATATTGCTCAAAAACGTCTTTTGAGTACCAAGTCACACATGTGTGTGTTTATGCAACTTAAATGTAATCATACTATTCATAGTTCATCTACTTTTGTAGACTAAGAAAAGACTGCCTCATGTAGAAGACATTTATGTGCATACATATATCATACAGTTTTTAACACTTGATAAAAAAGTTTGAAATAAAAGTTAAGTAAAAATGTTGAGATAAACCAGTACTTATAAAACACTTATTCATACTGGTCAATAGCACATTTAAGGAACCATTTGAATGAATATCTACTGTCTCATGTTTTTTAAAGTTTATCAATTTGAAACTATGAATAAGATCCAGACTCTAAATAACACACAAAGAGTAAGCTTAATGACCTCAGAACACTCAAAACCATGCTGATGGGTAAATGAAAAATAAAGATTTGTCTTTTAACTCACTGTTTTCAGATCTCTTGTTCATATCAGTTTAGTGTGTAATTTAACTAATACCAGAACTACTAAATGCTAAAAGCTGCTCTACAAATACATCAAGTCATTTTATGGCATTGCTTTACAGACATAGCATTATGAAAAAGGACGTATTGGAATATATTTATTCATTCAAATTATGAATTTAGTCAATAAATATTTCTTTAACAGCTATTATGTGCTGAGTACTGTGTAGCCACAAGAGACAGCAGTGAGCAAGGACACTGAATTCTGCTCCCAGGTATGATTATTTTCAACAGAAATAGATACCCATCAAAAATCACAAATAAAAATTTAAATTCACTGCCATGATAATTGTTTCAATGGTAGGTTCCTGGCAATACAGAGAAAATAAAAAAGATTAGTCTCAATCACAAATATGTATTACCTAACAGCTAATAGATACATAAAGGACTAGTAATAATGCAAAAACACCTGCCCTCCACTACCCCCGGAGTCTCTGAAGGGAAATAAGGAGTATAAATAAAATCACTAAGCAAGGCAGCATGTTGGTACCACATAAGCACCAAGAGATGAATGGGCGTATCATAGGCATGACTAAACATGCCAAATGGTTTTCTAATGTAATGACAGATGTAATGCAGAACAATACACTGCTTCAGAATGTGTGTACCTCCTACAACATCAACATCTGAGCTATGAGAAAAATACACTGAGGTTGTATCAAGCTACACATACTCATTTTTTTCACAGAAGCATTGATTACAAGTCTTCCTGACTAGTGATTTCAATCACGATTTGAAATTATTTGATTTAAATTATATATTTCCTTGAGGAGATTTGTCCAAACACATAGGGAAAATCTTCCCCTAAAGTCTTCCAGGTTTTAAATCAATCAGTAAATGGAATTTTAACAGAGGTAACCACATAACTTACATTTCCAAAGTCCAACTTATTATTGTAAAGAAATTGCTGAATATTCAAGATGAGTTCAACCAAAGCTTGTGTGAGTTCATTCCCAGGTTTGTTAATCTTTGGGGGAGAACTTTACTGTGAAGATAGAATGCACTGGAAAACAAAGAAAGACTTGTTCATCCTTCACTAGGAATGATAGTACAGAGAGTTAGCTTGACTTTTGATTCAAGGTTAGGGTTTTAACTCCAAGATGTGGTGAACTTTATTGGGGCTTCCCAGGTGGCTCAACGGTAAAGAATCTGCCTGCCAGTGCAGAAGCCACAGAAGATGAAGGTTCAATCCTTGGGTCAGGAAGATCCCTTGGAGGAAGAAATGGCAAACTGCTCCAGTATTCTTGCCTGGAAAATTTCATGGACCTAACAGCCTGGTGGGCTACAGTCCATGGGGTCACAAAGAGCCAGACACAATTGAGTGACTGAGTATACACTTATGCAAATTTGTATTAGTAGTCTGTAAAATCTCTTGTTATAACCTTCTTCTGGAAAGCTTGTTGTTGTTCCGTTGCTAAATCATGTCCAACTATTTGCAATCCCATGAACTGCAGCACGCCACATAGTCAGCACAACTGAAGTGACTTAGCCTGCATGTACAAGGCACTAAGATGCGTGAGAGGAGGATGCCTGTTTTTCTTTCAGTCAGACTCTGATTCTTATAGTCTTTGTGGCATACCTATTTATGCAAATTTTCATTCATCTGCATAAAGTTTAAACGAAGAATGTGCATTTTCCAAGCACTCTTGAGAATAACTGAAATACATCCTTTTCATAAAGCTACATTGATAAATTTAATTTTAAAAAGTCAATATTAGATATCATATATGCCAAGCTTGAGCCTAAATTGTAGATGCTATTAAATCTCAGACAGTTTTAGGTTGGACTTTATTCCCTTGTCTAAGTAGACCTTGGTGTGCATACCTAGCAGCCCATATTTTCTACATACATTAATTGTGAAAAGTGGCCAAGAATTCCTCCTCAAGTCTGACTTGGTCAAATCACCATATCTTACAGCCAGTAGGGCTGAAATTTTCTAGTCTTCAGCATGTATTAGCAAATCCTCATTTTTACACTAAAGTGAGAAGATTAGTCTGGTTGGTAATTCCTATATTGTCTCTTTCCTTGTTTCCTCAGTTTTTCCGTTTTTGGAGAGTAACTTCCTTAGGGACCCTACAACCACTAAAATACACCCACATAGTAAATCCCTTTGTCACTGTCTAGCTATATGTGTATATATTACTGACTCACTAAATTCTATTATTGTGTGTGCATAGTCAGTCACTCAGTTGTGTCTGACTCTTGGTGACCCTATAGACTATAGCCTACCAGACTCCTCTTTCCATGGGATTTTCCAGGCAAGAATAGCAGAGCAGGTTTCCATTTCCCCCTCCAGGGGATCTTCCAGACCCAGGGATCTAATCCATGTCTCTGATGTCTCCTGCATTGGCAGGCAGATTCTTTACCACTGAGCCATCTAGGAAGAACACAATACTTTTATTAAATTATTAAATTCATTTTTGTTGGCTCAAATTTAATTCCTGTTTATTTATCTTTGGAAATCCTTAATCTCCCTATTATAAAAAGAAAGAAAAAACTGAGTTATTTGATTTCTAATTTGGAAAAGAAGAACAACTCTTCTGGACTGCTGTATGAAATAAAAACAAAACATCACGACAGAAACCTCTCTCTATATGTTGCAGTTTATTTCAAAAAGATACAGGAACCAATGCTATTCCTAGCCAATTAAAATTTAGTGCTTGAATATGTCACGATTTGTTCTCTAAACTTGATGGATTAACTTGAGAAATGTCAAAAGTAGCTGCCAAGTTTAGAGAGGAAAACAAGATAAGATTTATCCATACCTACAGATCTCTCAACATGTCTGGTTTTTATCACTTGCATTGCCAAACAATTGCATATTCTAGAATGATCTCTGTGAGTAAAAATAATAAAAAGATATACTCTGTATCTTTTTGCCAACACTATTATATATTGGATTGTTAGAGCTTTAAAATGATGACAGGACATGAATAACGACAAGTGTAACTATAGTGTCAGAAACCTGTATTATATAGTCCAGGTGAATTATCATAGAATGATGGAATTTCAGTGCTTCAAAGAACTTTACAGACAATAGAACTGTTTGCCTTTCAACATTTTTCCAAAATTTATTTTAGCCCACCAATCAATTGAAATACATCTTTGGACAGATAGTCTTAAGTGTAGAACTTTCCTACATTTCATTTCGTTAAGGTGAACAACTGCTAGTTTATCTCTTAAGGAGGATAACTTCAAATAGACTGTACAGTATATAGATACAAATGGCAAATTCCTCAGGTTTGAAGTTGCTCCTAGAACATTCCATATTCCTGTTAGAGTGCCTAACTTTTAGGAACAAGACCCTTCTGTTACTTAAAGTGAAAGTGAAAGTCACTCAGCAGTGTCTGACTCTTTGCAACCCCAAGAATTCTAGAATAGGCAACCTTTCCCTTCTCCAGAGGATCTTCCCAATCCAGGGATCAAACCCAGGTCTCCCACATTGCAGGCGGATTTTTTACCAGCTGAGCCACAAGGGAAGCCCTCTGTTTTGTAATGTCAAAATTCATATTAGTGCTAAACATTCTATTTTGTAAATTTAAGGAAAAAAAATCTCTCAGTGTAGGTTAAAGTATCAATTCTTCATCAACAATTAAGTTGGATTCTTGAACATTCTTCTGGCCTGAGCAACAATTTCCTAATAGATTATTCATTGCTCCTCTTCAGGTTTTAATTCAGTAAATTTGCACTCCATTAATACTTCCATATTTTTATCTATTGGCTCTCTTTCATTTTATCAGTAAGCATGCATGTTGGAAGGTATGCTGATATATTATGAATAGACTTTTTAAGCATAATTAATTAGTGAGCACAAATTAACAATTTACAAATCACCCAGTTCTCCATAGTGTTAGTGATAAAAAAAATTTTTGCAAGGTATTTTTCATCAATGTCATAAATAACCTTCTTCAAATCACACATCCTTTGTTTTGCCTCACATTTTGCCAAACTGAATCAGCTGCTATGAGTCTAGCTACCTTCACTGCAAGGTGTCAGAGGCACAGCTATGTTTAAAAAGGAGTACAGCTTCACAACAATCACCATGGCAGGCCGAATGATGAACATTCTTTGTTCACAGATACTTTCCCTCTGAATGACCAGTGGAAATTTAAAATCAAAATGGTTCCAAAATCTGTAAAAATATTTCATATATTACATTGATGCTATCCTTACAAGAAAGTAGAAATTAACACAAATATATGCACTACTATGGTTTCCCAGGTGGCACTAGTGGTAAGGAATCTGCCTTACCAACGCAGGAGACATAAGAGACACAAGTTTGATCCCTGGTCAGGAAGATCCCTTGGAGAAGGGCATGGCAACCCACTCAAGTATTCTTGCCTGGAGAATTCCAGGGACAGAGAAGCCTGTCGGGTTATGATCCATAGGGTTGCAAAGAGTCAGACATGACTGAAGCCACTTAGCACACACATATACGCTGCTATATATACAATAGAAAATCAATAAGGACCTACTCTATACCACAGGGAACTCTATTCAATATTCTTTAATAACTTATATGGGAAAAGAATCTGAAAGGAAAAGGGTATAATTATAACTGAATCACATTGCTGTATACCTGAAACTGACAAAACATTGTAAATAAACTATATTCCAATATAAAATAAAAATTAAATTAAAAAGAAATTAACACAAATCTTAAGTTTCTCTTTTTAGTTTTAAAGTTTATAAATTTCTTGTCTAATTATAAACTAGGTTGAAATTTTTAAGGGAATAGTTTTTTTATAATACATAAAATTTCAAAACTTAAGCAGATTATTTGATGTATTATTATTATAGCATATGGTGAATAATGAAAACTAACTACAATGCCAGAAAATTTGGACTCTGTAGCTCATTTATTTAAACAAAGTAAAACTTGAAAAATTGAAATTAAAGCAAGACAAAGAGCTTCTGTGAACTGCGGTGCTGAAGAAGACTCTTGAGAGTCCCTCAGACTACAAGGATATCAAACCAGTCCATCCTAAAGGAAATCAGTCCTGAATATTCATTGGAAGGACTGATGCTGAAGCTGAAGCTCCAATACTTTGCGAAGTAGTAGCTCCACTGATGCGAAGACCTGACTCAGTGGAAAAGACCCTGATGCTGGGAAAGATTGAAGGCAGGAGGAGAAGGGGATGACAGAGGATGAGATGGTTGGATGTAGTCACCGGACTCAATGGACATGAGTTTGAGCAATCTCCAGAAGATGGTAAAGGACAGGAAAGTCTGGTGTGTTGAAGTCCATAGGGTTGCAAAGAGTTGGACATGTCTGAGCAACTGAACTGAACTGAACCGAATGAGCTTCTATATTCACTTCCAACTTTAAAAATTGTCATGCTTCAGTATCAAATGAAACTTTTATAGTGAGAATACTCAAATGTGAATCTGCTAGAGTTTTCTCTTTTCTAGCAAAATAAATTAATATATTACAAACACGTGCTATGAATGCTATTTCCAGACCACCTCTACCACTCTATTCATTCATCTCTTCCCTTAAAAGAACAGAAGAAAATGAAAACTAGGTAAGCTGTGTCAAATGCAACTTTCTTCTTTTATGTGACAAGGCTACTACCAGATGGTTGTGTTGCAGATAGAAGTCAATTCTGACTCCATGTTGGAACTGTTTGTTCCACTTGCTTTACGTTGCTTTTATTATTATAATCATACATAATGGCCTGCATCAGAGAATCCTGCCCCTCTGTCTGACTGTTAAACTAAAGTGACTTTGTTCAGAATCCTTTCTTCCTAGATGGCAGGAAGGAAGAAATTTACACATCTCCCTGCCTGAGGCTTGCCATACTAAGAGATATTTGCAAGGTAAGTGGCCTTTTCACTTTGTTTTCTCACCTTACCGCATATCTAATCCATAAAAGAACCTGGTATCCAGACCAAGTAAGATGGGTTTTTTGAGACACAAGTCTGCCATCTTCTTGGTCAGCCGGCTCCAAATAAAGTCATTATTCCTTGTCTCCCATTCATTGGCCTATAGTGCAGTGAGCAGAGCAAACTTAGTTACTCAGTCATGTCCTACTCTTGCAACCCCATGGACTGTAGTCTGCTAGGCCCCTCTATCCATGGGATTATCCCCACAAGAATGCTTGAATGTGTTGCCATTTCCTCCTCTAGGGAATATTTCCAGTGCAGGGATTGAAGCCGTGTCTCCTGTATTGGCAGGCAGATTCTTTACCACTAGCCACCTGGGAAACTCTTATGCCAGAGGACTTGAGGTTTAGGTTGAAGTACCTATTATCATGCTGCAGTACCTATTATCATTCAATTTTTACTTTCAAACCATGTTTACCAAGTTCAGCTCCTAGCTCTGGTAATTTTTTTCTCCCTTTACAGTGAAAAACCTATCTCTTAATTTAACCAGGCTGTGATCATGAGTTCATTCAGCAACCTAACTTCCCTTGATAGGCGTCTTTATGAGACAACCATATTGTGGCTATGGTTTAAGTCATCCTGCCTCCTCAATGAGTGTTTGTAGAAATTAATGTTTCAACTAATTACTTGCAAAAAAAAATATTACCAGTTTCCACACTAGCCTAAACAGATATTTTATCTTGCCTAGCTACCCAGCTATGGTTCCTATTACTTTTAATATTCAAATACATACATTTATAAACAAATGAAATATACACATTACAAACATGAAAATAAATATGAAAATATTGATTTTATGTTGTTGTTGAGTTGTGCAAAGCCACTTCAGTTGTG
The DNA here is from genome assembly GCF_029378745.1 of Bos indicus. NCBI lineage: Eukaryota > Metazoa > Chordata > Mammalia > Artiodactyla > Bovidae > Bos > Bos indicus. The sequence goes on along the minus strand of NC_091760.1, from coordinate 37,438,398 downwards.
TCTGACTCTTTGCAACCCTATGGACTATAGCCCATCATGCCCCTCTGTCCATGGGATTCTCCAGCAAGATTACTTTTTTATAAATGTATGCAAATTTTATAAAATAATTTCAAAGCAATTTCATCTTAACCAAATTAAATATTATGAAGATCAAGAAACTATTATATTATATATATAATATATATATTTCTTGATATATATATAATATATATATATATAATATATATATTTCTTGATATATATATCAAGAAACCAAGCTGTTAGGTCTTGGTTAATTATGTAGTATTATTTCTTTGCTGCTTATGACTGAATTTTCTAGAAGGAAATAACTATCTACATATATCAAATGATCACTATTCTTTTAACAGTTAATGTTCCTTCATCTCTTTTATGAAAGAATTTTTAGATGAAACTGCATTTGAAGAATATTTTAGTATTTTGTTCCATTTACTCTTTGAAGGAATGTCAAAATTAAGCTCACACTGTGTATTTCTTTACTGCTAACAAAGTTTTGAGAATTTCAAGTACACTTATATTCTACTCATTGAACAAAAGTTTAGAAGAAAGTTTTCATGGATATCAAATATTTCTTTGTCTCTGGATACATTTGTTTATGTAAAAAACAAAACTTTTGGCAATCTGGACATATTTAGGATTTTTTTTCCTTTTCCTTTAAGTTGAAAAACACATGATAAACATTTGTCATAAATCGTAAGCTTACCTTTCATTCTTGGTTTTGATCCAGCAAGTGTTCTCTATCACAGACTCTTCATCTGGCATATTTAACTGATGACTCGGGAGATAAAGTTGAAAGAAGTTGATTTAATAATTCCTTTCATGTTCTTTTTTCAGGTTAAGCTGCCCTTATTTTATATTTATTTCAAATCTTTTTCTTTTCTTTATAAATGCCTATAAGTTTTCCTTCCTTTTCATATGGAAAAAGGTGCTTTTTCTAGGAATCATTTTCTTTTTATTTTCATATTTCAGTGTACCCTTTAATTTCTTCAAAAGGTTTTGCTCTCTTTTAAAAAAAATTAAAAGGAGGCTTCAATTAGCACCTATTTAAGAAACAAGCTCTATTAAATATTTAGTATATGCTAAGAACTAGGCATAAAAATATAATAGATACTTTTGCATATATTTTGATATAATATACATATTATATATTTTTCATATATATTATATGATATAATTATATATATTTGATATATAATATATTTTTATATAATTGATCTTTATGTCAAGGACTCATGATATATCAACTTATTGACAATGAAAAGCAAAGAAAAAATTCTATTCAAAGAGGATAATGCAGTAAAAGAAAAAATAAAACTGGTTTGGAATCTCACAACCTGGTTAAAAATCAAGGTTCAGTCATCACCAACATGTATGACATGGTTAAGTTCCTTATTTCTCTGAATCATTATAGTATAATTTTTAAAATAACTTCCTAATGAGAAGAGAGAGTATTAGGTAAAGGCAGTGATTTGTCCTTTATCTACTCAATATGATTCTCAGGTGAATATTCAAAAGATATCACCATACAGAAGGAAAAAGAGTTTAGAAATCTGCATTTCTAAAGACCAGTGTGAGAGAATGGAAAACACCTGCAGATGTGATGAATAGAACAAAACAGAGCAATGTGCACTTCTTCAGTCCAAACAGAATCATTTCAGTTCTCTAGGATTAGCCCACCTGCAACTAAAAATCTCCTCGACATAACACAATAAACAAGTATAAGACTCTGAAAGGTAGAAACAAGAATGTGGACTGTCTAGGGATATTTAGACTTGAGGGATAACACAATGGTTAATCCCCTGGGTTTTCTTATTGCCTCCTATGCATCCTGGGCAGAGTTCTGTGAAAGATGCTAGCCCAGAATCTCCAACAGGAAAAAACAAAACAAATTAACAAACAAAACCTAGAAGTGAAGCCTAAAAAGACATAATGGAACAGAAAACAATTTTGGGAATATCCACCCTATTGTAGTCAAATTCCGACAGAACTGCTTATCTGTTTGGTTTCAGTGAGGCTGAGCAAGGAGCTGATCAGCTGTCCCACCTCTTCCTATCAAAACCGTTGGTAGCACTCTGACTTCCCAGGCCAGAGGTGTTAGCTGGAACAAAGAGCTAATCTTCCACTCTCCAACTGGTGGAAGAAACACACACACACACACACATACACACACACACATGTGAAAGTATTAGTCATGACGTCAGTTGTGTACAACTCTTTGCAACCCCATGGACTGTAGCCCACTAGGCCCCTCTGTCCATGGAACTCTCCAGGCAAGAATACTAGAGTGGGTTGCCATTCCCTGCTCCAGGAGATCTTCCTGACCCAGGGATCAAACCCAAGTCTCTTGTACTGCAAGCAGATTCTTTATCATCTGAGCCACCAGTGGAAGTAGGTATTAAACACTACCCAATTCTCCTGCCAGCTAGTGTTGACAAACCAAGTAGAGAACTGATCTTCCTTTACCCGTGCATTCATTTTTTTGCCCTATAGAACTAAAATAATAGATCAGAGGCTGAATACTATGTTTCACTACTTTTATACTCCCTGTCACCAGTTTAATTTTTTTTAATTCACTTCTTCTGCTTTCATCACTTGTAACTCAAGTTTTTATACTATGTTCTGGCATTTGCAATAGTCTTGTTTACTCCTTCTGCTAGACACCTTCTTAATTCTTTCTATTCTCCTCAAAAAAAAAAAAAATCTTAACTAAGGAAAGCGAAGTGTGGAAAAAATTTCCACTTAAGTAATTTTTCAAAATGCTGACTACAAATTATTTGTGTATTTATAGTTTTTGTTTCAAGTTTACTGCATGTTAGAAATGACTGTATATTTGTATTTGCTTTTACATCTACAAAAATGTTACTGAATTGTTAGTGTCAGAATTAAATTTATAAGTATAAATAACATATCTGAGCAACATTGAAATTTAAAAATATTTGGTGCTATCAAGAATAAACAAGCATATTTATTAATTTTTTGAGAACATTCCATCCTGTTTCCCAAAACAACTATACCTATCTCACACTCCCACAAAGAGTTATAAGGGTTTCTTTTTCTCTATATCCTCATCAACACTTGTTATTATTACTTTTAATAGTAGGCATCCTAACAAATCTAAGGTCATATCATATTGTGGTTTTGATTTGCATTGTCCTGATGATTAGTCATTTTGTGTACCTTTTCATATATTTCATATACTTCAGTCTGTTTTTATGCCAGTACTGTATGTACTATTTTAATAATTCAAAATAGAATTACCATATAACTCAGCAATACCATTTTTTGGATAAATATACCCAGAAGAGTTGAAATCAGGATCTGGAAGAGATATCTTCCATATTTACTGCATCATTATTCACGATATTCAACCTATAAAAACAATCTCAATGTCCATCAGTGAATAAACAGATTTATTAAATGTGACATATACATGCAAAGAAACATTATTTAGCCATAAAAATGAAGGGACTCCTATGGCATGCAACAATATGAATGAACCTGAAGGACATTATGCAAATTGAAATATGCCAGTCTCCAAAGGACAATTACTGCATGATTTTACTTATGAGATATCTAAAAACAAATCAAATGATTGTCAGAGACTGAGAGGAGGAAATAGGAGTTGCTGTTGGACGGGTATACATTTTCAGTTATGTGATATTATTAAGTTGCAGAGATCTGTTGTACAACATTGTGTCTATAATTAACAATAATATATTGTGTACTTAAAACTTTTCTAAGAATGTAGATCTCATGGTAATTGTCCTTAAAACATTAACAAATAAATAAACTTTTTAAAAAGAATGAAGTGGTCAATTAATCTATGACAAAGGAGGCAAGAATATACAAAGGAGACAAGATAGTCTCTTCAATGAGTGATGTTAGGAAAGCTAGACAGCTACATGCAAAACAATGAAATGAGAACATTCCCTCACACCATATACAAAAATAAACTCAAAAATTGTGGAAAGACCTAAATATAAGATATTATACCATAAAACTCCTGAAAGAGAACAGAGGCAAAACATTCTCTGACATAAGTCATAACTGTGTTTCCTTAGATCAGTCTCCCAAAGCAAAATAAATAAAAGCAAAAATAAGCAAATGGAACCTAATTAAACTTAAAAGCTCTTGTATAGCAAAGGAAACCATCAACAAAATGTAAAGAGGGCCTTACAAAATGGGAGAAAATGTTTGCAAAAGATGCGATCAACAAAGTGTTAATATTCAAAATATACAAATGGTTCATACAACTCAATATCAAAAAACAGCCTAATCAAAAAATGGGCAGAAGACCCAAGTAGACAGTTTCCCAATGAAGACATACACATGGCCTACAGGCACATGAAAAGATGCTCAACATTGCTAATAATTAAAGAAATTTACATCAAAACTACAACGATGTACCACCTCACAGGGAACAGAATGGCCATCATCAAAAAGTTCACAAATAATAAATGCTGGAGAGGGGTTTGAAGAAAAAGTAATCTCCTACACTGCTGGAGGGAATGTAAATTGGTACAGTCATTATGAAGAACAGTAAGGAGGTTCTTTAAAAAAATTTTTTTTAAAGAGCTACCACATGATCCAGCAATCCCACTCCTAGGTATATCCAGAAAATATATATGAATGGACCAAGGGAAGTAAGTCAGACAGAGAAAGACAAATACTGGATTATATTACTTATATGTAGAATCTAAAAATGGTACAAATGTACTTATTTATAAAATAGAAACAGACTCACACATATAGAAAGCAAACTTATGGTTACCAAAGGGGAAAGGGAAGGAAGGAAGGACAAATTAGGAGAAGGGGATTGACAGATACATACATACTGCTATACATAAAATAAATAAGCAACAAGATAAATACTAATACTCAACACCTTGTAATAACCTATTAATGAAATGCAACCTGAAAAAAAAAACTGAATCATTTTGCTGTACATCTGAAACAAACACAGTATTTTAAATCAATTATTCTTCAATTAAAAAATGAACAAGCAGAGTATCAGTTCAGTTCAGTTCAGTCGCTCAGTCATGTCTGACTCTTTGGACCCCATGAATCTCAGCACGCCAGGCCTCCCTGTCCATCACCATCTCCCGGGGTTCACTCGAACTCACATCCATCGAGTCGGTGATGCCATCCAGCCATCTCATCCTCTGTTGTCCCCTTCTCCTCCTGCCCCCAATCCCTCCCAGCATCAGAGTCTTTTCCAATGAGTCAACTCTTTGCATGAGGTGGCCAAAGTACTGAAGTTTCAGCTTTAGCATCATTCCTTCCAAAGAAATCCCAGGGCTGATCTCCTTTAGAATGGACTGGTTAGATCTCCTTGCAGTCCAAGGGACTCTCAAGAGTCTTCTCCAACACCATAGTTCAAAACCATCAGTTCTTCGGTGCTCGGCTTCTTCACAGTCCAACTTTCACATCCATACATGACCACTGAAAAAACCGTAGCCTTGACTAGACGGACCTTTTTTGGCAAAGTAATGTCTCTGCTTTTGAATATGTTATCGAATAGTAAAACACAATTCCTTAAATTGTAATTCTAAAGGCTATGCCATTTGACAATACCATTCATTTTACCTTAAACTCAGTAATACTTGAGAATAATGTTGTTAATAATTTTCAGTTTTGTGCCCTTTTCATCCCACTTTTCATTTCCATAGTATTGTTAATTAACACTGAGAATATAGTAGATACTGACAATGTCATCTTCCTCATAAAGACCTCTTTGTTTTTAAAAAAAATATTGTTTTAAAAGCATTTTGGTTGCTATTTTTCTTTTGGAAAAAGCAATATGATTTTTATATAGTTTCATCAGCATGCTTTGAAATTTTACTGGAGATTGAAAAAGATTCTGCTCAGCTTAGAGCATTTTTTGCCCATAAATAAATTGCTGTGGAAATCTAAACATGTAAATAATTTATAATGTGATGAGTTGTTTGCAAGCTGATAAGTTTGCAAGAACCCAAAATTGGATTTCCCTGGCTTCCCTCAGTTGACTTTACGGTGTCTCATATCAAAGCACACAGCTTTTTATCTCACCCCTATTTCACAGGGTCAAGAATTGATATTAACCCTTTTCCAAACGAACAACTATAGCTGAAAAATCACATAGCAAAAATATGGCCACAGGATATAAAGAAAAGTAGAAGGGTGAAAGAGTAGAATGGTGGCTTTTTTGAAAAATAACCAAGTGAAAAAAAAAAATGATATTTTTAGATTCCTAAGTATCTTGAAAGAGTAAAAAAAAAAAAGAAAGAAAGAACAAATGATACGCTCTTGCCTGGAACTGACACTGTACCAAAAGGAAAACGCAACGAAGGAAATGAAAAGCTGCTCAGTGACCTTTCCTTTAATGTACTAAAGATAAGGTTTGCTTGTTCTTTCTAATAATGTGGCTGTTAAAATAAGAATTCTTATACTTTACACTCTCCGATTTCCCCTATGTACAGAGAATCACATATTTCAAACATAAAATATAAAAAATTACTGAGGTACTCATGGTTTTAGCTACTTAAATTTCATTCTTTTATAAATCTTATTACACATAAGCTGTTTTCATTCTAAAGTGAACTGAAGTACTTAGATATATGTGTATAATGAGAGCTCCCTGGAATACATACATGGATCAGTGTTGGAGGCCCCAGAGCTCCAGAAACTGCAGACTGTGGCAAAGAAGGAAGGTTACTCAGAAGGAATCAAGAGTCAGCATTGCTTAATTACACTTTTATTTAATAGGAGGATAATTCTTTTAAAATGTTGTGCTGGTTTCTGCTGTACCAACATGAATCAGCCATATGTACCCCTTCTCTCTTGAGCCTCCCTCCCACCCCATTCCCATCCTACCCATCTAGGTGGTCACAGAGCACTGGGCTGGGTTCCTTGTGTTATATCCTTAATTACACTTGATTCACAATTTCACCAACACTCCAGGGAAGAAAAGATAAATATAGTATAGTTAATAAAATAACAGTAAAGGTGATTAACTAACTACACAATAACAGTAATTGCTAAAATATATGAAGCACTCATTTCCTGCTAGGCACTGTGTCCTACACAATTTACTTGTAGTATTTCATTTAACAGTTTGAATAACTCTAATTCTAGGGTTTCAAATGATAAAACTGAAGTATAGAAAAATTAAAACAAATATCTAAGATCTCATAATTCTCAGGTGGAAACAACAGGCTCCAAAATAAGGCAATTTGGTCTTTTAATCTATGTTTTTATCACTATATTATACTGTATGTAATTTACATCTAAGAATTAAAGTGTTTATTTATTTGCAAAATAAAATCAATAGTGTGGGTACATTCTTTTTATTTGCTTTATATATATATATGCCGCTGCTGCTGCTAAGTCGCATCAGTCGTGTTCTACTCTGTGCAACCCCATAGACGGCAGCCCACCAGGCTCCCCCGTCCCTGGGATTCTCCAGGCAAGAGCACTGGAGTGGGTTGCCATTTCCTTCTTCAATGCTTGAAAGTGAAAAGTGAAAGTGAAGTCGCTCAGTCGTGTCCGACTCTTAGCTACCCCATGGACTGCATCCTACCAGGCTCCTCTGTCCATGGGATTTTCCAGGCAAGAGTACTGGAGTGGGGTGCCATTGCCTTCTCCGATATATATATATTCTCAGTCGCTAAGTCATATCTGACTCTTTGCAACACCATGACTGTAGCCCACCAGGCTCCTCTGTCCATGGGATTTCCCAGGCAAGAAAACTGAATGGGGTGGTCATTTCCTTCTCCAAGGATCTTCCTGACCCAGGGATTGTATCCACATCCCCTTGACATTGGGGATGCCAAAGGGATTGGCATTGGCAGGCTGTTTCTTCACCAAAGAGCCACCAGGGAAGCCATATATATATGTGTGTGTGTGTATTTATTCACATACACATATTTATCAGATCAGATCAGATCAGTCGCTCAGTCGTGTCTGACTCTTTACGACCCCATGAATCACAGCACACCAGGCCTCCCTGTCCATCACCAACTCCCGGAGTTCACTCAGACTCACGTCCATCGAGTCAGTGATGCCATCCAGCCATCTCATCCTCTGTCGTCTCCTTCACCTCCTGCCCCCAATCCCTCCCAGCATCAGAGTCTTTTCCAATGAGTCAACTCTTCACATGAGGTGGCCAAAGTACTGGAGTTTCAGCTTTAGCATCATTCCTTCCAAAGAAATCCCAGAGCTGATCGCCTTCAGAATGGACTGGTTGGATCTCCTTGCAGTCCAAGGGACTCTCAAGAGTCTTCTCCAACACCACAGTTCAAAAGCATCAATTCTTCAGCGCCCAGCCCTCTTCACAGTCCAACTCTCACATCCATACATGACCACAGGAAAAACCATAGCCTTGACTAGACGAACCTTTGTTGGCAAAGTAATGTCTGTGCTTTTCAATATGCTATCTAGGTCAGTCATAACTTTCCTTCCAAGGAGTAAGCGTCTTTTAATTTCATGGCTGCAGTCACCATCTGTAGTGATTTTGGAGCCCAGAAAAATAAAGTCTGACACTGTTTCCACTGTTTCCCCATCTATTTCTCATAAAGTGGTGGGACCGGATGCCATGATCTTCGTTTTCTGAATGTTGAGCTTTAAGCCAACTTTTTCACTCTCCACTTTCACTGTCATCAAGAGGCTTTTGAGTTCCTCTTCACTTTCTGCCATAAGGGTAGTGTCATCTGCATATCTGAGGTTATTGATATTTCTCCCGGCAATCTTGATTCCAGCTTGTGTTTCTTCCAGTCCAGCATTTCTCATGATGTACTCTGCGTATAAGTTAAATAAACAGGGTGACAATATACAGCCTTGATGAACTCCTTTTCCTATTTGGAGCCAGTCTGTTGTTCCATGTCCAGTTCTAACTGTTGCTTCCTGACCTGCATACAAATTTCTCAAGAGGCAGATCAAGTGGTCTGGTATTCCCATCTCTTTCAGAATTTTCCACAGTTTATTGTGATCCACACAGTCAAAGGCTTTGGCATAGTCAATAAAGTAGAAATAGATGTTTTTCTGTTCCAGAAAAACATGATCAGCAGATGTTTGTAATTTGATCTCTGGTTCCTCTGCCTTTTCTAAAACAAGTTTGAACATCAGGAAGTTCACGGTTCACATATTGCTGAAGCCTGGCTTGGAGAATTTTAAGCATTACTTTACTAGTGTGTGAGATGAGTGCAATTGTGTGGTAGTTTGAGCATTCTTTGGCATTGCCTTTCTTTGGGATTGGAATGAAAACTGACCTTTTCCAGTCCTGTGGCCAGTGCTGCATTTTCCAAATTTGCTGGCATGTTGAGTGCAGCACTTTCACAGGATCATCTTTCAGGATTTGGAATAGCTCAACTGAAATTCCATAACCTCCCCTAGCTTTGTTCGTAGTGATGCTTTCTAAGGCCCACTTAACTTCACATTCCAGGATGTCTGGCTCTAGGTCAGTGATCACACCATCGTGATTATCTGGGTCATGAAGATCCTTTTTGTACAGTTCTGTGTATTCTTGCCATCTCTTCTTAATGTCTTCTGCTTCTGTTAGGTCCATACCATTTCTGTCCTTTATCGAGCTCATCTTTGCATGAAAGATATCTCTGATTTTCTTGAAGACATCCCTAGTCTTTACCATTCTGTTGTTTTCCTCTATTTCTTTGCATTGATCGCTGAAGAAGGCTTTCTTATCTCTTCTTGCTAGTCTTTGGAACTCTGCATTCAGATGTTTATATCTTTCCTTTTCTCCTTTGCTTTTCGCTTCTCTTCTTTTCACAGCTATTTGTAAGGCCTCCCCAGACAGCCATTTTGCTTTTTTGCATTTCTTTTCATACACACATATAAATATATATATATATATATATATATATATATATATATATATAATATGCAAAATAAGACCAGTTTATGTAGAGGAAATTTATCTAGAATTGGATCCATAAAATCAACTGTGATTGAGATACTCTGGTTCCCACAGAGCGCACAGGCTGATTAAATGTTTTTGTACAGAATGCCTGAATGAGACATATTCCTTCAAGACAATGCCACATGCACAGAATTGCTCTCAGAAATTGTAATTGATCCAGCAAAAACTGCCATATATAGTGAATTTTTAGGGAATATTCCATTGTCATATATTCCATCTCCAGTTATTTACTATAAGTAGTAGATTTTGGAAACTTGTTAATATCTCATTTTATTCCTCAGGAGAATTCCTCAACATTTACCATTTCAAACATAAAACCAATAATACAATGCTGAAGCCCTCTGATTTATATTCCCCACAGTATTTTATTAATGTTTCTTACATTCATCTTATGCAAAATAAAAGTGTTTCTTGTTGTACAGTTATTTTTTGTTGCTCATCATGTTTCTTGCAAGCTTACTCAAGCTGTGCAAATGAATAAAAATATTGTTTATCACAAATACCACATTAAAATAATTGGTGCTTTTTGCACAGAAGAAAAAAACTTCTTAGTTTAGGAACTAAAACCTAATATTTAGTTTATATTCATTTTTCTCCTCTACAGAAGGAAAAATTAAAACATAAAGTCTTCTTATCCAGGACTCAGGGGTTCTACGGGCTCTCATATTTCACCTACATTATTATATTGATCTTTTCCAAAATACATTCATGTTATGACATTTTTCACTAATAACCATATAGCCTGATAGCTTAAAATTATCATTCCATATATATTCTACATGTAAAATGCCTGAAAACATTAATATAAATTTATATTACATTTTACACAGCATTTTTACAACATATTCTAGGTAGGTGTAATCTTCAAGCTTCCACAATTACATCCTATGCAAAGGCTACAAATTTACTTTTGCATTTGCCATTTTTTTTAATATTTTCACATAACCAAACATCTCTGTCACTTCAGACCCAGTTCAAATATCTCCTCCTCTATAAGAATTTGCCCATTTCCTCCATCTATTTCCCTTTTCTGGATTCCTAAAGCACATTATTTTCTCTTACAGTGTTTTCCTTTCTCTTTTACTTGTAATTAAACATATGTACCACCTCTCCCTTTGGGCTTCCCAGGTAGACAGCGGTAAAGAATCTGCCTGCCAATGTGGGAGTCAAGAGATGTGGGTTCAGTCCCCGGGTTGGGAAGATTCCCTGGAGTAGGAAATGGCAACCTGTTCCAGTATTCGTGCCTGGAAAATCCATGGACAGAGGAACCTGGCAGGCTACAGTCCATGGGGTTGCAAAGACTCAGACATGACTGAGCACAAACTCTTGAGGACAACCATCTCTCCCTTTACAAGGTAGATTTATTGACACAGCATTCTATTCCTGTTTGTTTGTTTGTTTTTTCCCCTAGCCACATCTCGGAGAAGGCAATGGTACCCCACTCCAGTACTCTTGCCTGGAAAATCCCATGGGCGGAGGAGCCTGGTAGGCTGCAGTCCATGGGGTCACTAAGAGTTAGACATGACTGAACAACTTCCCTTTCAATTTTCACTTTCATGCATTGGAGAAGGAAATGGCAAGCTACTCCAGTGTTCTTGCCTGGAGAATCCCAGGGACGGGGGAGCCTGGTGGGCTGCTGTCTATGGGGTCGCACAGAGTTGGACACAACTGAAGCAACTTAGCAGCAGCAGCAAGAGCAGCCACATCTAGCATAGAACCATATGCACTGTAATAATTCCATATAGTATTTTTTATGGAAAGCATGAATAAACCTTAGAAGAGAATGCATGTGCATTCTTTCATTCTTTCCATGCAAAATACTATGTGGAATTCCCATGATGTGGAAAGAATCTGAAAAAGAGTGGATATATGTATATTAATAACTGATTCACTTTGCTGTACACTTTCAATTAACACAGCATTGTACATCAACTATACTTCAATAAAAAAAATAAGGAGAAAATTATATAAAGGAGAGAGTACATGGACAACTTAAGTGGCCTGCATCACAATTCAACCTAAGAATTCTGATTCTTAAGGCCTGATGCTGGGAAAGATTCAGAGCAGGAGGAGAAGGAGGCGACAGAGGATGAGATTGTTGGATGGCATCACCGACTCAATGGACATGAGTTTAGGCAAACTCCGGGAGATGGCGAAGGACAGAGAAGCCTGGCATGCAGCAGTTCATGGGATGGCAGAGTGAGACATAACTTAGTGACTGAACAACAATAACAAAAAAGCCATTACAAGGAAAGAAGATAGTGAGGGATGAATCCTAAAAGCCTATCAAAGTGCTACTGCTGCTAAGTCACTTCAGTCGTGTTCGACTCTGTGAGACCCCATAGACGGAAACCCACCAGGCTTCCCCATTCCTGGGATTCTCCAGGCAAGAACACAAGAGTGGGTTGCCATTTCCTTCTCCAATGCATGTAAGTGGAAAGTGAAAGTGAAGTCGCTCAGTCGTGTCCGACTCTTAGCGACCCCATGGACTGCAGCCCACCAAGCAAAGTGCTACCATACTCTAAATTCAAGTCACTCTACCCTCAAGCATAGTTCAGTCATTTTACCTGGAACTTGTTAGGATCTCATGATTTATAACTGTGGATTCATATATTGGTTTTCGTCTTTAGTTGTGCTCTAATCATTTGTTATATACTTTCTTAGATTTCTGTGGGAAAGATATTTTTCACCATTAATTCATCTTAAATCCAGCATGTTAATCTAGAACTCTGAATGGCTGAATTAAGAATAAGCAAACGAACAGAAACTAAAAACAAAAATTGGTTTCTGAAAATTTAGTAAGTTACTGGAGATATTTTTAATAGAAAATAGAGACATGAATGTAGTTACCCTGGCCTTAATATTGGTTTTCAATGTATTACATGACTGTAGCATGTGTCTCGGAGAAGGCAATGGCACCCACTCCAGTGCTCTTGTCTGGAAAATCCCATGGATGGAGGAGCCTGGTAGGCTGCAGTCCATGGGGTCGCTAAGAGTTGGACACGACTGAGCGACTTCACTTTCACTTTTCACTTTCATGCATTGGAGAAGAAAACGGCAAGCCACTCCAGTGTTCTTGCCTGGAGAATCCCAGGGACGGGGGAGCCTGGTGGGCTGCCATCTCTGGGGTCGAACAGAGTTGGACACGACTGAAGCGACTTAGCAGCAGCAGCAGCAGCATGTGTCTCTTTCAAAGTTGAACAGAAATTTAAAATGCCATAAAATCTTTAGGCTATGACAAAACTGCAAAGAATTAATATTATAATTATAAAACAATTTGTTGAATTGGGTATCTCCTAGGTTTTTGTGCTTGAGCTGCAAATCCACATTTTGTGTTATATAATTATCAGGAGCATGCATTAGCTTTACCCCCTTGCCTAGTCTGCCTTTTTCTTAGGTACCACTGGCACCTTTAAATCACTCTTTTCAAAGAGCTCATGAGATTGCCACACTTTGTAGGCGACGACAATAATTCTAAAATGTGTCAGAATCTGTCACAGATTTGCTTCATTATTTAGTTAAACTTGAAAAAAAAAAAGAAGATATTTTATCTCTATCCAAAGGCATTTTTGTAGAAGAAATTATATACAAACACACAACACAAAAGAAACTGAAGGAGAAAAGAAAACTGACATTTTGATTTGTGGACTCTCCAGTAGGTCTATCATTCATCCAGAGAAATATCACTATTGTCAGTTTTCTCGGGCATAGAGACTAATTGGTGCAGCTGTGGCAGAACACAGGCTTTCTGTGGGGAAAGCCGCCTCGCAAAGAAGCGGAAACACTAAAGGACCTGCAGGTGTTACGAATTGAGTCTAAAGGATGAGACTGTGTCTGATTAGAAAGCGCAAGATGTATAGACGGGTCTTTCTGAACACTGACTTACTAATATAATTTTTTTGTGCAGATGACAGTTCATTCGTTGAGCAAACATTTTCGAATGTGTGCTCTGGACCAAGCAGTGCACTAGTCACTTCCTTTAGCTTAAAGAGCAAACAAAATTTGACACTATGGAAAAGATGACAAAGAATCAACCTAGAAAATGAACTTACGCTCTGAGGTCACGCAGTGCCTTGTTTTGGTTTTCTTTATCAGAATGTGACTCCCATCCAGGTCGTTCTAGAAACCATAAAGGTGATAATGATAGCTAATATTTACCAAGGTGCAGAGAAATGGAGTCATTTGCCCAAGGTCACATCCAGGTCTCCTGGTTCCCAGTGAAGTGAAACACTGATTTTATTCTTCTCATTTGTGAACCAGTAGGATAAGAGTTCATGACCACAGCACTCATTTGCACCCCTTTGGTGCTTTAGTAGGAATTATTATTGATAATTCTGGGATAATGGGATCTTGCTCACCAAACCTGGATACCAGGTGAGAGAATGGGCAAATTTAATTCAGATAAGAGGAGGAGGAAACTCAGTCCTTTTCTGCAATGTAAGGAGAAGCTAGGATTTTCCTGGTAGCAACAAAAAACTCAAACCTCATATCTCCCACCTCACAAGACTGCTTTATCCATTATTCCTACTAGTGTTTTGGGGGAAAACTCTGAACGGAAAGTGAGAAGATTTGTTGTTTGGGCACTCTGGGATAGGTTTTTTTAACCTCTATAGGTCTCAGTTTTCTCAGCATCCTCGGGCTACCTTTATCAAAGCATTTATTCTGCTATATATATATTTTTTCTTATCTGGGTATTCTTGAGGACAGAAATTATGTTTTATTTTTATCTGTGTAAGCCTTAAACCTAGGCTAGGACATACCAAACATTAAATGATAAATAACTAGGAAACCGAAAAATAACATGGGGCTAAAATATTATTCTTATTTATCTCATGAAATTGCTATAAATATTAAATAATGGAAGCATTGTGAAAACACTGTAAATCTTTACAGTGCTGTGTAATGTAAATGAGCATAACAATGATGCCTATGATATCATTATTCTAAATGTTATTTTTTTTCTGCTAGTTTACTTCATTTTACAAAAACTGACAAGAGAGATAACTGTTACTCTCTTTGTATGGATGTGAAAACTGAGCCACAGAGAGATGGACAAAAATGACCAAAGAAACTTAACTGATACGTGTATGACCCAGGACATGCACCCATGTTGACCAATACCAGAATCTATGTTCAAGCCAGTGCCTATTATTGCAATCATGATGATTGATGTAATGCTTATCAATGTGCTTCTTCCTTTCCCAACTGAAATATCAAATGTCTTCAAAAAGAGTAAATTACCACTGCAGAATGGTGGATGAAGGTAGTGTTGAGATATAGAGAGACCACTGAGGTGAGAGTCAAACACTTGGTAAATCCTCATTCTGCTATTCTCTTCTGTATAATTTTAAGCTTCTCTCTGAACATACCAGAGACCTATTTTCCTCATCTATGAAATGGGTGTACTTTTAACCTATAGGATTGTTCTAAGTATTGTACTACATGGTACCAAGAAGGACTTCAACAAAACATATAGCTCCTATTATATTATCATCATTGCCATTACTAATTTTTCTCTTTTTCTTTTATCTTCCCTTATTTTATTCTTTACATATTGTAATAATCCTATCAACACTTATGGATTGAGCACCTACTATGAGTCAGGTACTTCCCTAAGTGCTAGGTATGGGTAAAGGAATAAAATAGACAAATATAGCTGTGCTTATAACATTTATCTTCTAATATAAAGAAAAGGCAATATACAGATTAAATATGTAAAGGAAACTATATATTAGAATATCATAAGGGCTGTGGAGAAAAAAATAAAGCAGGGAGGTTATGTAGGGTATCTCAGAGGAGAGGGAGGGTTTATGATTTTAATAAGGTGGTAAGAAAAGGCCTCATTTTAAAAGTGACCATTCAAGGAACACTTGCAAGAAGTAATAGGGTGACAGGGTGAGTATTTGGAGGAACAGCATTTGAGCAGAGGGCACAGTTAGCCTAAGAGGTCTGGGATGGGATTGTGCTGCTTTATTTGAGGAACATCAAAAAAAGCCTCTGTGGACAGGGTTGACTGAGGCAGGAGGAGCAAAATAAGGTTGAGATCAGAGAAGTATGGATGGTGGATGAGGTCCTCAAAGGAGTGAGATAGAACACCACTGAAGTCTTTTGAGAAGAGCAGAGCCATAAGCTGACAGCTCTGGCTGGTGTGTTCACCCAAGATGGTAGAAAGGGAAGGATAATAGCAAGAAGTCAGCCCAAAAGCCTTTGCAATAGACTTGCTGAAAGATAATGGTGGCTTGGGTCAGAGTATATGATACTGGTGGAGCTTTACCATTTGGATAAAGTTGACATTTTAATCCATTTATTGGCCTGAAAGCAATGAGGAAAGGGGGAGGCAGATTTTGAGGAAGGCAAGATGTGTCATGCATCACCTCAGATGCCATCTCCACATAGTCTACAGTCAAGAAGAGGGGGTCATTCTCTAGCTATGAGGAGTGGGTCAGTTTGGCTGTTCACATGAATTTGGAGGCTGTAGCTCTTAAGCACATCAAGCTAGATTTTCTCAAGCTACTGTCAGGGCCACCTTCTTTTTCTCTCAGGGAAAATTTCAGCCTATTTCAAAACTCTATTATTCTTAAAATTTGGTCCTGGAACCTCAAATTTCAATACAACCTACACTCTGGCTGCAGAAGATAAGTGTCTTTTACACATTACATCAAGGGTTTCTGATGTAATTTCACTTTGTGAAAACTTTGAGTTGATAGTTGACCGATTTGGTCCTATCAGCTTTTTCCTTTCAGTGCATCAGAGTCACTTTAAAACAACCAATCACCTCCACAGTCCCTATACTCACAACTGCTCTCGCAAAAGTAGCTTATTTAGGAGCAATGGTAAAAATATAGGGGAGCCTCTACTAGGAAAGAAAAGAAGTGAAAACAGAATTGTTATCAAGAAAGTTATCCCTACAGGTAACTAGAACTTAATCTCTCTGGGAAGTCTGGAAGCTAACACAGCACTCAGCCTGCAGAGGGAGCCCAGCAGAACGCCAAGGTGAGCTGTTAGACACACGCTCCCCATAGTCACTGCTTCTAGGCCGCTGCCAGAAAGCATTAACTCTCCTGCACTTACTTCCTGACGTGCCTGTGGTAAAGTGGATAATGAGATATCTCCCTCCCCACCCCTAGTATTTGGGTCATCACAAATAATCTTAAGGCCTGCTTAAGTAGTATATCTATGTGGAAAGCAAGGAAGCGCTTACCTACTTTAGGAGACACAAAGTATTGTAATAATAGTTCATTCTAAAGTAAAAATCATATATCCAACCAGTATTGATTACTTTCTGCTCTGGGCATATAGCTTTTCTGCTATTTAAGGTGGTGCTAAGGTTGACTTGCTTTAAGAAGGTGGAGGCAATTGCAACCAAGGCTTTTGCAGTAAGATCTCCTATATGGAGTAGTTGCAAAGAGCCAAGATATTAGAAGTATAGCATTCTATACCAGAGGAAACAAGGAAAAGTTGAAATAGTTTGTGCAGTTGATGGAAACATCTTTGTGGAAGACAAAGGCAAACGGGCTAAAAAGGTAGCAACAGTGATCAGGAATGAGTGATTGTCTAGGAATGGGAATGGGTTCGGACAAGGTCTACCCTACATTTGTCACACTGCAGGAACCATTTGCAATATCACTATGAGCCACATACTTTGCCAGTTACAGGTGACTGTTGAGGCTAATTGTTTCATAATAGGAAAGGAGAAGGCAATGGCACCCCACTCCAGTACTCTTGCCTGGAAAATCCCATGGATGGAGGAGCCTGCTAGGCTGCAGTACGTGGGGTCGCGAAGAGTCGGACACGACTGAGCGACTTCACTTTCAGTTTTCACTTGCATGCATTGGAGAAGGAAATGGCAACCCACTCCAGTGTTCTTGCCTGGAATCCCAGGGACGGGGGAGCCTGGTGGGCTGCCGTCTATGGGGTCGCACAGAGTCGGACACGACTGAAGTGGCTTAGCAGCAGCAGGAAAGGAGAAAGATAATTTATCCACCCTCTGATCATCCCTCCTCCACATCTCAAGATCAGATGTGTTCATGCATATGGCTGCTTTGGGAAACTGTCAGGATGTTTGTCCTTCCTCTGCAGCCATAAACAGAAATCCAAGAGTCACCATTCTCCCTTTAATGATGACCTCCAAAAGGAAAAAAAAAAAAAGGTGGAGGGGACAGCTTCATGGGAAACAGAATCTGTAGCCAGAGCATGAAAGCCATAGCAATGTTTCACTTCCTGAGAGTTGGAATCATAAAACCCCCAGGGATGCTATGGTGCTATTCTGGTGGCAAGAAGATCCAAAACTCATGTGTGTCATGTCTATCCAGTCATCCTCAATTGATGCAATGCAAATCCCCATCTACTCACTGGGTTCAAGTACATTTGAAGAAAGGGGAAGGAAAAGTGAATATTGAGTTACAAAATCGTTAGAGTTCCTACATATCAGAAATGCACTCTGTGCATGCATGCCAAGTTGCTTCAGTCATGACCAACTCTGTGCGACTCTGTGGACTGCAGCCTGCCAGGCTCCTCTGTCCATGGGATTCTCCAAGCAAGAAATACTGGAGCTGGTTACCATGCCCTCCTCCAGGGGATCTTCCCGACCCAAAGATCAAACCTGTGTTTCTTACGTCTACCTGCATTAATAGGCAGGTTCTTTATCACTAGCGACAACTGGAAAGCCCAGAAATGCAGTATTTTCTAACATTTTTTACAAACAGAAATCTCTGTATAACGTGAAATGGAATGACCTGTAAGATGTGCTAAATGAAAAGAGCAAGATGCAGAACAGAATGTTATATTTTTGATAAATATATAAAACCCCTTATATTGTGGTATAGAAATATGTGTCATGATTTATCCTATGGACTTTGTTCTTCATTCCCCATGATTGACACTTTGGGGCTGAAGAGCTTCACTGAAGCAGAAACTCTTTGCAGAGTATGGTAGTATTCCAGTGTTTAAGCGTTCAATCACCATGGATGGTTGAAATAGACATTCCTTAGAAGTCATTACCAAAGAGACTGTTGTAGATCATCTTTGAGAGGGTCATCTTGTTGCTCAATGGTATTTACTATCCATGTATGATAGTAGCATCAACCACTAATTGCTATGCTAGGAGGCCTAGTGCAGTGACAGACAAAAATAGGATCCCACTGATGCATTTTATTATGCTAAGAAATTCCACTGTCCAGCAAATATTGTCACTCAGATGCTTGCTCACATGTGTGCTATCTGCTTCAGGGGCAAAAAAGCAGCTCCATGTTCAATATGGTAATTGAATCCAATTTTTGCCCCTTTTGTGGGTTAGGTGTGTCTTCCAACTGCAAGTTGGTCCAGATGCATATGATGCTTGTCTGATTCATTTTGTTATGCTTCTTGCTGCTGCCAAATGGTATCAAGAGGAACAAAAAGTAAGATTTAGCAGGCTTAATTTCCCTTTGAAGATCCTCATGCTAGGAAAGATTGAGGGAAGGAGGAGAAGGGCATGACAGAGGATGAGATGGTTGGATGGCATTACCGACACAGTCGACATGGGTTTGGGTGGACTCCGGGAGTTGGTGATGGACAGGGAGGCCTGGTGTACTGCAGTTCAGGGGGTCGCAAAGAGTTGGACATGACTGAGCAACTGAACTGACTGACTGACTTTCCCTTTGGAGGAATGGCTTTGTCAAAGAGAGAAACATCCTATCTTTGGAAGTCAGGCAGCTTAGCGGGTTTGGGTACCAGAGGCTTCCTCACTGGGAGATTTTGCAGATACTTTTTGTAGATCTAGCTCATTGCTAGACTTCTTGGAAGAGCCATGAAAATTCTAAATAGTAAATAAATCTGCCCCCTTTAGTTTTTAAGTTGCCTTCTTCTCATCTATCCTTTGCTCATATTCTTCTTGGTTTTTCTATTAATAAGTGAAATACTGATTCTAGAACTGTGTGTGGTCAAATTCCATCTCTACCAGTTAACAGACTGTGGGACTTACTGTCATTAAATTAGTTAATATATAAAGTACTTACAAAAATTCTGGAACAAAGTAAAGCATTTTTATTTATTAAGTTAATAAATTGAGCTTTCTTGTCTATTTCTTGCTTTCTCAAAGAAATGTGTTCTGCCTCCCACATTGCTGTGCCAAGTCACTTCTGTCGTGTCCAACTCTTTGCAACCCCTTGGACTGTCATCCATGGGGATTCTCCAGGCAAGAATACTGGCGTGGGTTGCCATTTCCTCCTCCAGAAGATATTTAGGACCCAGGGATCGAACCCATGTTTCCTGTGGTTCCTGTATTGCAGGCAGATTCTGCCTACCGGGTATCAATTTTTTATAGATTATAGATATACACAAATCTTTCTATTTGTCTCCAACTTGTTAGTGTCCTTTACTATAAAAAATATCTTACATGATATCTAGTCAAATCTCTCCATTTTTCCTTGTGGTTATGGGGTCAAGTTTAAGAAATTTGCACTATTCTAAGTTCAAAAGATTCTTTTGTAATCTTGCCTATTTGCCTTATAATTTCATCTTTGACATTTAAACATTTAACTCACTTATTCTAGTACAATCGTCCCTTAGTTTCTTCAGGTTACTCGTTCCTGGACTCCCTGAAGAAACCAAAATCTACAGATACTCAAGTCCCTTCTAAAATCCATGATGTGTTGAATACAAATATGGAACCCATGGATACAGAGGACCGCTGTATACAGCATGTGTTAGACATACAAGTGCATTTGCAACAAAACTGACTAAAAATGAATCTTCTGTCTACAGATTTATCTTACTACCATTAGTACGTGCAAACTTCATATTTACAGTAAGAACTATTTTTTCATTGGTCTGCTTATCTTTATACCAATACTATTATGTTTTAATCATTATAGCCTTATAATATATATTAATATATTGGGAATGGGAGTAAATCTCACCATTCTCTTCTAATTTTTCAAAAATCACCTTAGCTTGGGTGAATCTTTTCCTTTACAGACTAATTATATCAAGAAGTTTCCAAAATCCTTCTGGCATTTTGTACTAAATTTGCTGTTCATTTGTCTCTAAATATTAATAGAACTGGCATCTTTATGATATTAATTTGCCCCATCCTTGAAAATATTAATATGATTAATTCTAGGACATCATGATTTGGAAACAATTTTCATTTACATTCATATTGAAATGTTCTTTATCAAGGGAAAGTTTCCTCATTAACTTAGATTTTTCATATCCTAAACTCTGTATTCCACATTTAAGTCTAAATAAAAAAGAAAGTATGTTGTAACATGGGTCAACATCGTTGTAAGATTTCACTAAAATGCAGAACATCTTGCTTTTTTTCTGTATCTTCTCATGATTATCAAATAATATTTATTCTCACACACACATAAACTTACCACTGTTTTGCGACACATATAGAGTTGGCTGAGAAGCTTAGTAATCCAAGACCCTCTTTCCAAGTACAATGATATATTACCCATGCAATAAATTTAAATAAAAGTTTTAATGGGAAAATTCTATTTGGCCTCTTGGGAAAATGCAGTGCATCCAACTGCACTCTATTTTGAACTAACAGATATTGATTTTATATGGCCTTTCTATGAATATTCATTTAATGTCTAGTAGAGATGGAATACTTTCAAATATGCCTTATAAAGTGAGCAGTGACATGATCACTATAATGTTTACATCAAACAAATATACTAGGAAAGGCTGCTTTGGTTGGGATTAGAGAAAATATGATTATGAAAAATACTCAAAGAAATGACACTCAAGATTTAGTTTTTTCAAAGCATTTAGTGATACTTCCTTCATCTTAAGAAATCTGAACTTTCTTTTAGAATTTAGTGTCTGAAGGACTGACTTGCCACACTGCAAAAATATCCATGTGGAAGTTACATGATCATATATAGTATAATCATAATGATTTAACCTGTCACTGATGATTTATTACATAATGAAAAGTAATCCAAATTATTTCAAGGTTAAGAAACATGGACTTGAACATCAACCCAGCATTATTAATCATGTGGTATCATTACTTAGCTGATAAATTCCTTAGTTTTGACAATAGCTTATTTTTGACACTTACTGCAGGCAGAATGCCCTAATAGGAAGAGTAGAGAAGATAATCATGAATAAAACACATCCTAAGAATTAATTGGATTTGTAGGACAAAGGGGCAGGTTTACCAAGCCAAAAGCCAGGATAAAGTATAAATTTATCTACCAAATTAATTTGGTAAGAATCTATGAAAATACATACGAAAAAACACCCAGTTTATTACAAAAAAATAATAGGGTGGGGAGTCAGAGAAAAAGCACTTCTCAGAGATAACAAAACCAGAATTAAATTTTGAGAAAAGAATAAAAGTTCAGAAAGCAGAAAAGAATGGAAAGATGTTTTATTTTAGTCATTTTGTTTTTATAATCATTTTTATTTCTTGAAGAAAAATATTATGCTTGTCGTGGAAAACCTAAAATATATTGGGGAAAATAATAAATAATATATTTTTTAATGGATACATTGTTTTGTTTACTTCTAGGCATAGAGTTGACAGGCTTCCCAGGTGGCGTTAGTGGTAAAGAACCTGCCTGCCACTGCATGAGACATAAGAGATGCGGTTCTTTCTCTGGGTCAGGAATATCCCCTGGAGAAGGTCATGGCAACCCACTCCAGTATTCTTGCCTGGAGAATCCCCATGGATAGAGGAGCCTGGGAGGCTATAGTCTATAGGGTCATAAAGAGTAGGACACAACTGAAGCGACTCAGCAAGCATGCAGTCATAGTGTTGGACTTTCTAGGTGACTCAGTGGTAAAGAATCCACCTGCCATGCAAGAGACACGAGGAAGATCCCCCAGACAAGGAAATTGCAAACCACTGCAATATTCTTGCCCATGAAATCCCATGGACAGAGGAGCCTGGCAGGCTATGGCATCACAAAAAGATTGGGACATGACTTAATGATTAAAAAAAGACACAGAGTTACACATTGGCTTTACAAAGACACAATTTGCTGTAACATCACTGTTTAGGCTTTCTGCTATATCAAAGTATTATTCTGCACATAAAATATGTGTGATCATAACACAGCCTAGAGAATTTGAACAATGTTTTTATCTCTATCTAATTATAGAAACTTCAGTTTCTTTAGCATTACTGGTTGGGGGATAGACTTGGATTACTGTGATATTGAATAGTTTGCCTTGGAAACAGAGATCATTCTGTCGTTTTTGAGATTGCATCCAAGTACTGCATTTTGGACTCTTTTGTTGACCATGATGGCTACTCCATTTCTTCTAAGGGATTCTTGCCCATAGTAGTAGATAGAATGGTCATCTGAGTTAAATTCATCCATTCCAGTACATTTTAGTTCACTGATTCCTAAAATGTCAATGTTCACTCTTGGCATCTCCTGTTTGACCACTTCCAATTTGCCCTGATTCATGGACCGAACATTTCAGGTTCCTATGTAATATTGCTCTTTAAAGCATCAGACTTTACTTCCATCACCAGCCACATCCACAACCGGGCATTTGTTTTCACCTCATGGCAAACAGATGGGGAAACAATGGAAACAGTAACAGACTTTATTTTGGGGGGCTCCAAAATCACTGCAGATGGTGATTGCAGCCATGAAATTAAAAGACACTTGCTCCTTGGAAGAAAACTTATGACAAACCTAGAGAGCACATTAAAAGGCAGAGGCATTACTTTGCCAACAAAGACCCATCTAGTCAAAGCTGTGGTTTTTCCAGTAATCATATATGGATGTGAGAGTTTAACTATAAAGAAAGATGAGCAGCAAAGAATTGATGCTTTTGAACTGTGGTATTGGAGAAGACTCTTGGGAGTCCCTTGGACTGCAAGAACATTCAACCAGTCCATCCTAAAGGAAATCAGTCCTGAATATTCATTGGAAGGACTGATGCCAAAGCTGAAACTCCAAAACTTTGGGCACCTGATGCAGAGAACGGACTCATTTGAAAAGACCCTGATGGTGGGAAAGACTGAAGGCGGGAGGAAAAGGGGATGACAGAGGATGAGATGACTGGATGGACTCAATGGACATGAGTTTGAGTAAACTTATGGAGTTGGTATTGGACAGGGAGGCCTCTGATGCTGCAGTCCACGGGGTCGCAAAGAGTCGGACACAACTGAGCGACTGAACTTAACTGAACTGAATTGTAGAAAGTCTTTCTACCACAGGAAGAACTAAAGCGTCTTTCATGTGTCTGGGTTTTGACAAGGGTTTTTCTCCTGCTTCTGTGCCCCATTCAAAAATTGTACAATATTGATAATGGAGCTCTTATGTGATCCTTAGGACTGCTTTATTCCATTGAAAAATCATCTTTTAGTTTGTGTAGTTATTATAGACTGCAGGAGTCTTCATGGATGCAATTATCCATGCATTGTTAAAGAGTAAGTGCCGCAACGGGAAAAATAACTGCATAAAACAACTGAACCAGATGGATATTTGAAATTAAACACTTAAGATATATGTAGCTTTTGTGGTTAACAACTGTTTACCAGGAAAAAACACACACAATATAAATAAACCATTGCAATTCTTATAGCCTAAGGTAGTTTTGGTGGTGGTGGTGTTGTTTTTAATTCTCATTTGCATGTCTTTAGTTACTTTCAAAGGAAAGAGCCAACAAATATTTTTCTGTTGCCTTAGTGGTTAAGGGGAAAAATAGTTTATCATTTCCTCGGGCAATGACAGATGACAGGTTAGAGTCAACCCCCGGAAATCTATGGGAAAACTACCAGTTACAGAAAAATAGTAAATACCACATTAGAGACACTGTAACCTCCAAGGTCTAAAATTAGAGCTTAAATCAGGCATGCTCTTACAGGATATATTTCTATCTTTGGAACAATGAGAATTTAAAGAGAAGCAGACTCCAGGTGGAGAGAAGAAGCACAAGGCTCCATTCCCTTAAAGCCAGAAGCAAGTAGAGCTGCAGGACACCAAAGGGCCAAGTGATGTTTCAATAATGTCAAGACTGCCCAACAGCAAAGTCACCTTACACTCCTCCACTTTCCCCCAGTACTGAGAATTTCATCACATATGATCTCATAGATTACAAAAGGAAGTGAGTTGGCATTGTTGGGTGCAATGTTGACTTGTGGCTGTTCTTCCTTGTAGTGGCATCATTGTTATGTGAACTTGTGTTACTACTATTTGAAAACACTGATATAAATGAAAATATTTTAAATTAATTTTTATTGGACTATAGTTTGTTTGTTAGTTGTGTTAGTTTCTACTGTTAGTTTCTACTGCAGCATTATTTACAATAGCCAGGACATGGAAGCAACATAAATGACCATCAGCAGAGGAGTGAATAAAGATGTGGTACAAATATACATTGGAATATTTTCCACCCACTAAAAAAGATACAAACTGGGTCATTTGTAGAGACATGGATGGACCTAGAGACTGTCATATAGAATGAAGCAAGTCAGAAAAACAAAAACAAATACCATATATTAATGCATATATATGAAGTCTAGAAAGATAGTGTGTGTGTGTGTGTGTGAAAGTCATTCATAGAAAAATGATATGCTGCTGCTGCTGCTAAGTCGCTTCAGTCGTGTCCGACTCTGTGCGACCCCAGAGACGGCAACCCACTAGGCTCCCCCGTCCCTGGGATTCTCCAGGCAAGAACACTGGAGTGGATTGCCATTTCCTTCTCCAATGCATGAAAGTGAAAAGTGAAAGTGAAGTCGCTCAGGGTGTCCACTTGAAAGTTACACAGTCGTGTCTGACTCCTAGTGACCCCATGGACTGCAGTCTACAGGCTCCTCTGTCCATGGGATTTTCCAGGCAAGAGTACTGGAGTGGGGTGCCATTGCCTTCTCCAAAAGGTGGTATAAATGATCTTATTTGCAAAAGAGATAGAAGTACAAATGTTGAGGCAAAGGTATGTACTCTGAGGTCAGTTTGCCAGCATTCATTCAGTGTTTCTATTTCTCAGTGACTACTTCATCTCTCTATGGATCACTTTTCTTTAGTGTAAAATAGAGGTAAAAAGAGCACCTTAATCAGAGTAAAATGATGATACACATAAAGGAACTGGTCCAGTGTCAGCAAATAGAAAGAATAAACAGTATTAATGTTTATGAATATTAATAATCTTATGATCAATAAACCAAATGGCTTTGGCAAATTCTACATGTAATGGGGTTTGGATTTGCAGAAGAAATATCTTTAACAATGGAAATCTTTATTTTGGCCTTAAATATAATTCCTTTCCTCTCTTTTATTGGTCTCTAAAAATAAAAGAATTTGATCTTTTGAGTTATGACATGATGTAGTTAATAGCAGTTTTCAAAAATAAGCTTTAAAACTTTACTAATTTTAACAGTAAGGCTGTTTTTAGTGTCTTTGGGACCTCCTGATGTTTTCTGCTTATTTCTGGTGACCATTATTTACATTTAGAAAGATCCATAGACTAAGAGGAATACATCAGATGCAGGATTCAAGCGTCCCTCACACAGTGCCTGGTATAGAATGTTTGATGAAATATATGCTCTTTTAGAATCAACTGATGAATGGATGGTGAATCAAGAATTTCATACTCATTACAGTGTATAGATGATAGGCATAATGTTTGTTCATACTTTTAGGCATTTTAAGTTTTGTCCAATCATAAGCTGACCATTGAAAGGTAAAAATACTTTTCTGTTTTTTTTTTATGGAGATAAAAGACTTTGACTAAATAGTAATATAAAACATATATTCAAAACTGAATAGATGTTGTGATGGTGAAGATGTCCTCGGTGACACAACTTGGAGGCATTTACATAATTCACCAAATTTGCTGTTTCTTTCAGAGTTTTGATCTGATTAAGTGGTGTCATCTGCATATCTGAGGTTATTGGTATTTCTCCCAGCAATCTTGATTCCAGCTTGTGCTACTTCCAGCCCAGTGTTTCTCATGATGTACTCTGCATAGAAGTTAAATAAGCTGGGTGACAATATAGCCTTGATGTACTCCTTTTCTACTTGGAACCAGTCTGTTGTTCCAAGTCCAGTTCTAACTGTTGCTTCCTGACCTGCATATAGGTTTCTCAAGAGGCAGGTCAGGTGGTCTGCCCATCTCTTTCAGAATTTTCCACAGTTGATTGTGATCACACAGTCAAAGGCTTTGGCATAGTCAGAAGACACCATCCTTATGGCAGAAAGTGAAAACTAAGATCATGGCATCTGGTCCCATCACTTCATGGGAAATAGATGGGGAAACAGTGGAAACAGTGTCAGACTTTATTTTTGGAGGCTCCAAAATCACTGCAGATGGTGATTGCAGCCATGAAATTAAAAGACACTTACTCCTTGGAAGGAAAGTTATGACCAACCTAGATAGCATATTCAAAAGCAGAGACATTACTTTGCCAACAAAGAACCGTCTAGTCAAGGCTATGGTTTTTCCAGTGGTCATGTATGGATGTGAGAGATGGACTGTGAAGAAAGCTGAGCTCCAAAGAATTGATGCTTTTGAACTGTGGTGCTGGAGAAGACTCTTGAGAGTCCAGTGGACTGCAAGGAGATCCAACCTGTCTATTCTAAAGATCAGTCCTGGGTGTTCTTTGGAAGGACTGATGCTAACGCTGAAATTCCAATACTTTGGCCACCTTATGTGAAGAGTTGACTCATTGGAAAAGACTCTGATGCTGGGAGGGATTGGGGGCAATAGGAGAAGGGGATGACAGAGGATGAGATGGCTGGATGGCATCACTGACTCGATGGACATGAGTTTGAGTGAACTCCTGGAGTTGGTGATGGACAGGGAGGCTTGGCGTACTGCGATTCATGGGGTTGCAGAGTCGGACACGACCGAGCAACTGAACTGAAATGAACTGAACTGAAATGAAACTTTGTTTACCCATAGCTCATTCCTTCTCTTGACAAAAATAAGAAGTATCTAAAGTAACACAGCTGACTTTCTCACAGCTGGCAGGATCTCAAACAAAAGTTTTATATTTAATCATAACAACAATTTAAAAACTAAAATCTTGTTTTGCTTCTCTCAGGACCTTATTTTCTTATTTCCTATTCCTATTTCAGCATCCTTAAACTGTCTTTTACAAAATATTGTTCTTTATAGGAAAAAATGGTAACTAAGTGTTCTTTAGGGGAGAAAAGAATGTTAGTTTAGGACACCCTGACTAGACAAACTAACCAATCTGATCACATGGATCACAGCCTTGTCTAACTCAAAGAAACTATGAACCATGCCATGTAGGGCACCAAGATGGACGGGTCATAGTGGAGAGTTCTTACAAAATGTGGTCCACTGGAGAAGGGAATGGCAAGACACTTCAGTATTCTTGCCTTGAGAACCCCATGAACAATATGAAAAGGCAAGATGATAGGATACTGCAACATGTACTCCCTAGGTCAGTAGGTGCCCAATATGCTACAGGAGATCAGTGGAGAAATAACTCCAGAAAGAATGAAGAGATGGAGCCAAAGCAAAAACAACACCCAGTTGTGGATATAACTGGTGATGGAAGTAAAGTCCAATGCTGTAAAGGGCAATATTGCATAGGAAACTGGAATGTTAGGTTCATGAATCAAGGCAAATTGGAAGAGGTCAAACAGGAGATGGCAAGAGTGAACATCAACATTTCAGGATACAGTGAGTTTAAATGGACTGAAATGGGTGAATTTGATTCAGATGACCATTCTATCTACTACTGTGGCCAAGAATCCCGTAGAAGAAATGGAGAAGCCATCATAGTCAACAAAAGAGTCCAAAATGCAGTACTTAGATGCAATCTCTAAAATGACAGCATCATCTCTGTTTGTTTCCAAATCCAACCATTTAATATCACAGTAATCCAAGTCTATGCCCAACCAGTAATGTTGAATAAACTGAAGTTGAATGGGTCTATGAAGACCTACAAGACCTTTTAGAACTAATACTCAAAAAAGATGTCCTTTTCATTATAGGGGACTGGAATGCATAAATAGGAAGTCAAGAAATACCTGGAGCAACAGGCAAAATTGGCCTTGGAGTACAGAATGAAGCAGGGCAAAGGCTAATAGAGTTTTGTCAAAAGAATGCACTGGTCATAGCAAACACCCTATTCCAACAACGCAAGAGAAGACTCTACACATGGACATCACCAGATGCTCAATACTGAAATCAGATTGATTATATTCTTTCCAGCCAAAGATGAAGAGGCTCTATACAGTCAGCAAAATCAAGACTAGGAGCTGACGGTGGCTCAGATCATGAACTTCTTATTGAAAATTCAGACTTAAATTGAAGAAAGTACAGAAAACCATTAGACCATTCAGGTATGACCTAATCAAACCCCTTATGATTATACAGTAGAACTGAGAAACAGATTGAAAAGATTAGATCAGACAGACAGAGTGCCTGAAGAATTATGAATGAAGGTTCATGACATTGTACAGGAGGCAAGGACCATCCACAAGAAAAAGAAATGCAAAAAGGCAAAATGGTGGTCTGAGGAGGCCTTACAAATAGTTATGAAAAGAAGAGAAGCAAAAGGCAAAGGAGAAAAGGAAAGATATACCCATTTGAATGCAGAATTCCAAAGAATAGCAAGGAGAGAAAAGAAAGCCTTCCTCAGTGATCAATGCAAAGAAATAGAGGAAAACAATAGAATGGGAAAGACTGGAAATCTCAAGAAAACTAGAGATATCAAGAGAACATT
Source organism: Bos indicus (assembly GCF_029378745.1). NCBI lineage: Eukaryota > Metazoa > Chordata > Mammalia > Artiodactyla > Bovidae > Bos > Bos indicus. Next base: position 37,408,813 of record NC_091760.1, on the reverse strand, counting down.
TCATGCAAAGTTGGGTACAATAAAGGACAGAAATGGTATGGACCTAACAGAAGCAGAAGATATTAAGAAGATATGGCAAGAATATACAGAAGAACTATACAAAAAAGATCTTCACGAACCAGATAATCATAATGGTATGATTGCTTACCTAGAGCCAGACATCCTGTAATGAGAAGTCAAGAGGGCCTTGGGAAGCATCACTATGAACAAAGCTAGTGGAAGTGATGGAATTTCAGTTCAGCTATTTCAAATCCTAAAAGATGATGCTGTGAAAGTGCTACACTCAATATGTCAGCAAATTTGGAAAACTTGGCAGTGGCCACAGGACTCGAAAAGGTCAGTATTCATTCCAAGCCCAAAGAAAGGCAATGCCAAAGAATGCTCAAACTACCACACAATTGCACTCATCTCACACGCTAACAAGTAATGCTCAAAATTCTCCAAGCAAGGCTTCAACAGTACATGAACCATAAACTTCCAGATGTTCATGCTGGACTTAGAAAAGGCAGAGGAACCAGAGATCAAATTGCCAACCTCTGTTGGATCATCAAAAAAGCAAGAGAGTTTCAGAAAAACATCTACTTCTGTTTTATTGACAATATCAAAATATTTGACTCTGTGGATCACAATAAACTGTGGAAAATTCTGAAAGAGATGGGAATACCAGACCACCTGACCTGCCTCTTGAGAAATCTGTATGCAAGTCAGGAAACAATAGTTAGAACTGGACATGGAACAACAGACTGGTTCCAATTAGGGTAAGGAGTACATCAAGGCTGTATATTGTCACCCTGCTTATTTAACTTATATGCAGAGTACATCATGAGAAATGCTGGGCTGGATGAAACACAAACTGGAATCAAGATTGCTGAGAGAAATATCAATAAATTCAGATATACAAATGACACACCCTTATGGCAGAAAGTGAAGAAAAACTCAAGATTGTCTTGAGGAAAGTGAAAGAGGAGAGTGAAACAGCAGGCTTAAAACTGAACATTCAGAAAACTAAGATCGTGGCACCTGGTCCCATCACTTTCTGGCAAATAGATGGGGAAATATTGGAAACAGTGAGAGACTTTATTTTGGGGAGCTCCAAAATCACTACAGATGGTGACTGCAGCCACAAAATTAAAACACGCTTACTCCTTGGGAGAAAAGCTATGACCAACCTAGATAGCATATTAAAAATCAGAGACATTACTTTGCCAACAAAGGTCCATCTAGTAAAGGCTATGGTTTTTCTGGTAGTCATGTATGGTTGTGAAAGTTGGACTATAAAGAAAGCTGAGCACCAAAGAATTGATGCTTTTGAACTGTGGTGTTGGAGAAGACTCTTGAGAGTCCAATGGACTGCAAGGACATCCAACCAGTCAATACTAAAGGAAATCAGTCCTGAATATTCATTGGAAGGACTGATGTTGAAGCTGAAACTCCAATACTTTGGCCACCTGATGCAAATAACTAACTCATTTGTAAAGACCTTGATGCTGGGAAAGATTGAAGGCAGGAGGAGAAGAGGATGACAGAGGATGAGATGGCTGGATGGCATCACTGACTCAATGGACATGAGTTTGAGTAAACTCTGGGAGTTGGTGATGGACAGGGAGGCCTGGTGTGCTGCAGTCCATGGGGTCACAGTCACATGACTGAGCGTCTGAACTGAACTGACTAGACAAAGCTCAAAATATTGTTTGTCTGCAGTGTATCTCCCAATTCTAAGGTGCTCATATATATTTTGAATTTCTAAAAGAGAAATTACTTTGAGTTAATTTTCAAACTTATTTAAGAATCTCTCTTCAAGAATATGAAGAACAAGCTTTAGGTCATCATAGTCGGTATTATCTGTAGAAGATAGCTGACAGATAGACAGATAATGCATTTTTTTTAGTTACATGAAAACACAAATGAATATATGCACAAACAAGATACATGAAGACCCACTGGAAATTTTTAGCTATGTCCTTTGACCTTTTATATACATAGCTATTGATATCAATTTGATGAATCTTCATTCATACTTCTGCTATGCATTTCCATATGTGTTATATACAAAAAGTTTTATCTTATATAATTTGTTTTAACAAAATGGGTGTGATACTGTATGGATGCTTTAATGATTGGTTTATTTTACAATTAAAAACATATTCAGTAATACATTTATTTCACTACTTGTTATTCAACTTTATTTTTTATAGTTATATATTATTATGTACTATAAATGTATCTATATTTATTTAGCAATGTACAAACTTGGGAAAATTCACTAGAGTAAGAAATGGCAACCCACTCCAGTATTTTTGCCTGGAAAATTCCATGGACAGAGGAGCCTGGCAGGCTACAGTCCATGGGATTACAAAGAGTTAGACACGACTGAGCTCCTGAACACACACACATGCACACACTCACACACACACAAATTTGTGATGATTTGATTATATTTTTTCTTTGCAAACAAACACTGATAAATACAGTTGCCCAATGTCTCTGTTAAAGAGAGATACCTACAAGAGTTGAATGATTCATTAGCTTTTGTTGTGATAAGAAAAATTCTCTGAAAATATTAAACATATTTTAAATATTTCAATATTATGAAAGCCCACCTTTCCAAAGACTGCATTAATATTCATTCTAATAATCACTGCTGCTGCTATTGCTAAGTCGCTTCAGTCGTGTCCAACTCTGTGTGACTCCACAGACGGCCTCCTACCAGGCTCCTCTGTCCCTGGGATTCTCCAGGCAAGAACACTGGAGTGGGTTGCCATTTCCTTCTCCAATAATCACTGCATGAAATGAATAACATCCTTATATCCCCTTGAGTCCTAGATGTTATCTGCCATTTTCCTTAACTTTTACCACACTTATGAATAATGGTATATTATTCAGCTAATATTTACTATTAATTTATTTTGGAGAGATCTCAGTTTAGAAATTTGAATTAGTCAAGCTCCTTGGTCCATCATACGTGATCAGTTCATCTAAGGCCCTTTTCTTCTCTCACTTCATTTCACTTTACTTTTGCATTTCCTCCATCATCACTGCCACTTTGTTTTTAGCTAGCGTACTCCTGCCCCCAGCTAATGTCTTTTAGTAGATGTGCTTGGATTTGTATCTATGAAAAGTATATGTTGTTACTTTTATATGAAGGTGCTTAATTTTATATGAAAATATATCACAGAACACATCTCCTTCCTAATTTTTATTGCACATTAAGTTGGTAAGCTCACTGTTGCTGCATGTATACCAGGCAGCTGCTAACTGACACATGCATGCAAGGTTCAGCAGCCCCCAAGTTGTATTTACCCCTTAGCCACCCAGTGCTGTAAGTTCACAAACAATTTGTGATAAACACCTGGTGCATATCTGCTTGTGGACTCACATGTGGACTTTTCAGGGAACTATCCCTAGGCAGAGAATTGCTATTGACTAAGCAGAGAATTCAGAGAAGGCAATGGCACCCCACTCCAGTACTCTTGACTAGAAAACCCCATGGACAGAGGAGCCTGGTAGGCTGCAGTCCATGGGGTCGAGAAGAGTTGGACACAACTGAGCGACTTCACTTTGACTTTTCACTTTCATGCATTGGAGAAGGAAATGGCAACCCACTTCAGTGTTCTTGCCTGGAGAATCCCAGGGACGGGGGAGCCTGGTAGGCTGTCGTCTATGGGGTCGCACAGAGTCGGACATGACTGAAGCGACTTAGCAGCAGCAGCAGGCAGAGAATTGCTATGTCACAGTAGACATACATAATTAATTTTGCTAAGCACTGCCAAATTGTTCTCTGAAAGCCATAATAGTTTATACTACAGGAGCAGATATCAAAGATTCTCATCTTCACACATCCTTGCTGACACTACTTTTATCTGACATTTAATTTTTTTTTTTCAATCTGGTAGGTGGAAGATAGAGCTCATTGTGTTAGTCTGACTTTCTGTGATTACCAGTGAATGTGAGCATCTCTTTTTTGTTTAGTCAACCATTTGGAGGTCTTCTGCCATAGTAATAATCTAAAACCTTTGTAATTTTCTAAATTAGGTTTATAACTGTTCACTGCTTGCTAAGCAGAAATTCTTATGTAGCCTATAGAATATTCCTTTGTAAGTCAAATATTTTAAATGTATGTTCAATCTGTCATTTGTTAGTTTTTTCATTGGTATGCTTCAATTAAGCTTTAAATATCTGTTTTAATTTTATCAAACTCTTCACTTTTTAAAGTTATATATTCTATATTTGAGTTTTTGTTTATGTACCTCTCCACCACTCCCTTGAATAAATGACAAAAATACTGTTTTTATATGTCTTCTTTCTGTATTATTCAATACAGAGTATTCCACATTTGCATTTTTAATCATCTTTATTTAGGATTTTTATTTTATTAATATAAAGAATGTTTATTTTTTTTATTGAGTAAGCTGGCTTCTCCATTTCATGTACTGAGTAATTTATTTTTATTCATAGATTCATGGTATGTGTGCCTGCATGCTAAAGTCGCTTAAGTAGTGTCTGATTCTGTGACCCTATGGACTGTATCCTGCCAGGCTCCTCTGTCCATGGGATTCTCCAGGCAAGGGTACTGGAGTGGGTTGCCACGCCCTCCTCCAGGGAATCTTCCCAACCCAGGGGTTGAAACTGCATCTTTTATGTCTCCTGCATTGGCAGGTGGGTTCTTTACTTCTTGCACCGCCTGGGAAGCCTGATTTACGCTATACCTTTATTAAGGCCCAAGTTGACGTTCGTACATGAATACTTCCGAGTTCTCTCTTCTCTTCCATAGTTTATTTTTTTGTTCCACCAGTGGTAAAGAACCCTCCTGCCAATGCAGGAGATGTAAGAGATAAGGTTCGATCCCTGGGTCAGGAAGATCCCCTGGAGAAAGAAATGGTAACCCACTCCAGTATTCTTGTCTGGAAAACCACATGGACAGAGGAGCTTGGAGAACTATAGTCCATGGGGTCACAAAGAGTCTGACCCAACTAAGGAATTAAACTTTCACTTCCCATCAATATTTCAGATTATTCTGGTATTTCAGTATTCAGCTGTCATTAAAAGTCAGTGGATAAAACTGAAAAATAAAAGATACAGGATTTCTCATTAGATGCTAAAACATAGGATGAAGATCAGTTCAGTATATGGCAAGTTTCACTGATAAACACTGATTTAACAACCCTAAAATCTCAGCAGTATATAAAAGAATAGAACACTTTATGACAGTTGTGTTTATTTTGGAAATGTAAGATTGATTTCACATAAATTGCAGTGCTCTAACCCATTAGATGAATAGTTTAAGTAGAAACTTAAAACATAATCTAAGAGTGGAAGGCACAATACATATAATTTCCTTTTCCGTCTCTCTCACTGGGTGCTCTTCTTCAGTCTACTCTGTTATTTCTGTATTATCTCTGCAACTACCTAAGATAGAAGTATGCTGAGTTTCAATCTATGGAATACTTTTTTCTAAATTAAAGTCTATCTTTTAATAATGATACTGACTCTCAGTTTGAAACGTCATTTATAAGCCCAAGACTCTCAGAAGTGTATCTCCAACCTGGCCTGTTACCCTGATACTTATCTATCCAACTGCTGACGTAACATTTCCGTTTGGGAAATACAATAGATATTTCAAATATTTTCAAGTTTGGTTTCAAACTTAAACCAATTCACCAAAACCTGCACTTCTATACTCTTTCCCGCCTCAGTTCAGTTCAGTTGTTTAGTCTTGTCCGACTCTTTGTGACCCCATGGACTGCAGCATGCCAGACATCCCTGTCCATCAACAACTCCCAGAGTTTACTCAAACTCATGGCCATTGAGTCGGTGATGCTATCCAACCATCTCACCCTCTGGCATCCCCTTCTCCTCCTGCCTTCAATCTTTCCCAGCATCAGGGTCTTTTCAGATGAGTCATCTCTTTGCATCAGGTGGCCAAAGTATTGGAGTTTCAGCTTAAGCATCAGTCCTTCCAATGAACACTCAGGAGTGATCTCCTTTAGAATGGACTGGTTGGATGTCCTTGCAGTCCAAGGGACTCTCAAGAGTCTTCTTCAACACCACAGTTCAAAAGCATCAATTCTTTAGTGCTCAGCTTTCTTTATAGTCCAACTCTCACATCCATACATGACCACTGGAAAAACCATAGCCTTGACTAGACAGACATTTGTTGGCAAAGTAACATCTCTGCTTTTTAATATGCTGTCTAGGTTGCTCATAACTTTTCTCCCAAAGAGTAAGCATCTTTTAATTTCATGGCTGCAATCACCATCTGCAGTGATTTTGGAGCCTCCCAAAATAAAGTCAGCCATTGTTTCCACTGTTTCCCCATCTATTTGCCATGAAGTGATGGGACTAGATGTTATGATCTTAGTTTTCTGAATGTTGAGCTTTAAGCCAACTTTTTCACTCTCCTCTTTCACTTTCATCAAGAGGATCTTTAGTTCTTCTTCATTTTCTGCCATAAGGGTGGTGTCATCTGCATATCTGAGTTTATTGATATTTCTCCCAGCAATCTTGATTCCAGCATGTGCTTCATCCAGCCCAGCATTTCTCATGATGCAATCTGCATATATGTTAAATAAGCAATAAATTGTCAAGGCTGACAATATTCAGCCTTGACATACTCCTTTTCCTATTTGGAACCAGTCTATTGTTCCATGTCCAGTTCTAACTGTTGCTTCCTGACCTGCATATAGATTTCTCAAGAAGCATGTCAGGTGGTCTGGTATTCCCATCTCTTTCAGAATTTTCCAGAGTTTATTGGAATTTCCCACCTCAGGAACTATCATCTCTTCCCACACCCAGTTTGTTTGTTTGTTTGTTGATATTTGTTTATTGATGGCTGTGTTGGCTCTTCATTGCTGCACACAAGCTTTATCTAGTTCCAGCGATTGGGGGCTGCTCTTCCTCCTACAATATTCTTTTTAGTCAGTAGTGTTTTCTCTCTTCTATGGTGTGTACCTTTCTATACAGATTCTAGAAAAAGTGAAATAGTAAACATATTTGCCCTCTTCTCAGTAACAGGGTGCATTGGCTGTGCTGCTACTCTTCAAGCTTTCTTAAAATGCTAGTAAGTCAAAGCTCTGGTACTTGCTGTGGCCTCTAGCTCTAGCTGAAATCCTCTTTTCCACTATTCCTATGACCACACCCCTCATTTACTTTCTTTAGCTCCGCATGCCAGTTTCATCCTAATGGAAGACCTCTTCTATTCTTAATTTGATTGCCTCCTGACCTCCTCTCACATATTCATTCACTTACATTTCACCTGTCTGTTAGCTCTATAAATCAAAGATTATCTTGTTCACTTTTTCATATCCAGCTTTTCAATTTGTAAGTATACATGTGTGTTCATGTACTCTCAGTCATTCAGTCCTGTCCAACTCTTTGAGACCCCATGGACTGCAGCCCACCAGGCTCCTCTGCCATGGAATTTCCCAGGCAAGAATACTGGAGTGGGTTGCTATTTCCATGGCAGAGGATCTTCCCTACCCAGGAATCAAATCCGCTTCTCCTGCATTGGCAGGCAGATGCTTTACCACCAAGTCCCCTGGGAAGCCCAGTAGGTACACACAGTAACTTAATTTATGATTCAATTTTTTAAAACCCCAAAGTAACTCACTTTCCTTCAAATTTCTTAATGTCTCTTCAAATTTTTTAGGTTCTCAACTACCTCACTTGTCTCCATTCCTTGCCCTGCTTATTCCACCTTCTTAGTGACACTGTTAGAATTTCAATTGTTATGAAAAAAAGATTTTAAAATATATATTTCTGCAGGAGCACAGGGGCATATAGATACAACTTTTAAAATAATTTATTCATTGTAACTTTCCTTTATTTTAGCATTGTTCTGATTTTTTCCTTTTAACTGATATACTTCCTGTAATAATGATGTCCAAAATGATGTTTATATAGTGAAACTTCTGAGACCTTGCAAGACTGGGAATTTTACATTACCTTTGCATTTAAATGAAGAATATAAATATTGAGGTATGAATGTTTCTGTCCCTCTCACAATTTTTAAAATATTACCTTATTATCTTCCTGCATGTGATTTTACATTGAAAAGTCCCATGGCTGTGCTTCTGTTGTTAATCTTCCTAAGTATATTTCATTGTCACGATGGAATATATTCTGTAAAATTATGGGTATTTTCTATTTTATTGATTTTTCTTTTAACCAAAATTGCTGTACAAGATTTTAAATATTTTATGTGATTTTAAAAATAAAGTTTATTTGCTAGCTATTGGCTAAAAAGTTCACACTTATCAGCTGTGATATTTAAATCTGCTGTTTTGTCTGTTTTATTGTAAATTTTATTTTTTTAAAAGGTCTTTAACTCTCAACCTGTGAACTTGAAATATCCTATTAGTCCTTGAAGTTCTGTTAGGCTTTTTTTTTAATATATTTAAATATACCATGGTAAACCCATATAAATGATGAGTAAAGGGTACTTTTGTGGATTTTTATTCTTATCCTATTAAGGTCTTCTGAACTGAAATTTCTAACATCTAAAGAGAAAAATGCTATACCTATGTACTTTTTATTAGATTCTCCCTCCTTCCCCATATCATTTTAACTATTTCAACCTTTTTTTATCATTTGTTTTAGATAGGACCATAAGTATATAGCAAGATTTTTTAGTCCAATTAAAAAAAAATGGTTTTTAATTAGAGAAATTTATACCATGAACATTAATTGAAAATTTTTTGTTTACATTTGTTTCTATCTCTTTGTTTCAGGAATGCTTTGTCTTCTTTTATATCTTTATATATGTGCATTGCATTTCTTTGAAAAATCTCCTTTTTTGTGTTCTTATAACAAAGTTAATATTCTAATTCTTGTATTTTATACTTCTCATTCATTATATTGGATGGCTTCATATGTTTGAGATGATGTTTGTGTTTGCTGTAAGTTTCTCCCATAGTTTTTGAGGTGTAAGGTGGGCCTAAGAGAAGTTGGTAACCACACTATGTTTTAATATTGGAGAAGTTCATTTCTCATGTAGGTCACCACCACACAGGGCTGAAGGGTACCGCCTTTCCTTCCCCAGCCCAAGTTTTCCCACTCAAAGCTTCAGTCTGAAAACAGTGCCCAGTGCTGGGTACAAATGGATTTAAGAAAACACTCACAAAGTCACTCCTTCAGTTCAATTCAATTCAGTTCAGTTCAATCGCTCAGCCATGTCCGACTCTTTGCAACCCCATGGACTGCAGCACGCCAGGCCTTCCTGTCCATCACCAACTCCCAGAGTTTACTCAAACTCGAGTCCATTGAGTCGGTGATGCCATCCAACCATCTTGCCCTTTATGGTCCTCTTCTCTCCCTGCCTTCAATCTTTCCCAGCATCAGGGTCTTTTCAAATGAGTCAGTTCTTTGCATCAAGTGGCCAAAGTACTGGAGTTTCAGCTTTAGCATCAGTCCTTCCAATGAATATTCAGGACTGATTTCCTTTAGGATGGACTGGTTGAATGTCCTTGCAGTCCAAGGGACTCTCATGAGTCTTCTCCAACATCACGGTTCAAAAGTATCAATTCTTCAGCACTCAGCTTTATTTATAGTCACTCCTACCTATCACAAAAATTCTTATTATGTATTCTTGCTTTTTCCCACTTCAACTTAATCATATGGGGTTTCAGGTTTTTTTAAACTCGTCTCAAAATCTCTGTTTCTTTGCCCTCTTTCTATTTTTCCTACATTTTTAAGTATTAAAAATGTTTTTATTATAAAACAAATAAGAATATACTTTCAGAAGAAGAGAGAGGTAGGCACCTGTCCGTTGTTTTTGTTTGACCCAATTGTAGATGCTGACTTATGTAAAAATAGTTTACTTAGATGTGGTAGCTCACGGTTTCTGCTTAGGAAGCTGACAGATTACCAAGGCAAGAACCCAAGGAGATTGTTTGTGTGTCTGTGTATGTCCACTTAAGAGCTGACTGTCCTTGGTTCTCACCCTTTTAATGTGTGGGCCAGGAGGCCTGTTTACCTTTCAGACTGGTAAATCTGTCACTGCGAGCAATGCTGAGCATTCTACAGCTTATTCTGAGGCTATCTCTGTAAAGAAATATATGTGTTTTGCTTATATTGAGAATTATTGAAAGACAGAGATAGAAAGAAGTGTTGGTTAGTGTATAGTCTAATTTTTAATTTCCTAATAAGGTAAATGACTTTCAAATAAGATATGTGGTTTATTTATGGTCAAACGGATAAGGCAGAGCCAATGTTTCTTATCCTTCAGGTGATTTTTTTTTCCTATTGTACCAGGCCTGTCCCTAGTATAGGCCTGTACTAGTGGCTTGAACTTTTTATTTTCATAAATAAAATAACCTTTGGCCACCTCATGCGAAGAGTGGACTCATTGGAAAAGACTCTGATGCTGGGAGGGATTAGGGGCAGGAGGAGAAGGGGATGACAGAGGATGAGATGGCTGGATGGCATCACTGACTCGATGGACTTGAGTCTGAGTGAACTCCGGGAGTTGGTGATGGACAAGGAGGCCTGGTGTGCTGCGATTCATGGGGTCGCAAAGAGTCGGACACAACTGAGCAACTGAACTGAACTGAACTGAAGACTCATGTTGATAATTCATGGATTTATAATTGTTGCTGCTTATTTCTCAAATTGTAAGTCCTCAGTTAGACACTCTCCTTTTTTCCTTCCTTCCATTCTTTCTTTCTCTACAGAATTTTCAAATCCGTTGCCTATCTTGATTTGCAGTTATTTATTTCTCTATTTATTTATTTACCAAATATATATTGACTTTTTGTTATATGCAAGTGCCTTGATAGGAATTTAGGAATAAAATATGTACAGAGGGATAAAAAAGTGAATACGCCCTAGTTTTTCCCCAAGTGTGTTCATGTTTTGTTTGTACCTAGACTAACATATCCCATATAAGTACAGGTTTTTTAGTCCATAAGTCATGTTCAACTCTTTTGCAACGCCATCGACTGTAGCCCGCCAGATTATTCTGGCCATGGAATTTCCTAGGCAAGAATGCTGGAGTGCTTTGTCATTTTCTTATCCAAGGGATCTTCCTAACCCAGGATCGAACCTGTGTCTCTTCCATTGGCAGGCAAATTCTTTACCACTGAGCCTCCAAGGAAGCCCATATAGGTACTACAAACAAATATATAGTTTATCATGTTATAATGGAAATATAGTTATCATCTTATGATGTAAATAATGAATCATTTCTCTTCCCTGTAGAAGTTTTTCTCTTTATTCCTGATCTCAGTTCACAGTCAGTGGAGGAACTAATATTTCTTTGCACCCCACCCAGTTAAAAGACCTACTTCTGATAAGAACAAATTTTTCTCAAATTTTAATGTTTGAAAGACTTTTAGCTTATTTCTTATTTGTGTATTGCTTATGTTTCAGTTAGGGAAAGTAATATAAGAACTAGATTTATAGATGTTTGGAATTTTTTAAAAAATAGACACAGCTATTCAAAGCTTATATAATTTGAAGTATAGAAAAGGAAATTGGATAAATCTTTCTTCTGTCAAAAAAGAAACAAAAGAGCTAAGAGTAAGTGAGGAGGAGATCAATATACATGATGAATGGCAGTACAATAAAAATCATTCTAAACCAAAGCAAAATTAGGATTTTTTTGTTTGTTTGTTTTGGCCTCATCAGTATTTGAAGTTCTATTCTATTTCAACTCTCCTGTGAGATTTCAAAGACGCTGATACTTTAAACAATTCCTGAAAAAATTTATAATAAAAATGTGTATGTAAAAATATTGTCTGAAAATTCCTCCTTCATTTATTTTGCTCCAGATTCTTCCATCCCCTTGACTTTCTTATCCTTTTCTGCTCAACACTGTGGATCTTTATTTAAAGCTCTGGTGACATTAGGACAATAAAGTGAGGTCTTGGGAACGATATGCATGAAACTTATTCCTAATGAAACCCTGGACTAGAATAGAACACGTAGGTATAAACGGATGAGTGTACTCAGAGCTGCAATTTTGACTATCCTTAGAGAACATAGTATTGTTACACCATTATCTGAAAAGGGTTTAATTATATTCACATTATATCCATCTGCCTTAAAACCCTTATCATGCCAGAACATGCTGAGAAATCTACTTTCTAAATATTCACCCTGCAGAATCCCTTGTGTAAATCTGCAACTTCCAATGGCTTTATGGAACCCAACAGTGCCTCTTGAGGTTTTCCTTTGATTTTCTCTGTCCTGCCTACATTGAGTAAACAGAAAGACCATTAACTCTCAGTTATCTGGAAATCCATTTTACATTTTATGATTTTTTTGCAGACAGGTTTTTTAATCCCTGGTGACCTGTGTCTGCCTTTGGGCTATTGCCTCTCACTTAGATATGTTAGCATTGGTATGGAAAAAAAAAAAAAAAAAAAAAACAGCTGCATTCCAAATTATGATAAGCAATTCAAAACACAATATATTCCAAAATAAAAAAGTATCAGTTTTTTGTATATCCTTTCAGAGAGTGACTGTGTGGTTGATAATAGTAGAATGTATTTAACTAATGTAGAGGGCAATTTTTTTTTTTTTTAACAAACAGATGATGAACTTTGATGCCATTTATACAAGATTAATTTTTTTAATTTCAAGTGCACATTTAGGAATGAAATGCTCCATATTGCAAAATCCTTAAAAAAATACACATTTCTAAGCATATGAATTAACACATGTTAAGCTTTTAAAAAAATTTTATTGGAGTGTAGCTGATTTACAATGCCATGTCAGTTTCAGGTGTACAGTGAAGGGAATCAATTTTATATATATACACACACATATCTATTTTTAAGATTCTTTCTACAAAATAGAAACAAAGGCACAGGTGGAAAAAACAAACTGGTTAATTAATATATCTTAAGTCTCTTTTTTAAAAAATATACGCTCCCTAACCTTGTAGAGTATTGTGCTGAGTGAATTACGTCAGACAGAGAAAGACACTGTATGATATTGTTTATATGTGGAATCTAAAAAGTAAAATAAACTACTGAATATAACAGAAAAGAAAAAGATTCACAGATAAACTAGTGGTTATCAATGGGGAGAGGGAAGTGGGAAGGAACAGGATAAGGGTACAGGGTTAAGAGGTATAAACTACTATGTATAAAATAAGCTACAAGGATATATTGTACAAGACAGGGAATATAGGCAATAATTTATAATAGCTATAAGTAAAATATAACTTTTAAAATTGTGAATTACTATGTAGTACACCTGAAACATATAATATTGTACATCAACAATACCTCAATTTAAAAAAAAAAAGCTTTCTCCTGGTTTCAAGAGGACTTTTTATCTGTGTCATGTGCTTTTTTATACATGAACTATTTTTGGAAATTAAAAATAAATTAACATTAAACACTATAAGAATATCTATTAGTTTAGTCATACATTTATGTAAGAGTTTAATTTTCTGTACAGAGAAATGTTTGTAATCAATTTCAACACTCAAGGATTTTGTTCTCTATCCTATTTTCTATTTAGCTTTTTATTTATTTTATGTTCCATATACAATATATATTGTTCAGCTTTAAAATTGTCTATCAAGTTTCAAGTGGTAAAAATGTTTAAAATTTTTTGAATTTTTTAAAAATTTGCTTATTTTCATTTATCATTTATTCTATGCTATTCTTAGCTCCTTATTTTTATGAGGCCACACAGGTGGTTCAAGGTTTTGTTTTATGTTAAAAAAAAGTTTACTGGATATCTTCTGTTTGCTCCTCGAAATCTATCCCAGGTCATCCTCCACCCTGCTCCTTCCTCCCAGGAGGCTGGCTTTGTTAGTGTACATCAATAGGCTCCCTTATACTCTGCTGCCCTCCTATTGATTCTGCCAATGGGAAATTCGACAGGTGATCAAAAACGGTGAGAGAAGGATGCGGACAAGTTTATTCTTCTGGCTCCATCTCTGCAGGGTCGCCCTGTGTTGGGGCTGTCCCTCAACTAAAGGTCAATGCCTCTCTGGAGGAAGCCTCTTCTACCCTATTCTCTCATTCTAGGTTCCAGTAACTGGTACCTCTCCATACCCATCCTTCCCTGCTTAGAAGTGGTAACAGATCTGCAGATACACCCACTGGTTTGGCATTATCCTTTGTGACTTCTGCGCATCCTGCCCATATCTTCGCAAATAAGTTTATAAGCCCTCCTTAAAAATGGTACACTTTTTGTGTGTGCAGTCTGTTTTCATTGCTTTCCACTGGAAACTTGACTTAGATAAATAGGTTTTTATCTTGGCTCTGGTGATTATAGATTCCCCACCCCCACTCTGGGCCCAGTTCTTCCTAATAAATTTAGTTTACTCATGTGTGTTTCCTTTTTGTTTTGAGATATGCTTCGGTGACTCCCAATAGGCATAACTTTCATCATTTTCCACCAATTTCCTATATTTCCATCCCCCAAAATTGTATGCATCAGTAAAATAAATTGAACTTCAAGTGTTGTTTTGAAATGTATTAAGAAAAGGTCTGTGAATGAAACCTTCACAAAGTGAGCAATTTGCAGTTGAAAAGCAATTCCAATTACCAGTAGCCAAGTTCCCAGGCTTCTTTGTGATGGTATTTGTAGCTGATTAAATTTCTTCTAATTATATGTAAAGGCATACAACATGAAAATTAAATGAAACATATTACTTCTTTGGGAAATAACAATGTATTCCTGAAATAGCATTCTGAATATGACATTCTGCTCCAAATAAGTGAAATCACAATTAGCATTTTGTATTTAGAACAAATGTATTCTTATTGGGTTTATATAAAATAATAAGTGGAAAATTAATTTTAAAAAGCTTGAATAAAATTTCCTAACCATTCACCTTTCTTTTCTTCAATTTGGCTAGAAAAAAATAAAGGCCATTTTTAAAGAAGCATTTTCCTATAGTAAGAACAATAGATATTTTGAAGATGTTTCTAAAATAAAACATCTTATAATATATTTAAGGAATATATTAGGTTATAATCTAGTCAAAGGCAAATGAAGAAAATAAAGATAATCTCTATGCAGTTTTTAATAGACTTTATTTTTAGAGTAGTTTACATTCCCAGCATTATTAAGCTGAAAGTACAGAGATTTCTCATACATTACTGGCCCCAAAACATGCATAGCTTCCAGAACTATCAAATGCCCACGAGGGTGGTACATTTGTTATAACTGATGAACCTACATTGACATATCATAATCACCCCAAATCCACAGTTTGCATTCAGCATCACTCAGCATTGCACATTCTACAGGTTTAGAAAAATAGTGACATATACCCATGATCACAGTATCATAGAGTAGTTTCACTTCCCTAAAAATCCTCTGTGCTCAGCCTATTTAGTTCTCCCTCTCCCTAGCAATCACTGATCCTTTTAGAGATTCCACTGCTTTTCCTTTTCCAGAATGTCGTATAGTCAGAATCATACGGCATGTAGCGTTTTCAGGTTGGCTTCTTTCACTTAGTAATATGCATTTATTCCTCTATGTCTTTTCATGGCTCTTTTATTTTTAGTGCTGAATAATATTCCAATGTAAAGATGTGCCACAGTTTACTTACTCATCCACTGCAGGATATCTTGATTACTTCCAAGTTTGACAATTATCTCTTCGCCAGTGTCTGCGGACATCAGCAGTTGTTGAGAGCCTGAACAAAACAAAAAGGCAGAGGAAGGGCAAATATGCTGTCCACTTGACTAATCCATCTATCTTCTCCTGCCTGACAGCATCGGAGGTCCTGGCTCTTGAGCCTTTGGATTTAGACTGAATTACACCACCAGCTTTCCTGATTCTCCAGCTTGTAGATGACAGATCGTGAAACTCCTCAGTGTAAACTACTGATGGTTCTCTTTCTTTGGTGACCTGGCTAATATGGACAGAGATATGAATTGTACCCTGTTGACATTTACATCTGGATCAAGCCATCCAAGTTTCAGATTCAGAAGTTTCCTTCTGAGATTCTATTTCACAGTTTGAAATATGTTGTCTGTTACTTGCTATCAAGTATATACTAAATACTAAAAAGGTAGATCTATAGTAGATCTACAGGGTATAGTTTTCCTCGTCTGCTCCCCACAACATGCATTAATCAATCATTTTCCCCTTGTTTATGAAAACATATAAAGATTAATGCATATATAAAGGCTTTCTATATTTTATTTTTGTTGTGAAAAAAGTGTATCAAACTCTTCACATGATTTGTTATTTCTCACTTATCAATATATCTTGGAAAGGCTTTCATATTTCATTAAATAGCTGCATCATATTTCTTCATATTTATGGACCAAAGTATAGTCAACCAAACTCTTCTCAAAGATTTCCTTTTTTGGAGGGGGATTACTTTTGTGTTTGAAACAAAATTGCAATAGACATGCTTGTTCATTTGTTTCTAAACATTAGTATTTAAAAACTGTCAGAGACTGAAAGTATAGCTGTGCATACAAGAAAGGTATAGAGATATGTATTTTTAGAAAATTGTGATTCAACATTTTGAAAACCACACCTTAATTTCTTTCTGAGGAACAGTTTGATGCAGAGTTTATGTGGTTTTTGTGGGGCTGATTTTACTCACATTCAAAAGTGCCATAAATTCAGAAATTTCTAATCAGATATTATCATCCTGGTCACAGAAGGTAGCTAAAATATGGACATGGGAACTGTTTAAAATAAGATCCTATGAGGTTTTTACTGAGACTTCTGGGACCAGGTACTGGTACTCTTCTGCACACATAATGACACTTCCAGAATGCAAGTACCAGAGTTGCTACAGCAATCTGGGAATTGAATCAACATAGAAGATGGAGATAAAAATGAGAGTGAGAGAGAGAAATTAATCATTGTCAGTATTTTGGGGTCCTGAATCAAGCTGAACCTGAAATCCTTGGCATTTTATCTCACAAGCCAAGGAATTTTCTTTAGGAGTTCACCTAATTTGAATTAACTTCTCTCACTTGCTACCACAGTAATCCCATGTAATAAAAAGAGTATAACTATTTAAAAATATATATAGTAACATATTTTCCCCAAATTTCAGTAATTTATATATCCATAAATTAGTGGGAGTATTCATTTCTTCACACATTTGCTAGCTCAAATCCTATTAAACATTTTAACTTTTGTCAATACTCTGGGTAGTAAAGGTATCTTATTGTGATTTAATTTGTATTTTCTTTGTTGATGAAATTGAGTATTCTTTCTTATACACCAATCATTAGGATTTCATATTTGAATTGTCTATTCTTTGTGTGAATTTATATCCCCTTTCTGTTTCTAAATCACTCATTGTTATACATGGGACTTTAAATGTAGTTAAATCTATCCAGCAAAACAGCCATTTACATTTTTGAAGACATCTTCTCAAGCATACCCCCATATTGACTCTGTTTGACTTACTGACCTCTACTGACCTCTACTCTCACCTTTCTGCTTCTTTCTTCTGTGTAATAATTTGTAAAATGTTCACTATGCAATATCTAATTGGCTTTGTCTGAAATCCTATGCTCTATTAACATATTCAACACAAATGAGAGAAATATTTACTTCTTTGTACATTTTAATAATCTGGGGCTCTTAAGTACTGTCCCAATTGACTGAAAAATAACAAATGACCGAAAGTCATGTTTTATAGGAATAAAGAAATTGTATATTGATATGGCTTAAATGGTATCTATTAAATCATGTCTCAAAAAGTCATTTGGAAACATATTTCTGTGAAATATGGTCTAACTTCTAACTTGAAATCAATAAACATAATCCTTTTGGTTACTTATTTTCTATGAAACATCAGTCTGAGAAAACCTCATTATATATTTTTCTGTGGCCATTGTATTATATATTATCATATCATAATACTTTAGCAGCATTAGTGCCGCTCAGATAAGAACTCTCCAGAATTAACCACTCTGTTTATCACCCAGGTAAACCTCACTAATGGCCATTTGATTTCACCATTTCATATTCTTAACATTTCTATATTAAATTTCGTCCTAAGTTATTTAATTCAGTGTTTGCAAAATGTGAGTCAGATCTATACTATTTGCATGCCTTGTGCCTGAAAAGCGATGATGACCATAAGGAGGCTGAACTGAAAGTGTGGGTGTGGGTCGGGGCCTGAGGCTGTGTCAGAGCGAAACGAGGACCTCAGGATGAGCTGGGGAAGAAGCCAAAGGCACATATACTCACTGCACGTGGTCTCACAGTTGGTCTTCCTGAGACTAAGCTGTGGGCAGCTACTCTTAAAAAACTAAAACATGAACTTCAAGTGTCAGTAGATACCATGTCTTCTGAATATACCAAATGTGGCCCATCACCTATATATTTATGGCCCACAAGCTAAGAATGTTTTTCATATTTTTAAATGGATGCACTACAAAAGATTATATAAGTACCAACATTCTATCCTCTATTTTATCACTTAACTCCCCAAATGATTTATTTTTTGGCCCTTTATGAAAGAGTGCCAACCACTGAATGAAGCATAGGTGCCCTAAAATATTTCAGCAATTTTATTCAATATCCAATTAAGATGGATATTTCATCTATTATACCATGATCAGATCAAGACAAGACAAGCAAATCTAAGTCCTATAAAAATGCCTTTTACTTTGCTGAAAGATTATGTGATTTTTCAAATATCATTAGGGCATAATTAATGGACATGAAGAATAGTATTGAAAATATTTACACTAATGAGCCCTCTGTGACCTATATTCTCTGAAGTGCCAGTATTTTCAATACTTCTTAAGTTTTCTTTTCAAAATTATAAAAATGTTTTTATTGATTTCTTGGAGTGTGGAGTGGGAAAGGGCATTTTATTGTAATAACAATATCAAGCTGTAAAAGAGAATGTCAAGGTTAAGGAATATAACAAATACCTATGAAAGCAGGCTATAAGTCAGCTAATAAATTAGAGGTGGCAGATGACATCTATAGGTGCCTGTCCTCTGGATATTCTTGGAAGAATAAGTTCCTACCATGGTTGTCAAAGATTATGCATCACTGAAAGAAGTTCATGCTAATCAGTCCATGACTGACATTCTCCTTGGATCTGTTCAAGTCCTTCATGTGGGGCTAAGTCATCACTGGAGATACATAAATGGAAATAAATTAAATTGATTCTTTCAGCAAATTGCCTTGCAAGAAACACATCAGCAAAGTGTCCTTTAGAAAAGTGAATAAAAAGAAAATATTTTGAATGTAATTGCATTGATTCATAAAAATAGGAACATTAGGAAAGTAAAAAATCTTCAGTAAAATTTCTCTCAAACTGTGTTCTATTGTTAGTAATCAATGGGCCACAGCTTCACTGATTGTTGCCTCAGCAAAATATATATACTTTGAATTTTATGGTAAAATGTCAGACATATGAAAAGTGCCATAAGAATATGTTTGCACCTGTAAAGTAGCTTAGCAAAAAGCATTACCAAAAACAAAAAGTGTAGACCTTCATTAACAATTACCCTAATCCCTCTCATATAAATCTACAATCCTGAAAATGTAAATTTTTGGTCTATTCCCAGGCATGTTATCATACTAAAATTATCTACAATTGAAATAATATATATAACAGGATTATGATAATATACTAAATGGTATTGTTTCAGTTCAGTTCAGTAGCTCAGTCGTGTCTGACTCTTAGTGGCCCCATAAATCACAGCATGCCAGGCCTCCCTGTCCATCACCAACTCCCGGAGTTCACTCAAACTCATGTCCATCAAGTCAGTGATGCCATCCAGCCATCTCATCCTCTGTCATCCCCTTCTGCTCCCCCAATCCCTCCCAGCGTCAGGGTCTTTTCAAATGAGTCAACTCTTTGCATGAGGTTGCCTAAGTATTGGAGTTTCAGCTTTAGCATCAGTCCTTCCAATGAACACCCAGGACTGATCTCCTTTAGGATGGACTGATTGGATCTCCTTGCAGTCCAAGGGACTCTCAAGAGTCTTCTCCAACACCACAGTTCAAAAGCATCAATTCTTTGGCACTCAGCTTTCTTCACAGTCCAACTCTCACATCCATACATGACCACTGGAAAAACCATAGCCTTGACTAGATGGACCTTTGTTGGCAAAGTAATGTCTCTGTTTTTGAATATGCTATCTAGGTTGGTCATAACTTTCCTTCCAAGGAGTAAGCATCTTTTAATTTCATGGCTGCAGTCACCATCTGCAGTGATTTTGGAGCCCCAAAAAATAAAGTCTGACACTGTTTCCCCATCTATTTTCCATGAAGTGATGGGACCAGATGCATGATCTTCGTTTTCTGAATGTTGAGCTTTAAGCCAACTTTTTCACTCTCCTCTTTCACTTTCATCAAGAGGCTTTTTAGTTCCTCTTCACTTTGTGCCATAAGGGTGGTGTCATCTGCATATCTGAAGTTATTGATATTTCTCCCGGCAATCTTGATTTCAGCTTGTGCTTCCTCTAGCCCAGCGTTTCTCATGATGTACTCTGCATAGAAGTTAAACAAGTAGGGTGACAATATACAGGCTTGACGTACTCCTTTTCCTATTTGGCACAGTCTGTTCCATGTCCAGTTCTAAGTGTTGCTTCCTGACCTGCATATAGGTTTCTCAAAGGCAGGTCAGGTGGTATTGTTTAGATTACTTTAAATTTTTTATGAAGTGGTATCATGTTCATGTTGGACATTTCCTTCTCCGTCTTATTTTTTCATTTAGTATTGTATTTTGGAGATATTAACACAAATAGCTCCAGCTCATTAACTTGCACTGCAGTATGTGTTTGTGCTCAGTCGCTCAGTCGTGTCCAAATCTTTGCAGCTCCATAG
Organism: Bos indicus; assembly: GCF_029378745.1. Taxonomy (NCBI): domain Eukaryota; kingdom Metazoa; phylum Chordata; class Mammalia; order Artiodactyla; family Bovidae; genus Bos; species Bos indicus. The sequence goes on along the minus strand of NC_091760.1, from coordinate 37,388,074 downwards.
AGTACAGCCTGCCAGGCTCCACTGCCCATGGGATTCTCTAGGCAAAAATATTGGAGTAGCTTGCCATTTCCTTCTCTAGGGGATCTTCCTGACCAGGGATCAATCCTGTGTCTCTTCATTGGCAAGCAGATCCTTTACTGTTGTAGCCACGCATTCTGGGAAACAAACTCACTCAGAAGGACAATGCAGATAGTGGAGTGCAGTTTATTACACCGGCGGGCCCAAGGTAGAGTCTCCTCTTAGCCATGGACCCTGACCAATTTTCCTGAAAACCTTATATACCCTAAGTGTACGTGCCCAAACCCGCCTCCCCAATTCCCTGAAACTAGTCTGAACAAAGGAAAAGAAAGATACAATCAAAGTTAACCCGTGATTCATAGTTAACAGTGGACAATCATCAATAGACCTGTGGTCATACTCCAATAAGCATAATAGAATGTATGATTCTATTCAGTTACACAGATAATTAGGGTATTCTTTTAGGCAACAGAGAGTCTAGGTATGAGCCCTGGGGCTCTTCCTTCCAGGGGGCCTGCTTTTCCAGTTGGTATTATGTCGTTTCCATAGATACTGGGCATATAGCTCAAAGTCCACAGTCCGTTGATGTGCAGAAGCTTTTAAGGTTAATTAGGTCCCATTTGCTTATTTTTGCTTTTATTTCCAATATTCTGGGAGGTGGGTCATAGAGGATCCTGCTGTGATGTATGTCGGAGAGTGTTTTGCCTATGTTCTCCTCTAGGAGTTTTATAATTTCTGGTCTTACGTTGAGATCTTTAATCCATTTTGAGTTTATTTTTGTGTATGGTGTTAGAAAGTGGTCCAGTTTCATTCTTTTACAAGTGGTTGAGCAGATTTCCCAGCACCACTTGTTAAAGAGATTGTCTTTAATCCATTGTATATTCTTGCCTCCTTTGTCAAAGATAAGGTGTCCATATGTGCATGGATTTATCTCTGGGCTTTCTATTTTATTCCATTGATCAATATTTCTGTCTTTGTGCCAGTACCATACTGTCTTGATAACTGTGGCTTTGTAGTAGAGCCTGAAGTCAGCTATGGAGAACAGTGTGGAGATTCCTTAAAAAACTGGAAATAAAACTGCCTTATAATCCAGCAACCCCACTGCTGGGCATACACACTGAGGAAGCCAGAAGGGAAAGAGACACGTGTACCCCAATGTTCATCGCAGCACTGTTTATAATAGCCAAGACATGGAAGCAACCTAGATGTCCATCAGCAGATGAATGGATAAGAAAGCTGTGGTACATATACACAATGGAGTATTACTCAGCCATTAAAAAGAATACATTTGAATCAGTTCTAATGAGGTGGATGAAACTGGAGCCTATTATACAGAGTGAAGTAAGCCAGAAGGAAAAACATAAATACAGTATACTAATGCATATATATGGAATTTAGAAAGATGGTAACAATAACCCGGTGTACGAGACAGCAAAAGAGACACTGATGTATAGAACAGTCTTATGGACTCTGTGGGAGAGGGAGAGTGTGGGAAGATTTGGGAGAATGGCAATGAAACATGTAAAATATCATGTAGGAAATGAGTTGCCAGTCCAGGTTCGATGCACGATGCAGGATGCTTGGGGCTGGTGCACTGGGACGGCCCAGAGGGATGGTATGGGGAGGGAGGAGGGAGGAGGGTTCGGGATGGGGAACACATGTATACCTGTGGCGGATTCATTTTGATATTTGGCAAAACTAATACAATTATGTAAAGTTTAAAAATAAAATAAAATTAGAAAAAAAAAAAGTCCACAGTCTGGCCCAAGAAGGAGTCCTGCTTTCAAGATGGAGCCCGTTCTGTCTGTTTCCTCTTTCGTTACCACTAGCACCACCTAAGCCCATAGTGTGTGTGTTTAATGGTGTAAATATAAAACTGTTTCTATCAGTATCCTGTTATGTATCTCCCTACATACATGTGCCAGAGTCTCTCTGAGGTACATTAAAGTGATTTAAATTTCTGTATTTATGATTATGCACATTTCATCTAAGATATGTCCTGTTATCTTTTCTCCAATGTAGCTTCTATTTATTTTTTGCCCTTCCCTCTTCAGCAAAATAAAGTTTTTATTTTTTTCACCTCATGGTAGCATGAGATATTATTAGACTTTTCAATATTTGCAAGGCTTTTTGATATTCAAATCCTCTGATTGAGGTTAAGCTGTGTGTGTGTGTGTGTGTGTGTGTGTGTTCTTAGCCTGTCATGCTTCCTCTTCATTAACAGTTCATATATTTTTGTCAGTTGTGATTTTGATTAATTATCTTTTTGTTACTAGTATGTTTGGTTCTTTATCTGTTCTAAATATTAAATATATATAAGTGGTATGATGACCACATCTCTCAGGCTTTGCTTGTCATTAAATGCTTCCCCATTTAAACATACCTTTTGAGAAATAAAACTTTGGATTTGATTAAGAAAACTTCTCCTACCCTGACCACAGAAATACCCTTAAACATGTTCTAATAAAAATTTAAAGTTTAGTTTTTCACTTTTAGATCATACTCTACTTAGATTGTTGTTTATAGTATGGACTAGAAATTTAATTTCTTTTTTCCAGCTAGGTATTCATATTGCTCATCGATGCATTAAAGATTATTTTTTTTCAAAATATTTTATGTCACATTTTTAGCTGCAGGTGCACAGAGAATATTATAGTCAGAAATGAGAGGGAGCTAAAAATTAGTTTAAAAATCCTAATACATTTCAACTATCTATTCTAGGGAAACTATCTTTCATTTTGTAGTTCTTGAAAATAATTGTCAACCTTTTGTAATCTTCCATCACTGTTTTCTCAACTTTCCATCAAAATGCCTGTGAGTTTATGCCTCTCTGAGGATTACAGTCATGAGTGAGATGACCAATTAGACTTTGTAAAATTAAGGAGGTTTTGCACCGAGGTAATGTGTGATTCAAGTTCTGTAACATGAATGGGAATGGATAGACTCAGCATGGTAGACCGACACAGACAGAAGGAACAAGAGCAGGAGAAGGCACAGAGGCAGCAGCTACAGGAACACTCGCTGGGGGAGGAAGAGGCAGAGTGAGCCCGGGCTGCATCCTCAAGAAGCTTGTTTGCCTTGTGAGATCTCTTTGTTGTGTTGTCTGACTCTTTGTGACCCCATGGACTGCAGTACTCCAGGCTTTCCTGTTCAAGAGTTTGCTCAAACTCATGTCCATTGAGTCAGTGATGTCATCCAACCATCTCATCCTCTGTCACCCCATTCTCCATTTGCCTTCAATATTTCCCAGCATCAGGGTCATTTCCAATGGGTTGGCTCCTCGCATCATGTGGCCTAAGTATTGGAGATTCAGCTTCAGCATCAGTCCTTCCAATGAATATTCAGAATAAGAATATTTAAGGTTGATTTCTTTTAAGATTGACTGGTTTGACCTCTTTGCTGTCCAAGGGACTCTCAAGAGTCTTCTCCAACACCATAGTTCAAAAGCATCAATTTTTCAGTGCTCAGCTTTCTTTATAGTCTAACTCTCATATCCATACATGACTACTGGAAAAGCCATAGCTTTGACTATAAAGACCTTTGTCAGCAAAGTAATGTCTCTGCTTTTAAATATGCTGTCTAGGTTTGTCATAGCTTTTCTTCCAAGGAGTAAGTGTCTTTTAATTTCATGGTTGCAGTCACTGTCTGCAGTGATTTTGGAGCCCAAGAAAATAAAATCTGTCACTGTTGACACTTTTTCCCCATCTATTGACCATAAAGTGATGGAACCAGATACCATGATCTTAGTTTTCTTAAAAAAAACCAAAAAACAAAAAACTCTTGGGCTTCCCTGGTGGTCCAGTGGTTAAGAATCGGCCTGCAGGCGCAGGGAACATGGAATCGACACTTGGTCTTGGAAGATTCTGTATGCCGTGGGGCAACTGAGCCTGTGCACCACAACTAAAGCCTTTGCCTAGAGCCCACACTCAGAAACAAGAGGAGCCGCCACAATGAGAAGCGTGCACAGTGCAACTAGAGAGTAGCATCCACTCACCTCAACTGCAGAAAAGCCCTCGAACAGCAAAAAAGACCCAGTGTGGCCGAGAATAATCAATCAATCAATCAATCAATTTTGAAAAAGGAAAATCTGATAGCAGTGTGTGTGTGTGTGTGTGTGCGCGCGCACACATGTGTGTGTGGCAAGTCTTTAGGGATTGGAGCCGGAGGCAGAATAATCATATATTTTAATTATGTAGAAATTCCATATAAGAGTTATCATGCCAGTACTAAGGGAATGCCATATTCAAGCACAATTTAGAGGACAGATGCCCCTGTATTTTGTGAAAATTGAATGTGGTGAGTGAAGAAGCAAAAACATTTAGAGAAGTGTCACCCGGTTCTTTTTCTAGTAGCTAGTTGATATTAATAGTTGATAGTTATTGATAGAGTGGCATATACCAGATCTTGAAGGATGAGTAAAAGCTAAGATCTGATACAACCAGTTCAGCAAGTAAATACTGAGTGCTTGTTATTTGTCAATCCCTAGGCATTGATAGTATTCACCCTAAAGGATACAAAGCTCATAACAATGTTGCTCATTTTGTGTGAAATATTGCCTGACAGCAGTTGGATGGCTCTTCTCCTTTGTTACTGAAGATCAAAAAAGTGAAAAGGATCTTTCATTACATTTTTAGATGCAATATCAAATTCCAATATTGTGCTGTGGACATTTTGGATTATTTTTGTATAAAATGTCATGGAATCACATAAGTTCAATACAAACTGATTGTTGTAAAAAATTAAATCTGGAGGGAATTCACAAAGGGCAGTCACTTGTGAATGGTTTGATTTGGGTGCTTTTTAATTTTACACTATATTTTACTCATCTTTTTCCAAATATTCTATTATAGATATGCACACATTTTATATTCAGATGAAAGTTAATGGATTTCTTTAAAATCTGAATGCCTTGAGGGGTCTAATTCCTCCTGAATTTTCATTCCAAGTCTTTGTGAGCTGAAGATAGTTTTAACTGTGTAACACATGTCTGACATTTTTGTAAGCATAGTTATTTTCCTTTAAGTTAAATTTAAAACACAATATTTTAATCTGCCTCTGTATATCTTGACATGGTCTTTTTATTATGAACTTTCTGTTACTATTTTCAGCAGCTATTGTTTTGTGAAATAATTACAGAATAGGCATAGTCTGGGTCAACCATTGGCTTGCCATTCACCTATCTCTTTATGAAGATATATTGAATACTTATCTTTGATGTTTTTCATAAACTCTCATTCAAAAAATGTTAGAGACTTGAATACCTTGAAACAACCTGTTAATCTCCACTTATGAAAAATACCCAGTGCTATCCCGGAAGACCTCCATCTGTCAACACCTGATCTCAAATTACTCCTACGGTTTTCCTGTGGTGTGCATCCCTTCTTCCCCTTGCTAAACCCTGAAACTGACAGAGATGACTGGATTTTGCTCATGCTATTAGCCATTCACCCCTTTCACTATGTTCTGCTAGATAAAGTGGCTGCTTAAAAGCCACTCAATGCAAACTTTATATTCACAGGCACAGAGCCAAAAATAACTCTTGTTTCCCACTTACTGTGCAAGTAATATTAAAGGTGTACTGTCTCATGATTGTGGAAGGCAGTCCTGCTTGAGTATGAGCTGCTGCCTCTCCTTAATCAAGAGCCCACTGTGAGCTGGGCCATAAAGGCATTGGGCAGCCCCTGCCAGCTATTAACACATGACATGCTAATCATTCTTGGCAAACCTAAACAGGAGCCTGGTGCCAGAAAGGCAAGATCAGTCTTGAAAAAGTGTGGCCATCTGTTGGCACTGCCCATTCTTCCCACTGAGCTTAGAGATGGCACAAACACCCATGGTGCTTGTTTCAATGGACAGTGTTGTATTTCAGTTCTTACTTGTGAAGAAAAGTTTTCTCCATCCTGAGATTTTGCTCATCCCCAGTTCTATAAGATGAAAGTCTACATTGATGACTTAAACTCCATAAAAGGAAAGTCTTCCTGCCTGATACTCACAAGAAAAAAAATTATTTGGCTCCTGAGAAATGATTCCATTGGGATTCATCTGGCAATGACAGTGGAAGTCAAAATGATACATACACATTCAGTGCAGTATTTCTTCACCCCAAGCTTCACCTCAGGCCAAGATTACCAGGCTTAGCAAATAAACATACAGAATGCCCAGTTAAATTTTAATTTCTACTAAGCATCACACTTTGGAAGCATGTAGGGGAACATACTTACACTAAAAATGTATAATAAATTAAGATTCTAATGAATGTCTTTTGGGACATTGTATATATATATGCCTTTGTGTGTGTTAGTTACTCAGTTGTGTCGACTCTTTGTGACCCTATAGACTGTAGCCTGCCAGGTTCCTCTGTCCAAGTGATTCTCTAGGCAAGAATACTGGAATGGGTAACCAGTCTCTTCTCTAGGGAATCTTCCCAATCCAGGGACTGAGCCCAGGTCTTCTGCACTGCAAGTGGGTTCTTTAATTTCTAAACCACCAGGGAAGCTCATATATGCCTTTACATATTTACAAACATACCTATGTATATTTAATATGCTTAACCTCAGATATGCAGATGACACCACCCTTATGGCAGAAAGTGAAGAGGAACTCAAAAGCCTCTTGATGAAAGTGAAAGAGGAGAGTGAAAAAGTTGGCTTAAAGCTCAACATTCAGAAAACGAAGATCATGGCATCTGGTCCTATCACTTCATGGGAAATAGATGGGGAAACAGTGGAAACAGTGGCAGACTTTATTTCTTGGGGCTACAAAATCACTGCAGATGGTAACTGCAGCCATGAAATTAAAAGATGCTTACTCCTTGGAAGGAAAGTTATGACCAACCTAGATAGCATATTCAAAAGCAGGGACATTACTTTGCCAACAAAGGTCCATCTAGTCAAGGCTATGGTTTTTCCAGTGGTCATGTATGGATGTGAGAGTTGGACTGTGAAGAAGGCTGAGCGCCGAAGAATTGATGCTTTTGAACTGTGGTGTTGGAGAAGACTCTTGAGAGTCCCTTGGGCTGCAAGGAGATCCAACAAGTCCATTCTAAAGGAGATCAGCCCTGGGATTTCTTTGGAAGGAATGATGCTAAAGCTGAAACTCCAGTACTTTGGCTACCTCATGCAAAGAGTTGACTCATTGGAAAAGACTCTGATGCTGGGAGGGATTGGGGGCAGGAGGAGAAGGGGACAATAGAGGATGAGATGGCTGGATGGCATCACTGACTCGATGGACATGAGTCTGAGTGAACTCTGGGAGTTGGTGATGGACAGGGAGGCCTGGCATGCTGCGATTCATGGGATCACAGAGTTGGACACGACTGAGCGACTGAACTGAACTGAAAGAATAATATATTTAATTAGGAAAATCTTTATAATTAAGTACCTTACCATAAGAAATTATCGATTATTTTTTTCTCTTTGGAGTATCAATGAATAATATTCTGAAGCTAGGAGGGAAGACGTGGCAAGAATACATGAAGAAGTATACAAAAAGATCTTTTTGACCCAGATAACCAGGATGGTGTGATAACTCACCTGGAGACAGACATCTTGGAGTACAAACTCAATTGGCCTTTGGCAGTATCACCATGAACAAAGCTAGTGTAGATGATGGAATTCCATTTGATCTATTTCAAATCCTAAAAGATGATGCTGCTAAAGTGCTACACTCAATATGCCAGCAAATTTGGAAAACTCAGCAGTGGCCACAGGACTGGAAAAAGTCAGTTTTCATTCCAATATCAAAGAAGGGCAATGCCAAAGAATGTTCAAACTACCCCACATTTGCACTCAATTCACATGCCAGAACGTAATGTTCAAAATTCTCCAAGCCAGGCTTCAACAGTACATGAACCAAGAACTCACAGATGTTCAAGCTGGATTTACAAAAGGCAGAGGAACTAGAGATCAAATTGTCAACATCCATTGGATTATAGAAAAGCAAGAAAATCCCAGAAAAACATCTACTTCTGCTTTACTGACTGTGCTAAAGCCTTTGACTATGTGGATCACAATAAACTGTGGGAAATTTTTAAAGAGATAGGACTACCAGGCCACCTGACCTGCCTCCTGAGAAATCTGTATGCAGATCAAGAAGCAAGAGTTAGAACTGGAGATGGAACAACAGACTGGTTCCAAATAGGAAAAGGAGTACATCAAGGCTGTATATTGTCACTCTGCTTATTTAACTTATATTCAGAGTACAAAATCCTGGCTAGATAAATCACAAGCTGGAATCTAGATTGCCAGGAGAAATATCAATAACCTCAGATATGCATATGACACCACCTTCTGGCAGAAAGCAAAGAGGAACTAAAGAGCATCTTGATGAAGGTGAAAGAGGAGCGTGAAAAAGCTGGCATAAAACTCAGCATTCAAAAAATGAAGATCATGACATCTGGTGCCATTACTTCATGGAAAATAGATGGGGAAAAAATGGAAACAGTGAGAGACTTTATTTTCATGGGCTCCAAAATCACTGTGGACGGTGACTGCAGCCATGAAATTAAAAGACACTTGCTCGTTGGAAGAAAAGTGATGACAAACCTAGACAGCGTAGTAAAAAGCAGAGACAGTACTATGCTGACAAAGGTCCGAGTAGTCAAACCTATGGTTTTTCCAGTAGTCATGTATGGATGTGAGATTTGGACCCCAAAGAGGGCTGAGTGCCAAAGAATGTGATGCTTTTGAACTGTGGTGTTGGAGAAGACTCTTGAGAATCCCTTGGACAGAGAGTAGATCAAACCAATTAATCCTGAAGGAAATCAACCCTGAATATTTGTTGGAAAGACTGATGTTGATACTGAAGCTCCAATACTTTAGCCACCTGATGCGAAGAACTGACTCATTAGAAAAGATCCTCATGCTAGGAAAGCCTGAAGGCAGGAGGAGAAGGGGACGACAGGGGATGAGATGGTTGGATGGCATCGCTTACTTGATGGATGAATTTGAGCAAGCTCTGGGAGATGGTGAAAGACAGGAAAGCCTGGTGGCTTTCTGCAGTCTGTGGAGTCGCAAATATTTGGACGCAACTGAGCAACTGAACAACAAAAGGAGGAAATCATTTAGTTTTTTCTCGAGTATTTCCTCTAAATCAAGATTTTATGCCAGAAAGGGAAGTTTTTAAAGAAAAACCTCAAGTATTTTCTTTTTATCATTCTAAAAGTGTATTAATGACAGTAGAGCTCAAAACACTAGGGACTGGAAAATCCAGCATTGCTACCACCATGCCCCACAAACACCCAACATTGGGAGGACTCCTCTTGGGTTTGGAGTAATTTAAGAGCGAAAATTCAGGTTCTAGTCAGGTGTGGACAAGGAGCTTGGCTGCCCTGTCTGCTCGTGCAGCACTTTCCAGGATTTCGGGCTGGATGGCCACCCTCCCCTGCCCCTGGCACTGGTTCCTCCACAATCTCCCCTATGACCTTCTGTCAACTGTGGTAGAACTTCCTCTTTCTCTCTACCCAAAGGAGTTTCCTCAGATGTGAACAATGAAGTCATTTACTACAAAGTAGAGACAAATCTTTCACCTCACTTTGACACAATGAATTCTTGTCTCATCTTTCTTTGTTTATAATTTAGTATTTCCTATAAATTTTATTGCCATGACAATTTTAAAAAGAAATTTTTAAAAAAATTTAATTCTTAAGTAGATACTTATAATTTTAATAAAGACAAGTACAACTCATATGCTGTTCCAGGAACTGGCTCTAGCATAAACTAAATGATTTTGTGAGGCTTACAGACCAGAAATATGTTGTTGTTCACACTTTTCTGATGAGGAAACCAAGGCAAGAGCAGTTAACTTGGCCAAGTTCACTCAACTAGTTAGTGGTAGACCTAGGTCTGTGAACCCAGGCCATTCAACTCCATATTTTCTACTCCTAAAGTGAAATTATCTGGGTGGCATTCAAAAAATTAAGAGGACAAATTTTCACCACAAAGGCAAATTAAACAGGAGTTTGTAGACTATACCTCAGATGTTATAAATGATGATGTTTCCTTCCGTCACTGCAGTTGTAATAAGGGTGAACCAATTTCTCCTAAGTTTTATGTCTCATTTGTAAGATATTAACTAAGCTGACAATTATAATAATGTATATGAAACCATAGGGATCTTTTCCTACTGAATGTGACTGAAATGACCAATTATTTCTCACTAATCAGCCAAATATTAATTGTACTGACAGAGCTTTTTCCACTCTTGACTCTTAAGGTAGGTTTTAATGTATTTTTTAAAAGATAATAGATTTTTCAAGAAAACCTATGATTCGTGCAGTTTTCTAGAGGGCAATGAAACCCAGAACAATGTACTGAAGTGCTGAGATCAATGCAGTCAGTGTGCCCTCTAATGTGGGGGTGCTTTTCAGAGTACTGTACAATAAAGTTCACCTTCCCCCACATAATAGCCTTCCTCTAGTTTTAATAGCCTTCCTCTAGTTTACTTACATCTCCTACCTCATCATTAGTCGAAGTCCCAAATATTGCAGCTGCATCCCCAGCAGATACGTCCCCACAGACCCCATCACCTGAACCAGTGTACTAAAGCAGAATCATAAGTGCATACTTTGCTGAGGCAACAAGGTCAATGGGGTCAAAATCTTTGCTTTATTACTTTTATTACATGGGGATGACAAGAAATATCCTGATGGTACAAAAAGATTTATTTTTTTCCATCATAGGAGTATTTGACATTTAAATTGTGCAAATGTTTTATATGAGCGAGTGAGTGAAAGTCGTTCAGTCACGTCCAACTCTTTGCGTCCCATGGACTATAACCCATGAAGAATTCATGGAATTCTCCAGGCCAGAATACTAGAGTGGGTAGCCTTTCCCTTCTCCAGGGTATCTTCCCAACCCAGGGATTGAACCCAGGTCTCCTTCATTGCAGGCAGATTCTTTACCAGATAAGCCACAAAGAAAGCCCAAGAATACTGGAGTGGGTAGCCTATCCCTTCAAGGGCAGATCTTCCCAAGCCAGGAATCAAACCCAGGTTTCATGCATTGCAGGCAAATTCTTTACCAACTGAGCTGTCAGGGAAAAGATAATCACCTTCCTTAGATCATCGCTGCCCAACCCACTTCTCAATAAAACCAAAACTTTGTGAGGAAGAATCAAATTGTACAATATAAATTTTTTGTGATTTTAAGGTAATCTGCCTATGTTTCCACGTATTCCTAGTGACATGAGGCAAAGAGAAGGAGAAAAACTTAGTTTTCTTTTCTCCCCAGTGATCAGGTTAGTGCTAATATTGTTTGTTGAAAGAGAATGTGGAAGCAGCAGAATTGGATTTAACTGCAAAAGCAAACTATGTTCCCCCTACCGCTGAATTCTCAGTTTTTAAATACCTTTCTCTAAAGTTGCCGAGGACCATAGGACAAATAGCTTATTCTAGGACAGAAGCAGATAATATGCAACATGAGCCCTGGAGCATTGGGCAGTACTAGAAAACAATGCTCCAAAGTCGAAAGCAATGCTCCAAAGTCGAAAGCAAAAGGTCGTGGCAAAGGCATTCAGGTGTCAACCGGAAAGAGCCTCTGATAGTCAAAATGGGAATAAAATGAGTGACAAAATAAGTAACTTGACATTGGATTGCAATATGCCTGGATCCATAAGGACATAAATAGGAGAATAAATAAATAAATGAGAGAGAAAAGAACTCCAAATAATATAAAAGAAATACCCCTCTTCTGAGGTGAAATTTCAATTCCACTTCTTCAGGTTATTTGTGGATTTGTGTTTTGCTTCCAATGACTAGACTGTGGAAAGGGCAGCTAGTAACTCTACAAGGAGAAAATTGACAAATGCTATCTTAAATAAGTGATTAACACCAATCGTACCAAAGCATGTTGATACCGTGTGCCACCTGACAAAATGTGGTGAAAAGGGCATTTAATCTCAGAGCTATTCATCCCAACACACATCACACAAGTCTAATCATGAGAAAGCTTCAGCCAGTCAGTCCCAGTATGAAGGGCATTCTCCACACACCTCCTTAAGACTGAAAATCATGGAAAGAATGATACATTATCATGTACTATCATGGACTTGATGAGATCCAAGAGACATGAAAAATTGCCTTGGATTAGATCTTGGAAAATAAAAAGGGGCATTTTTAGAATCACTGGTGAAACCCAACTAAATAGTAATGTACCAATGATATAATATAATAATAATAACCAGGGCTTCCCTGGTGGCTCAGAGGTTAAAGCGTCTGCCTGCAATGCGGGAGACCCAGGTTCAATCCCTGGGTTAGGAAGATCCCTTGGAGAAGGAAATGGCAACCCACTCCAGTATTCTTGCCTGGAGAATTCCATGGACAGAGGAGTCTGGTAGGCTACAGTCCACGGAGTCGCAAAGAGTCGGACACAACTGAGCGACTTCACTCACTCACTCAGTGATATAATATGAGATGATATCATTATGGGAAATTGAAATTGCTGAGGGGTATATGAAATCTCTCTGTTTTAACTTTGTTAACTTTCCTGTAAATTTTAAAAATTAAAAATTTTTATTAAAAAAATAGACCATGACCATAACCATAGGCAAGAAACTAAGGAAGGTGATCCTGATAGATGTGAGGTTAAATTTATTAGAGTATGGTATTCTACCAAACTGCTTAGAAAGTGAGGCTAGAGACTCAAATACCTGTGCTCTTCTGTAGAAAACTTCCCAAAGCACCAAAGTCATCAAGAATGAGAACAGTAGGCACAAAACCAAATCATCTTTGGCTTTATCTGTGAGTGTGACATTATCTTCATTGCTTTTGAATGATTCACTGTATATGTTGGCAGGCAAGTATCTCAGTCAGTAAAGAATCTGCCTGCAATGCAGAAGACCGGCTTCAATTCCTGGGTCTGGAAGATTCCCTGGAGAAGGAAATGGCAACCCACTACAGTATTCTTGCCTGGAGAATCCCATGGACAGAGGAGCCTGGCAGGCTACAGTCCATGAGATCGCAAGAGTCAGACACGATTTAGTGACTAAACCTCCACCACAACTGTATATATTAGACAAATGGAATTTTTATTTTAGTATGATTTATTCAAGCAAAATGACTATAAGGGCAGTGTCAAAAAATGAAGATTGTAAGTTGTAAAACTGAGAGAACTTCTTTTCTTTAATGTACCTTAATAGCACTTCTTCAATTTGCACATTCTAGACATGGAAGGCATAGAGTAATAACTATTTCTGTTTCTTAAGTTGGTTGCTATGGTTACTCTGCAACTGTGATGTAACAAAATTATCAAGACTTTTTATGAAAAGGCAGATACAGCTTAGCTTTGCACAATCTCATTAGTAATTTCAGGGGGGAGAAATAAATGTATATTGAAAATTCAAAAACATGTATGAAGGTGCAAAACTCTGTGCCCTTGAGGAATATGAAGAATAGACTTTTCTTTCTGAAATGAGAACACTTTCAGAACATTATGGTAATCATCTTTTCCCATGCAATGGGTGAATATATTTGCATAGGAAGGTACTTAATAATATATATATATATATATGCATATTTGTATATATGCAAAACAGATAGGGTAGAGGCAGCAGATGTATTATTATATGTGATGAACAAGAAAGGATTACCCAAACATTGTCCCCAAGGTTGTTAAACAAACCAAATCCTTCAATATACTTGCTGGTGTATATTTAGATACTGTACTCCAGGACCAAAAAATATGACATTTTGAGCCATTATTCTTGCTTTCTGGGGCTCTTAGGTAAATTGTCTTATTAGAAAGAGCAGGTAACTAACATCTGAAAAGTTTGAGTTTTAATAAGTCTTTAATTTTGCCCTCTTCAAACTTCAACAAAGAATACTTTGACATGTGATATCCTGGAATATTAATCACAATATGCTACTGCATAGTAGATGCCAAATGTCAGGACCTTAATATGCAAAATATATTCTTCCTGCTTAAATGGGAACTTGACTCTGTTTGCCTTTAAGTTTCTCTTTGTCTCAGGTTCCTTGAGAGAGCTGATGTCATAACTTGACTGTAAAGGAAATAATGCACATACAGCTATTTGATTAGTAACAAGGGTAAAATCCTTTTAATATAACCTGATCAGAGGTCAGTTTGGGGTCCCTCTCATAGAACAAGCAGATTTTAGGGACTGGATTAATATTGATCTCCAGACTTGAATTTCCCACTAATAAAGGGTAATATAATGTAGTCTAAGACTATATATTTGTTCAGATCTTTTAACTCCTGAGGAACTAATATGCAACAACTGAATAAATAACTCCACACTCTGTTTTAGCAGCTCAGATGACCTCTAGGGGAGCAGATGATCAACCATATTCAGAATCAAAGATGGAAACAAGTCATTACCATTTGGAAAATCAAAAGTAGAAAGCTGTTTTCTACTTGGTTATTGGTTGATTTACATATGACTGTAAAATATATAAGCATCAGCTGTGACTAAATTTTCATCTTAACCTTAGAGGAAAAATATTTTTGCAAAAATAAGTAAATAAAGATAATAAATAAGGTATGAAAGGAAGCTATGCATTTCAAAGTTCTATCTTCCAAAGAAAAAAAATGTTTTAATTCAGAAATTGTATTTTCTAAAATGATTGCTTTAACCTGACTTTGTATTATTTTCTAGAATTTTCCTTTGGAGTTCTCACAGGTCACCTTTTATTTTCTGTTTTCTCTGTGCCACTATAGCTGGACTGAAAACCTTTGTGTTCAGAGTCAAAGCTTTATACAGTCATATTTTGCTTGTGCTGAGCAAATTTTCAAGTGGTTACAGGGCACAAGCTTATGATATAAAATGAAAGAGTTAAATTGAGCTCATATAAACTGTTTCAGCATCTTTGTGGTAGGAGCTGTTTCAGTTTGGGGAGCTTACTGTTCTAGCATTAGTGTTTTCTTTTTTAACTCAGAATCTTCTGAGGAAGTGTTGATATACCTGGTATTATATACTGGCCTTTAGAACTGTTTTCACCTCCTTTCTCAAATGCTGTTATTTGAAGATCTGAACTCATATCCTGGAAAGTTTGGCCTTTGACTCTTATTTCCCTGCATAAACATCATAATGGCAACTTCTATTTTCAAATTTAAGCCCTCTCTTTCAGAATTTTAATCCAGTTAGTCCTTTCCCTGCAGTGTGTAATCAATACTCAGGGCTTATTCTGTCTTTTTCGAAGAGTTCTCATTATAAAAGTTAGTAGCTTTGTAGTCTCCCCTCACAGCTCTATTTCCAGGAAAATAAATGAAAAAAACTTCTTTGGTTATGCCCAATTAATTGGCATTTCCTCCTGTGCTTTCATTAATTTAATTTAATGATTAATATTAAGCCATTTGGCTTTAGTCAAACCAAACTGTGTCCAAGTTACAAATTAAACAGTCTAAATTTTAATTTTGGAAGAGAAATTGAATTGTGCCAATATACTATTAAGGGGGAAATATCATCACACTGTTTAGGGAAGTGATTAAAATAAAATTTATTACACAACTTATAGATAGTTTTATGCATACATTACTCCCATGTACAAGACATTTCCTACCCAACTAAGCAGTCTTTTTAAGGACTTCTAACTCTACACGATCATTGTGAAAACCTCATCTGATACTTGAAGATTATTTTGTGACATTGACTCAATTGGCTTCAAATGCATACCATTATTGACTGGTGACTCAGCTCTCTGAGCATCTCACCTACGAAGTTTGGTTTCCTTTTACGGCCATAATGGATACAGAGATTGCTGATGTCAACCTAGGAGCACAAGTCAGCCTTTGTGGAGCCCCCATCTCAAAGAGCTATTCTTGTTCATGTTTGTGCTGCAGTTGAGATGCCCTCTAGATACAACATACATTTTCTAGTTTGATGACTGAAGGGAAAAAATGGATCAAAATTATTGATTGTATATTAATGTTCCATAGGAAATCTGAGAACTCTCTTTTATATCTTCTATAAGGGAAGCATTTTTTAATTTATTAACTTCTTACTATTTAAACAGGCAGTTGATATGTTTAATTAATATCATATTTTCTCTTGAAAAATAGTGGATTTACAGGAATTTATGAAAATATCATGTACATAGTTTATTATTTACTTGAATTGAGATTTATACAAAGAAAGTTTTCTATAGTTGAGTATACTTATATACAATGTTTGATGAAAGAAAAGATATCAAAATTTCATTGAAAATGTATGGAATTTTATCATAGAACAAAGATTTCAATTAACTCTGCCTTACCATAGTTGACAAAACCTGTGTGCAACTTTAAGAAACAATAGGTCAGAAAAAGAAAGAAAGGATAGTTATACAGAATTTTGGTCTCTTCAATTCATTTGTTAAGAATTAAAAAAAAAACTCTTTGAACATAAAAGTCTATTGAATAATCTACTAAAATGATTAATAGAAACATATTCTTAAATTTATAACAGAAAATAAAATTGCTTGAGGAAGTCAAAGAATTCCAGACAGTGTCCCTTCACGCGAACAGAAGAAGCATCATCAGCAGCCCAATATTTAAAAATTAAAATCTGCACTGGAGCCAGGGGCTGTGCTCACAAAATAGCC
This sequence comes from Bos indicus, assembly GCF_029378745.1. NCBI lineage: Eukaryota > Metazoa > Chordata > Mammalia > Artiodactyla > Bovidae > Bos > Bos indicus. The sequence continues at coordinate 37,371,522 of NC_091760.1, read as the reverse complement.
AATAAAAGGTAGTTGTAATTGCTGGGAAAATAAATTGCTGAGGAGATCATGTGACAAAAGCAATTAATTTTTTTTTCTTTTTCTAACCATGAAATGCCCTGCCCACCCCTCACCAAAAAAAAAATACAGAACCTTTTTTCCAATAGAAAATGGAGTAGAAAAGCATGTTAGAAAAAAACTTTTTTCTTCCTCTGACATCAGCCTGAAAAAACCTTTCTGTTTTTCTTCGGGACATATGTACATAGGATTTTGTTGTGCTCTAAAGCTTGATTCAAATGTAGCTGCTAACAAGGCTTATCTTTGCCTCTTAAAGCTCTCATGGACTCTCTCTCCTCTTCTAATTGCCCAGGGAATGTGCGGTATCAAGATCCTTGGGCATCAGCTAATCGCTCCTAAGTGCTAGAAGCCGGAGAGCTCTTTCAGAATGAACAGCCATCAGATATGGGGAACAGATGGCTGCTCCACAGTGTAAGGGCTACTCCCAAAGACATCCTTCATTTAGGAGGTGCCAAAAAGCCACGGATGGCTCTATTAACACAGTGGCTTTTTTATTAGTTAAACGGCTTTTGATATCTTTAACTGAAATTTTAGAGAGCTTGCACAGGCATATTTTGTCCTAATAGCTGTCAGTCTTCTCAAAGAAAGATGTTTAACACTGACTGTATCTCAAATTCTCAGTAATTCACTGTATGACTTTGAATTTTAGCTGATTCTTAAGTATAAATGAGTGCTTGCAATCAGGGAAATTGAAAACTCAATGAAGTTATTACTGTTTTGAAAGAATTGTACATTTTTAGGATTTGAATACTCCTCTGAAGTTAAAAAAAAAAAAAAGAATCAAAAAGGTACACTGTACCAGAAGACAAGGGTATATTTTTTAAATTGTATTTGTAATTATAAATAAGCTTTTGAAATTGCAAAGGGCACTCCTTTATAATTTTTGACTGAGGAGTAGAGGAAGTAAAGCCTTTTTGCAAACTTTGAAGAAGGAAGTAGTCTTCTATAGTTCTCTGATGGGTTAGCACCAAAGAACAGGGGTGAGAACTTGGATAAGATTATCCTTGGGTAAGTCATTCCTTTGGTATAGGATTTATCTTTATAAAAATATATTTGATATTTCTGATAAAAAAAGAAACTTTTGCATTATTAGGTTCACAGTGCCATTTGTTTTGCTTTTACTATAACTCATATGAAGAATTCTCTGGCTATGAGACTAACTTGACTCAGGACTCAAAGGAAAACAGAGACCCCATGAATGAAATGAATTCTTTTGTTGTGAGAGCTTACAGGGTACTATATGTACACCAGTTTAAGGAATTACAATGCTAAAAATATATGGTATGAACACTAGGCATTCTTTCGCATTTCTGTTTTCTCTATTGAGAAGAAATCCAATAACTTGGAGCATAAAAAGAAAGATCGTATCTTGGGGAGACTCATATTATTCAGGCTTCCTATTATGAGTCTAGAGTTTAAACATAAATCTTAAAGAACATAAAACTAGTCTTTTCAGGTAGACATTTACATAGCACCTTTCTTTCAATCTCCCATTCCCAGTCCTCAAAAAGGTCATCAGTTTGCTAATTGCTCACTGCAACCTAGGTTTTAATCACCTGATCCATCAACAAGCCTTCTCACACTTTCTTTATTCTTCTTGTCAGTAAGTGACATTCTTGGTAATGAAAACAACAAATCTATTGATAGCATCCCTCAATGGAGTGGAAGGCATCCTACATTAGCTCTGTCTTAGAAACCAGTCTATCCTATTACAATTGACCTTCTCTTGCTTATTACCACACAAATCATAGTCCTTCCCCCCACCACCCCCATCTATTAGAGTATTTCTCCTGCAGCCTTTCAATTGCCTGACTGCAGTTGGTAATTGGATTCATGTTTGAAGCACAGCACTATAAGGAAAAGCCTGGAATAATTCAAATGGAACACCCTGGCCTAAGGCTGAGGCCATATGTTACACTCAGATTTGTATCACTGAAGCTTATTGCTTTAGCAACAAGGAAACCTATTCAAATGTCATAAAATTTTTTTATTTTAGAAGTTTATTTAGAGCTGTTGATGTAATCTAAAATCTACAAAAATCATGATATTAAAGGGATGTAAAAGTAACTTGACTTTGTAAAATATTTAAAAGAAAGAAAAAAATACTTGGTAATTACCCTGTCTATCCTGCTGAATTTCATATTCTGCCACAAGTAGCTTTGAATGAAGTAATATAAAAATTAGAGACCACCAAAAAGCCAATGATTTGGCAGCTAGTATTTCTTCAATATTCACCACTCGATATATGCCTAAAAAATTCTAGTTTTGCATTAGCTATCTCAAATTGATGATTCTATCTAGTCTATTATGAAAGAGACAAATACTTCCTAATAAATTCATAGTTTGTGATAGAATAGTACAAATATATTTAGAAACACCTATGAAAGTGACAAACACTGATTTAAACATGCATGTCATTAAGAGGTTTGTGGTGTCCTGCCAAACTTTATGGGTTACCCCATGCCTTATGTTCATTAAAATGGATCTTAAGAATGATTTTATAAATTCTGAAATGCTAGAGTGAGTTTTACTGAGAGAGATAGAACTGCTTTCTGGAGAAAAATTGGTTTCCTCAAATCACTACATTATTCAGTCAGTAAGTCAGTTCAGTCACTCAGTCGTGTCCAACTCTTTGTGACTCCATGGACTGAAGCACACCAGGCCCCCCATCCATCACCAACTCCTGGAGTTTACCCAAACTCATGTCCATTGAGTCAATGATGCCATCCAATCATCACATCTTCTGTCATCCCCTTAATCTCCCGCTTTCAATCTTTCCCAGCATCAAGGGTCTCTTCAAACGAGTAAACACTTCGCATCAGGTGGCCAAAATATTGGAGTTTCAGCTTCAACATCAGTCCTTTCAATGAACACTCAGGACAGATCTCCATTAGGATGCACTGGTTGGATCTCCTTGCAGTCCAAGGGACTCTCAAGAGTCTTCTCCATCACCACAATTTAAAAATATCAATTCTTCGGCACTCAGCTCTCTTTGTAGTCCAACTCTCACATCCATACATGACTACTGGAAAAACCATATTCTTGACTAGATGGACCTCTGTTGGCAAAAGTAATATCTCTGCTTTTTAATATGCTGTCTAGGTTGGTCATAACTTTCCTGCCAAGGAGTAAGCATCTTTTCATTTCATAGCTCCATTCACCATCTGCAGTGACTTTGGAGTTCCCAAAAATAAAGTTTGCCACTGTTTCCACTGATTCCCCATCTATTTGCCATGAAGTGATGGGGCCTGATGCCATGGTCTTAATTTTCTGAATGTTGAGCTTTAAGCCAACTTTTTACACTCTCCTCTTTCACTTTCATCAAGAGGCTCATTAGTTCTTCTTCACTTTCTACCATAAGGGTGGTGTCATCTGAATATCTGAGGTTGTTGATATTTCTCCCAGCAATCTTGATTCCAACTTGTGCTTCATCCAGCCCAGTGTTTCTCATGATGTACTCTGCATATAAGTTAAATAAGCATGGTGACAATATACTGCCTTGACACACTCCTTTTGCTATTTGGAACCAGTCTGTTGTTTCATTTCCAGTTCTAACTCTTGCTTTCTGACCTGCATACAGATTTCTCAGGAGGCAGGCAAGGTGGTCAGGTATTCCCATCTCTTTCAGAATTTTCCACAGTTTATTGTGATCCACACAGTCAAAGGCTTTGACATAGTCAATAAAGCAGAAATAGATGACTTTCTGGAACTCTCCTGTTTTTTTGATGATCCAGTGGATGTTGGCAATTTGATCTCTGGTTCCTCTGCCTTTTCTAAAACCAGCTTGAACATCTGGAATTTCATGGTTCACATATTATTGAAGCCTGGCTTGGAGAATTTTGAACATTACTTTACTAATGTGGAAGATAAGTGCAATTGTGTGGTGGTTTGAGCATTCTTTGGCATTGCTTTTCTTAGGGATTGGAAGGAAAACTGACCTTTTCCAGTCCTGCAGCCACTGCTGTTTTCCAAATTTGCTGACATATTGAGTGCAGCCCTTTCAGAGCATCATCTTTCAGGATTTGAAAAACTCAACTCAAACTCCATCACCTCCACTAGCTTTGTTTTTAGTGATGCTTCCTAAGGCCCACTTGACTTCACATTCCCAGATGTCTGGCTCTATGTGAGTAATCACACCATTGTGATTATCTGGGCCATGAAGATATCTTTTTTGTACAGTTCTGTGTATTTTTGCCACCTCTTCTTGATATCTTCTGATTCTGTTAGGTCTATACAATTTCTGTCCTTTATTGTGCCCATCTTGGCACAAAATATTTTCTTGGTATCTCTTATTTTATTGAAGAGATCTCTAGTCTTTCCCATTCTATTGTTTTCCTCTATTTCTTTGCATTGATCCCTGAGGAAAGCTTTCTTAGCGCCTCTTGCTATTCTTTGGAACTCTTCATTCAAATGGGTATATCTTTCCTTTTCTCCTTTGCTTTTCACTTCTCTTCTTTCCACAGCTATTTGTAAGGCCTCCTCAGATAGCCATCTGACTTCTTTGCATTTCTTCTTCTTGGGGATGGTCTTTATCCCTGTCTCCTGTACAATGTCACAAATCTCCGTCCATAGTTCATCAGGCACTCTATCAGATCTAGTCCCTTAAATCTATTTCTCACTTCCACTGTATAGTCATAAGGGATTTGATTTAGGTCTTACCTGAATGGTCTAGAGATTTTCCCCACTTTCTCCAATTTAAGTCTGAATTTGGCAATAGCGAGTTCATGATCTGAGCCACAGTCAGCTCCCAGTCTTGTTTTTGCTGATTGTATAGAGCTTTTCCATCTTTGGCTGCAAAGAATATAATCAATCTGAATTCATTGTTGACCATCTGGTGACATCCATGTGTAGAGTCTTCTTTTGTGTTGTTGGAAGAGGGTGTTTGCTAAGACCAGTGCGTTCTCCTGGCAAAACTCTATTAGCCTTGCCCTTCTTCATTCTGTACTCCAAGGCCAAATTTGCCTATTACACCAAGTGTTTCTTGAGTTTCTACTTATGCATTCCAGTCCCCAATAAAGAGAAGGAGATCTTTTTTGCGTGTTAGTTCTAAAAGGTCTTGTATGTCTTCATAGACCTACAACTTGAGCTGCTTCAGAATTACTGGTCGGGGCATAGACTTGGATTACTGTGATATTGAATGGTTTGCCTTGGAAACAAACAGAGATCAGTCTGTTGCTTTTGAGACTGTTAGGACTCTTTTGTTGACTATGAGGGCTACTCCATTTCTTCTATGAGATTCTTGCCCACAGTAGTAGATATAATGGTCATCTGAGTTAAATTCACCCATTCCTGTCCATTTTATTTTGCTGATTCCTAGAATGTCGACATGCCATCTCTTGTTTGACCACTTCCAATTTGCCTTGATTCATTGATCTAACATTCCAGGTTCCTATGCAATATTGCTCTTTACAGCATTGGACCTTGCTTCTATCACCAGTCACATCCACAACTGGTTATTGTTTTTACTTTGGCTTTGTCTCTTCATTCTTTATGGAGTTATTTCTCCACTGATCTCCAGGTGCATATTGGGCACTTACCAACCTGAGGAGTTCATCTTTCAGTGTCCTAAATTTTTGCCTTTTCATACTGTTCACGGGGTTCTCAAGGCAAGAATACTGAAGTGGTTTGCCATTCCCTTCTCCAGCTATTATTTCATGTTATTGGGCTCCATTATTGGCAGAGACCCTAGTGGTGTATGTAAGTTCCTATGGATTACTCCAAAAAATAATTGATCTATTAGTGGATCATCCAAAATTGCACCTCACACCATTTTGGGGTGAAATGGCTATGAAATATCTCACCTGTCCCATTTTACAGATAAACAACTTGAAGGAAGCAAGCAAAAGCTTGAAACAATTCAATAAAATGGTTATAGAATCCAATTTCTCAAGACACAATTAGAAAATATGTCAATAAATTGTTTAATAATTAATTATTTATTAATAAAAATAAAATGCTTAATAAATAAGTTTTCTGAGTACAATTTAATAAAAATTTTAAAATATGTCTTAATATAAGCACAGTTATGGCAATAATTATTGGTTACCTTGTAGATGAAGAGAAATAAATGGATTTTTTTCTATATATGATGCTAAAGTTATTTTTGTGTTTATATTTTAATATGGATATAACATATTCTTAGGAAATAAAAACGTTTCAAACAAATAGTAATGCAAGTATATACGGCTTCACAAAATTTTAGTGCATATGTCTAGGTGCTAGAAATTTGTGAAATTTTATAAATATGCTCAAAAATTCAGCTACTACCTGCTATCCATTTCATTCTGGGAATGAGAAAGTATCAATTTTCAAAATGGAAAGGAATTCACTTTCTTTTTAAGTTTTATTTTTTCTGACTTACAAAGTGTCTTTCTACTCAGGGAATTTTGAGTGTCAGGGCTTAAAAAGTTTGTTTCTAAGTTTGGCATACAGAGTAAAACAAAATTAATGAAATCAGTACTAAAGAAAAGCTAAATTAACTAGGTTTGGTTATCTCAAAAAGGACTCTTTTGAAGCAAGAATTTTCAGATAATTATAATACAAATCAGTGCCTTCAGAAACCAGAGAGGCTGCTGCTGCTGCTAAGTCGCTTCAGTCTATCCAACTCTGTGCGACCCCATAGACGGTAGCCCACCAGGCTCCCCCGTCCCTAGGATTCTCCAGGCAAGAACACTGGAGTGGGTTGCCATTTCCTTCTCCAATGCGTGAAACTGAGAAGTGAAAGTGAAGTTACTCAGTCGTGTCAGACTCCTAGCGACCCCATGGACTGCAGCCCACCAGGCTCCTCCATCCACGGGATTTTCCAGGCAAGAGTACTGGAGTGGGGTGCCATTGCCTTCTCCGTAGAGAGGCTAATTTGCAATATATACTTCTGTTGTTAAAAAGACTTTCAAAGAGAAGTTGGATATACTTACCTACCTTGAATTAATAGAACTTTTCCTGGTTAATTTTTTTCATGAGACCAAAATATTGATGAAGTTTTGCCAATACTTTCTTACATATTCATAATTTTTATTTCAAAATAACATAACACAATCATGATATCAAGAAATCTATATTTGCCTCAGTAATAACTATATGCTTTTCAGTTTCATGCCTAACATTTTGATGCAACTATCAGATAATCACAAGATGATTATTTTTCAAGATCATTTCATAGCCATCATCTCCACTTACTCTCTTCTATCATTATGTTGGGCACTCCAAATCTGCATTGCTTGTGAAATGCTCAATTCAAAAAAATAAAAAATAAAAATTTATATTTATATTTATTATAAATATATTCAATTTGCACTCTAAATGTGTATTTAATAATCACATTTACCCTCTATTTTGTACCCGTAGGTATTTTTTAATACCACTAAGTACTTTAAACTATAAAATCCTATATTTAATCTCAGATACCTAGAACAGACTTGATGTTTTGTAGAATATAGTGAGAATCTTTATCATTTCTCTCTAAGATTAACTAGGGCTCACTCAACAAAGTGTAAAGTAATAGGAAATATTCAAATATGTGTGTTTCAGAATTTGAAACCTATAAATAAAATTAGAATGAATCTTTAGGTTTCCAGAAATACAACTGTTGCATGTGGCTGGATTTTTAACAAATTAAAAACAAGCTAGGAAAAATCCCTGTAACTGACATCTGAGTATTTCAATACTGTAAGTTTTGAGGGGCATTTAAAACTTTTTTTGAATGTCCAGTAGTTCTAAATTATTCAAAACAACACTGAAGAAATGTTGGGTAATTAGTGTCACTACTTTTCACCAAGTATACAGCTTAAAATCTCTCTCTAATTCTTCCTTTCTGAGCATCATACTTTATGAAGGAACTAACTTCCTTTTCTGGGAATCTTTGATTGTCAGAGTTGAGATTATTGCTCTCATTTTCTCTTTATCTAAAATTCTTTTGTTCAGGAATTTATAAAACTTTAAAGTTGTTTTTTTAAGAGATACAATTTACAACAATTTTCAACGGTTAAAAATAATAGAGGAAAAAGTGAGTAGCAATTTTACTGAAGTAACCCCACGGTCTATCTAAAATAGACCCCAGCTTGAGAATCTGGAGCTTTGATACCAGCCACTGATAACATGTGCCCTCTCTGGATATGCTACTTGATATCACTGTCCTCAAAATCCTCATCTATGACATGGTGAAAAGAGGGAGAGGAATGATTTTTCACTGGAAACTTGTAAAAATAAAACAAGATATGTAAACACAAGGATTTTTGTCTGCTATCTAAAATAATATGTAGTTATGCTTCCTGATATGCAGAAAATCAAAAGACTATAAATGTTTTTAATTATTTATAAGTCGGACAGAGAAGTAGTGGAAAAATTCAAAGTGACATTCACAAATTGTACAAATTGATGGTTTCAAAATTCATTTGGAGAATGAGACTAATTAAGTCATGCTCTGGAGACTTAATGAAGTGAGTAACTTCTGAGGAAAATACAGGTAACAAAATATTCCTGACTTAGAGGAAGTCAAGTGTACAAAGGAAAGCTCAGATTTGCTTTGTACAATAAATAACTACAGTAAGAAAGATAAAGAGAAAAGCATAAAGGTAATCAAAGAGTTGCCTACAAATTATGAATTGGTTTGGATTCTTTATTATGATTGACTAAGTGTACAAAAAATATGATTAATTCTAAGCTTATACTACTGTCAAATTAATGGTGGTTTACTTAAATAGGAAGGAAGATACTCAGGAATTACATACCATATCTGGAAAGCTAGTCTTAAAATAAAACCTATAACATGGTGGTGGATGTCACACACATATCATGCTACCTGCTCACAGATTTATTCCTCAATGTCACATCTGCCCTGTGCATGTAAGATGAAAGTGTTAGTAACACAGCATGTCCAACTCTGCGACCCCATGGACCGTAGCCCACCAGGCTCCTCTGTCCATGGGATTCTCTAGGCAAGAATATTGGAGTGGGTTGCCATTCCCTTCTCCAGGGGATCTTCCTGACCCAGGGATAGAACCCAGGTCTCCTGCATATGCAGGCAGATTCTTTACCATCTGAACCACCAGGGAAGCCCTGTACATAGTAAACATATTTATTTAATTCATATTTGCCAATATTATGGCAATAATATTTTACAATTATTCTATAAATATTTACTGATGTTGTATTACAACACTTAAAGAAATGCCTTCTTGCTCTGAGAAATGTATCAGTTGAGCTCTCAAGAGAACGGTATTTTGCAATGAATTATCATTTGAATTAAAGAAAATTACACCATTTCCAAAACCATAATATTTGGAGGTGATTTTTTTAATGTACAAAACCAGGGATAATATTTATATAAAATTGTAATTGAATATTTGTAATTAAGAATCTAAATGACTAACTCAGGAACAAGTTTTTAAATGTACACAATTTCCAGAGAGACAGATGTCAATTAGAAATCCAGAGAGTCACCAAAAGAATTCCAGAGACCCGAGACATTAGTTATAGTTCATAATTGGTGATGTTTTCTGATTTTAAATGCATTCAAAATTTTTTTCATAGACATTGAATTCAGCAAGTTAAATGGTTCAGAATAAAATGACAGAATCATAGTGATTTATAAATCTTCAATATGGTATCTATTCAAATGTCTACTTCAGAGAAATACACATACACACACACACATACACACACACATTCCTAGGATGATTCCATAACCTCTCTTAATAGGATATTCCAGTCTATACATTCCCCTCCAATAAGTAAATAAATAAATCAATATGACAAAGAGGTCAAGCAGTATTATTAAATTATCTGCCGGTTCGGTTATATCTCTCCAAAGACCAAGTTGAATAACATGCTCTTTATCTTCTGGCAGAAATCCAAAACTGAAGGAAAAGCAAAGAGAGCTCTTTGAAGGGACAGGATAGGAGACTTACCAAGGCAATTGGTAGATTGTCTAAAGACAAGGTTTCTTTCTGATGTTTTTAACAATACCAGGGTTTATTAAAACCATTTATTAATATGTCTGTGGCTCTTCCAGCTCATATAGGGGTGTCTAGAGCATAGTTTCATGTTACTGGCATATAAAAGATGACAAAAATAAAAAAATATATATTTTATTTAGAAATAACCTGGACTGTATGGACTTTTGTTGGCAAAGGGACGTCTGCTTTTTAACACACTGTCTAGGTTTGATATAGCTTTCTGGCCAAGAAGCAATTGTCTTCTAATTTCACGGCTGCAGTCACCATCCACAGTGATGTTAGAACCTAAGAAGAGGAAATCTGTCACTGCTTCTACATTTTCCCTTTCTATTTGCCATGATGTAATGGGACCGGATGCCAAGATCTCAGTTTCTTTAATATTGAGTTTTAAGCTGGCCTTTTCACTCTCCTCCTTCACCCTCATCAAAAGGCTCTTTAGTGCCTTTTCGCTTTCTGCCATTAGGGTGGTATAATCCGCATATCTGAGGTTGTTGAGATTTCTCCCAGCAATCTTAATTCCAGTTTGTAACTCAACCAGCCTGGCATTTCAAATGATGTGCTCTGTGTATAAGTTAAATAAACAGGTGACAATAAACAGCCTTGTCACACTCCTTTCTCAATCCTGAACCAGTCAGTTGTTCCATACAAGGTACTAACTGTTGCTTTTTGACCCATACACAGATTTCTCAAGAGACAGGTAAGATGGTCTGTTATTCCCATCTTTTTAATAAGTCTTCCACAGTTTGTTATGATCTACACAGTCAAAGGCGTTAGCGTAGTCAATGAAACAGTGGTAAATGTTTTTTCCGAAATTCCCTTGCTTTCTCTTTGATCCAGCAAATTTTGGCAATTTGATCTCTGGTTCCTCTGCCTTTTCTAAACCCAGCTTGAACATCTGGAAGTTCTCAGATCACGTAATGCTGAAGCCTAGCTTAAAGGTTCTTGGACATAACTTTACTAGCATGGGAGATGAGTGTAATTATCCGATTGTCTGAACATTCTTTAGTACTGCCCTTTTAGGAAGGTAAATATAAACCAGTATTTTTTATTGGCTCCTCAAACTTTGAGGTATAAAAGAGTTTCTTCTTATTTTTCTGCCCCCCATTGTTATTTTGGTAGCACTCAGGTAAGATTTGAACTAATGTGTGAAACAGGTAAAATTCTTCAAAAATCCAGAATTAATCTTAATTTCTCTATTTCTGCTCTTCCTTCCATAAACAATACTTCCTTTATTAAGCTACATTATATATTTTTACAGCATGTCAATGAAGAATTATTAAATACACTGTAAATTCCTAATTGGATAGAATTTATCAGTAGTCCTGTTTTTCTCAATATCTTACACCCTGGTCATGTGCTGATTCTTGAGCCTTTCCAACATTTGCTTGCCTTATTCCCTTTGATTATTGTCTTTCTTAACTCTGAAGTCCTTTAAATCCTCTCTGTGGTCCAGGACATTTGAAAATGACAAGGAACCCAGTCACTGCCTTTCAGAAACTTCAAATCCCTCAGAAACTAAAATCCCCAATTATTGCTTGAGTTCTTGTTTTTTGCTGCCTTAGGGCTTCCTCTGCCATGCCATAAATATTTGAACACAATACAGTTATTTAAAGATTCACAACACTTGGTTTGTCAGCTTCTTTAGGAAGTTTCAAAAGGAGCTACATTTTTAATTAAATTGAACTATATAAACAGCAATAAGTCATATTTTTTTTCTCAAAAATGCTCTGCTGTAGGTGATGGAACCAAATTGGAAGGATATACACAAACTCTCTACTTTAAATTGTATGTGTATAAGTCTATCTACTTATTTATACATGCATATATATAAACACACTTATATATATATATATATATATCAGTTCAGTTCAGTCAGCTCAGTTCAGTCGCTCAGTCGTGTCCGACTCTTTGCGACCCCATGAATCGCAGCATGCCAGGCCTCCCTGTCCATCACCAACTCCTGGAGTTCACTCAGACTCACGTCCATCGAGTCAGTGATGCCATCCAGCCATCTCGTCTTCTGTCATCCCCTTCTCCTCCTGTCCCCAATCCCTCCCAGCATCAGAGTCTTTTCCAATGAGTCAACTCTTCGCATGAGGTGGCCAAAGTACTGGAGTTTCAGCTTTAGCATCATTCCTTCCAAAGAAATTCCAGGGCTGATCTCCTTCAGAATGGACTGGTTGGATCTCCTTGCAGTCCCAGGGACTCTCAAGAGTCTTCTCCAACACCACAGTTCAAAAGCATCAATTCTTCGGCACTCAGCCTTCTTCACAGTGCAACTCTCACATCCATACATGACCACAGGAAAAACCATAGCCTTGACTAGATGGACCTTTGCTGGCAAAGTAATGTCTGTGCTTGTGAATATGCTATCTAGGTTGGACATAACTTTCCTTCCAAGGAGTAAGCGTCTTTTAATTTCATGGCTGCAGTCACCATCTGCAGTGATTTTGGAGCCCAAAAAAATAAAGTCTGACACTGTTTCCACTGTTTCCCCATCTATTTCCCATGAAGTGATGGGATGGGATGCCATGATCTTCGTTTTCTGAATGTTGAGCTTTAAGCCAACTTTTTTACTCTCCTCTTTCACTTTCATCAAGAGGCTTTTGAGTTCCTCTTCACTTTCTGCCATAAGGGTGGTGTCATCTGCATATCTGAGGTTATTGATATTTCTCCCGGCAATCTTGATTCCAGCTTTTGTTTCTTCCAGTCCAGCTTTTCTCATGATGTACTCTGCATTTAAGTTAAACAAGCAGGGTGACAATATACAGCCTTGACATACTCCTTTTCCTATTTGGAACCAGTCTGTTGTTCCATGTCCAATTCTAACTCTTGCTTCCTGACCTGCATACAGATTTCTCAAGAGGCAGGTCAGGTGGTCTGGTATTCCCATCTCTTTCAGAATTTTCCACAGTTTATTGTGATCCACACAGTCAAAGGCTTTGGCATAGTCAATAAAGCAGAAATAGATGTTTTTGTGGAACTCTCTTGCTTTCTCCATGATCCAGCGGATGTTGGCAATTTGATCTCTGGTTCCTCTGCCTTTTCTAAAACCAGCTTGAAGAGAGACATAAATATAAATATAGATATAAAACATCAAATTTCTCTGAAGAAAATAACTCAAAATCAGCTATCTTCTCTGTAAAATGGGGTCATTATAGTACTAAATCATAGAGCTTTGTAATAATTAAGTGAGAAAAGGCTTATAAAAAAATGCCTGATATGATTCCTGCTATATTACTCTGAGTTCCTAAATGGGCATTTTAAGAAGAAGTGACCTCTGTTGTAAACTAGTTATGTCCTAAAGCTCCCCCGTATTTCAGAAATCACCTCAGCCTTTTGGGGTGATTGTTAGTCTGAAACTGAGTGTAGGGGACCACCCCTTTGGTGTATGGAGCTGAGGTTTTACCAATGTGGAGGATACTGACTTTAGAGGTTGCAGTTAAAAAAGGAAAGGTGAAATAATTTCAGAGATCCCAGATTTAGGCCTGAGTCATGTTAGGCCTTAGTTATATTAACATATAAATAAGTACACTGAATCCCCTTTAACTTCAGTGGTTTTTTTTTTTTTTTTTTTTAATTGAAGTATAGCTGATTTACAATGGTGTCAGTTTCAGGTATACAGCAAAGTGATTTAGTTATATATATATATTCTTTTTCAAATTCTTTTCATTATGGGTTATTACAAGGTACAGAATAAAATTCCCTGTGCTATGCAGTAGGTCACTGTTGTTTATCTATTTCATATATAGTAATGTGTACCTGTTAATTCCAAACTTCTAATTTATCCCTCTTTGCTCTTCCCCTTTGGTAATCATGAGTTTATTTTCTATGTCTGTGAGTCTATTTCTGTTTTGTTAATAATTCGATTTGTATCACTTTTGAGATTCCACATATAAGAGATACCACATGATATTTGTCTTTCTCTGACTTACTTCACTTAGTATGATAAGTGGGGGAGGGTTAATTGTAAAATAACTATTGATTTCACTTTCTTTTTATTAACTGGAACTCAACTTGTTTAGGAAAATACTAAGGAAACTTTTAAGAATACATCATTAAGACAAGATAACACAATTTATAGGAAGGAAAGAATAAAGATTATATAAACTAATACATAAAGGAAGCCAGGAAGGAGGCCAAATCAACATTCATACCATAAATAGCTATTCATACTATTTTAACAACATAAATAGCTATATATACTATATTTAACAAGGATACAAGTTTGGGCAAAATTTTAGTTGACTTTCATGAAAATTCAAGCATGATAATGTAAATAAAAGTGCTTTACATTCTTATGGCACTATGAAAGTACTACTTAATTTTTAATAAAATTGTACAGAATCCTTCAGTAAATCCATTTTTTCATTCTCTCTCTCCAGTCCTTCTAGAATCAATAATCACATACTGTGGTTCCTAGTCCTCAAAGCAGATAAGAAAAAAATGAACTTAATTTTTCAAAGTCTGGGTGGCATAGCTACAATGAAAAGTTGGGTCTTCATAAATCTGAATTGCTTAGAAAAAGGAGCCATACTCTCCTTACTTGCTATTTCCTTGACTTTCTTACAGAGATTCTAAAAGCTTTTCAACTACTAAACAGTTCTAACTATGTATATATATTTTAATATAATATATAAATTATACTAATATAAATCTAATTAAATTTACCCTAAAATATCCACATGGGTTTAAAAATTCAACAGTATTAAAAATCATATTTTACATTCTTCCTAATACAAAACATTTGAAAAAATAATTCAAAGCAATAATTCAAGAAATATTTTCACTCTAATACATGGCTGGGTTCATTGAGCCCTTATGTGTATGCACAGGCATGCAACAGAAACACCTGGGCCATGCCAGAAATGAAATAAAACCATACCACCTGGAAAAAAATGCATATATCTCTAATACCTCAACATACCAGGAAACCTAACAGAAGTCATATGTGAAACAAAATAACATTCCTGTAAGTAAGCATTGACTTTTCCCTTGTTGACATAGCTGGAACATAGAAAGTATTCTGGGAGCCATTTGGTAGAAGCTTTGCTTTATGTCTCATACCCTGAAAAACTGCAAACCTCTGTCCTTGTCATGAGTTGATATGAATGCTGTTATTAATGAGGCTCAGTTCAACTTTGTATAATTCCATATTAAATCCCCCTAAATGTATAGTATGAAACTTTCAAATAGTATCAGGAAACTATATTTCTCTCCAATGCAATGCAAATTAAAAGAGGACCCATTTCCTAGAGAAAAAGAAAAGTTTAAAAGCAATACCCACATCCAATATTATTTGCCATGCTGTCACTCAAATTATGAAAATTATCCAGTGATTTAAAATCATTTCATTATAATGTATGTTTTGTACTATCTTCAGGAGTCAAAGAGTCATAGCTGGAGTTCTAAGTCATGGTCATGAATGGAGTTCTAAGGAGGTTGAAATTTCATGAAATTCTATTGCTCTCAATTGATGTATTCATTGCAGAATGTTTACCACCTCTGAACTTCCCCTACTGATTCCACTAAGGGCGCTCGGGACTTGGGCTTCCCTGGTGGTTCAACGGTAAAGAATCAGCCTGCAATGTAAGAAATGCTGGTTCGATCCCTGGGTTGGGAGGATCCCCTGGAAAAGAAAATGGCAACCCTCTCCAGTATTCTTACCTGGGAAACCCCACAGGCAGAGGAGCCTGGCAGGCTACATATAATCCATGGACTGGAAAAAGAATCAACAGGACTTAGCAACTAAACAACACTTGGGGCTTACTCATTAAAGACAAAACTGCTCCTCTTGCTTCTATTACTTTTCTTCTTGGTTCTCATTGCAGTGACCCACTCCTCCTCAGTAAATCACATTGATGGGGCTGGTTTTTAATCCTGTATTTTCTGTGAAGACAGACCTAGACTGTGACCAAATTTTCTGCTAAAGTTTCTAACCTCTCTCCAATCTACTTTCTACTTCCACACTTATGGTTATCTCTGGGTTTCTGCAGCCATCTCCTGACCTGATTGTCTGCTTCAACATGATTCTCTCTCCTCTTCCGAGTTTCCCTTACCAGGATCTTTCATATCACAGCCAATGCTGTCTGCACTACCCTTTAGTCATGACTCCCTCGGGTCTATAGTTCCCTTTGATTTTTTTAGGATTCTCTATCCTTTTTCCCTAAATTGTATTTATCTTAACCTACTTAGCACTAACATTCAAGCAACTGTCTTGGTACTGCTTTTCCCTGAATTCTTTTCTAAATAGAAGTGTCTAGGAAGTGCATGCTCAGTTGTATCCAACTCTTTGTGACCCTTTGGACTGTAGCCCACCGGGCCCCTTTGTCCATGGAATTTTCCAGGCAAGAAATACTGGGGTGGGTTGCCATTTCCTTCTCCAGGGGATCTTTCCAACCCAGGGATTGAACCCAAGTCTCTTGTGTCTCCTGCATTGGCAGGTGGATTCTTTACCACTTGAACCACTTGGGAAGCCCTTGATGTAGAAGACAAAAAGTTATTCATTTTGATCTGATCACTTTTATAATTGGATTTACTCTGTCCTTCAAATTTAATTCTTTCATTTTAAAGTTTTATTTATACGCACACACATCATTTCATACACATTTTTATAGATAACTGTGATCTTATTGAAAATAAAACAAGAAAGATTATATCTGTATAAATCTTCATAAGAAAAGTGAAATCTCACATCCAGACAGAAATTTTGCCTTGATTTAATAACTATGAAGATGTTTATAATAAACACTAGAACTAAATGTATGGGAAATTTGATAATCAGGTTGATACTTCCTAAAGTACAAAATGATAAACTATATTTTTTAAAACCTGAATAATTACAACTTGCATAACACTATTTAAGTAACTCTAATAAATTCCTGAGCATTAGAATTATAAAACTATGTTCAATACTAACTGCAATCAAATTATTAACATAAAGAAAAATAGGATGGCTAAAATATATATAAGTAAAATAAAGGGAAATATCAAGCCAAGTATTTGCCAAATAAAAAATGTGTGAGCAAAATTTGATTTATTCTGTTTCTAATGTTAATAACTCTCCAAAATTAATGACTTAAGTCATACACAAAATTGATAGTTTGGAATTCTATCAATAAAAATTAAGTTCATTATTAAATGGTAGATAATCTAAAATAATAATAACTTAAACAAGATAGAAGTTCATATCTCTGGTGTAATCCAAACCAGTCTCACAGGAAAGTCTCATAATTGTCAGGTTTTCTGATTTCTTTGATAACATTGTCCTGTGCTCCTCCATACTTGGCTACACTTCATAGTCAAATGAGGCTGCTTAAATTCAGCCATCACATGTGTTTTTCAGCTTAAAGGAAGGAAACAAAGACACTCATTCTGGTTAGGAATATTTTCTAGAAGTCACAACATCCCATTGCTAGAATTAAGCACCTGTACTCACCTACCTGCAAGGGTCTCTGGGAAATATGGTGTTTATTGTGTCTGGTAAAAATCAAGCTCCCATTATTAAGCTGGGAGAAGGCAATGGCACCCCACTCCAGTACTCTTGCCTGGAAAATCCCATGGACGGAGGAGCCTGAAAGGCTGCAGTCCATGGGGTCGCTAAGAGTTGGACACGACTAGGCGACTTCACTTTCACTTTTCACTTTTCACTTTCATGCATTGGAGAAGGAAATGGCAACCCACTCCAGTGTTCTTGCCTGGAGAATCCCAGGGATGGGGGAGCCTGGTAGGCTACCGTCTATGGGATCACACATAGTCGGACACAACTGAAGTGACTTAGCATAGCATAGCATTATTAAGCTGAGAGTTGAGGACAATAGCAGTCTCTGCCTAAGGTCCTAACAATAAATTTTATACTTGAACACAAAATCAGTCTTCTACTTTCCTCCACAAAAGATGTAAATGACCCAATTCAAGCCAATGTCAGAACTTATGGGGGACCTAGCAGATGAGAACTCATATCTATTGCACTAGCAGCCATGCTCTGAGTCTGAAGTCAAGGGGGCCACTGATTAGAACCTAAGAACAGGGCCAACCAAAAGCCAAAGCTATAGGCCTGGTGTATCGTTTGAACTTTCAATCAAACTGTGCCTGGAACCAGTCTTACCTACAGGTGTCAATAAATTTGTTTACATAGTGATAAGTCAATTTTTGTCAAGATTTTCAAGCTTCTAGGTCCAGCATACAGAAGATAGTAGTCTGTATTCACAAAGGCAGTATACATCACTTTGTTTATTTTAAATTCTTATCAGGGTTTATATATTAAGGTGATATGTACATTTATGAAATCATAATCAGCATTAATATAAAGAAAAATGTCCTTTGTATCTCACTAAAGTTTAATTTTTTTTCCTTTTTGTATACTCTAGGCAAACACTCTCCAGTATAAATTTAATGCAAACCACAAGTGTGAACCACATATGCAATTTTAAATTTTCATAGTAGTCATACTTGAAAAGTAAAAAGAAATAAGTAAAATTAATTCAATATATTTTGTTCAATCCAAAATGTCAAATACTAACATTTCAACATGCATTCAATATGAAAATTATTAAAAATATACTACATTCCTTTTTGTCATACTATGTCTGCAAATTTCAGTACGTATTTTATACTTAGAGTCTATCTCAGTTCAGGCTAGACATATTTCAAGAGTTCAACAGCCACATGTGGCCAGGGGTTGCCATATTCAATGGCATTGCTCAAGTCCAAGTTAATTTATAGGAATGATCCATTTCCTAAAGAATGGAAAGAACTTATTATAAACCAGTTGTGTCTGATAAGTTTGATGGAAAAGGCTGAGTACATGTGGAAAATTTTATTATCTTTTAAAATCTTCATTTTCCTTAAATCTATTTTGATCATTTATGTTTTCAACTCTATAAAAATAGAGTTGGCATAAGCTCGCATATAAGCTAAAAGATCGTCAAAGCTGGTTTGGTTACTTTGAAAGTAACCGGAAACACTGTTTCAATTGTCTTAAGACTAAAAGAAAGAATGTATTGTGTTGTATAAAATCCATGAGTAGGGTTAGATGCCTAGAACTTAAGATCCAGGAGCTCAGCTCTATTATGTATGTTGGTTTCACTTTCAGTACAGTAGAAAATTCTAAATTTATGTCCACTTGGTTCAAATTCAGCAGGAAAAAAGCACTATTTTCTATGTCCATAAAAACTTCAGAACATTGGCCTAAACTGATTCACGTGTCTAATTCTTAAAGCAATTTGGGGGGCTTGGGTGGCATTTGGAGTAGATTAAAATGTTTTATTGCCTTAGATCACGTGTC
The DNA here is from genome assembly GCF_029378745.1 of Bos indicus. Taxonomy (NCBI): domain Eukaryota; kingdom Metazoa; phylum Chordata; class Mammalia; order Artiodactyla; family Bovidae; genus Bos; species Bos indicus. Next base: position 37,352,226 of record NC_091760.1, on the reverse strand, counting down.
AAGAGCTGGAACTGGTGATGGAAACTGTCCTTTCCTGAATGCAATGTGGACAATGAATATTTTGTCAAAGAAAAACTGGAAAAATAAAGGTGACACTGAAGAAAAGCAGCAGATGCCTACTCCACCTCATTTAATCATTTGCAATGTCCTCTGTGGATAATTGTGTTATCAATCACAATATTACGCAGTTGAAATTTTCTCCTTTATTTCTTGCCAAAGTTGTTCAATTCTAAGTATTTTATCTCACTTTTGAAAGAAATAAGACTATTGGCTTTATTTCTGCTTTCCTTTGTATTTAATATATTCAACTTCTATTTATGGTGTTAATCCTTTCCTTGCTTTTTTTCAGCTGCTTATATAGTTGCCTGAAATTGTACTAGGAGTCAGGTGACAATTTCTCAGCATTTACCCCTGTGCTGAGTCATGTAATTTTTTTTCTGCATGGTTACCATGTCATCCTTAAGTTGTGTGTAGCCTTCTGCCTTACTGCCTTACTCTTCTGAACAATTCACAGTATTAATTTCAGGAGACTGTCATTGCAAATCCTGGTTTTAGTTTTAAATTATTCCAATCCCAAAGAAAGGCAATGCCAAAGAATGTTCAAACTACCACACAATTACACTCATCTCACATGCTACCAAAAGAATGCTCAAGATTCTCCAAGAGCAGCTTCAACACTACGTGAAACAAGAACTTCCAGATGTTCAATCTGGATTTAGAAAAGGCAGAGGAAACATAGATCAAATTGCCAATGTTCACTGGATCACTGAAAAAGCAAGAGAGTGCCAGAAAAACATCTACTTCTGCTTTATCAACTATGCCAAAACCTTTGACTGTGTGGATCACAACAAACTGTGGGAAATTGTCCAACAGATGGGAATACCAGAAAACCTTACCTGCCTCCTGAGAAATCTGTATGCAGGTCAAGATGCAACAGTTAGAACTGGACATGGAACAATTGACTGGTTCCAAACTGGGAAAGGAGTAGGTCAAGGCTGTATATTGTCACCCTGCTTATTTACCTTATATGAAGAGTACATCATGTGAAAAGCCAGGCTGGATGAAGCACAAGCTGGAAACAAGATTGCCAGGAGAAATATCAATAACCTCAGATATGCAGATGACACCACCCTTATGGCAGAAAGTGAAGAGGAACTGAAGAGCCTCTTGATGAAAGTGAAAAAGGAGAGTGAAAAAGCTGGCTTAAAATTCAACCTTCAAAAACAGAAGATCATGGCATCTGGTCCCATCACTTCATGGCAAATAGATGGAGAAACAATAGAAACAGTGACAGACTTTATTTTTCGGGGCTGCAAAATCACTGCAGATGGTGAATGCAGCCATGAAATTAAAAGATGCTTGCTCCTTGGAAGAAAAGCTATGATCAACATAGACAGCATATTAAAAAGCAGAGACATTACTTTGCTGACAAAGTCCGTCTATTCACAGCTACGGTTTTTCCAGTAGTCATGTATGGATGTGAGAGTTGGAGTATAAAGAAAACTGAGTGCTGAAGAATTGATGATTTTGAACTGTGGTGTTGGAGAAAACTCTTGAGAGTCCCTTGGACTGCAAGAAGATCCAACCAGTCCATCCTAAAGGAAATCAGTCCTGAATATTCATTGGAAGGACTGATGCTGAAGCTGAAGCTCCAATACTTTGGCCACCTGATGCGAAGAACTGACTCATTAGAAAAGACCCTGATGCTAGGAAAGATCAAAGGCAGGAGGAGAAGGGGATAACAGAGGATGAGATGGTTGGATGGCATCACCAACTCAATGGACATGAGTTTGAGCAAGCTCCGGGAGTTGTGATGGACAGAGAAGCCTGGCATGGTTCAATCCATGGGGTCACAAAGAGTCAGACATGACTGAGCTACTGGACTGAACTGAACATGCAATTAAATTATCACTGTGGTTTTTATTTCCTTCTTTATTCACTTGACTTTATAGCTTTTACAGTAACTGTATATGAAGCTGTAACCAGAAAATAATAAATTTTATTTTAGAAAAAAATTTAAGTCTTTCCTAAAATATTTTTAATCATTCAATAATACAGTCTTCTTACTTTGGAGATAGCCTCTTCCACTAAGTCTAGGATAAGTGGTTATAAAATTGACCTATTTTATAAGACCTCCTTCTTAAAAAAATAAGTAAAAACAAAATCCCCAACTTTTTCCTACCCTTTTGTATCTGCTTACGTACTGAGGAAGGAAAATTTTCTGAGCGTTCTTTTCATTTTTATCTGTTGGGAATTGATGTTGGGAATTGATGAATTCAACCACTTAAGGTCCCACCCAGATTTTAGTTTCCATTATTCTTATGTTTCCTTATTTTTGCTGTGAAACCGTATCTTTTATATGTTGTGTGTATTGCTGATTTGGGGTGGGGCCGGGGAAATCTCCCCTGTGTTGAAACTAATTTTCTAAAACACATGCCTCCTGTAGTGTTTGCCCCTTTGGTAAGGTAAACAAGCCCTTTCCAAATTTATTTTCATTTTTTCTAATGTATTTTTTAGTTGAAAGAAATACAACCATACACTCTGTCAGTTATTGGGCTTTATTAAAATAGCTCTGATATATACAAGCATAACATTTTACAGATTTTTTTCTTTATGTGACTTTCTTCTCATATTTAGATACCTTACAAGAACTGCTTCCCTTGTCGAATTTATCAAGGAGAAGCTATTTAAGTCACGTATTTAACTTCATTTTAAACAATAGTTTTCTCTCTTCTGTTGAGAACCAGAGGTCTTTGAAATGGACTATAAAATGCCCTTCAACCCGCTATGTCTTGGAAAGAACCACTGTTTCTACAGAGTTTGAGAAAACCCTGTTGATGACATTATACTGACACACATGCCTTCCATTATATGATATGCAAACACAAGCTGTATTTTTGCAGAGAAGTTTAATATATTATTCTATACAGTGAGAATGGGAATTCTAGTGTCCTATCAAACAGTAAATTAGCTTAATTTGAGTGAGGGAACAGTGTTTAATCTGAAATAATTTTTCATTTTTCAATCTTTTTTTTATTTAATAAAATTTTTATATAGTAATAAGCAATTCAAAATGGATTTATAGGAGGTTTTCATAGTGGTAAGTTTTCATAATTACATATTGTAAGACACTTTGCATTTTTGTGCTGATCCATTAAATCAGCCATTCAAAGCACCTGCTTTGTGCAAGGGATGCTCCCAAGTTCTAGTAATTTTGTAGTGAAAAAAAAACCAACTTCCTGTTTCCTGCTCTTTTAGGGCTTAGAAAAAAATGAATGAAAAGGATGTTGAGTGTATGACTAAGGCAAATAATGACCAAGTGTTCTGTAGAGAAAAAGTACACACACAGAACTATGAGAGAAAGTAAAAGGGAAACTAACTTGAAAGTGCCGTTTTAGCTGAGGTGATGATGTTGTCCAAGATAATGAGACGCAACAGTGTTTTTGCTGAAGAGAATGGTGTGTGCAAAGGACCTGGGCAAGAAGAAACATGACTTGAGTGACAACCTGAAAGAAGGGCCATGTTATTGACATGTATGAAGTAATAGGAAGTATGAGATATAGTAAGATTATACCTTCTAAATGTTTTTTCTCCCAAGATCATTTTCCATAGTTGTATTTTTAGTGTCTCCTGATATCTCAGCCCCTAAGAAATCACCAACCAGTACACATGCACACACACACACACACACACACTGAAGCTCATCTTACCAACACAGCTACTATTATTTATTGAAGTTATTATTCTCATGGCCTCCCCTCTGACCCTGAGTGCCGCTTATCCCCCAAAGAGCAAAATCCTCCACAAAATTCAGGCCAGACCCAGAGGAGAGCACAGAAGTCCTCTGAGGTTTTACCCCTCTCCCTAGTCCTTCTGTTACCTTACTGTTCTCTCAATATTTCATCCTACATAAGTTTTTTTTTTTTCTTTTTTTAATTCTAGATGGCCTCACTCCTTATCTACAGAAAAATGCAATTCATAACAGGAAAGATAAAGCATTTATCAGAAATAATTGATTGTCAGAGGCCAGAATCAATCCAGAAAATTTCCCACATTGAGGCATTAGGATGTCACTGAAAAACATAAGCAGCTAGGTCCTATGTAATATAAGTTCATGCCTCAAAACTCTCCTCTTTCCCAAATCCCTGACTTCCACCAGACTAGTTCGTTGGCAGGCATTATAGACTACTTGACCCTCCAGCCCTCCTATCTGTAGACCCTTTGTTCACTCTTCACTGAAACTCTCCCCAGTCATCTGTTCTCAACTCGTCCTCACCTTCTGCTCCTTCCTTTGAACTGAACACCCCATCTGATCTCACCCCATCTCTTCTAAATCTTTCCATCCTCTGGTTAACACACTACCCATTTCCTCACCCTCTTCTCAGAACATTCCATCTACCATCTGGCCCCAAACAAAGCCTGGCTCTCCACTGCGGACACAACTTCCCGTTCTCAAATACAGACGGCTTGTTCTCTAGGTGCCTTATCCCTTGGTGAAAGTGACATCGGCACATGCCTGTCTCTGTACTAAGATGGAGAGCTCTGTATCCTCCACATCTTGTACGTAAGCCCTTTACTTCCTTTTAGCAGACTCTCCTCAGGCCTCCTTAGGCATCAACTTCTCTACACTTTGCTCCCAGATTTCTTCACCCCAAATCCTACGGTCATCATGAAGTATTTACTGTCAAGAAGGTTGATCCATTTGACTTCCCAGCCTCTAATTTGCTCTCCTGGCTTTTACCACCTCCCTCCATGTATTCATCCCCTTTGTGAGCCCCTTCTTTCTTCATTCAGCTTGAATCCCCATGTTTCACAACTTCAGCTATTCTTTCTTCAATGCCCATGACGTCCTTCATCCATCGTCTTTCTGTCAACCTGCCTAGAAAATCTCAACCCTTGATAAATACAACCTCACCTAGCTTGCTGGATAGAGATGAGGAAGAATTTTTTTATAGTTGTTCATAATTAAGGTCATAATAAGCTTCATAGTATCCAAACTCAACACTGCCTGGCTGTTCTATTATCTTTCTCTGAGGTGCATACAATCTCATTTTCCAGTGTGAACAATCCAACTTCCCCTGTTCTCTTGAAACTCCAACTTCATCAGCATCTCTCTTTCCACATATAACTTTGTTTTCTGCTTCAAAACAAAGATAAAGACATCAGAAAAGAACTCTCAAACTTAAAACCTTACTTACATCTGTGCTTGTGATTTTGTGTTTTGTTCCAGCTGCAATGACGTCTCTACAGCTCATTCTCCTTTCTTTTAGGTGCTCCATGATCTTGTCCCATCAACTATTCTTTCTCCCACATCTTCAAACCTCACTGCAAAACATGAAAATGCTTGCTTTTCTTCAGGTTTCCACTAGGGCCCCTGTCACTCTCCCTTCCCCTTTTCAGCAAAAAGTATTTAATTCTTGACATGTTATTTATTCTCAAGTCAAAGCATCCTTATTCTTACCTGCAACACTCCAAATTCCCTAAGGAAGTTCCCTGGTGGTCCAGTGGTTAAGACTGCTTCCATTGCAGGGGGCATGGGTTTGATCCCTGGTGGTGTTATTAAGCTTCCTCATGCCATGTGGTGCTGACAAAAGAAAGAAAGAAAATTCCCTAAAATCGTTGTCTCAAAATCCACCTGATTTTCTTGTCTCACAATCAAGTGGAAACTCTTTAAGCCTTAATTTACTTCTATCTGGGAAGCACTCAACTATTTTTTCTTAAAGTGAAAGTGAAAGTCACTCAGTTGTGTCTGGCACTTTGCAACCCCCTGGACTATACAGTCCTTGGAATTCTCCAGGCCAGAATACTGGAAGTGGGTAGCCTTTCCCTTCTCCAGGGGATCTTCCCAACCCAAGGATCGAACCCAGGTCTCCACAATGCAGGCGGATTCATTACCAGCTGAGTCACAAGGGAAGCCCAAGAATACTGGAGTGGGTAGTCTATCCCTTCTACAATGGATCTTCCTGACCCAGAAATCTAACCGGGTCTCCTGCATTGCAGGTGGATTCTTTACCAACTGACACAGTCATTTTCCTTGACTTCTAGGATATGATATTGTCCTGGGTACTTTTATTTTTATTTATTTACTTATTTATTTATTTAATTTTATTTAATTTTTAAACTTTACATAATTGTATTAGTTTTGCCAAATATCAAAATGAATCCGCCACAGATATACATGTGCTCCCCATCCTGAACCCTCCTCCCTCCTCCCTCCCCATACCATCCCTCTGGGTCGTCCCAGTGCACTAGCCCCAAGCATCCAGTATCGTGCATCGAACCTGGACTGGCATCTCGTTTCATACATGATATTTTACATGTTTCAATGCCATTCTCTCAAATCTTCCCACCCTCTCCCTCTCCCACAGAGTCCATAAGACTGTTCTATACAACACTGTCTCTTTTGCTGTCTCATACACAGGGTTATTGTTATCATCTTTCTAAATTCCATATATATGCGTTAGTATACTGTATTGGTGTTTTTCCTTCTGGCTTACTTCACTCTGTATAATAGGCTCCAGTTTCATCCACCTCATTAGAACTGATTCAAATGTATTCTTTTTAATGGTTGAGTAATACTCCATTGTGTATATGTACCACTTGCTTTACAGAATTTTGTTGTTTTCTGTCAGACCTCAACTTGAATCAGCCATGGGAGGGAGGTTCAAAAGGGAGGGGATATTTGTATACCTGGGTAGTTTTATTTTCTTCTTTTTAAGTACCTGAATAACCTGGCAGTTTTTTTCCTCACTTATTATGTCTTGTAAATCAAATTAATATCTACATGTGTGTACATGCTCAGTCACTTCAGTCACTTCAGGACTGTTGCCTGCCAGGCTCCTCTGTCCATGGGATTCTCTAGGCAAGAATACTAGAATGTGTTACCATGCCCTCCTCCAGGGGATTTTCTCCACCCATGGATTGCACCCATATCTCTTAAGTCTCCTGCATTGGCATGTGGGTTCTTTACCACTAGTGCCAACTAGGAAGCCCTAATATCTACATATCATTTCTTAATATATCAATATTTAGTGGGAATATCTATAAATAAGTTACTTTTAATATCTATTTCATTCTTAACTTTATTTCTTTTTCTGTTAAGTTTAATTTGCTATACTTATTTCTAGGCTCTTGCATTTAAGTCTTAGAATATGTATTTTCAGTCATCTTTTTTGCACTTTAAAGCACAGGCTATGACAACTAATATATTCACTGACATTTTGTAGCAAATATACATTATCTTCCATCTTATTTTCTCTTTACCTCAAAGTTTAGCTAAGAGGATACATTTTAAGTTTCCCAAACATATGGGAAGGGTAACTATTTTTGGTTTTTTGGCCGAAATCTAATTTAATTTCAAATAGGTTTGTTCCTTTGTTTTCGTTCCATTTCTCTATTTGCTTCTTTTCAAATTCATTTGTAGCTACTTCATCTCTCTACTTTCATCTATCCATAGACTTGCCCTGAGCAATATACTCATTTCTATAGTTCCCATAAATATTTTCAAATGAATAGGCTTTTGAAATATGCAACTTTGAGAAGTCAGAAAAAACTTCAGGTATAGACAGGTTGACCAAATAATGTTTTAGTTGAGCTATTATTTATTCCAGTTCAAATATTGAAATTTAACATTAACTTTAATCCTTTCTTTGATGTCACACTTTTTTTAAAAAACAGCCTAATAATTTTCTTTAATATTCAAAATAAAACGGCTAAGTTAATGTCTATATTTAGCAATCAGCTATTTCTAAATATTGATAACTGGCTATAATTTTTTGAAATAGTATTTTACAATTACTCCTAGTCACATAAGTGCTGACTTTGATATTTTTATGAACAGGCAAGTGAAAATTTTCAAGACCCAGTGGTATGTTTCCTATTTTCCCACGATTTTTTTCACCTGAAATACAAAATGCAAACTTGTGGTACCTTTGGGCTATGCCACACAACTCTGGAGTGAAAAGAACACAACGGGCATATAAGTTAGGCATTAGATCATTTTTCTCAAAATGTTCTCAGAAAATCTTACATCACCTGGGGTAATTTAAAAAATACAGATTCCTGGATGTCAATCTGGACTAATATAACAGAAATATCTGAGCATGGGGACCAAGACTGTATATATTTTTTACTCCACAGTTTTTCTTATGCATCTGCACTTTGAGAGCCACTATAGTAAATAATGGAATTTCAGTAGAACTATTCAAAATCCTGAAGGATGATGCCATCAGGGTGTTACATTCAATATGTCTGCAAATCTGGAAGACCTAGCACTGGTCACAAGACTGGAAAAGCTCAATCTCATCCCAATTCCCAAGAAAGGTAGTACTGAAGAATGTGCTAACCATTGGACAATTGCACTCAATGGATATGAGTTTGAGCAAGTTCCGGGAGATGGTGAAGGACAGGGAAGCCTGGCATACTGCAGTCCGTGGGGTCACAAAGAGCTGGACAAGACTGAGCAACTGAACAACAATAACAACCCATGCTAGTCAGGTCATGCTTAAACTCTTGCATGCTAGGCTTCAGCATTACGTGAACCAGGAACTTCCAGATGTTCAAGCTGGGTTTAGAAAAGGAAGAAGAACCAGAGAATAAAACGCCAACATTCACTGGATCACAGAGAAAGCTAGATAATTCCAAAAGAACATCTACCTCTGTTTCATCAACTATGCTAAAACCTTTGACTGTGTGGAGCATAACAAACTGTGGAAAGCTCTCGAAGAGATGGGAATACCAGACCATCTTAACTGTCTCCTGAGAAACCTGTACATGGGTCAAGAAGCAACAGTTAGAACCCTATATGGAACAACTGATTGGTTCAAGATTGAGAAAGGAGCATGACAGGGCTGTCTGCCATCACCCTGTTTGTTTAACCTATCCGCTGAGCACATCATGAAGAATGCCGGGCTGGATGAGTTACAAGCTGGATAGGTGGGAGAAATATCAACAGACTAAGATATGTGGATGATAGCACTCTAAAGGTAGAAAACAAAGAGGAACTAAAGAGCCTCTTGATGAGGGTGAAGGAGTAGAGTGAAAGAGCCAGCTTAAAATTAAATATTAAAAAAACTAAGATCATGGCATCCAGCCCCATTACTTCATGGCAAATAGAAGGGGAAAATGTGGACATAGTGACAGATTTCCTCTTCTTGGTCTCTAAAATCACTGTGGATGGTGACTGCAGCCATGAAATCAGAAGATGATTGGCAGGAAAGCTATGACAAATCTAGACAGTATGTTGAAAAGCAGAGGCATTACTCTGCCAACAAAGGTCCGTATAGTTAAGGCTCTGGTCTTCCCAGTGGTCACATATGGTTGTGAGAACTGGACATAAAGAAGGCAGAATGCCAGAGGATGAGATGGCTGGAAGGCATCACCAGTGCAATGGACATGAACTTGGGCAAACTCTGGGAGATGGTGAGGGACAGGCAGTCCTGGCATACTGTAGTCCATAGGGTCACAAAGAGTCAGACACGACTGGGTGACTGAACAGCAACAAGAACAATAGTAAATAAATTATTGTCTAGTGGGACAACTGTGCCTGTTTACAATGTTTTCAGAATATGCTCTGTTTAAAGCCTCAAATGCTTCATAGGAGGCCTTTCTATGTTGTAAGGAGAAAATGCATACACTTATCGGTAAAAGTACACTTCTGCGTCTTAAGAAATAATGACAAATTTCCACATAAAATGGAATATATAGGAAAACCCTGGCATCAAAAGTGGCTTAATTCTGACTGCTTAGTCTCAGTGTTATGCTGCTGCTGCTGCTAAGTAGCTTCAGTCGTGTCCGACTCTGTGCGACCCCATAGATAGCAGCCCACCAGGCTCCCCCACCCTTGGGATTCTCCAGGCAAGAACACTGGAGTGGGCTGCCATTTCCTTCTCCAATGCAGGAAAGTGAAAAGTGAAAGTGAAGTCATTCAGTCATGTCCGACTCTTAGCGACCCCATGGACTTCAGACTACCAGGCTCCTCCATCCATGGGATTTTCCAGGCAAGAGGACTGGAGTGGGGTGCCATTGCCTTCTCCATTCAGTGTTATAGAGAAGTGTTTATCAGACTCTGGGCTTCCCAGGTGATTCAGTGGTAAAAGAATCCACCTGCTAAGGCAGGAGACACGGGAGACAAGATTCGATCCCTGGGTTGGGAAGATCCACTGGAGGAAGGCAAGCCCACTCCAGTATCCTTGCCTGGAGAATCCCATGGACAGAGGAGCCTGGCGGGCTATAGTCCATAGGTTGGCAAAGAATCCGACACGACTGAACACACAAGCACACTATCAAACTCTATGTACATAAAAATCAGATGTGGAATTTGATAATCTGGACGTTTAGAAGGAGACAGACAGGAATGAGGTTCTGCACTTCTCACAACTTCCAGGTGAGGCCACACTGAGTAACAAAGTTACAGAGAAGAGCTGGCTCATGGGGACAAAAATAATGTGTGCATGCTCAGTCACTCAGTCGTGTCCAACTGTTTAAGACCCCATGGACTGTAGCCCACCAGGCTCCTCTGTCCATGGGGATTCTCCAGGCAAGAATACTGGAGTGAATTGCCCTGCTTCCTCCAGGGGATCTTCCCAACCCAGGGACAGAACCTATGTCTCATACTTTGCAGGCAGGTTCTTTATCATCTGAGCTAGCAGAGAAGCCCAATAAAAATAATCTTTTCTAATGTTATTTGCCTTTCTTTTAAAACATATTTTTAAATAAATAAAGATAAAAAATAGATCTTTAATTAAAGGAAAAAATGTAAGTGTTTTTGAAGTTATTGTTGATTTTGAAAATCTTGTATACAACATTATCTTACTTCTACAAAAATATGTCCTTTCTCTATTTGTTAGGTAAAGCCCTGCTGCTGCTGCTGCTAAGTCGCTTAAGTCGTGTCCGACTCTGTGCAACCCCATAGACGGCAGCCCACGAGGCTCCCTCCAGGCAAGAACACTGGAGTGGGTTGCCTTTGCCTTCTCCAAAGCAGGAAAGTGAAAAGTGAAAGTGAAGTCGCTGAGTCTTGTCACCAGGCTCCTCCATCCATGGGATTTTCCAGGCAAGAGGACTGGAGTGGGGTGCCATTGCCTTCTCCGAGATAAAGCCCTACAGTAATATAATTAAGTACTCAGCAATGAATATCATATAATAACACCAGGAGCAAATACTGCAGGGATGAGAACATAGAATTGTTTCAGATAATTTTGCCTGGCTGGAATAATACTTTTATTAGAATAATGCAATTAGAGAAAACACATTGAAAAGTTAATATTTTTTAGGATTTAAATAAAGATTAATATTTTTAAATGAATTCCTAAAAGTTAGTTCAATGCCTAATGAGCACTACACCTTTAATATAAAAATATAAGGTAGAAACAAATATTAAACAGCTTGGGAATTTTAATTTTGGCCCAGTGTACAAAAGAGAGTAACATATGGGAGCATTCAGATCTGAGGATAGTTCAGGCTATTTGTAAGAGCTGAAATCCCAGAGTTTCCAACTCCAGTAGCTGGGGCTTGGTTTGGAGTCAGCTAAGGGATTGGCTATTATTCAGACTAATGACACTTTTAAAGGGTAAAGACCCAGAAAACCTAGTAATGCTGACTCATAAGCATACATTTGTTCTGGGCTTCTAAGGGAATTAGGCATGCAACTTCCATTAACATTAACAGGAGACAGAAGTTCTATATCTAATTTCCTTCTCAGCAGGCTGGAAACCAACCCCATAATTTGGAGGATTTGCAGCTTCAAGGCAAACTACCTTGTGATCAAGAATTGCATATGATGACATGGAAATGATGGAAAAAATGCCTTATCCTTAATTTTAAATGACCTTGTGTTTTACAAAGCATTTCAGGCACGAATTAAGGAACAATTGTACTGCAGAGTAGCCTTTATCCTTAAACATAAGAATTATGGCCCCAGTGCCCTGATCTATTAAACATGGTGAGTTCAGCTTTCTCGAAATGCCACTTTGAAAATCTGTTTTGCCTGATTTGTACAATTTTGTCAGTAAAACAGCTCAACCTGGGTTTAATGTATAAAGCGGAACATAATGTTTAAGAGAATTGCAATGCTTCTCCTTGAAAGGGAAAAGCCACATGTGTATGAACATACTAAAGACTCACTTCGAGTGTCATTATTTTAGCTGACATCTGTGGGCCTATTTTTGTAGAGTTGCATCGTGATAGAGAAGAGCTTTTGTTTTCCTCTTTGGCACAGATGACAATCATTAGAGATACTGCAAAAGAGTCAATGAAATGTAACACTAAGGTAAAAGGTTAGTACTCCACACAATTATCCAAGAGACAAACAAAAAAGGTTACTGCAAAAAAAAATTAAGATGCCAGTTCCCTTCACTCTCTTGTTTGATAACAAACAGAAGATAATTCAGTAGTTTGAAGAATGGTGTGTCTGAAAATTGAAGTTCAGTGCCAAGTATTTAAGGTTGAGGGACAAAGTGACATAACTTACATGTGTAACTTCACTAAAGTTATCCCAACATAAAATATTAAAATATGAAAAGGGGGTATTTCAGGAAGGGCGTCTTATCATTGACCTTATTGAGTCAATTGACTCAATAACCTTATTGACTTTAATTGACCTTATTGATGTATCATCTTCTGTTGACCGCTGAGATTTTGCTAAATTCAGGAGCTTTTTCTCACTCATCATTTTCACTGATTTCTCATCTCCCTTTTACACTCATCCATCATGCACCCAACAGGTAGACATTTTTTTGTCTCTGCATGGAGCTCCTCATCCCTTCTCTCATGTTGCTTTTTCTCCTTAAAGAAGTGATGCATGTGCTGTGCTTTGTTGCTCAGTTGTGTCCAACTGTTTGAAACCCCATGGACTGTAGCCTGCCAGGCATCTCTGTCCATGAGATTCTCCAGGCAGGGATACTGGAGGGGGTTGCTATGCCCTCCTCCAGGGGATCTTCCCAACCCCAAGGTCAAACCCAGGTCTCCTGCATTGCAGGCAGATTCTTTACTGTCTGAGCCACCCGGGAAGCCCAAGAATACTGGAGTGGGGAGCTTATCCCTTCTCCAGGGGATGTTCCCAGCCCAGAAATCAAACTGGGGTCTGCTGCATTGCAGGAGGATTCTTTCCCAGCTGAGCCTTCCAAATAGAGTCAGAGAGGATGTGGCTACTTATTACCAGGAGCTGATGAGGGGTACTGCCCACAAGGACTTCACTCCTCCTACAATCCAACTGCATTTCTCAGGAAGCTTCTGTTACTGGCCATTTGCTAACAACATTAATCTACTAATTAACCTGGCTGTTCTGTTGTCTCTTCATGGGACCCTCTCTACACATCCTGTGCTTCAGACAAAGCAGATTACTCCTATAAAAATAATTTCCCTCATGGTTTGCCTCACTCCAAGCCTTTACCAGGCTCTCCCTTCTGTCTTCACTGTCCGAAGCCTTCCATGTTATGACTTTGAGGCTCATGTGACTCCCCCAAATCTCCTAGCACCAATTGTTATTTTCATTGCAAAACATATTTTCCCTTGTATTATGAGTATTGGTTAACTGCTTTATTCTTCCTGTTGGATTTTCTGATTCTGGGATATACTAAGTATCATCACTTTCTGAAATTTCTAGTTCAAAACCTAGGATATAGTAACCACTCAATAAAGATATATTGCAAGTTGTGTTAAAAAAAAAAAACTTGCTTGTGGGAGTAAACATAGATAAATGTAAACACAAATGAAATTCTCACATTGTACACTTTACACATACTATAATTTTATCTATCAATCATACCTTCATAAGTCTGAAATGGTATGTCATGTCTTTCAAATGTACTTTAAAATTTTTGAATAAGTTTAAATATTTAAAAGTCGTTTATTAGAATGTTTTAAGTAAAAATCTAAGTGACTCATTTGGAAAATTATCACTGCACTCTTAGAGCCTAAAAGAGTGCCTAACTAATAGTAGACACACAATTACAATGGATTAAATGAATGAATATATGTTAAATACACTTAGCTCCCAATATCACTTTTTTATCTTACAATTTGTACCTCTGATTTCTAAATATATAATTTTGGCCAGTCTGACTGAAAATCAAAGCATATTTTTTCCAGATAAGTAAAATGTAGATAGTATAAAAAAAGCAAGGGATGATAAAGTTTAGATGAAAGCATGTTTTCATTATTATAAGGACCATTTGTTAGTGATAAAATTGATAATGATTTTGATAGTTATGTGACTGCATGCATGCTAAGTTGCTTCAGCTGTGTCCGACTCTTTGTGACTCTATGGATTATAGCCCATGAGGCTCTGCTGTCCATGGGATTCTCCAGGCAAGAAAACCAGAGTTGGTTGCTATGCCCTGCTCCAGGGGATCTTCCTGACCCAGGGATGGAACTTGCTTCTCTTAAGTCTCCTGCATTGGCAGGCAGATTCTTCACCACTGGCCACAGTTATGTGATTACCATTTCTAGATATTTAAACTATTTTGCAGCATTCAGTAAAGAATGTTAATCTTAAGGAGCATGTAAAGAAGGGTGATTTTCTTAACATCTTCTTAGGTGCTATAAGAATCCTAAATTATAAGATATATAATTTTATATGGAAATTGGCCTATTGTGTAAAATGTTTTATATACTACCTCTGGAGGTAGATGTCGACTGGGTGAGGTGAAATTCCCTATAGCTTCCAGCAGTGAACACAAGCTGACATCTTGCCACTGGGAGCCTGCAGACATTCTTAAGAAGACCCCATTGCTAGAAGCAGTCAGGACAGAAATTTTTTGTTATCACCCCTTTCATGCTTTGAAATGCGGCAGATTTCCCAAAACCCTTAGATAGAGCTATAAAAGAACTTTGTGTTATTTTACTAGAGTCACAGAAAAGAAACCTAAAAATAAAATGTCCTCGCTGATCCGAGGGTGTGAGCACTTCATGTGGCTTTGTGATGTGACATCACAAGAAATTCCAGGGGAGGCCGCCCATGCAGAGAGGAAGCCGAGGTCAAGGAGCTGCGGGTCTGGACCTGTGCTTGACTTCCTTTGATGAGCTTATTTGTTATATCAAATGGAGCAGAAAAAAGGCTCTCCAATGAGCATAAGAGGCTACTCTCGGTTTTAATTCACTCTCTTTCATTTCCCTCGGCAGCATAGATTAAAGATGGGTTTTTCTTTTCCCCTGGTGTGTCTCACTGTGGTTACTCAGTAGGAGAAAGAAAGAGCCAGCTTTAAAGGATTCTTTGTCCAACACGGTCTCTTGAACTACCAAAACATCTTCCAGGATGAAGTGCTGAGGTGTTTGATGGGAGCTGAACTAGAAATCACTTTCTGTCAATCAAATGCAAACCCAGTACCTGGTAGCCACCTTATGAAAACCAGACCAAATAATACAGAAGGGGGAAAAAAGAAAAAAAGTTCCACTTTAAAAATTCAGTTTTGAATTACCTTGCTTCATTCATTTACATAAATACGAAGTGCCAAATGGAAGAAACCATGAAAACAGCTCAACTGAAATGAACAGGATCAGGACTGCTATAAGAGGATGGTACCCAGCTCCCTGGGCACACATCTCAGATAAAGGCTCCTGGGGGTGAAGTCACAGCCCATCGCCCTATCAGTTGATAACGGCAAGGCTGATGCTTCAGAATCAGTAGCCATTGCCAGCTCACAAGAGCAGACATGTTTTAAACATATGTTTTACATGGTACAATCAATCCACGCACTAGTGATGCCCCTAACTCTATGTACATGGCACTAAAGGACCCCAAGAGCTGTGCTACAGAGAGATAACACGTTTCCCAGGTCATTGGAGGCTCGAATTCGCCCCTTATGCCTCACAGCACTTTCCAAGAAGTGTGTTATCTTGAAGTAACACACCCTTGGCTTGTGCCTTATTGCTTAATTATAATCACAAAAGTGTCAGATGAGAACAATTGCTATCCCAATTTGCCATTACCCATTGTAGGCTTTCCGACTTAACCTAAGTGAGCATTTAAAAAATATGTTCAAGTTTTATTGACCTTGGAGGTAGAGATTCCTTTACTCCTTCCTATAATTATATTGTGAGCAGAGAATGCCTGAGGAGAGAAGCAGAGAATCAAGGAGTTGACTATTTCTGAACTTTTTGTGTTTAACACAGTCCAGTTTCATCATTTTACCTGCATTTCAGAGAGCACACTTTCCACTACATCACCACGAAGCCATGAATGCATACTGTTGACGCTATATTTGGGAAAAGCAGACTTTATTTGCCTTTCACTGGCAGATTACAAGACTCTCTAGTCAACTCTATAGCTTAAATCTCTGAAATTTACTTTATCCTCCTCAGTCCTCTATGCATACCATTTATTTGTACTAAGTGAGTTTGATACACCTTATAGTAAGTTTAAGTTTTCCCTGCCAACACCTCAAATGAGTAAAACATCTCTTAATGCTTTGTGTGTGTGTGTGTGTGTGCGCTCAGTCATGTCCAACTCTTTGTGACCCTACAGACTGTAGCCCACTAGATTCCCTTGTCCATGGAATTCTCCAGGCAAGAATACTGGAGTGGGTTCCCATTTCCTTCTCCAGGGGGTCTTTCCGACCCAGGAATCAAACCTGTATCTCCTGCACTAGCAGGCAGATCCTTTTCCAACTGAGCCACCTGGGAAGCTCGCCTTAATAGTATTCAGTTCAGTTCAGTACAGTTCGGTCGCTCAGTCATGTCTGACTCTTTGCGACCCCATGAATCTCAGCACACCAGGCCTCCCTGTCCATCACCAACTCCCGGAGTTCACTCAAACTCATGTCCATCGAGTCGGTGATGCCATCCAGCCATCTCATCCTTTGTCGTCCCCTTCTCCTCCTGCCCCCCATCCCTCCCACCATCAGGGTCTTTTCCAATGAGTCAACTCTTCGCATGAGGTGGCCAACGTACTGGAGTTTCAGCTTCAGCATCAGTCCTTCCAAAGAACACCCAGGGCTGATCTCCTTTAGAATGGACTGGATGGATCTCCTTGCAGTCCAAGGGACTTTCAAGAGTCTTCTCCATTTTCCCAACCTGATTCCCTAGTACAGGGAGTCATCTCTGCAGTCCATCCTAGCCATCACCACCAGAGAAATTTTAGAAGCCCAGCTCTGTGTCATTAATATTCTAAAAAAAATCTTAGGCTGCCTATTTGTTTGAGAATAAATATCTGGATTCCTAATCAAGAATTAAAAGTTCCAAACAATAAGACCTCAATATGTTTCTTCAAATGGCTTTCAGTTCCTCACTCCCACTCACCTCATGATTAAACTAAACTCAAAATCCTGCTTCACTGAGCTTGTGCTTTAACATATCCATGCTTTCCTTATACTGTTTCCACTTGGAGAGTCCCTTCTCCCATTGCTTTCAACCCACATTCTTTTTCTTTCTCCTTCTTAAATTCAGCTTCACCTATTCCTAAGTCTCCTATCTGAGTCAATCTCTAACTCTGCTCTGTCAGACACTGTAGCAGATGTTCCTGTGAGAAAATGAGCTCAAATTATCTAACATTTACCATGTAGTGGAAGAAGTACTGTGCCATGGGCAGCCTAGAGGCAACCGCTGACCAGATGAGGGCTCCCTTACTCAGCCCATGTGGTCAAGGAAGGCTTCCTGAAGGAGGTGGTCTTTGAGTAATAAATGTAGGAAGAGTATGAGCTTGGTCAGTGGGGGAAAGAGGAAGGGCTTTCCAGATGGAGGGAATGGTGAGCATTGTGGACCCAAATCTTCTCCGTATCTGGTGCCTTTGGTCCTGCTCAGGACCTGTCTCTTACCTGACCTTCTTCAACAGTCTCCTGCTTCTGCCGCAGTCACCACTTTACTACCAGAGAGCCTTTCATCAAAAGCCCAGTTACTTCCTGCTCATGGATCATGAGATCATCTTTCATGAATCTTTTCAGTCTTCCCTTGGCCCATTGGACACCTTCACACCTCAACGGCATACATGTTATGCCATCTGAATGGCATGCCTTTGCCATCATTTTTCATCAGGTTAATTCAGTGCAGTTCCTTCCTTCCTTGGACTTTTACAAAGCACATTTCATCACTTCCTCCTCTGTGACCTTACATGAATTGTCTGTCCTTTTATCATAACTATTGCTATTTTTGGAGCCCATGGGAATATATCCTTTAAGAATCTCCACTGTATATCAGTTTGTCCTATTATTTGTTGCCTGGCTCAGAAAACACTAATAGCCACATCTTCATTCTCTCTGAAGAAAAGTCAATTCAATGATTTGTATTTTTTCATTTATTTTATTTGTATTGTGGCATAATATCTGAATATATATTTAAGCACCATTTAAACTCTTTATGAGGTTAAGGGGGAAACTACCTGACTTGTATTGAAGGCAACTACATTCCTGGCACTGTGTAAACACATGACCATGATATCTCCCAATCCCCATCTCCTGGTCTTTCTCTCACACACACACACAAACCAGCACCACCACCACCGCCACCACCAGAAATAACAAAACAAAGGAAAAGAGTGCATTATTCTACAGATAAGGTGCAGCGATTAAGAATCTCATCCAAGATTGCATGGCTTGTGAGAGCTAAAACCGATTTGCAAGTTCGCATCTATTGGTTCCTAAGGACTTTTCCCTTTCCTTGCAGCATACAACATACTGAAAGATTTTTTTCTTTTTTTTCTATTTTTGAGTGCTGTATTTGACCATGTCTTTGTGGTCCTTATGTGTATCTGATTTCTTACTGTGTCTTATTTTATATTAAAACTATCCAATCTCCTTACTATAGACAATAATTCTTCCGTGTTGTCCATATTATGAAGAGAAAGAAGGTGATCCTTCTGGGTTCCGCAGTTGTATCATAAAACTGATCATCTTACGAATAAGAAACAACTTTATTTCTTATGAAATTTCTGAATACTTGAGTTTCAATTACAATATAGGATAAGCCTAGCTTATAAAATTTAATACACCTTAATTTTGAATGGCAATTTTGGCACCAACTAAAGCAGTCATGGCGTTTTTTAGTTCGTTATACACTAGCTACTATAAGAAATAACTCTCTATTTCAAAGACTTAAAAGTACAGGAGTTCATTTCTTGCTCAGGGAGTACTTCAACATGGGTGTTCCTGCTGTCAGGGGAAGTGGTGAATCTCTACACCACAGAATCACTCAGAGTGATGAATGCCCTGGGCATCAGTATCCATCAGGCAAAAGGGAGAAGCAAAGCGTGGAGAAACACAACTCCCTTCTTCAAAGCCCAGCTCAGAATTGCAAACCTGCCTTCATCCTTCATCTTCTGATGAGAAATAGTCATGTGCCATGTATCACGCTGCCATATCCAGATACTAGAGGAGGCTGCAATCTCCAAATACCGTGGGTTCTGAACCTTATACAGCGCTGTTGTTGTTCAGTCACTCAGTTATGTCCGACGCTGCAACCCCATGGACTGCAGCACACCAGGCTTCCCTGTCCATCACCAACTCCCAGAGTTGCTCAGATTCATGTACATTGAATCAGTGATGCCATCCAACCATCTCATCTTCTATCACCCCCTTCTCCTCCTGCCCTAAAATTTATCCCAGCATCAGGGTTTTTTAAAAAACAATGTTAGAGTTCCTTTTAAACATTAAAGAAATTAATGATACAAAATAAGATATAAAGCTTTGAAGAGACCTTTGAAAGTGAGGAAATTAAAGTATAAACATCTTTAGTGTCACAGCAAGTCAGCCTCAGAGGCCGACAACCCAGTACCTGAACTCGCAGCTACCTAATGATGCCCACTCTCCTCTAAGATGGGACAGGCACATGCTAGGTGGGCAACTATCTCTTTCTGCCATATAAACCACATATCAGTGCCCTCGGAAGGTAAAAAACACAGTCAAACAATATTTATTATGATCTCTTATTTAATAAATGCTCTGATAAAGCAAACATTTCCAAACAACTATACAAAAAAGATCTTCATGACCCAGAAAATTATGATGGTGTGATCACTCATCTAGAGCCAGACATCCTGGAATGTGAAGTCAAATGAGCTTTAGGAAGCATCACAACAAACAAAGCCAGTGGAAGTGATGGAATTCCAGTAGACTTATTTCAAATCCTAAAACATGATGCTGTGAAAGTGCTGCACCCAATATGCCAGCAAATTTGGAAAACTGAGCTGTGGCCACAGAACTGAAAAAGGTCAGTTTTCATTCCAATCCCCAAAAACGGCAATGCCAAAGAATGCTCTATTGCACAATTGCACTCATCTCACACTCTAGTAAAGTAATGCTCAAAATTCTCTAAGCCAGGCTTCAACAATATGTGAACCATGAACTTCCAGATGTTCAAGCCGGATTTAGAAAAGGGAGAGGAACCAGAGATCAAATTGGCAACATCCGCTGGATCATCAAAAAAACAAAAGAGTTCCAGAAAAGCATCTATTTCTGCTTTGTTGACTAGGACAATACCTTTGACTGTGTGGATCACAATAAACTGTGGAAAATTCTGAAAGAGATGGGAATACCAGACCACCTGACCTGCCTCTTGAGAAACCTGCATGCAGGTCAGGAACAACAGACTGGTTCCAAATAGCAAAAGGAGTACATTGAGGCTGTATATTGTCACCCTGCTTATTTAATTTATATGCAGAGTACATCATGAGAAATGCTGGGCTGGAAGAAGCACAAGTTGGAATCAAGATTGCTGGGAGAAATATTAATGTCAGATATGCAGATGACACCACCTTTATGGCAAAAAGTGAAGAAGAACTAAAGAGCCTCTTGATGAAAGTGAAAGAGGAGAGTTAAAAAGTTGGCTTAAAGCTCAACATTCAGAAAACTAAGATCATGGCATGTAGTCCCATCACTTCATAACAAATAGATGGAGAATCAATGGAAACAGTGGCTGACTTTATTTTTGGGGCTCCAAAATCACTGCAGATGGTGACCGCAGCCATGAAATTAAAATATGCTTACACCTTGGGAGAAAAGCTATGACCAACCTAGACAGCATATTAAAAAGCAGAGACATTTTCACCAACAAAGGTATGTCTAGTCAAGGCTATGGTTTTCCCGGTAGTCATGTATGGATGTGAAAGTTGGACTATAAAGAAACCTGAGCGCCAAAGAATTGATGCTTTTGAACTGTGGTGTTGGAGAAGACTCTTGAGAGTCCCTTGGACTGCAAAGGAATCCAACCAGTCCATCCTAAAGAGATCAGTCCTGCATATTCATTGGAAGGACTGATGTTGAAGCTGAATCTCCAATACTTTGGCCACCTGATGTGAAGAACTGACTCCTTAAAAAGACACTGATGCTGGGAAAGATTGAAGGCAGGAGGAAAGGGATGACAGAGGATGAGATGGTTGGATGGCGTCACCGACTCAATGGACATGAGTTTGAGTGAACTCTGGCAGTTGGTGATGGACAGGGAGTCCTGGTATGCTGCAGTCCATGTATTTGCATAGATTCAGACACGACTGAGCAACTAAACTGAACTGACCTAGCTCATGTGAATCCAGTGGGTCATAATGAAATGAAAGATCTAGACAGCATGTTTATTAGCTTTGTTTGTTTCATTTTAACATTATTTTAAAACACCAAAGCTTTCTCTGACTCATTCTGCTAAGGAGACAATACAGTAAATTTTAGCCATAGCTTTTATGTCCACAGAATTATGCATGATATGTAACATAATCTGTAACTCATTACATATCATATGCCAAACAGTCATTTTAACTTATTTTCATTTGCAATTTCTCAAGGTGCATGTGTGTCTCTCTGTGTGAGAGAGAGAGAGCAATTTAATGGGCTCCTTTTAGTAAGTGGTTTTACTGAAATGACACAAGTATCTGAGTTGTGTTAATCGCCTCAGACTGGGGAATCATGTTTCCTGCTCTGACTCTGCTGTTTCCTACTTGAGACACATTATTTACCTGTCCGCAATCAGTAAAATAAGAATAATATTAATTAACCCATTCAGTTGAAATGTTTCTATAAAAAAACCAAACACATATCTGGATGGAAAAGTAGTAACTATATAGCACTCAGTAGATTATATTCTTTGCAGCTAAAGATGGGGATCTTTACAGTCCACAAAAATAAAGCCAGGAGCTGACTGTGGCTCAAATCATGAGCTCCTTATTGCAAATTTAAGTTTGAAGAAAGTAGGGAAAATCACTAGGCCATTCAGGTATAATCTGAATCAAATCCGCTATGATTCCACAATGGAAGTGAAAGATAGATTCAAGGGATTAAATCTGATAGACAGAGTGCCTGAAGAAATACGGATGGAATTTCGTAACACTGTACAGGAGGCAGTGACCAAAATCATCCCATAGAAAAAGAAATGTCAGAAGGCAACATGGTTGTCTGAGGAGGCCTTACAAATAGCTGAGAAAAGAAGAGAAGCAAAAGGCAAAGGGGAAAGGGAAAGATATACTCAACTGCAGAGTTCCAAAGAATAGCAAGGAGAGATAAGAAAGCCTTCCTAAGTGAACAATGTAAAGAAATAGAGGAAAACAATACAATGGGAAAGACTAGAGATCTCTTCACGAAAATTAGAGATACCAAGGGAATATTTCATACAAAGATGGGCACAATAAAGAACAGAAATGGCGAGGACCTAAAAGAAGCAGAAGATGTTAAGAAGAGCTTGTAAGAATACACAGAAGAATCGTACAAGAAAAAAAGTCTTAATGACCTGCTGCTGTCGCTGCTGCTACTAAGTCGCTTCAGTGGTGTCCAACTCTGTGTGACCCCAGAGACAGCAGCCCACCAGGCTCCCCCATCCCTGGGATTCTTCAGGGAAGAACACTGGAGTGGGTTGCCATTTCCTTCTTCAATGCATGAAAGTGAAAAGTGAAAGTGAAGTCGCTCAGTCATGTCCGACTCTGAGCGATCCCATAGACGCAGCCCACCAGGCTCCTCCATCCATGGGATTTTCCAGGCAAAAGTACTGGAGTGAGGTGCCATTGCCATCTCCACTTAATGACCTGGATAACCACAATCATGTGGTCACTCACCTAGAGCCAGACATCCTGGAGTGTGAAGTCAAGCGGATCTTAGGAAGCATTACTACAAACTAAGCTGTGGAGGTGATGGAATCCCAGATAAGCCATTTCTAATTAGAAAAACTGATGCTGTTAAAGTGTTGTACTCAATATGTCAGCAAATTTGGAAAACTCAGCAGTGGCTCCGGTATTGGAAAACATAAATTTCCTTCCAATTATAAAGACAGGTATGCCAAAGAATGTCATATGCTAGCCAGATAATGCTCAAAATCCCTCAAGCTAGGCTTCAGTAGTAGGTAAACCAAGAACTTCCAGATATAGAAGATGGATTTAGAAAAGGCAGAGGAACCAGATACCAAATTACCAACATCCACTGGATCATAGACAAAGCAGAAAAAAAAAAAGAGAGAGAGAGAGAGAATTTCAGAAAAACAACTACTTCCACTTCATTCAGTTCAGTTCAGTTGCTCAGTCATGTCCGACTGTTTGTGATCCCATGAACCACAGCACGACAGGCCTCCCTGTGCATCACCAATTCCCAGAGTCCACCCAAACTCATGTCCATTGAGTAGGTGATACCATCCAACCATCTCATCCTTCATCGTCCCCTTCTCCTTCTGCCCTCAATCTTTCCCAGCATCAGCATCTTTTCAAATGAGTCAGCTCTCCGCATCAGGTGGCCAAAGTACTGGGGTTTCAGCTTCAACATCAGTCCTTCCAAGGAACACCCAGGACTGATCTCCTTTAGGATGGACTGGTTGGATCTCCTTACAGTCTAAGGGACTCTTAAGAGTCTTCTCCAAAATTACAGTTCAAAAGCATCAATTCGTTAGCACTCAGCTTTCTTTATAGTCCAACTCTCACATCCATACAAGACCACTGGAAACACCATAACCTTTACTAAACAGACCTTTGTTGACAAAGTAATGTCTCTGCTTTTGAATATGCTGTCTAGGTTGGTCATAACTTTCCTTCCAAGGAGTAAGCGTCTTTTTATTTCATGGCTGCAGTCATCATCTGCACTGATTTTGGAGCCCAAAAAAATAAAGTCTGACACTGTTTTTCCATCTATTTGCCATGAAGTGATGGGACTCGATGCAATTACCTTTGTTTACTGAATGTTGAGCTTTAAGCAAACTTTTTCACTCTCCTCTTTCACTTTCATCAACAGGCTATTCAGTTCTTCTTCACTTTCTGCCATAAGGGTGGTGGCATCTGCATATCTGAAGTTATTGATATTTCTCCCGGCAATCTTGATTCCAGCTTGTGCTTCATCCAGCCCAGCGTTTCTCATGATGTACTCTGCATAGAAGTTAAATAAGCAGGGTGACAATATACAGCCTTTACATACTCCTTTTCCTATTTGGAACCAGTCTGTTGTTCCATGTCCGTTCTAACTGTTACTTCCTGACCTGCATACAGGTTTCTCAAGAGGCAGGTCAGGTGGTCTGGTATTCCCATCTCTTTCAGAAATTTCCATAGTTTATTGTGATCCACACAGTCAAAAGCTTTAGCATAGTCAATAAAGCAGAAATAGATATTTTTCTGGAACTCTCTTGTTTTTTCGATGATCCAGGGGTAGTTGGCAATTTGATCTCTGGTTCCTCTGCCTTTCCTAAAACCAGCTTGAACATCTGGAAGTTCACAATTCACATGTTGTTGAAGCCTGGCTTAGAGAATTTTGAGCATTACTTTACTAGCGTATGAGATGAGTGCAATTGTGCAGTAGTTCAAGCATTCTTTGGCATTGCCGTTTTCTGGGATTGGAATGAAAACTGACCTTTTTCAGTTCTGTGGCCACTGCTCAGTTTTCCAAATTTGCTGACATATTGAGTGCAGCACTTTCACAACATCATCTTTTAGGATTTGAAATAAGTCAAATGGAATTCCATCACCTCCACTAGCTTTGTTCATAGTGATGCTTCCTAAGGCCCACTTGACTTCACATTCCAAGATATCTGGCTCTAGGTGAGTGAGTGATCACAGCATCATGATTATCTGGTCATGAAGATCTTTTTTGTATAGTTCTCTTGTGAATTCTTGCCACCTCTTCTTAATATCTTCTGCTTCTGTTAGGTCCATACAATTGCTGTCCTTTATTGAGCCCATCTTTGCATGAAATATTCCCTTGGTGTCTCTAATTTTCTTGAAGAGATCTCTAGTCTTTCTCATTCTATTGTTTTCCTCTATTTCTTTGCATTGATTGCTGAAGAAGGCTTTCTTATCTCTCCTTGCTATTCTTTGGAACTCTGCATACAAATGGGTATATCTTTCCTTTTCTCCTTTGCTTTTCACTTCCCTTCTTTTCACAGCTACTTGTAAGGTCTCCTCAGAGAGCCATTTTGCTTTTTTGCATTTCTTTTTCTTGGATTTAGTCTTTATTCCTGTCTCCTGTACAATGTCACAAACCTCCGTCCACAGTTTATCTTGCACTCTCTATCAGATCTAGTCCCTTAAATCTATTTCTCACTTCCACTGTATAGTCATAAGGGATTTGATATAGGTCATGCCTGAATGATGGTTTTCCCTACTTTCTTCAATTTAAGTCTGAATTTTGCAATAAGGAGCTCATGATCTGAGCCACAGTCAGCTCCCGGTCTTGTTTTTGCTGACTGTATAGAGCTTCTCCATCTTTGGCGGCAAAGAATATAATCAATTTGATTTCAGTGTTGACCATCTGGTGATGTCCATGTGTAGAGTCTTCTCTTGTGTTGTTGGAAGAAGGTGTTTGCTATGACCAGTGGGTTCTCTTGGCAGAACTCTATTAACCTTTGCCCTGCTTCATTCTGTACTCCAAGGCCAAATTTGCCTGTTACTCCAGTTGTTTCTTTACTTCCTACTTTTGCTTTCCAGTCCCCTATAATGAAAAGGACATCTTTTGGGGGTGTTAATTCTAGAAGGTCTTGTAAGTCTTCATGCTATGCTATGCTAAGTCACTTTAGTCCTGTCCGACTCTGTGCAACCCCATAGACGGCAACCTACCAGGCTCCCCCATCCCTGGGATTCTCCAGGCAAGAACACTGCAGTGGGCTGCCATTTCCTTCTCCAGTGCGTGAAAAGTGAAAGTGAAGTCGCTCAGTCGTGTCCGACTCTTAGCGACCCCATGGATTGCAGCCTACCAGGCTCCTCCATCCTTGGGATTTTCCAAGCAAGAGTACTGGAGTGGGGTGCCATTGCCTTCTCCGTAAGTCTTCATAGAACTACTTATTTGATTATCTAATGTGTTTGACTGTATGGATCAGAACAAACTGTGGGAAATTCTCCAAGAGATGGGAATACCAGACCACCTTATCTGTCTCCTGAGAAATCTGTATGCAGGTCATGAAGCACCAGTTAGAACCAGACATGGAAAAACGGACTTGTTCAAAATTGGGAAATGATTACATCAAGCCTGTATATTGCCACCCTGCTTATTTAACTTATATTAAGAGTACATCATGTGAAAAGCCAGAGTGGATGAAACACAAGCTGGAATCAAGATTGCATGGAGAAATATCAATAACCGCAGATATGCAATTGACACCACCCTTATGGCAGAAAGCAAAGAGCAACTGTAGAGCCTTTTGATGAAATTGAAAGAGGAGAGTCAAAAAGCTGGCTTAAAACCCAAAATTTAAAAAGAAACAAAGATCTGGTCTTTGTTTTGGCATCTGGTCCCAGCATTTCATGGCAAAAACAAGGGAATCAATGGAAACAGTGACAGACTTTATTTTCTTGGGCTCCAAAATCATTATGGATAGTGAGTGCAACCATGAAATTAAAAGATGCTTGCCCCTTGAAAGAAAATGTATGACCAACCTAGACAGCATATTAAAAAGCAGGGACAACTTTGTCAACAAAGGTTTGTATAATCAAAGCTACAGTTTTTCTAGTAGTCATGCACAGATGTGAGAGTTGGAACCCAGAGAAGGCTGAGCACCGAATAACTGATGATTTTGAATTGTGATGTTTGAGAAGACTCTTAAGAGTCCCTCGAATTGCAAGGAGATTGAACCTCAATCCTAAAGGGAATCAACCCTGAATATTCACTGGAAAGACTGATGCTGAAGCTGAAGCTCCAGTACTTCGATCACCCAATGTGAAGAGCCAAGTAATTGGAAAAGACCCGATGCTGGGAAGATTGATGGCAGGTGGAGAAGGGGATGACAGAGGATGAGATGGTTGGATGATATCACTGATTCAATGGACATGAGTCTGAGCAAACTCTGGGAGATTGTGAGGGACTGGAAGCCTGGAGTGCTGTGGTCCATGGGGTCACAAAGAATCAGACAAGACTGAGAGACTAAGCACTGCACAGCACATGATAGTAATGACAATAAGGATAGAGTAATAACCTTACTAGGCAATTGCTTATAGAGTGCACTGTGTAATATTCATGTCACAGGGCCCCACTCATGAGTTTTAGGATTTTGAACAAGATACATAATTAGCTGTATCTCATATTATTCCTGTTTAACAGGAGGATCATTATATACTACCTACCTGCAGAGTTGCCATGAGGATTAAAGAAACAGATACAAAGGACTGAAAATAACACCTGGCTCATAACACACACACATTCATCAGATCAAACAATTGCTTTAAATGCAATCTAGTTTACTTTCAAAATGGTCTCAGTTTTTTAAAGCAGCTCAGACACACATTTTTTGTTCTTAATTATAACCATATCTACTTTAAAACATCTCAATATACATTTTTTGTTGTTTAGTAGTTGCTAGACTCATCTGTAGCTATACTTCCCTGAAAGGATGAATACAATTTGGAATCCATTCAGTTGTTCTGAAGAATGTAGATTCTGTGGTCAAAGTCTCTTTATCATTAGTTCCATGTAAATATATTTATATCTATATTCCATTTCTTCTGATTTCTGAACCACTGATTTCCTAAAACAATGCTTTTCCTATCAGACCTCACCAAGTGTTTTTAGACAGTATTATAATTTTCATAATTTTTCTGGAGTGATGTTGATAATAACCAAGGCAATTGTCGTATCTTTGTTCAGATTCTCTTACTAGAAAATGATTTCCTCTTTGTTGATTTATGCCTGCCCTTCACAATTTCATGTTTTAGAATTTCTGATAGCCTCATTATTCTCTGAATCCTTTCAGCAGATTTCTATTACTGAGGCAGTAGAACTTGCCTATTATTATTTTGATTTATTAATGCATCATCTTCATAGTACACTTGTGGCAGAGTGGGGGAACTATACTATCATTCTGTTTCCATATTTATAACATTAACTAGTAACAGCTAATTTAAAAAAGCAGTACTTAAATTTAGGTTATGCTTCCAGGAAAAGTTGTACCCCATTTTGTTTTTATTTTTATATTTTATATTGACCTTTTTTATTAAATATTTAAAAATAAGTTGTAGTTCTGAAATGCACTGCAAATGTAGAGTTCAAACCACTGAGTATTTCATATTCTTGTCTTTAAAATTACTTTCTAAAAGGTAAGTTACGTTATTAGCCATGGGGTAGGAGAGCGGGAAATGGCAACCCACTCCAGTACTCTTGCCTGGAGAATCCCTTGGACAGAGGATCCTGGTGGGCTACGGTCCACGGGGTCACAGAGTCAGACACGACTGAGCGACTGACACACACGCAGTAGAGCGGGTAATGAGATGAACAATGTTAAACCATTTTCCCATATGTTTGATCTATAAAAATTCTACACCCCACAAATAGAAATAACAAAAAGGGTAACTTTATTATATGAAATCATTTATTTATAATGACCTAAATAGTTGCCCATAAGATATTCATTTGACAGAAAATCTTATTGTATAAGTACAAATATATATAGTCATGCATTTGTATGTATATAATTTAGTTTCCAATGTTTCACATTTTATTTTTATTACAAACCATTTTCTTATTAACAAGAATATGTGTTATGACCAAATTAAGAAGGTCACATTTACACAATGTTTATTTACAATGCTAAATAGTATATTATATGCAAGTATTTCTTTAATTTTTATGTTTCCTGACTGTGTCACTTATCAGATTTGAAATTTGGGGCAAGTGCATGGGTCTATCTGGACATCTGTTTCCTTGTCTGTAAAACTCTAAAGACAGCATCTTTTTTTCAGTGTTGTGATGCACAAACAGGCACAAACTGTGTTACTTGACATAACACAGTGTAGAGGCTGGAAAAGTCAATGTTCTGTCAATACAACTGCTATTTTTATTTCATAATTATCAATGGCATTTTCATTTTAAACCTCACGTTGAGGCAAGTATTATAGGAATATTTTTCATCAAAGTCTAAGAACCAATGAAAAGGTGTAGTTGCAACAAACTTTAAATCATTGAGACTTTTTTCTATGTTCTTTCTATTAATATGAGTACTAAACCTTAATATTTAGATATTTCAAGGTGGTGCAGTGGTAAAGAATCTGCCTGCCTGTGTAGGAGATGCAAGAGACATGAGTTTTATCCCTGGGTTGGAAAGATCCCCTGGAGTAGGAAATGGCTACCCAATCCAATATTCTAGCCTGGAGACTTCCATGGACAGAGGAACCTGGTGAACTACAGTCCATGGGGTTGCAGCCAGACATGACTGAAGACACAGGCACACACACAATCTTTGATAATTACCAGGAGCTTAGTTCATTTAACCCTTTGAGAGTATTACGAGGAGATATTAGGCTCACTGTATAGATTTAAGTACTGAGCTCCAGACTAATTTGTAATAATTATCAATAATTCTTAGTAGAAATAACCAAATTATTTATGATAACTAGATAGATGCTTATCAAATGGTAAATCATAAATTTACAATCATGAGTTCCTGATTTAATGTTCATACTTCCTCCTATTTCACCATACTGTAGTTACATGTATTTCTCTTCCTTTTTTTTTTTTTTTTCTGTTTGTCGAATTGTGCAGCATATGAGATCTTAGTTCCCCAGCCAGGGATCTAACCCACACCCCCTGTAGAAGTGCAGAATCCTAACCACTGAACCACCAGGGAATTCCCTGTACCTATTCTTTATTTTCTCTTTAAGTATAGTTTTATATTTAGAAATATCAGCTAACAAAAATTTCTTCATAAGAATTTTTTATATTTATGATATTAATAAATCATAATATCCTGGCACATTCTGTTTCATATATTTCCATGTGTTATGAAGAATTTAATAAAGTGACTCATATATTTACAGAATTAATACATAAATGAACATTGAATGAATGAAAATATTCTATAAATTCGTTATGAGGTAAGAGGTAGAAATAAAATTTTACAGTTTTGTTCCTTATACTTATTTATTGTCCAAATAATTATGACTGATAGGGAAAAGTTCTTTATAGCCTGATTTAAATAGAAACTACATACATGATTAAGCCTTCGCTGAGATATAAATATTTAAAGAGTAATCTATTTACATTAACCTTCTTTAGGACCCAGAGAAATGATTGTGGATTCATGTAGCCTAAATTCCTGTGTATGACAGTATCTGAAGGACTTTACTTCAGATGCTATCAAATTTCCTGAGTAAGGAACATATATACTCCTACTTAAATGAGAAAATACACCACTGTAAATACTAGATGTCTGACATCAACTTCTGGTTCCTTCTAGAGATATTGTAACTATATTTGATATTTTAAGGTTCACTCTGGCTTTTTCCCTCCAGTTTGGGCAGGTTTTCCCTTCCATCCTATGCTGTTCCTCTTTACATGTGCTGCTGCTGCTGCTAAGTCGCTTCAGTCGTGTCCGACTCTGTGCGACCCCATAGATGGCAGCCCACCAAGCTTCCCCATCCCTGGGATTCTCCAGGCAAGAACACTGGAGTGGGTTGCCATTTCCTTCTCCAATGCATGAAAGTGAAAAGTGAAAGTGAAGTCGTGCAGTCATGTCCAACTCTTCGTGACCCCATGGACTGTAGCCTACCAGGCTCCTCCGTCCATGAGATTTTCCAGGCAAGAGTACTGGAGTGGGTTGCCATTGCCTCCTCTGTTACATCTGCTAAAATCAATCAATTAATCAATTTTTAAAATCAGAGGTCTTCTTAGTCCTTGGAGATTTGGCTTTGTCTCAGATTTGGCTAATCTAGTTGGCCGAGTTTTGCTTCAAGCATCAAGCTTTTAGCAATGTTTTTGGAGGAGTTTGCCTCTGTTGATAAATTGCAAAATGCCTGCTGCTAACAACCCCAGGATGCACCCGTCTCTCTAATCTGGATACTTCTCATAAAATCTGTGTGTTTTCCTGCCCTGCTGTGTTTGCATCCTGTCCTGTTCTGTTGTTGTTCAGTTTTTCAGTCATGTCCAACTCTTTGAGACCCCTTGGACTACAGCATGCCAGGCTTCCCTTGTCCTTCACCATCTCCTGGAGCTTGCTCAAATGCATGTCCATCAAGTTGGTGATGCCATCCAACCATCTCATCCTCTGTCGTCCCCTTCTCCTCCTGCCCTCAATCTTTCCAAGCATTAGGGTTTTTTCTAATGAGTTGGCTCTTTGCATCAGGTGGCCAAAGTATTGGAGCTTCAGCTTCAGCATCAGTCCCTCCAATGTATTTCCTTGGGTGAAATGTCACTCTCTAATTTGATTAAAACAGCAAATGAACTTCCATTTATTGGTTAGTAATGTGGGTCTTCATCAACACTTCATCAACACAAGACTAAGTATTACATCATATGTACACTTCTTCCCTTCTAATGAAGAGGTATGGAGTACATATGATGTAATACTTAGTCTTGTGTTGGCTATCCTAGGAACACTCTATTTAACAGTGTTTAACAGATGTATTTTTTTTTTTTTTACATCACATAAAATATCCTTGACTGGATCTTTTCAGACCTCATGAGGGTCAAGGATTTGCTCTGCTATTCAGCTTGGTCAGTTGTTAATAATCTACTAAGAGTATTAGCCTACTACGAAGAAGTTTACAAAGTTTTCCCCAGTGGCTCAATGGTAAATAATTCGGCTGCCAATGCAGGTCCAATCCCTGGGTCAGGAAGATCCCCTGGAAAAGGAAATGGCAACCCACTCCCATATTCTTGCCTGGGAAATCCCATGAAGAGAGGAGCCTGGCAGGATACAGTCCATGAGGTAGCAAAGAGTCAGACATAATTTAGTGACTAAACAACAACAAAGAAGTTTACAGGAACAATTCATCAATAAATGGTAGTGACCTTCATTGAAAGGTACTGGACTTTACCCAAACTAAAAACACCTTAAAAATGAAATATTTTTGATAACACATAAATATGAGCCTTTAGATTTTGGGAAAACAGAAGTTCAAAGACAAATCAAACTCTAACATTTTAAACTTTTGCTGCTGCTGCTAAGTCGCTTCAGTCGTGTCCGATTCTGTGGACCCCATATATGGCAGCCCACCAGGCTCCCCTAGTCCCTGGGATTCTCCAGGCAAGAACACTGGAGTGGGTTGCCATTGCCTTCTCCAAACTTTTGCTACTAATCTGCAAAATATTCTGGGGAATATGTAACAAATACCACCAGAAAATATCTATTAATCTGACTCAGTTTGTGGATGTTGAAATTCCTCCTTGCTAAAGCATGCATTCTCTTAAATCTAGCTGTGTTCAGAATCTTAATTGCATAGTGACCTCTTGTTTTCTCATTTTTTTGGACACAGGAAAGCTATTGAACTTTTCAGGTGCATTGTTCCACAGTACCCTTGCTTTAGAGTCAGCATGAGCTGACAAAGATTCAAAATAATGACAGGTTTATACATTTTTCTTATTCTTTAAAAGAAGTAAAAATTAAGCAAAATTATAATATTTTGCCCTTATTCAAATTTATTCATTATATTTTCCTACTTGAAAGCATTTCTACCATTATATTTCTTTCCTTATAAACTTTTACAAGACCATCATGCACAGGGTTAATTGAAATAGAACTGAAGTGCTGAGAGTACGAAATTATATGACTATAGGTTACATAACACTAAATAATTTATGTTCAAGTATCGCAAAAATTAAATTAAAAATTTTCCCCATGTAACACAACGTTCTACCTCATTTTCACAACTGTTAAAAAACTATTTTATTGAAAAACAGAAGCTTCCTTTTTCTTAAAAGCCACATATTTCAATTGTTCTTACTGCATCATGCTGCTTCTTGCAGAAACCTATGCAAACTAACCATTACTCCACAGATCCTAGACATTATGTAACAGTATATTTTCATTTGACAAGAAAACTGACAAAAGTGGCTGGTTACTCCTGTCCCAGAGCTTTGGCACTTACTGTTCTCTCTGCCTGAAATGTGCTTCCCTTATTTCTGAATAAACTTTACCATGTTTAGATAATGATTTCAATGTCATCATTAACAAGGTCTTCCCTGACCACAGTACTTAACATTACCATTCCTTATCCATCCGCTCAGTCTCTATTTTGTTACCTTACTTTTCAATTTTCTTCACAGGTAATCTCATTTGATATGTGTATACGTTTTTATTCATTTATCTTCTGTCTCCATCTAGTAACACGTTGACAAAAAACAACATATTTTTCACTGCTGCATCAACAGTGCCTAAAACACAACCTACCCAAGGGTAGGACCTCAACGGATATTTGTTTAAAAAAAAACTGAAAAAATAAATAAACACATTTGAAAGTTATAATTATATATACCATGTTTAATAAAGGCTCTCAGAGAATATATTATTGGTTCTATTTTATTTACTAACTCTACTGCATGGTCACTTCCCTCCCTACTTCACACACACACACACACACACACACACACACAGAGCCATGAATTACCTCTAATTAGTTCAGCTGGTAAAGAATCTACCTGCAATGTAGGAG
The DNA here is from genome assembly GCF_029378745.1 of Bos indicus. Taxonomy (NCBI): domain Eukaryota; kingdom Metazoa; phylum Chordata; class Mammalia; order Artiodactyla; family Bovidae; genus Bos; species Bos indicus. The sequence continues at coordinate 37,318,502 of NC_091760.1, read as the reverse complement.
ACCCCAGTTCAATTCCTGGATTGGGAAGTTCCCCTGGAGAAGGCATAGGCTATCTGTTGGGCTTCTCTGGTGGCTCACACAGTAAAGACTCTGCCGGCAATACGGGAGACCTGGGTTCAATTCCTGGGTCAGGAAGATCCCCTGGAGGAGGTCATGGCAATCCACTCCAGTCTTCCAGCCTGAAGAATCTCCATGGACAAAGGAGCTTGATGGGCTACAGTCCATGGGGTCCCAAAGAGTCACATATGACTGAACAACTAAGCACACACACATATAGTTTTTATAGTTTTCTAACTTACCAGGTATGTTTAACTTCATACCAGTTTCTCAATATGAAATATTTTTCTTACCAACCCCCAGCCCAATTCAAGTTACAGTCCTGCTGCTGCTGCTGCTGCTGCTAAGTCACTTCAGTCGTGTCCGACTCTGTGCGACCCCATAGAGGGCAGCCCACCAGGCTCCCCCCATCCCTGGGATTCTCCAGGCAAGAACACTGACCATCTTTTGAAGCTCAAATTAAAAGAAATTTCCTTCACAAAGCTCTCTATTTTTCCAAGCATAATTAATCAATTGTTTGCTCACCACTGAGTTTCCCTGATGGCCCAGACAGTAAAAAATCTTCCTGCAAAGCAGGAGACCTGGGTTTGATCCCTGGGTGGGGAAGATCCCCTGGAGAAGAGAACAGCAACCCACTCCAATATTCTTTTCTGGAGAATTCCATGGACAAAGGATCCTGGAAGGCTACAGTTCATGGGTCACAACGAGTTGGACACAACTGAGCGACTGACAGTTTCACTTTTTCATTGCTCTCCACTGCTACCGTTATATGTTGGTCAATCAGTCCTGTTTTAATTTCTACTTTAGTTTTTGTGTTCCTCTGTCCCCAGCTAGATACTAGAATTTTAACTCTTAGTTAGTTTATCTTTCAATACTGTGAGGTACCCAGTGTTTTTAAGATATTTAAAATATTTTGTGATAGAAAAGAAAGAATAAATGAATATAAGTTCATGTTTTCAGTAAACATTCATAATAACATTGAGGCACAGACAGGTTGACACTAAAATCATCTCAACTTGTATTTCATTAATTTGACATACCTTTTAAAAGCATGAGACCAACTAAGTTGACCAACTTGTGTAGAATAAGAAATAAACACACAAAAAATTTCTATTTTGTCCAAAAACTTCTGTCCATACATGAATTGGAGGGAAACACATCCACAGACTGAGTGGTGCTTCTTTTAAAAAGGAAAATCCATATAGATTGCAGAAACTGAAAGCCTGATGTTTCTGTCTCTATAATAATTCATAGGTTATAAAATGTGGAAACTCTCATATGCAGCCCTTAGACTGTCAATGCAATCACTCAATAGTATAGACACTCAAGATCTAGGCCAATGAACACATTTTGAATACACGTCTAGTCTCTCTCCCTTGTGTGTGTGTGTGTGTGTGTGTATATATATATATATATATATATATATAAAACCTGGTGATAATGAGAAAACTTCAAGAAAGAAGATGAAATGGTATCCTTTTCATCCCAGGCTTCTCACTTTCTAAAGACATTTCCTGTTGCGTGGGAAGCCAATAAGAATCTGTTCTGACTACATCCTGACATGGCATCAGATCCTACTCTTTGTGGTCATTTCTTAACATTAGTGGGAAGCAGCACATATTGACACTGAAATCTATTTGAAAGCAAGGTTCCTGACAACCAAACTTCAAGAGGGCAGAGCCTTTAAAAATGCACATAGGCACATTGTGTTGACAGCAGGTGCTATTGACTTTTCCCGCAGAACAATCCCGTGCCACCGGCTCCGCAAAGGCATGAGGAGCCTCGGAGAGAAAAGCAGCTGGTTTTCCTTAGAAACTACCTGCTGTCAGTCAGTTTGGCATCATTTGGGGCAGAAGGTGCTCCACAGATAAAAAGAAAGATCGTTAGAGAATCTTTTTCTTTTTCTTGCAGTTTTTTGACAGTACATTGATGGTGGAATCTAGTTGTGATGAAAGTTCAGTTTACTTTGACAAGATAGCTTTTTCTCTCCAGGCTATTAACCTGATCATTGGCCTGTGACAGATTAAGGAAAAGGAAATCAGAAAAATTTGTCTTTCCTTGTCTTGACTCTTTTTTTTTTTTTTCCTACACACACAAGCCATAGCTGGATAGAGAAGAACTTTGCTTGCACTTCAAATACAACTTCCCCAAATCAATTGCTGTGTAAGTTTTTTACTTTTGTGTGTCTGTTTTTCTTTAAATCTGTTCCTTTTGACATCTGTGATCTATGGGAAGATTATACTATGCCTGATGTTATTGTGTTGTATTGGATGAGGTGGATGAACTGATTGTAAGGTCAGTAGATTAAATGTATGTAACTCTGTTATGGTATTGGTTATAATTTACCATTAGGAACAAGTGACAATGTACAATGTCAGGCTTTCACAATTTGATTTCCTATTCCGTAGTGATAGTACAAGATTGTTTTGTGTCTGAATTAGGAGCCAAAATTGTGTCTGGATTAGTAGCCAAAATCTTTACCTGTCTGCAGAAAGGTCACAGAAAAATTCATGGAAGATGCCAAAGGTTATAAAACATCAAAAGTTACTACTAGTAGGAAACGGTGAAAAGTGAAGTGAAAGTCACTCAGTTGTGTCCAACTCTTTATGTGCGACCCCATGGACTGTAGCCTGCCAGGCTTCTCTGTCCATGGAATTCTTCAGGCCAGAATACCAGAGTGGGTAGCCATTCCCTTTTCCAGGGGATCTTCCCAACCCAGAGATTGAACCCAGGACTCTCACACTGCAGGCGAATTCTTTACTGTCTGAGCCGCCTGGAAAGTCCAAGAATATTGGAGTGAGTAACCTATCCCTTCTCTAGGGGATCTTCCCAATCCAGGAATAAAATCGGGGTCTCCTACATTGCAAGCAGATTCTTTACCAGCTGAGCTCCAGGGAAGCTCAGGAAACAGTAACAAACCATGAATGCAATTGGAAAATGCATGGGAATATTACATGTAACAGGCTTCCCTGATAGCTCAGTTGGTAAAGAACCTGCTTGCAATGCAGGAGGCCCTAATTTGATTCTTGGGTAGGACGATCCCCTGGAGAAGGGATAGGCTACCCACTCTAGTATTCTTGGGCTCCCCTTGTGGCTCAGCTGGTAAAGAATCTGCCTGCAATGAGTGAGACCTAGGTTCAATTCCTGGGTTGGGAAGATCCCCTGGAGAAGGGAACAGCTACCCACTCCGGTATTCTGGCCGAGAGAATTCCATAGACTGTATAGTCCATGAGGTCACAAAAGGTTGGACACGACTGAGCTACTTTCACTTTTATATGTAACACATGTGTATGGAATCTAGAAAGATGGTTACTGATGAACCTATTTGCAGGGCAGAAATGGAGATGCAGATATATAGAACAGATTTGTGGACACAATGCAGGGGGAGAGGGTGGGACGAATTGAGAGAATAACATGGAAACATATATATTACCATACATGAAGTAGATAGCAAGTAGGAATTTGCTGCGTGACACACGGAGAACAATCCAGTGCTCTGTCACAACCTAGAGGAGTGGAATGGGTGGAAGATGGTGGGGGGTTCAGAAGGGTGAGGACATGTGTATACCTGTGGCTGATTCATGCTGATATATGATAGAGGCCAATACAATATTGTAAAGCAATTATCCTCCAATTAAAAAAAAAGTTTAAAAAATAACAGCTGATGGAGACATTTGATTTAAACAATGAGTTCATTTTAAGTCAAAGCTGTCACTATTACAACTTAAGGAAAGAGAGAAAGATTTTTAAATGTTCTTGTTAAAAGTGAAGTAACTTGGAGAAGGCAATGGCACCCCACTCCAGTACTCTTGCCTGGAAAATCCCATGGACAGAGGAGCCTGGTGGGCTGCAGTCCATGGGGTCGCACAGAGTTGGACACGACTGAGAGACTTCACTTTCACTTTTCACTTTCATGCATTGGAGAAGGAAATGGCAACCCACTCCAGTGTTCTTGCCTGGAGAATCCCAGGGATGGGGGAGCCTGATGGGCTGCCATCTATGGGGTGGCACAGAGTCAGACACGACTGAAGCGACTTAGCAGCAGCAGCATGGAGAAAAGAAGACAAGGAGACATATATAACAAGCAAAATCAAGAAAGATTAGATTTGAAACCAAACATATTCCTCTAACTATAATACAAAGTATATAATTGTGAACGTTTAGTTACAATAAAAATTTCACTCAGCTGGTCAAACTGCTCAAGGGTTATTCCCTAAACACAGGGGCCTTGAATAATTCCTATCCAAAAGGAAAGCAAATGTCTGGTGTATTGCTAATTATTTATACTGACTTATCAAAAGGATTCCTCACAGAAAGTTAATCTCTGTCCAGTAGCCACAAGTACCAAATTCTTCCTGAAATTGTTTAATGATTGGAAGAATTTTTAACAGACCACTTTCAGCTTCTGCATCTGAGCTGGGAATGTTGATGAAGTGGTAGGCTATTTGGTTGCCCGGGACTCTGGATTAGGAAACCAAAAGATCAGGCTAAGGAGTTGGGTTTATTATGGTGGCAGAGGACTTGCCAGAAGTTGTTTTGTATTTTAGAAACAGCTTTATTGAAATACAATTCTCATACCACACAGCACGCCTGTTTAAAGTGTACATTTCATGTCTGTATATTCAGCATGCTGAGTTATATTCCATCACCCCACAAAAAAACCCCATACCATTTAGCACTCACTCCCATCCTCCTATGAGGGGCTTCCCTCATAGCTCAGTCGGTAGAGAATCTGCCTGCAATGCAGGAGACCTGGCTTCGATTCCTGGGTTGGGAAGAACCCCTGGAGAAGGAAATAGCAATCCACTCCAGTATTCTTGCCTGGAAAATCCCATGGACAGAGGAGCCTGGCAGACTACAGTCCATGGGGTCGCAAGAGTCAGACACAACTTAGTGACTAAACCACCACCCATCCTCCCTACTTCCAGTCTAAGGCAGTCACTAATCTACTTTCTGTCTCTATGGATTTACTTATGCTGAACATTTCAAATATATGGAATTACTGATATTGTTCTTCTGAATCTTTTTTCAATTAGCATAATGTTGTCAAGGAGTATTCATTTTGTAGTATGTATTAATAGTTTGTTCCTTTTTATTTCTGAATAATATTTCATTATATAGATAATACCACATTTGATGAAGCCCACAAAGAAGTGGTCATGTGAGCACACAGCAAGATGATGGCAATCAGCAAGCCAGGAAGAGTTCTCACCAGAACTCTAGCATGGCACCCTGGTTATGGCCTTTTATCCCCCAGAACTGTGAGAAAACAAATTTCTGTTTAAAACACCAAGTCCATGGTGTGTGGTTGTGGAAGCCCAAGCTGACTAAAACAAATGGATATGGACATCTCAGGTCTAAGTTACGTGGGTATCATCCTTAGAGATGTTCATCATTTGATCTGTGGCAGTATTATGAGATTTGTGGTCCATGCTCCATAGCTTTGATCTGAATTACATAATATGAAAGCTCTGATCATTTTCAAGCATGGTAAGCACCTAAGATGTTTAAACCAAATCTGCTGAGTTCTCCATGAACACTAAGATCTAGATGAAATTAAATCAAATTCCTATTTTATACCCCCATGTGTATATATTTATCCAAAATTTCTAGAAATGTCTTTAAGGCTATATTTTCTAGCCACCTTTATTTCCACTGTTTTCACTAGGCTTGTAGATTACTTTCATTTTCCCTGTTTTGTAACACAAGGAATCAATTGCAATTCTCAGTCCATTCATCTTAGTCACATTAGCATACAAATGCATATACATACTTTTAAATGTGTGAGTGATATGTGTTAAACTTTATTAAGAATATAAGAAGAAGTGAAATCTTTACTTTGTGGTAATCCTGGCCCTTGGGCTTCCCTTGTAGCTCAGTTGGTAAAGAACCTGCCTGCAAAGCGGGAGACCCAGGTTTGATTCCTGGGTTGGGAAGATTCCCCTGGAGCAGGAAATGGCAACCAATTCCAGTATTCTTGCCTGGAGAATCCCCTGGACAGTGGAGTCTGGCAGTCCATGGGGTCACAAGAGTCGGACACAACTTAGAGTCTAAACTACCACCACCAATTCTGGCCCTTACTAGTTAAATATTAGATATTCAGAAGTGAGAGTTTAACACTAACATTTACCATTGTAATTAAGAACCACTAGTTCTGGCAATAAAAATCCATTTTAGCTATCTGGTAAGATGATTAATGAAACATCAGCCCTGGTTGTGAATTTCCCAATGGATGCTAACTGACTCAGAGCTTTCTTGTTTATAACCTGGATGTTGTATGTATAATCTTCTTACTGTATATAAGTGTGGTGGAAGAACAATGCCTCCCCAAAGATGTTCAAGTCTTAACTTAGAACCTATGGGTGACTATATTACCATTCACGGCCAAAGCAATTTTGTTGCGATGAGGCAGGTTAGGAAATTTGAAGTGCGAAAGAGTAGCCTGGATTATCCAGATGGACCCAATCTAATACCATGGGTCCTTAAAATTGGAAAACCTGTCTTTCATGTGGTCAGAGAGAGGGAAATATGACTATAGAAGAATGATCAGAGAGAGGTAGAGAGATGCAATGTTCTTGGCTTTAAAGAGTAAGGAAGGATGCCACAAGCCAGGGCATGTTGGTGGCCTCTAGAAGCCATAAAAATCAAGGAAATATTTTCCCCTAGAGCCCCCAAAAGGGAGGCATATCCCTGCCCATTGAGTCTCTTGTTGAACTTATAACCTACAGAACTGTAAGTTAATAAATTTGTTTTAAGTCATTGAAGTGATAATTTGTTACATCAACAAGAGAAAATGAACACAATAAGAAAGTGTTTTAAAGTATATTACAGATATTGTAAAAACAAGGTTTATTTATAGCAGAATTGCTTCTCTAGCTGAAGAATCAGACATCAAAATGGTCAATAATAGGTCATTGTTTAATATACCATCCAACTAATTGAATAATTAAACATTATGTTGGTCATTTTTTTCCTCCCAATACCCTTTGTTTTTTGTTGTTGTTGTTGGTTTTTTTGATAGTTTTTTTTTAATTTTATTTTATTTTTAAACTTTACATAATTGTATTAGTTTTGCCAAATATCAAAATGAATCCGCCACAGGTATACATGTATTCCTCATCCTGAACCCTCCTCCTTCCTCCCTCCCCATACCATCCCTCTGGGTCGTCCCAGTGCACTAGCCCCAAGCATCCAGCATCGTGCATCGAACCTGGACTGGCATCTCATTTCATACATGATATTTTACATGTTTCAATGCCATTCTCCCAGATCTTCCCACCCTCTCCCTCTCCCACAGAGTCCATAAGACTGTTCTATACATCAGTGTCTCTTTCGCTGTCTCGTATACAGGGTTATTGTTACCATCTTTCTAAATTCCATATATATGCGTTAGTATACTGTATTGGTGTTTTTCCTTCTGGCTTACTTCACTCTGTATAATAGGCTCCAGTTTCATCCACCTCATTAGAACTGATTCAAATGTATTCTTTTTAATGGCTGAGTAATACTCCATTGTGTATATGTACCACAGCTTTCTTATCCATTCATCTGCTGATGGACATCAAAAAATGGGCCAAAGAACTAAATGGACATTTCTCCAAAGAAGACATACAGATGGCTAACAAACACATGAAAAGATGCCCAATACCCTTTGTATGATTTTACGACTATTATTTCCCTAATAATTACAGAGATAATACTGAAATTAAAGTGAAAGATGAGGAAGTGGTATAGTCAATAATTATTAAAGAAAAATTAACAGAACCCAGATGTTTCTACCACATTCTAATCTAGTTATCACATATTAATCAATTAAGTTGTTCTAATAGTTTTATGCTCATGGATAGATGGATTAGATTATTCCTTAATTCAGTTATGTTCTAACTTAATCCATGAAGTCTGGGATAGTTAATAGATACTTGCTTGAAGTCGATACTCCTTTGAAAGATGACCGGATTTAGATATATTGGATGATCATTGTCAGGATTTTCCTTCATTTTATTTCTGCTATCAAAACCTTTTGCTATATTCCTAAATGAATTTGGTATATATGTTTATTTGACAATGTATAAAAGGATCAAACTTAAACTGCATGCTTGAAAAGTCAAATATCAAAATGTCTACACCTTTCTTCACCATAATGGATTGTTTGTTAGAAGGATAAAAGTAAGCCAAATAATGAGAAAAATGACTCAGAGTTTTTCTAGCACATAACTTAAAATGTATATTAAACAAATAAACAAACGAAAGGTTCTTGAGAGTGGGAATTATGAATTTTTATGGCACTTTCCATACTAACTCAATTTGGCTTCAAACCAGACTGAAATAGACTTGTGGCCAAGGAAAATGTTTCATGTTTCCTTTTACTACTGATATTACACAATTGCATAATAAGAAAAAGAATTAAATACATGCTTAATCAGTATTTCTTTAATGTTTGACTTAGCTCTTCCACGTTATTCTCCAATAAACCAGCACAAAAGAGCTATCTTACATAGACACAGTTCTGATCATTTTATTGTTACATTGTGGATTTTAGCACATACTATATCTATTCTCAGATACTATTTGGGATCTAAGTCTTTTTAAAATGTGAAAGTGTTAGTTGCTCAGTCGTGACTGACTGTGACTCCATGGACTGTAGCCCACCAGGTTTTTGTCCATGGAATTTTCCAGGCGAGAATACTGGAGTGGGTTGCCATTCCCTTTTCCAGGGAATCTTTCCGACCCAGGGATGGAACCCGGGAGATTCTTTACCATCTGATTTTTATTGTCATTGTTATTTAAGAACTGGCAATACTCTAAGTCATATGTCAGCAAACTATGATCTGCATGTCAAGCCCAGGCATAAATAAACTTTTATTGAAATTCAGCCATCCTTGTTCATTTACATGTTGTCTAAGGCTATCGGCTTAAAACTCAACAATCAGAAAACTAAGATCATGGCATCCAGTCCCATCATTTCATGGCAAATAGATGGGGAAACAATGGAAACAGTGAGAGACTATTTTGGGGGGTCCAAAATCACTGCAGATGGTGACTGCAGCTATGAAATTAAAAGATGCTTACTTCTTGGAAGAAAAGCTATGACAAATCTAGACAGCATATTAAAAAGCAGAGACATTACTTTGCAACAAAGGTCCATCTAGTCAAAGCTATATAGTCAAAGTTTTTCCAGTAGTCATGTATGGATGTGAGAGTTGGAGCATAAACAAAGCTGAGTGCTGAAAAATTGATGCTTTGGACTGTGGTGTTGGAGAAAACTCTTGAGGGTCCCTTGGACTGCAAGGAGACCTAGCCAGTAAATCCAAAAAGAAACGAGTCCTGAATATTCATTGGAAGGACTGAGGTTGAAGCTGAAACTCCAGTACTTTGGCCACCTGATGTGAAGAACTGACTCATTGGGAAAGACCCTGATGCTGGGAAAGGTTGAAGGCGGGAGGAGAAGTGGACAACAGAGGATGAGATGGTTGGAAGGCATCACCTACTAGATGGTCTTGAGTCTGAGTAAGCTCCGGGAGTTGGTGATGGACAGGGAAGCCTGGCGTGCTGCAGTCCATGAGATCGCAAAGAGTCCAACAGTACTGAGCGACTGAACTAAGGCTGTTTTTGCCCTAGGCTGATAAAGTTGAATAGCTGGGACAGAGACACTAGGACTTGGGGCGAATTCTTCAAAATATCTACCATCTGGCCTTTATAGAAAATGTTTGCTGATCCCTGGCTTAGGTGAAAAATAAACATAAATATAAAAGAAACTTTACAGTAGACTTGGATTTAACAAATGAAGAGAGCTAAGTGAATAATGAGTGGAAAGTTTTCTTTAGGAAAAGTCATTAAGTAGTTCGATAGTAAATTGTACTGTAGTTTAAGAAATCATTGGGTTATTGACTATTAATAGATTTTGCTGGAATAACATTTTTAAAATACTTAAATAATATATCTAAGAAGTAAGAATTAAACAGTGTGACATCAATCAAAATCAAGTCTCAATGAGAATTAAAATCCATCACTTGGGTTATTATTTAGTATTAATATCATGATTATCATTCTCTGTTGATATGGTTATTTTCAAAAGCAAGTGCTTCTATTTTCTGTGAAGTGAACTCTAATTAAATAAGTGTGTGGTTAGCTTAATGTATATTGACTTTAAGAAGTGAACAAATGGCTAAAGTCAGTTCACTGCATAAATGGATTGTTTTAGTTATCTCTTTTTTGAACTATATCCTTTTATCCCTCAGTATTATAACAAAATATGTTTTCAGGTTTAGTCTCGCAATAATTAAAACACAATAAATCCACCACAATTAACAGGTGTCTATTTACACACATTAAGCATGCAGATGTACTGAAAATAGTCTTATTTGTAGTAAAATTGTTATACCAAATCTGTTTTGTTTCTACCATACTTTACAAACACATATTTATGTTGCTTTACATTTGAAAACTTCTACAGACTATTCCACTAAATATTTGTTTGGCCTTTATTTCATTTTATTTTTCAAATATACTAATGTATATTTGGTTATATGTAGAATTTCATTTTACTGTTTCCTTAAATTCCTATCTATCTATATTTCTTTAGGACTTGACTATATTTAGCACCATCTTTGGTTGAGAAATACTGATTATGTTAGTTTTCTTAATTATGAAGGTATTGAAGAAGGTCAGACTTAACCTTAGTCCCAATGAAAATCTGCTAGATAATTAATAATATACATCCACCTGTTATTACAATTCAGCCAATTCTTCATCCAGTTAGCAGCTTCTGTGCAATTAATTTGAAACAACAGTGAAACAGTGTAATACAGTGTTAAATTATATTTTATACTTGACAGTTTTTTAGAAACAAAATTTGACCACAATAAAATAAAAATCAGATGAATTTACATTTTTTAAATTTTAGATGTAATGCTTTTTACCTTTGCTTATTTTAAAAGTACAAGGATACACATATTTTCAGCTATGTGATTAATGTATTAAACAAACTATTTTTCTTTAACTATTTTTAAATATCTTTTTCTATTTTCTTACATATGATTCTGAGTCTCATGTATAAAATTTAGAAAGTTATACTTAACTCAATGTTGTTTAAAATATTGAACTATAATTTATATAAAAGCATTTTATCAACTACAAAGCAAAAAGAAAAAAATTATTTGACATCCTTATGATTATCACATGCATCTAGTATCTTTGCTGTTTAGTCACTCAGTGTGCGTGGCTCTTTGCAACCCCATGGACTGCAGCATGCCAGTCTCCTCTGTCTTCCACATCTCCTGGAGTTTGCTCAAATTCGTGTCCATTAAGTCAGTGATGCTATCTAACCATCTCATGATTCTTACCACTGAGCCACATGGGAAGTCCAGCAGTTATTAAATTCTAATACTCTAACTTACCATTATTAAACATTATTTAGTATAATTATTTTTAATTGAAGGTTTTTACTCAATTATATTAGAAGGATAAACAATCAACATTAAGAATAAACAAGTTTACTAAATACTTCTATACTAGGCATTATGGGTGGTACATTATACAAGAAATACAAATAACTTCATTTCTTTCTGACTTTTGACCATATAATTAATGCCATTATATTTAATACTTATTAAATGTAATCCCACAAGTTTCTGGTCACACAGAACTAAAGCCCCATGAAAAGTGGCCCTTGAAGCTTCCAACAGATATTTTGGCAATATCCAAGGGGTGCTGTGTTTATAAATTAGCCCCGATTCTAACATGGGAAAGTCATCACCATCTCTACAGAGCTAAAATTTTGCTGAGCAGAAGTTCTGCACACCTGGAAATCCACAACCATGACTGTAATTCAAGCTACATGTTTGCCAGTGCCAATGGGCTGGAAATCCCTGTCCTTAGCCCTCCCTGACAATTAATACCCTTGATCCTTGTTGCAAGAAATCTTGGGCCTGGGAAATTTCTGGTTTACACAGTCCCTGTCACATCAGATGACATATAGTGACACCAGGATGGGTCAGACCAGATCCAAATGTGAGCCTTTTAAAGTGCAACTGGAACCTTTACATTCTTCTGATCTTCTGGCCTTCTGGCTGAGTCTAGCTCATTATGAGAGAATTATTTCTTGTGATTGTGAAGGTTTGGAGTGTTTTGTGTCATATGAAAACTTACTTCTTTGCCAACTTCTTAGCCCTGCAACAGTTCACCAAACGTGTATGTATATCTTAATCAATGCTAGATGAGAACACCATTTTTGTTCCCTGACAAGCGTGAAGGTATTCTGAGCCACCATATAAATCATGAGGAAAAAAGGATGTCTTGGTCTGTGCAAAAAAGGTTTGGGCTTTAGAAAAAAAGAGGATCACTGAAGCAAATGCATTTGTGTCTCATATCTCATTTAAGTGTGCATTATCCAATTTTATTATGACTTAGACTCGAAGTATTAATAGATCTAGTACAATTACTATTTTAGAGATAATAAAATTGAAACTTAGAAAACTAAATCGTGTGTTTATAGTTACATCCTATAAGGGCTAAAATTCAAACTCAGGCTGATGTGAGTTCAATGCCTTTTCTTATTTTTATTACATTCAGTTCAGTTCAGTTCAGTCATTCAGTCATGTCCAACTCTTTGCGACCCCATGAATCACAGCATACCAGTCCTCCCTGTCCAGCACCAACTCCCGGAGTTCACTCACTCACGTCCATCGAGTCGGTGATGCCATCCAGCCATCTCATCCTCTGTGGTCCCCTTCCCCTCTTGCCCCCAATCCCTCCCAGCATCAGAGTCTTTTCCAATGAGTCAACTCTTGGCATGAGGTGGCCAAAGTACTGGAGTTTCATCTTTAGCATCATTCCTTCCAAAGAACACCCAGGGCTGATCTCCTTCAGAATGGACTGGTTGGATCTCCTTGCAGTCCAAGGGACTCTCAAGAGTCTTCTCCAACACCACAGTTCAAAAGCATCAATTCTTCGGTGCTCAGCTGTCTTCACAGTCCAACTCTCACATCCATACATGACCACTGGAAAAACCATAGCCTTGACTAGACAGACCTTTGTTGGCAAAGTAATGTCTTTGCTTTTCAATATGCTGCCTAGGTGGTCATAACTTTTCTTCCAAGGAGTAAGCGTTTTTTAATTTCATGGCTGCAGTCACCATCTGCAGTCATTTTGGAGCCCAAAAAGATAAAGTCTGACACTGTTTCCACTGTTTCCCCATCTATTTGCCATGAAGTGATGGGACCAGATGCCATGATTGTTTTCTGAATGTTGAGCTTTAAGCCAACTTTTTTACTCTCCTCTTTCACTTTCATCAAGAGGCTTTTTAGTTCCTCTTCACTTTCTGCCATAAGGGTGATGGCATCTGCATATCTGAGGTTATTGCTATTTCTCCCAGCAATCTTGATTCCAGCTTGTGCTTCCTCCAGCCCAGCGTTTCTCATGATGTACTCTGCATATAAGTTAAATAAGCAGGGTGACAATATACAGCCTTGACAAACTCCTTTTCCTATTTGGAACCAGTCTGTTGTTCCATGTCCAGTTCTAACTGTTGCTTCCTGACCACAGTACACATACATGTAACATACACACATACATATAACATTAGACATATCTCATTATTATTATTACTAGATAATTTAGGAGCACAGAGACTCTCTGCTTCCTCTCCCCTGATTTTCCTGAGCATGTTGTGTGTGTGTATGAGTCAGTATATCTTCTCGGCTGCTTGTGCTCATTTGCAGCAAGAAGAGATGGGAAAGGCTGACTAGGAATAGGTATAAACTCTTCAGGGAAGTGGAGCAAGTACACAGAGTGACACAGAGTAGCTCCTGGCTAGTCTTTTCCTCAGTACCTCTGAGCCTTCCCCCACAACCTATCTATATTATGCAAGTGTTTACATTACGCAACTGTTCAAGTTGATACCTGAAAGCTTCTTTTCTGAAAGCTTTAACCTGAAAGCACATTACCATGCTGCAACCATCTAGCAGTAACAATTGATTATTTTGAAGGTGCCTGGCCCACTTTTAAATGTACAAAGTGTACTAGAACAAAATTTGTCCTGAAGTATGAATTTCCCCTAAAATCAAATTCTTAAAAGAACAAGTGAAAACACAAAGTATCAGAGATCTCTTTAAATTGCTGGCAGGTTATCAGCAAGACTTGTGACAAATGTCTTCATGAAACCCTCTGCAGCAGCACAACACAGAATCGCAAAGGACCTGCATTACAACGCCTGCTGGGCAGTATAGGTTACATGTGTGCACGCGGGTGGTATTTGTCATAATATTAGGCCACAGGGTTTTGAATCTCAAGTGCTAGACTGACTCCTCAAATCTAGGCTTTGACAGGCTCAGAATCCAAGAATTTCCGTGGATGATGTGATTCCCATGGACTAATAACATAAACTCTTCTTCGTTTCAAATCTCAAACAAGAGACTCCATCATTCTGAGGACTAGTGACCTCTGGGTTAATATTGTCAAGGGTGCTGTCAACCCTGTTAACATATCGCCATCATTTTTTCCTTTCCAGAAGCTCTGTTGTAAAGAATACTCACTCAGCTTTGGACAGCTCTTTTTCCCAGTGGTCTTCAGTCTTACAGTTCCTACAATTATACATAACCTCATAAACATGAAAGTTAGTTTATGCATTGCAAAGATGTTTTCCCTAAGCGTCTTCATTAAAGGAAAATAGAACACAAAACAATCCCAAGAAAAAAAGACTTTAAAATGTTTACTAGTCATAATAAATATACTGATTTTTGTTACACTAACAAGAGGAAAAAACAAAAAAAGAAAAAAAACTTTAAAAAATCATGTTTTTGTCAAAAGAAATTACTTATAAGATTTTAATTCACATATGCTTTACCTGTTTAAACAGAAATGTTCTTCCAAGTGAAAATATATGCCACTCTCCAATGAGTTCTAATCTTGTATTCTTTTTTTTTTTTTTTTACAGGTGTGGACTATTGGTGATGTGGTATAATTTAAAGCAGTATATTCAAAACACCTGGCAACCTGTTGAAATGTAAAATCCTATTCAGTTTTGCTGAGGTGGGGGTCTGATCATTTGCATAATATCAGTTCTGTTGATCCAAGGATCATACTTTACATAATGAGGTTCTAATGTAGAAATTGCACCTTCTCCAGATAAACAGTATCCATCAGATCATAAATGTATGTATTGAGACATGTGTTTAATGGAGTAGTTCTTAATGGAGAAACACAAAACCTCTCATTGATGAACAGTTTCATTATAATTATAGATTTATTTCAATTTCATTATAGATTTATTAGAAGAGTGCCATAACCTCTACGTTATTTAATTCATTCATTTATTTAACAAATCCTTACATAACTCTATGTAACTATACAATGCTTATATATAATACCTCTATAAACCTTATATAATTATACAATGCATATGTTAGGCCCTGCTCCATATATTTTATGGTTAGAAACCTCCTTTTTTCCCTATAATCTATGAGGTAGGCACTGGTTTTTTTCCCCTCACTGTATATTATAGTGAGAAAATTAAGATATAGAGTGGTTATATGACTTATGTAATGTCATGGTCTATTAACTCTAGCATCTCAGTGGCTAAAATGTTTCTAGATTTTCTTATAGGAGTGAAGATTCCACTTAGCTAAAATTTTTTCACTTCCTTTGCTAAATAATAATTTTAAAAGTCATATTCAACTTCTTAAAAAATTTAGTACCTAATATGTGCCTAGAGCTATGCTAGAGAATTTTCACCTCTTACTTCACTTTCTTAATAACACCTTGAGACATATACCTTTATCAACAGTTTGCAGGTAAAGCTGAAAAGACCAAAATGAGTAAAGTGACTTGACTTCAGTTGGAAATCATTGGCAGCACCACGCTCATATCTACAGAATTCAAGGATTCTTTTTTAATGTGTTATGTGGACTCCCAAATAAAAATCACCCCCAAATTATGTAAAAAGTAATAGAGTTCACCTATGAAAACTAGATATTTCTTTAAATATGTGTAACATCTGAGTTAGCATTTATATCTCAACACAATTTAAATAAGTTTTTATACTAAATAGTACATAGCTCAATAATTAATTTATTCCTTTTTTCAAAGTCAAAAAAGATTTGCTGTTACTTGTAAAAGTTTTAAAAAATAATTTGAAGATAAAGACATTATTTAAAGTTACTAATAGAGTGATTTGTAAATACCTAAATTAGTTACAAATTTAGTGAAAACTAGGCCATGAAGAGTTAAATGAATGTTTTCTCTTTTAGGTCACTATCTGAATGCTTTTGATATTTAATTAATCAAATCTAGTAATTACACAGCTGTATTCCTTACCATGAATTTAATTAGCAAGCTTTCTGTGAATTTTCAGGAGGAAGAGACACTAGGAAAAAGCAACTAAAGGAACATGACCAGTTGGTTTTAAAAATGTAGTAGAGGAAATAAAATTGTATCCATAAATATACAAGGTAAGAGGTTATAAAACCCTGGGGAGGCCAATGACACTAATGGAACAGCCAGAGTGAGGGAGGGACAGCTGCTAGCTGCCTTTTACTCAGAGATGGTATTACTGTAGACAAACCAATCTGCAGCTGTCACTCAAAGGCATAACCTTCGCACTCACCTTTTGCAAATTATCAGGACTATATCCTTCCAATAACAGGCATGCATGCCCATGGATATGTATTGAGAGTGACACCTGACTTAAAAGGTTAATCCACATTTTAAAATAAATGTCTCCTACTGACATAAACAATGAATTACTTTGGCTCTTACTTTTCCTTTTTTTTATACATTTTCTCAACATGTATGTTGGACTTTTGATTTCATTCATACACTTTCTTTCTTTCTTTCTTCTCCCTGTCCT
Organism: Bos indicus; assembly: GCF_029378745.1. Classification (NCBI taxonomy): domain Eukaryota; kingdom Metazoa; phylum Chordata; class Mammalia; order Artiodactyla; family Bovidae; genus Bos; species Bos indicus. The sequence goes on along the minus strand of NC_091760.1, from coordinate 37,301,602 downwards.
TGCTTCTTTCTCTTTTTCTTTTCTTCTCTTACCTTCCCCCAGGGCCCCAGGATCAGTAGCAAGAGTAGAAGTAGCAAGAGTAGACCAAGCCAAAGGAACACCCAAGCAAACTTAAAATTTTAGAACATCTGCAAGCAGAGGAACTGTACATATTTACCCAACATTTCAAGGTGGGACTTGGGAGCAATTGGTTTTCTGTTTATTAAAATTAAAAGTCTCTTATTTGGTGTAACCTATACATAGGCTGTGGAGAAGGCAATGGCACCCCACTCCAGTACTCTTGCCTGGAAAATCCCATGGATGGAGGAGCATAGTAGGCTGCAGTCCATGGGGTCGCTAAGAGTCGGACACGACTGAGCGACTTCAGTTTCACTTTTCACTTTCATGCATTGGAGAAGGAAATGGCAACCCACTCCAGTGTTCTTGCCTGGAGAATCCCAGGGACTGGGGAGCCTGGTGGGCTGCCGTCTATGGGGTCGCACAGAGTTGGACACGATTGAAGCAGCTTAGCAGCAGCAGCATACATAGGCTGTGTCCTTAAGTTCTGGCTCCTCTCAAACAAAACTTTATTTTGTAAGAACCATCACAATTGATAGTTACCTCACACGCTATAAGGGAGCTAGAAGAGGGAATTTACTAACAAAACACACAACTTTCCTTTTTTTAAAAAACCATTCATCTCTGTTTTCAGCCTCCAAACAACAGGCCCCTGCTTCTCTTTGTCCTTCAGCACACAGCCTTGTGGGCTCCCCATTCCCACCTTTTAGATTTCACCAGCTCTGGGGCTTCTCAATCCTTTTGTTTTTTTACATCACCTTAATATCTGAACCCACTATTTAATATTATTTTTAAGAATGTGAAAGACAGTAGAGGAGAGCGAAGCTATTTGACAATAAACGCTGACATATAAATTCTATCAAATTCTTGTAAATGGCATCTACCTCAGAGGGGGGGTCTTGATAGTCATATAGAGGAACGACAAGCTTTTTGTATCATCATCAATGACTGCAAGCCTCTGTCTCCAGCCATCCCAGCATTTGCTCAATTAACACATGAAGAAAAGTGGCTATGGGGCTATGGCTCAAAACAGGGACTACCCTTCCAAAAATTAAACTGGCTGGCACTAAGATCAGTGCCTAATTTCTATCAGCAGTAACCAACTAAGCCTAATATGGGACCAGTTAGGCAATGAGATATTTCTTTCAGTTACCAAATTATTAAATATTTAAAGTTGTGAGTATAAGCAGATTGGCAAATCTAAGGTTTCTGATATCCTCTGAAAAAGGATATCAGAAAAGTAAAGTTTCCTTTACTACTGATCTGAGAATCTCTAACAACACACAGGCACAAGTTTCCTGAGAAGCTAAAGACTCTGAAGGCTTCCCTCTTGGCTCAGTGGAAATGAATCTGCCTGCCAAGCAGGGGACACAGGTTCAATCTCTAGGTCAAGAAGACCCACTAGAGAAGGCAATGGTAACCCACTTCAGTATTCTTGCCTGAGAAATCCCATGGACAGAGGAGCCTGGTGGGCTATAGTCCCTGGGGTTGCCCAGGGGGTTGCAAGAGTTGGACATGACTTACTGACTAAATAACAACAACAAAGATGGTGAAACTTCACAGCCTCACATGTCCTAGCAAGGTATTCACACACCTGGGTCTGGAAATCTGCAAAAGATATATTTCATATTACTACCCAGTAATAATGCCCACCCCACAAAACTGTGTCAGTTAGGCCTCACAAAACTGAATCTGACCTGAAAGTACATTTTTATTTAAAACAAAAACAAAGTAAGAAAGGGCAAAAGAAAGAAAGAATGAGATTCAGTCAGAATTCCTCAATGCAGTTATATTTAGCAGATTATTTTAATGTACATTTGAGAAGCTTGTAGTATCCCTTTGGAGACAGTAAAATAGTTTTGCTTACAATGCATTTCTTACAATGCACTAAGAGTGTTCCTAAGTTAAAGCAAAAAAAAAAAAAAATCAATATGTATAGAATAACCAGATATCCTGAATTTATACAAAGATTCTTCCTTTTCTATGAAGAAATAGAGGGTTTCCCCAAAGATCCAGAATGCTAACACTATCAGTATTCATGGAAGCACATTTGATTAGAACAAGAGGATGTTTTGACTTCTGTTGAAGAATGACATTAGCTACATCCATAAAAGCAGAATTAATTTACCACAAATGAGTTTATGGAAAATCAATCTTGCCATTTTAAATTCCTACAGAATCTGAAAGTCTTACAGAATCTCAGGCACTTGAATAATTTCACAAAATGATTTTTAAACCTGACATATAATTTTATAGAATGTTTTGTCCCATTGTCTAATAAATATTCATAAAATTCTCTCATAGGCTTACCAAAATATCAAAGGCTATAATTTACAGCAGATAACAGGACGGTAAGCTGGAAGTGCCAAGACAATTGGAACTACTCTTAGGGGATAGCAAGTAAAAAGAGTCACCTTTGGAGGAGGAGTCCTCCGCATTTCAGGGTTCAGCAAACACAGGAGTCCTGATTTCCACCATCTTTCTTACAGTCCCTTCAGATGGCAACCTGGCTTGATGAAAACTCTTTTTCCTTGAAGATGGCTTTGTATTTTAAAAAGGTATTTATTAGTATAATAATAATAAAGATCAAGGGAAAGAGTGTAATTTATTCTGGAACCTATATCTTTCAGAAATGGCTTTAATTACAGTTACAATATCATACAAATAGAAGGCAATCCTCCCATTCTTTTAAAAGTGTGGATTATATCCATTTCTCCCAAATACAGGCAGATAGAAAAATCTTAAAAGACTGAGAGGAAATTTCATGAAACTTAGTATTTTAAAACACTCTTATTTTTAATGTATTTTTCTCTGTGTATTCCAGTTATATAGAGATTCCAGAAATCCAGTAAAACTTTGATTTCTATTATTTGAAGTAGTCAGGCAGATTTTGTCAACTACTTCAAAATTCTTATTTTTATATTTTATGTCTATAAACTACTGATATGAAAAGATTGTCCATAGAACAAAAAATTAATATATTTTCTTTTATATAACCTATGTGGTGGTGGTTTAGTTGCTGAGTCACGTCTGACTCTTGCAATCCCATGAACTGTAGCCCGTCAGGCTCCTCTGTCCATGGGATTTTCCAGGCAAAAACACTGGAGTGGGTTGCCATTGCCTTCTCCAGGGGATCTTCTTGACCCAGGGATTGAACTCAAGTCTCCTGCAGGCAGGCAGATTCTTTACTGAGTGAACTACCAATGAATTCCCATGTAACTAATACACATAGCAAATTATCATGAAAGGACATATGTTTCAAAATAAAAAGCTCTATGCTGCTACTGCTAAGTCACTTCAGTTGTGTCTGACTCTGTGTGACCCCACAGACGGCAGCCCACCTGTCTCCCCCGTCCCTGGGATTCTCCAGGCAAGAACACTGGAGTGGGTTTCCATTTCCTTCTCCAATGCATGAAAGTGAAAAGTGAAAGTGAAGTTGTTCAGTTGTAACTGACCCTCAGTGATCCCATAGACTGTAGCCTTCCAGGCTCCTCCATCCATGGGATTTTCCAGGCAAGAGTACTGGAGTGGGGTGCCATTGCCTTCTCCAAAAAGCTCTATAAATATTTCTAAAAGTGGAAGTGTTCAGCTCTTACAAATCCTGTTTTGTCAATAAAGTATCTTTTGAATAGAAAAACTGAAGAGCATAAAGAATGAATGAGTTGCATATTAAGCCTGTGCCTTTGCTAGATAGGGAACCTGATTTTGGGAATCTTCCCAGACTACAGCCTAGTAACAACTTATATTAAATTACCACAAAGTAAATAATAGACAAGCATAGCATATTATAGGGTAAGGACAGTTATATTGAAAAGAATCAGATGAAAATATAATTATCTTCCCAGTGAACACACACATACTCAAAAAAAAATGTATATCCACATCACCTGCCAGATCATTTTTCCTTTTTATAAAACAGGAAATTTAAAACACACAATTTATTCTACCTGTTGAAGTAATGTAAATGAAGGTTGGTTTAGCCCAACAACTGAATTTCTCTTTAGATTTACCAAATGAAAACTAGACAACTGTTGGGCATATATACTATCAAATAAGGCTGATATTCAATCAGTCTTGCAAAATACCATGTGTCACAGGAAGAAAAATGGCAGCAATTTAGCTTTATATAATAGCTATATAATGAATTATGAGAATTTGTCTTAGTTTTTATGAAATAAGAAGGAAATAGAGATACAGTTTTAGTGTTCACGAAAGGTAAGTAGCTTAATTACTCAGTTTCTACATCTGCAAAATGAATTTAATAATATCGCCTACCTCATATTGTTATTGTAAAAGATACAGATAAAAATGGTAAAGAGCTTAGTTATTGGAACTCAACACACATTTACAAATATTGTTACTATTTGGTAACTTAACTTGATCAGAAATAAAGCCAGGTCTTCCTGTGCCCACATCCATAATCTCTCCATTGCTGCTATTGGTCAGAATAAAATGGAATAAAGTCATCCTTGATTTTGCTTTCTTTAAATTCAGATAATAAAAAATAAGCCTGAGTTTATTCAGTGTATTTCTATTATCAGAATTGAAATAAACTGTCTTCCCCATTAATCCACATATTTTGTTGTTATCTTTACTCCCTGTGTACTCTTCACTTATTGAAATATATAGAAGAAACTTAAAGTCAATCATCCAATAGGAGATTGTCATGTCTGAAGCAAATCTTAACACGTTTACCTGTCAATTAAGTCCAAAAAATGCTACTGAGCACCTACAATCAATGAAATGTTCTGCCTTTCTCTAAGGATTGGGACATCCAAAAAAGATTGTATATATGACTTGCTCACAGATATTATATCTAATGTATTATATATAATAATATATTCTGCACTGGAAATGATAAAATTAAGGAAAACTGGAAGAAAAGATTAGGAAACCTTTATGTAGTTTCATTCTGAAAATACATTCCCCATGACAGAATACAAATCTGACTTTGAGATTTTCAGCAACCAGTGCAGGAAAGAAATACATTATTGGAAGTGCTCAAAAAAGGAAAGGAGGAAAAGCAAAACAAATTTTTTTTTCCTAAACTGAGTATTTAGATAATTCTCCATTGAGCCTTTATATTAATAAATATCACCAATATCATCCCCACCATTGATGCAATAAAATATTTGGATGAGCTTGGTTCTTAAGATATCTTTCAATGTAGATAGATTAAAATACATTTTTAATTAAATTATGTAAAGAGGAAAAATAATATATCAAATATGTCAAAATAAGATGACATATTTATTTATTTTTCTTAAATAAGACTATGGACTGGAAATATTTTAGACATTCAACAGAAAATATTTATTAAAATCACACTTTTATAAAGTTTTGGCATACCAAATCTTTAGAAAGTGCCTGAAATTATTTATCTGCAGATTAAGGACAGATTTGTCGTATTTAAAGGGCACCAGTGCTAGGTGAAAATTAAATGCTAGAGATAGGCAAGAAATCATAAAAGTATCAAAGTCCGTGCCACCCCTGCTGGAAGATGACTGGATAAAATAATCTGGGTGTGCTTCAGTTTGCTGAAAACTTTGGTGCGTCGCTGAGGTTCCCAAGTTCCACCTGATAACAGTGTCATTACTCAAAATGTTGTGACAATACAATGCATTACTGTTACTTTCAAGGTATGATGTAAGTAATTTGTTAAAATATGAAGTGTAAAAGCTTGTGGATGATTGATGAAAGAATATTTTACATAACTTACTCTTCTATAAATTTAAGCTACCACTTAAAAACAGGCTCAAGCTTTCGAATCAATGATATTTCCAGTTTCCCATACTGTACTATCCACCAGCCCTATTGTCTCACTTGGAGGTCAAGGTCAACTTTTATCCTAATGCTTACATTATTGGTTCTCCTAAAAGAGGGAAATCTTCTCTATAGCTAGGTCTCTAACAAAAGACAGAAAATGCAAAATGGAAGTAAAGGGTCACATATTTATAGGAAAATGGAATAAGCATATTTTGCAGTTTAATATGCATGTACTGAGCAGCTTCACTCATTGACATCGCCTACCTGATTCCCACAGGTATTTGAATTTGTCCACAAAATTTTTCAGGCAAGTGAGAGGATAAGGTAAAAGAATATCATGTGGCTGGATATCAGCGGATGAGGGAGCAAGGTGTCAAGAAGGCAAGAAGGAAATGCATATCTCTAGCTTTTAAACCATCATCTTAGCCAAAATAAGCACAACAAATCACCTGTGACCTAAGATTACACAGAGCCTTCAAGGATGGCTCCACAAGAAGGATGCCCTGAACGCTCCCTCTTAGAACATCTAATGCATTTGGAACACCCTCAAAATGACCTCCTGGGGATGAAGACTTCAAGTGGCCAGTTTGCAGCTTGTATTTGTCACAGTTCTGCAGAGAAACAGACACTGTAGGATGCATATTTTTAGATAGAGATTTATTTTAAGGAATTTGCTCATAGGATTATGGAACCTAGCAAATCTCCAAGGTGGACCAGCAGGTAGGAGACCCTGGATGAGCTGATGTTGCAGGGCAAATCTGAAGGCTGTCTACTAGGAGAATTCCCTTTTGCTCAGAGTAAGTCAATCTTAGATATATTTAAGCCTTCAATTGTTTGGACACGATCTATTCAAATTATGGAGAAGAATCTGTTTTATTCAAAGTCCACAAACTTGAATGCTGATCTAACCTGAAAACATCCTCACAGAAACATCCAGAATGCTTGACTACATACCTGGCCACTGTGACCCAGCCAAGCAGACACAAAAATTTAATCATCACGCAGCTCATCTCAGCCAATAGTTCTCTATCAGCCAACAGTTAAACTCCAATAAAATTTCACACATTCTCCTTCATGTAGAATTTCTTTCTTTCATTTTCTCTTGTTACAGGACAATATGAAGAAAAACATTTAGCATAGAAAACTGCCAAGCATCTAGAAAGAGTTAATCTGGACCTTCTCTAGAAAGCTTGAATAAATATAGGCATTTATTCATTTATTTAGCTGATTTCAATTTACAGCTTTAAGTGAGCTGTAATTCAAAATGACATCAATTTGTGAATTTATTATTGCCATTAATATATACCTTTGTGAGAATGTCAAAGTGATTAATTCTGAATAATACCTGCTGCTGCTGCTACTGCTGCTAAGTCGCTTCAGTCGTGTCCAACTCTGTGCAACCCCACAGACGGCAGCCCACCAACCTCCCCCGTCCCTGGGATTCTCCAGGCAAGAACACTGGAGTGGGTTGCCATTTCTTTCTTCAATGCATGAAAGTGAAAAATGAAAGTGAAGTCGCTCAGTTGTGTCTGACTCTTCACGACCCCATGGACTGTAGCCCACCAGGCTCCTCCATCCATGGGATTTTCCAGGCAAGAGTACTGGAGTGGGGTGCCATTGCCTTCTCCGAATAATACCTACATATCTAATTATATCAATAGTTACAACGTGTTTTCCTAACACAAAAGATTTTTAAGGTGGTATAAAATGAACATTTGTAAAAACCAAATGAATTTGAACATGTGTGTTAGAGATGTTAGCACTTCTAACACTATTAAGTGTTGTGCCTTAAAGCTAATTATATCTCTTATAAAGTTATGCCATGTGATAAACATCAGTTGTGCTAATTTTAGACCATGTCACTTGAGTAAAACTGTTACTTTTCTCTTCAGAAACCTGGGAACTAGTGGACCATGTATGCTCAGTTTCTTCGGTCGTGTCCGACTCTTTGCGACCCTATGGACTGTAGCCTGCCAGGCTCCTCTGTCCATGGGATTCTCCAGGCAAAAATACTGGAGTGGGTTGCCATGCCCTTCTCCAGGGGATCTTCCCTGTATCTCCTGCACTGCAGACAGACTCTTCACCCACCTAGCCACCTGGGAAGCCCATCTAGTGGACCGCTTGCTTCTAATTTTCAAGGACTAGAGGTGTGCTGGTAAGAGTGAGTTTGTATCAGTTATTTTTGGATAGAGTATGAAATGTGTCAAAACACCAATATTTTTCAGAACAGCAATATTTTTGAAAAGTGATGCTGTCATTCTTTTTATTTTTAAAGATGGTCAGGATTTCTTAAAGGTTATCATGTATGAGATCTTATGGCAGATATAGTTAGCTTTGTGGATAGAAAAACCATATGTGTTTTTTTTTAAACCATTAGTAAAGAAAGGTTATTACATAAGGAAATTTTATAGCAGGCTAGTACAAAGGGGATCTCCAAAAGTACTTTTTAAATGGGTTACTTAACTTGCCCATCAGATGTAAGGTACAACTGTTAGCAGTAGACCACAAACTTTTTAATACTAGAACTGCTGGTGCCAGTTGCTACTTTTGTATGGCTGTATTCACCTAAGAGGATTTTAAGAAAGTAAATCACTCAACTACTTTCTTATATATTTTCCCATATGTTTGCCTTCTAAGGTTTCCTTGTTGTGAGCATTTTTAAGGAATATTACAGATTGATAAGTAGCACATAAAATCCTTGTGAGCATGCTAATGTAAGATTTGAGTCTCCAAAGTACAATCTTTTAAAGAAGAATTGTCTCTTTAATCTCTTTAATTTTAATTTTTTTTAATTTTTATTGGAACATAGTTGATTTACAATGTTGTGTTAGTTTCAGGTATATAGCAAAGAGAATCCATTATATGATATCACTTATACATGGAATCTAAAAAAAAAATACAGTAAAAATGAAATTCTTTACAAAACACAGTAGAGTCACAAATGTAGAAAACAAACAAGGTTTGAGGAGATAACGTGGGGAGATGGATAAATTAGAAGATTGGAATTGACATATGTATAATACTATATATAAAATAAATAACTAAGAAGAACTGCTGTACATAACAGGGAACTCTACTCAATACTCTGTAATAGACTATTGGGAAAAGAATCTAAAGAAAAAAAATAATTCACTTTTTTAATATAATAAATTTTGCCTTGAGTTTTTTACTTTAAAAATTAAATTTAAATTATAACCAAATCTCCTGATGGGTGTTTTAGTCTCCCATGTTAGAATATTTATGGAAATGTATGAGCCAAATTATCAGTTCAGATCTTTGCCATTCTATCAAAATTTTGTGGTCTGAGGGGATAAGTTAAATACCTACTTATTCAACTTACCTGGCTCAACTATATCCAAAAGAAATAAAAATTATACTTCACTTGAAAAACCTTATTTCATCTCCTAGTATCTGACTAGTGTTTCTTTTTTTTATTTATTTACTTTTTGTCAAACAATAATCATAATTCACTTAATCAGTTTTCAAAAGCTGAATATGCAAAACTAAGAGAAGAGTCTGGATAGGTGAAAACATCTTAACTCTTTTCAAAGCCAAAGAAAACTCATTGCTTTCTGTGAAGGAAATATTAAAATTGTTTCTTGCAAAAATAACAATAATACTAACCAAAATGATCTTCCAATGAAGGAAAAGACAATTTCATATTTATTGCTCAATCCAGTGAGTATTTTAAACTTATTTTCAAATATGTGTATTTGCATACTTGTTTCCTACTATTATATATTCCTTTTTAGGTAAGTATTCAAGTGGGCCTTAGGAAGCATCACTACAAACAAAGCTAGTGGAGGTAAAGTGATGGAATTCCAGTTGAGCTATTTCAAATCCTAAAAGATAATGCTGTGAAAGTGCTGCACTCAATATGCCAGCAAGTTTTAAAAATTCAGCAGTGGCCGCAGGACTAGAGAAAGTCAGTTTTTCATTCCAATGCCAGAGAAAGGCAAGGCCAAAGAATGTTCAAACTGCTGCACAATTGCACTTATCTGGCAAAGTAATGCTCAAAATTCTCCAAGCCAGGCTCCAACGGTACATGAACAATGAAATTCCAGATGTTCAAACTAGATTTAGAAAAGGCAGAGGAACAAGAGATTGAACTGCCAACATCCATTGGATCATAAAAAAGCAAGAGAATTCCAGAGTAACATCTACTTTTGTTTTATTGATTATGCCAAAGCCTTTGACTGAGTAGATCACAATAAACTGTGGAAAATTCTTAAAGAGATGGGAATACCAGACCACCTGACCTGCCTCCTGAGAAATCTGTATGCAGATCAAGAAGCAACAGTTAGAACTGGACATGGAAGAACAGACTGGTTCCAAATAAGGAAAGGAGTACGTCAAGGCTGTATGTTGTCACCCTTCTTATTTAACTTATATGCAGAATATATCATGTGAAACGCTGGGCTGAATGAAGCACAAGATGGAATCAAGATTGCTGGGAGAAATATCAATAACCCCAGATACAATGATAACACCACCCTTATGGCAGAAAGTGAAGAGGAACTGAAGAGCCTCTTGCTGAAAGTGAAAGAGGAGAGGGGAAAAGTTGGCTTAAAACTCAAGATTCAAAAAATTAAGATAATGGCATCCAGTCCCATCACTTCATGGCAAATAAATGGGGTAACAATGGAAACAGTGAGAGACTTTATTTTCTTGGGCTCCAAAATCACTGCAGATGGTGACTGCAGCCATAAAATTAAAAGACACTTACTCCTTGGAAGGAAAGTCATGATCAACCTAGATAGCATATTCAAAAGCAGAGACATTACTTTGCCAACAAAGGTCCATCTAGTCAAGGCTAGACTAGATGGTTTTTCCAGTAATCATGTATAGATGTGAGAGTTGGACTGTAAGGAAAGCTGAGCACTGAAGAATTGATGCTTATGAACTATAGTGTTGGAGAAGACTGTTGAGAGTACCTCGGACTGAAAGGAGATCAAACCAGTCAGTCTTAAAGGAAATCAGTCTTGAATATTCTTTGGAAGGACTGATGCTGATGCTGAAGCTCTAAATCTTTGTCCACATGATGTGAAGACTGACTCCTTGGAACAGACCCTGATACTGGGAAAGATTGAAGGCAGGAGGAAAAAGGGATGACAGAGGGTGAGATGGTTGGATGCCACCACTGACTCGGTGGAGATGAGTCTGAGTAAGCTCCGAGAATTAGTGACAGGCAGGGAAGTGTGGCGTGTTGCAGTCCATGGGGTTGCAAAGAGTCAGAGACAACTGACAGACTGAACTGAACTGTAAGAAACATTTAAAGGTACTGAAGTGCAAAATAATATATGCCTAGATCATATTCACTCCTTGACAAACAAAATAAGAACAAGACAATTTTAGAAGAAAGCTTTACCAATAATAAACTTTTAGAAAAAAATAATCCTTTATATATATATATATATATACAAAATAATTTTTTGCATAAAACAGAGCTTAGTCATGAGAAACTAGTATAGGCTTGATAACAAAGTTTCATAAAAATGTTTAAATAAATGAAAGTATTTTTTCATATAAACAAACACAAAAATTACAAAAAAAACAGCCTCACATATACAGGGAACAAACCAGTGGTTTCAGGTGGAGAGAGGAAAACAGGAAAGGGCAAGATAGGGTTAAGATATTAAGAAATACAAACTACTATGGCGTGCTGCGATTCATGGGGTCGCAAAGAGTCGGACACGACTGAGCGACTGATCTGATCTGATGTATGAAATAAATAAGTTACAAGGGTATATTGTACATCACATAAAATATAACCAATATTTATAATAATAAAAATGGAGTATAACCTCTAAAAATTGTGATTCACTGTGTTGCACACCTGATTAATATAACTAACCAACTAAATCTTTCAATGTAATATTAAAATTAATCTCATCAAATAGAGCTTATTAAATATTTTCTTACAGTCTGCCTTTTGTCCACAAATTATTTATACTCCCCACACACTATAGAATAAAGTATACTTATTCCCTTCTAAGACTCCAAGTTCTAAGCTCAAGAAATCATCATTTGAATCAGGTTCAGCCTCCTTAGGCATACGCATCTTCAAACTAAAAGTTTTAGAATTAAGGGACAAGTTTTTATCCCTACATTCCCTGGGTTCGATCTCTGGGTAGGCATGGCAACCCACTCCAGTATTCTTGCTTGGAGAATCCCAATGGACAGAGGAGCCAGGTGGGCTATAGTCCATGAGGTCACAAAGAGTTGGACATGACTGAGGGACTAATCATGCACATCCCACATACCCACTATATAATGATGAGATAAGACAACCTAAACTTCCATTAAAAAATGTGGGACAAAACAAAAGGCACATAGCAGTCACTTGTTCAGTCACCCAGTGGTGTCCAACTCTTTGTGAGCCCATAGACTGCAGCACAGCAGGCTTCCCTGTCCTTCACAATCTCCCTGAGTTTGCTCAAACTCATTACCATCGAGTCAGTGATGCCATTCAACCCCATCTTCTACTCTATCACCACCTTCTCCTCCTGCCCTCAATCTTTCCCATCATCAACGTCTTGTCCAATGAGTTGGCTCTCTGCATCAGGTGGTCAAAGTATTGGAGCTTCAGCAATAGTCTTTCCAAAGAATATTCAAGATTGATTTCCTTTTGGATTGACTGGTTTGATGTCCTTGCTGTCCAAGGGACTCTCAAGAGTCTTCTCCAACACCACAGTTCAAAAGCATCAATTCTTCCACAATCAGTCTTCTTTATGGTCCAACTCCCACATCCATACATGACTACCGGAAAAACCATAGCTTTGATTATATGGACCTTTGTCAGCAAAGTGATGTCTCTGATTTTTAATATACTGTCTAGATTTGTCATACCTTTACTTCCAAGAGGCAAGTGTCTTTTAATTTCATGGCTGCAGTCACTGTCCACAGTTATTTTGGAGCCCAAGAAAATAAAGTCTGTCACTGTTTCCATTGTTTCCTCATCTATTTGCCATGAAGTGATGGAACCAGATCCCATAACTTTAGTTTTGGGAATGCTGAGCTTTAAGCCAGCTTTTTCACTGTCCTCTTTCACTTCCATTGAGAGGTTTTTAGTTCCTTTTCACTTTCTGCAATTAGGGTATCATCTGCATATCTGATAGATGGGGAAACAGTGGACACAGTAGCTGACTTTATTTTGGGGGGCTCCAAAATCACTGCAGATGGTGATTGCAGCCATGAAATTAAAAGACGCTTACTCCTTGGGAGGAAAGTTATGACCAACTTAGACAGCATGTTAAAAAGCAGAGACATTACTTTGTCAAGAAAAGTTCATCTAGTCAAGGCTATGGTTTTTCCAGTGGTAATGTATGGATGTGAGAGTTGGACTATCAAGAAAGCTGAGCGCCGAAGAATTGATGCTTTTGAACTGTGGTGTTGGAGAAGACTCTTGAGAGTCCCTTGGACTGCAAGGAAATCCAACCAGTCCATCCTAAAGGAAATCAGTCCTGGGTGTTCATTGGAAGGACTGATATTGAAGTTGAAACTCCAATATTTTGGCCACCTGATGCAAAAAGCTGACTCATTTGAAAAGACCCTAATGTTGGGAAAGATTGAAGGCAGGAGGAAAAGGGGACAACAGAGGATGAGATGGTTAGATGGCATCACTGACTCAATGGACATGAGTTTGGGTAAACTTCAGGAGTTGGCGGTGGACAGGGAGGCCTGGCATGCTGTGGTTCATGGGGTTGCAAAGAGTCAGACATGACTGAGTTACTGAACTGAACTGAACTGCATATCTGAGGTTATTGATATTTCTCCCTGCAATCTTGATTCCATCTTGAGCTTCAGCCAGTCCAGTATTTCACATGATATACTCTGCATATAAGTTAAATAAACAGAATGACAATATATACACTTGACATACCCCTTTCCCAATTTTGAGCCAGTCCGTTGTTCCATGTCCAGTTTAACTGTCACTTCTTGAACCTGCATACAGATTTCTCAGGAGGCAGGTAAGCTGGTCTGGCATTCCCATCTCTAAAAATTTTCCACAGTTTGTTGTGATCCTCACAGTCAAAGTCTTTAGCATAGTCTGTCAAGCAGAAGTATATATTTTTTCTGGAATTCCCTTGCTTTTTAAATAATCCAACAGACACTGGCAATTTGATCTCTGTTTCCTCTACCTTTTCTAAATCCAGCTGTACATCTGAGACCTTGGTCCTTGGTTCACACATGCTGAAGCCTATTTTGAAGGATTTTGAACATTACCTTGCTAGCATGTGGAGTGAGAACAATTGTATGATAGTTTGAATGTTCTTTTGCATTGCCTTTCTTTGGGATTGGAATAAAAACTTAAGCTTTTCTAGCCTTGTGGTCACTGATGAGTTTTCCAAATTTTCTGGCATATTGAGTGCCGCTCTTTAACAGCATCGTCTTTTATGATTTTAAATAGCTTAGCTGGAATTCTATCACTTCCACTAGCTTTGTTCACAGTAATGCTTCCTAAGGCCCACCTGACTTCAGAGTGTTTCAGAATATGTCATTATAATTCCCTTAAAAGTTTTCCCTATTAAGATCGTCCCTTCTCTGTCTTGAACTGAGAATCTAAGGACTATGGAACAACATCTCTAAGAATCTTAGAACCTTACAATCTAGTGAAAGAGTCAAATATCTTATACTACTCTGATGTTTCAAGACAGTCTTGGAGCTACAAGCTACACATCAGACACTGAAGAGACAATCGATAGATTTAGGTGATAGATTTTTTTTTTCAGTGCCATGGATTTGATCTTTATCTTGAGATTATTTCTAACATTGAGAGTCTTTTGATGCCTGGGAAATTAGAGAATCTGGGGATAAGAAACAGCTGTATATTCCAAAGAGTAAACATTATATTCTGGGTATTTCCCCTGGGTTCTGTTTTTACTTTATCATACCCAGATAAACAAAATAAATTGTCATTACTGATATTATGTATGGAAATTTCCTTATCCATGTCCACAAATATTTATGTATATATGACTCAATTCTCATTACGTGTGATAGCTACATTCAATAAAATCCACATAAACATGAATTAGCAAATACTGAATCATTGCCCACAGGGGAAATCAGGGTCAGGTTCCTCTGATTCTCTGGTCACAATATTTTCATTAGCCACTCAGTACATAACTTTGTCTTATGTATGTTTCTGTTTAAAAACACTTTAATATATATTGTTGCTGCATTAACATTGAATACACAGTGAATACAGTCCTATAACTTATGCCCAAACTATACATATTGCAGACCTGCTGACACTAGACAATATGTCAGTACTTGGGACAATTTTAAACAGTGAAATTACTAACATTGTGGTACTAAATAGAATGAAAAGGATATTTGTTTATGGTAGGACAGCTGAATCAAGAAGGTAAAATGTTTCCTTGTTTAATCTCAACGGGGACCATACTTATTGGGTGACTGAAATTTCTCACTGCTCTGGGCAAGTTTATGTGACTACAAAAATGCCATGCAGCTTATATGTTATATAAAAATATATGTCTAGTTTTCCACATTATCCTGAGTGATCCCAATGCCAAACTTTTCAGAAGTCAGCACAGAGTCCCTTTTTCCAATCACCAATGACAACGGTTTCTCTGTCTCTCCAGCCTTTAATGACCATCTTGAGACTCTTTTGACTTCTGGCCACAACCAAGTCCCAAAATCATTATGACATGTATTAGTTTTTATTACAGGAGTAACTTCTAAGCAGCAATTCTTTTCAGTCATTTTTCACTAAAATAGCACGAGTGGATTTTAACAATCTATCTTAAATCTTAGAGGCTTCAAACAAGGATCATTTTCTGTATCTTACAGGTCTGTGGATTGCCTTGGATCAAACTGAGCAGTTCATTTGCTGGTCTTACTTAGGGTCTCTCCAGCAATGATAGTCGAATGCCAAGAGTGGGCCCGGAATCATGTGGAGGCTGGATTGGACTGGGATGTTGGACGTCTGTTTCACACAGTCTCAAAAGCCTCTCCTCCAAGTTTCTCCCTTTGATTTCCTTATGTGGTTTCTCCAGCAAGGCAGTCTTATTTCTCATGTGACTGCACTCTGCATCCCAGGAAGTACAAGGCAGAAGGTGCCAGGTCTTTTTAAGACTTATACTGGAGCTAACACAGTGTGACTCCACTGTCTTCTATTGAGTAAACAGTCACAGGCCAGCCCAGGAAAAAGAAAGAATTTTTACCTCTTAACGATGGAATGAAACAATCTGTGGTTATCTTTAACCCAATAAAGAGCATATCCTTGTTTTATTTCTCAGCAATTTTCACTTCAGTAAAAATTTGCATATTTTAGCATTAAGCAGTTTGGGTTTTTTGTTTGCTCAGGGTTAAAGAAATGTTTTCCCTTAATCATGCTATGGAAAACTCTTATTATTCTCATTATGTTAAGAGTTATTAGAAAACAGTATCAATAGTATTCAAGTGATCTTCCATTTCTATTAAGATTATATGTATTCTCCTTAGATGTATTAATATGGTAAATTTATAAATGGATAGTGTTTTACTGAACCATCCTTGCATTTCTGGAGTAAAATTCTTATGATTCAGGAATGACATTTTTGGTGTATTATGTGTCTTTTTGATTGTTCATTTAAGATTTCCACATCAGTAATTAAACATGAGGTCACTTTAGTTGTGTGGTAAGTGTGTGTGATCTTTCTCAAGTTTTGGTAGCACTCTGATTATGGCTGTGTGCAAAGTATTTTGGAAGAGCTCCCTTCTTTCCCTCTGATCTGAAAGGATTTAAATTTTATTCTGATTATTCTTTGGAATTGTGAAAGAGATCATCTGTGAACCCATCTGGGCCTGCCTAGTATTTTTCACATATTTAACTATCTGAAAAATTTATCTTGATTTTGTAATTATTTCTCTATTAATTTTTTAAAATTTGTGCTGGATTAATTTGCTTATTTTTTAAAATGTATAAATATTAAAAAGTTTATTCACAGTGTTTACCAGATTGAGTAAAATTCTTCAAATCCCACTGTCTTGATCAATTTACCCATTCCAAACTATAATTTGGTACATTTTGGCTTTCTCCCATTTTTTATTAGATTAGGAAGCAGTTTATCTATAAGAGAATCTCATGATTTGTGATCTTATGAGTTAAAAATACAGAATAGGAAAATTTATCCTGGAAAAATCCTTTGGGAATAATTCATTTGAAGCCCAATACACCATTGCTCAGTTAATCCAAGACAGCCAATTTTCCCTCAAGCATTGGAAGAGATTTCTGTGTCTTTGGGTACCAGATGAAGTACTGGCTTACATTTAGAGGCCAAGTTGTATGAAAAAGAAGTACATTTGCATACTAGAATCATAATTGCATGAAGCGGACCAAGATGCTCATACTATGGAAGGCAGAAGGGTAGTAAGATTGAGTTAACAGAGAATTCTTCTAACCCATCACAGGCTCATTTCAGGGTGTATTCATGAAGAAGAGTGGAGAAATAGAATGTGGAAATACTTCAGGACTATCACACTTGCAAAAAAAGACTCAGCCAAAGATCCAAAGAGAAATCTGTTCATTCAGGGTATGTTTTCTCTTTGGCCCCATTTTTATGTGTTTGGCACATATTCTTCATAATTTAGAATCTGCTGTTATGTGTATTTCTTTGTTTCATTGGAGACCATATTTTTCCATTACTTTTGTTTGTTTTCTGTTGGTTCTTATGAGCTTTCAAAGACAAAAATTGAATTAAAATGGTTACTCCTACACATTTAAAATCAAGCCTATTATTTAATTTTATTATTTTTACTTTAGGAGTATCTAACATCTTGCTTTATCAGAAATTATTACATATTAATAAACCCTGCATTTTGAATTATAATAGTCTTATCATCTTGATCATTAATTTCCTATTTGCTTTTAACATTTGACTTTTAAAGTTCAAGTTATATCAACTTTAGAATATCTATAATTTAATACAATGTTGGCTTTTGAAATGTTGGGATATCAAAGTAATGAACAAGGTAACTTTCAGCCTCACTATTTTATTTCAAAATGTTAACAATACTTAGAGTATTTAATTGAATATTCACTAAAACAAGCATGATGATTTAACTACAGTAATTAAATAAGAAAAATATGAGAAACCCAGAGTTCAAATACGTACATCTGTTCTCAAGATTATAATCATGCCAAAATCTATTGCTGGTTTTATTTAAATTACTATGTTACAAACTCTTCCTTCTGTCATTTGCATTCATCCTAACTTAGTTTCCCAATTAATTTCTATATTTACTCATGTTTATATTAAGGACAAGGATTTGAGTATAAAAGTAAATTTTTAAAAAATATTCCCTAAAAAGTACATTTATTTTTTATTTAATATTTTTTATTATTCTCTTAGGATACTTCTCTATTCATTTCTTTATTCATTCAGCTATTTATGTGTAAATGAAAATCTAGTATGTGCCAAAACCTGTGCTCATTTGCCATGATTTGCTGTAAATATAATTTTGAGCAAAATGAATACAGTCTGTCCCAGTATGGGAAATTAAAATATAATTTTAAAAATTAAAATAAATTAACATTGTAATACAGTTTGATAACTGCTACAGTAGAGAAAGTACAATTTCTAGGAGACCATATACAAAGAGCTTCTCATTGAGAGTTAGGGGGGGTCATAGAAAATGAAGAATAAGGAATAGTTTATCAATAATGTGTCATCCTTGCAAAGGAGTTGTTAATTTTTTCTATATGTCTAACTTTAGTGAGATTTCTGGCCTGCCAGGAGAGAGTTCATGCTTTAATTCTGAAGTCTGATTAGCTATGAATTTAATATGTAAAAAATTGTTTCTATTTTTTTCCATTATTTTTGTACATTAAATGAGGTTAATGTAAAAAGACAAAGTACTGTGATTAGCCAGTGTTGACTCAAAAAAACACAAAATTATCTAAATGGTAAAATAACTGTTTCCCCAAATGGGATGCCAGTTTTAAGGTCCATGCCTTTACTCATGGAAGTCTACCAGCTTTTTTCAATCATATATTTTACAAAACCTGTTCTATTTTCCAATAATATTGCTTTATAGACTAACTTCAACATCAAATTCCTGGCTGAACAGAAATGCTGAACATTTTAAAAACCTGGTTTTCATGTTTTAATTGATATAGGAGAAAGTCAATTAATTCAAACAATTTTTTTTTATGTAAGGAGAGGTAATTTCAAAATATAAGTCCAATGGTAAACTAATAAAATGGAGTCATATGTAATTTTTGAAAGTTCTTAATCTATATTAGAATTCAGTTTAACTATCAAATTAACATTCTTAGAATTGTTTTGATTAAAAATAATAATCTTTTTACACATTGATATTAAAAATATAATACCTTATATAAGGAGGTGACTAAGGTTAAATGAAGTCAAGAGTAGATCCCTAATCTGACAGAATTGGTGTCATTATAAAAATAAGAAGACAACTAAATCAATCTCTCTCTACACACACACACATATATATGTTCTTCATAAGCATACACTGTGGAAAGGACATGTGAGTACACAGAAAGATAGTAGCTGCATACAAGCCAAAAGAAACCAGGCTCAGAATGAAACCTACCATGCTGACATCTTGATCTTGGACTTCCCAGCCTCCAAAAATGTAAGGTCTATGGTATTATAGCAGCCCAAGCTTACTAACACAGGAAGTGATCATGAGTTTGGTTTAACATATTTAAGTTTTTCAGATTGCTTTAAACTATTTAAGAGAAGTCTGCTAGGAAGTTGGAGGCAAAACTCTAAAACTCAAAGACATCAACATCTAGAAATCTATTTAAAACTACATACATTTGTGAGTTTGCTTTGACAATGTGGTAATTAAAGAAATAGATTTAAAGATTACTAGGGAAAGACTATAAATTGAGAAATGTCTTAAGAAACAAGCCTCAAAAAATATTAACATTTAAAATTGGATAGAAGTGAAGACTAGAAAAGAATAAGAAACTACCATAAAGTTACATAGACTGAAAAGTGTTTGGGGGATTAAAAAAGAGAAGACACGTGTGATCTGCATGTGCACGCTCAGTCCTTTCCAACTCTTTACAATCCCATAGACTGCAGTCCACCAGGCTCCTCTGTCCATGGAATTCTCCAGGCAAGATTACTGGAGTGGGTTGCCATTTCCTTCTCCAGGAGATGTTCCTGACCCAGAGATCAAACAAGTGTCTCCTTCATTGTGGGTGAATTCTTTACAGCTGAGCCACCAGGAAGACCCACATGTGATATAATTATGAACGAATATAGTGAAGGAGAGCAGAAGCAAGGCACGAGGTTAGAATAGATCAAGGAATGGTTTGGAAGTGAAGGAATGGATCCAGAGACAAATCTTTTTAGAAGTTAAAATATTTAGGAAGTTAGTGAGAAAAGGCAGAAGAGAAAAGTTCAGTGAGAGTATCTGTTAACTTGTTGGTGTGTTTGCTTGCTTATTTTTTATGGGAGAGTCCTAAACGAAAAGCAGGGAAAGATTCATTAGAATGAGAGTTTAACATATAAAGGAAAGAAAGTGTAATTTTTTGTTAGAATTTCTGGCAATGAAGTTAAGATGCTAAACAACAGTAGAAGCATCACTCTTAGGTAAAAAGAGAATATTGTCTCATCGTACACCCCAATCCAGTACTCTTGCCTGGAAAATCCCATGGACGGAGGGGCCTGGTAGGCTGCAGTCCATGAGGTCACTAAGAGTCAGACACGACTGAGTGACTTCACTTTCACTTTTCACTTTCATGCATTGGAGAAGGAAACGGCAACCCACTCCAGTATTCTTGCCTGGAGAATCCCAGGGACAGGGGAGCCTTGTGGGTTGCCGTCTATGGGGTCCCACAGAGTTGGACACGACTGAATCGACTTAGCAGCAGCAGCAGTTGCAGGAAGAAGCTTAAGTTGTGGACAGACTTAAGTCAGTTTTATAATATGAGGCTGAAGGAGGTCCCCTATGATGGATTTTCTTTTTCAGTACATCGTAAAGGGAATCATTACTGAAACTATGAAGGGAAGATGGCAAGATGGGAAATTTTGACAGAGTGGAAAAGGTTTGAAAAGGGCATTGTTAAAATAGAAGAATGGATAGTCTTTAAAGACATAAGCAAGACTTCTAAGCTAGGAGCCCATTTAAGGTCAGTGGCCAGTAATCTAAAATAAAAAATAAGAAACCCAACTGGGTAATTTCTTGCTGTATTGCCTGACTACTTGGGTTCAGGTGCAAGGAAAGTGAGTGCTTTCTTCCAGGGACTGAAATTTTGCCAAATGAATGTGACTAAAAGAGAGAAAGTCAAGGACGTTCATAGTGTTGGGAAGAGAATAGTAATTAATTAATCTAAGCTGAATAACAAGGAAATGAAAAAAAGGAGAAGATTCTGGTGTTAAGATGAAAGATCAATTGACTAGAGTTAGATAGCAATACAAGATGATCATAGGTTCAGTCGCTCAGTCGTGTCTGACTCTGCAACAACATGAATTGCAGCACGCCAGGCCTCTCTGTCCATCACCAACTCCTGGAGTTCACTCAAACTCGCGTCCATCGAGTCGGTGATGCCATCCAGCCACCTCATCCTCTGTCATCCCCTTCTCCTCCTGCCCCCAATCCCTCCCAGCATCAGAGTCTTTTCCAATGAGTCAACTCTTCGCATGAGGTGGCCAAAGTACTGGAGTTTCAGCTTTAGCATCATTCCTTCCAAAGAACACCCAGGGCTGATCTCCTTCAGAATGGACTGGCTGGATCTCCTTGCAGTCCAACAAACTCTCAAGAGTCTTCTCCAACACCACAGTTCAAAAGCATCAATTCTTCGGTGCTCAGCTTTCTTCACAGTCCAACTCTCACATCCATACATGACTACTGGAAAAACCATAGCCCTGACGAGACAGACCTTTGTTGGCAAAGTAATGTCTCTGCTTTTCAATATGCTACCTAGGTTGGTCATAACTTTCCTTCCAAGGAGTAAGCGTCTTTTAATTTCATGGCTGCAGTCACCATCTGCAGTAATTTTGGAGCCCAAAAAAAGTAAAGTCTGACACTGTTTCCCCATCTATTTTCCATGAAGTGATGGGACCAGATGCCATGATCTTCGTTTTCTGAATGTTGAGCTTTAAGCCAAATTTTTCACTCTCCTCTTTCACTTTCATCAAGAGGCTTTTGAGTTCCTCTTCACTTTCTGCCATAAGGGTGGTGTCATCTGCATATCTGAGGTTATTGATATTTCTCCCGGCAATCTTGATTCCAGCTTTTGTTTCTTCCAGTCCAGCTTTTCTTATGATGTACTCTGCATTTAAGTTAAACAAGCAGGGTGACAATATACAGCCTTGACGTACTCCTTTTCCTATTTGGAACCAGTCTGTTGTTCCATGTCCAGTTCTAACTGTTGCTTCCTGACCTGCATACAGGTTTCTCAAGAGGCAGGTCAGGTGGTCTGGTATTCCCATCTCTTGAAGAATTTTCCACAGTTTATTGTGATCCACACAGTCAAAGGCTTTGGCATAGTCAATAGAGCAGAAATAGATGTTTTTTCTGGAATGCTCTTGCTTTT
The DNA here is from genome assembly GCF_029378745.1 of Bos indicus. Taxonomy (NCBI): domain Eukaryota; kingdom Metazoa; phylum Chordata; class Mammalia; order Artiodactyla; family Bovidae; genus Bos; species Bos indicus. The sequence continues at coordinate 37,279,251 of NC_091760.1, read as the reverse complement.
TTGATGATCCAGTGGATGTTGGCAATTTGATCTCTGGTTCCTCTACCTTTTCTAAAACGATCTTGAACATCTGGAAGTTCACAGTTCACATATTGCTGAAGCTTGGCTTGGAGAATTTTGAGCATTACTTTACTAGTGTGTGAGATGAGTGCAATTGTGCAGTAGTTTGAGCATTCTTTGGCATTGCCTTTCTTTGGGATTGGAATGAAAACTGACCTTTTCCAGTCCTGTGGCCACTGCTCAGTTTTCCAAATTTGCTGGTATATTGAGTACAGCACTTTCACAGAATCATCTTTCAGGATTTGGAATAGATCAACTGGAATTCCATCACCTCCACTAGCTTTGTTCGTAGTGATGCTTTCTAAGGCCCACTTGACTTCACATGCCAGGATGTCTGGCTCTAGGTGAGTGATCACACCATTGTGATTATCTTGGTCATGAAGATCTTTTTTGTACAGGTCTTCTGTGTTTTTTTGCCACCTCTTCTTAATATCTTCTGTTTGTGTTAGGTCCGTACCATTTCTGTCCTTTATCGAGCCCATCTTTGCATGAAATGTTCCCTTGGTATCTCTAATTTTCTTGAAGAGATCTCTAGTCTTTTCCATTCTACTGTTTTCCTCTATTTCTTTGCATTGATCACTGAGGAAGGCTTTCTTATCTCTTCTTGCTATTCTTTGGAACTCTGCATTCAGATGTTTATATCTTTCCTTTTCTCCTTTGCTTTTCATTTCTCTTCTCTTCTCAGCTATTTGTAAGGCCTCCCCAGACAGCCATTTTGCTTTTTTGCATTTCTTTTCTAAGGGGATGGTCTTGATCCCTGTCTCCTATACAATGTCATGAACCTCCGTCCATAGTTCATCAGGCACTCTATCTGTCAGATCTAGTCCTTTAAATCTATTTCTCACTTCCACTGTATAATCATAAGGGATTTGATTTAGGTCATACCTGAATGGTCTAGTGGTTTTCCCTACTTTCTTCAATTTAAGTCTGAATTTTGCAATAAGAAGTTCATGATCTGAGCCATAGTCAGCTCCCAGTCTTGTTTTTGCTGACTATATAGAGCTTCTCCATCTTTGGCTGCAAAGAATAATCAATCTGATTTCGGTGTTGACCATCTGGTGATGTCCATGTGTAGAGTCTTCTCTTGTGTTGTTGGAAGAGGGTGTTTGTTATGACCAGTGCATTATCTTGGCAAAACTCTATTAGTCTTTGCCCTGCTTCATTCCATATTCCAAGGCCAAATTTACCTGTTACTCCAGGTGTTTCTTGACTTCCTACTTTTGCATTCCAGTCCCCTATAATGAAAAGGACATCTTTTGGGGGTGTTACTTCTAAAAGGTCTTGTAGGTCTTCATAGAACTGTTCAACTTCAGCTTCTTCAGAATTACTGGTTGGGGCATAGACTTGGATTACTGTAATATTGAATGGTTTGCCTTGAAAATAAACAGAGATCATTCTGCCATTTTTGAGATTGCATCCAAGTACTGCATTTTGGACTCTTTTATTGACCATGATGGCTACTCCATTTCTTCTAAGGGATTCCTGCCTGCAGTAATATATATAATGGTCATCTGAGTTAAATTCACCCATTCCAGTCCATTTGAGTTCGCTAGTTCCTAGAATGTCGACGTTCATTCTTGCCATCTCCTGTTTAACCACTTCCAATTTGCCTTGATTCATGGACCTGACATTCCAGGTTCCTATGCAATATTCCAGGTTCCTATCCTTTACAGCATCAGACCTTGCTTCTATTACCAGTCACATCCACAACTGTGTATTATTTTTGCTTTGGCTCCATCCCTTCATTTTTTCTGGAGTTATTTCTCCACTGATCTCCAGTAACATATTGGGAACCTACTGACCTGGGGAGTTCCTCTTTCAGTATCCTATCATTTTGCCCTTTCATACTGTTCATGGGGTTCTCAAGGCAAGAATACTGAAGTGGTTTGCCATTCCCTTCTCCAGTGGACCGCAGTCTGTCAGACCTCTCCACCATGACCCACCCATCTTGGGTGGCCCCACAATGCATGGCTTAGTTTCACTGAGTTAGACAAGCCTGTGGTCCATGTGATTAGATTGACTAGTTTTCTGTGATTATGGTTCAGTGTGTGTGCCCTCTGATGCCCTCTTGCAACACCGTCTTACTTGGGTTTCTCTTATCTTGGACCTGAGGTATCTCTTCACAGCTGCTCCAGCAAAGTGCAGCTGCTGCTCTTTACCTTGGATGAGGGGTATCTCCTCACTGCCACCCTTCCTAACCCTGAACGTGGAGTGGCTCCTCTCAGCCCTCCTGCCTGCGCAGCCACCGCTCCTTGGACGTGGGGTTGCTCCTCTCGGCTGCCACCCCTAGTAGGAGTATTTAAATAGAATATAAGAGAAGTTAGTGGCTGATTGAGATGTTGAAGGTACTAGAAAGAATAAGAAGTTGAAAGGGGATAAATATGGATTACTCTAGATAGAAGAAGGTCAAGAACTACATGTGTTTAGTCACCCAGTCATGTCTGACTCTTTGATACCCTGTGGACTGTAGGTCTCCAGGCTCCTCTGTCCACAAGGATTCTCCAGGCAAGAATACCAGAGTGAATTGCCTTGTCCTCCACCAAAGAACAACATATGAAGATAGAAAAGCCATTTAAGTGTTGAGGTGACCCAGAGAGATGGCAGCATTTCTGTTCTTAAGAACATCTGTAAAATATATGTCAATATCTTACAAGAGTAGAGAAAACTTTCTGGAAGATATCACAAGAGAGCAACAAAAAAGGATTAAGTAATATATGTGATGAAAGTCACTCAGTCATGTCTGACTCTTTGTGACCCCATGGACTATAGCCTGGTAGGTTCCTGTCCATGGAATTCTCCAGGCAGAAACACTAGAGTGGGTAGACATTTCCTTCTCCAAGGGATCTCCCACCCCAGGGATCAAACCCGGGCGTCCTGCATTGCAGGTAGATTCTTTACCATCTGAGCCACCAGGGAAGCCCTAGGTTTTTGTTCTTAGTTTTACAAAAGACTGAATGATAATGATCTGGATGGATGGAGCAATAAGAAGCAGGAATAACACCAATATCACCTCATGTCCTTGAGGCTTGATAAAAGTGACTTCTTGAAAATACTTTGTAAGATAAATTTTTTCAATGAGAGAGTTTCACTTAACAGTTAAGGACAATAGGAAAACATAGAAGGGTGTGAAAATTAAGAGGACTTTGCTAGTTATGAAGCTGTGATTTCTAATGGGAACAGTGAAAGGATTCATTAGTGGGGCAATAGGTTGGGGTGGGAGCTAGGTTGGGTACAATAAAGAATTTAGGCAATGTTATTTTAGAAAATCCATGATGAGATGCTAACATATTTTTGCTGACTGGTGAAAACAAAGATGGGGAAAATACATGTTTCATCTAAAAATTTGCTTAAAGGAGATCGGACACTAAGCCTAGAAATCGGTGAGTATGTCTCTTCCAGCTGAAGTGATGTTGAACACGGGTGCCATGTTTTCCTCCTGCTAATATGTTCACTATCAGACCTGGAATTCAGATTCACATTCAGAGGATTCACATTCTGACTTGCATTGTTTGGGGGGTGTCTACAGTGGCTCACGGAGAAGGCAATGGCAACCCATTCCAGTACTCTTGCCTGGAAAATCCCATGGATGGAGGAGCCTGGTAGGCTGCAGTCCATGGGGTTGCTAAGAGTCAGACAAGACTGAGTGACTTCACTTTCACTTTCATGCATTGGAAAAGGAAATGGCAACCCACTCCAGTGTTCTTGCCTGGAGAATCCCAGGGACAGGGGAGCTTGGTGGGCTGATGTCTATGAGGTCGCACAGAGTCAGACATGACTGAAGCAACTTAGCAGCCCTAGCACAAATTGTAAAGAATCTGCCTGCAATGTGAGAGACCCGGGTTTGATCCCTCGGTCAGGAAGATCCCCCGGAGAAGGGAATGGCAACCCATTCTAGTATTCCTACCTGGAAAATTCTATGGACAGAGGGGCCTGTCTGGCTACAGTCCATGGGGTCACAAAGAGTTGGACATGACTGGGAAACTAACACTTTCAATTTCAAACACTATCAGCAGCATCAGTATCGATAATAGAGCATGTACTATGTGCCATGGCAATGTTCTAAACATGCCATAAATAATAACTTATTTAACCCTCTCAAAACCCCCAGGGGATGCCTGAAACCATGGATAGCACTGAACCCTAACTATACTATATTTTTTCCTATATGTACAGATCTATAATAAAATTAACTTATAAATAGAGATTAACAATAGTAAGAAATCAATTGCAACTGATAATAAAAAAGAACAATTATAACAATATATTGTAATGAAAGTTACGTGAATGTGGAATTTCTTTTTCCTTCCTCACAGTTTCACAGACAGATTTATTTTTACCATGGATCTCAGCAACCTCAGCAAATTTTGTTTTTCCTTTCTAAGGGTTAACTGAAGGCAAGCACTGCTATATCACAACAGTTGATCTGATAACCTGGAGGCTACTAAGTGGTGAAGGCACTGGATATGTTGGGGAAAGGATGATTCAAGTTCCAGGTGGGATGGGGTCAGAGAAGGGAGATTTCATCATGATACTCAGAAAAGCACATAATTTGAACAGTATGAATCATTTATTTCTGGAATTTTTCATTCAATATGTTCAGACCAAAGTTGACTGTAGCTATGTGGAAAATTCTGAAAGAGATGGGAATACCAGACCACCTGACCTGCCTCTTGAGAAATCTGTATGCAGATCAGGAAGCAACAGTTAGAACTGGACATGGAACAACAGACTGGTTCCAAATAGGAAAAGGAGTACGTCAAGCCTGTATTCTGTCACCCTGCTTATTTAACTTCTATGCAGAGTACATCATGAGAAATGCTGGGCTGGAAGAAGCACAAGCTGGAATCAAGATTGCCAGGAGAAATATCAATAACCTCAGATATGCAGATGACACCACCCTTATGGCAGAAAGTGAAGAGGAACTCAAAAGCCTCTTGATGAAAGTGAAAGAGGAGAGGGAAAATTTTGGCTTAAAGCTCAACATTCAGAAAACGAAGATCATGGCATCCGGTCCCATCACTTCATGGGAAATAGATGGGGAAACAGTGTCAGACTTTATCTTTTTGGGCTCCAAAATTACTGCAGATGGTGACTGCAGCCATGAAATTAAAAGACGCTTACTCCTTGGAAGGAAAGTTGTGACCAACCTAGATAGCGTATTGACAAGCAGAGACATTACTTTGCCAACAAAGGTCCGTCTAGTCAAGGCTATGGTTTTTCCTGTGGTCATGTATGAATGTGAGAGTTGGACTGTGAAGAAAGCTGAGCACCGAAGAATTGATGCTTTTGAACTGTGGTGTTGGAGAAGACTCTTGAGAGTTTGTTGGACTGCAAGGAGATCCAGCCAGTCCATTCTGAAGGAGATCAGCCCTGGGTGTTCTTTGGAAGGAATGATGCTAAAGCTGAAACTCCAGTACTTTGGCCACCTCATGCGAAGAGTTGACTCATTGGAAAAGACTCTGATGCTGGGAGGGATTGGGGGCAGGAGGAGAAGGGGACGACAGAGGATGAGGTGGCTGGATGGCAACACTGACTCGATGGACATGAGTCTGAGTGAACTCTGGGAGTTGGTGATGGACAGGAAGGTCTGGCATGCTGTGATTCATGGGGTCGCAAAAAGTCGGACACGACTGAGCGACTGAACTGAACTGAAACTGAGGAAAGGGAACCTGTGGATGGGGATGGCAGGAGAGGGGAAGACTACCATATCATATATTAGAAGCTTCTCCCTAAAAGGAAACATAGAGATAAGGTGGCAGTTGGAGAGAGCAGAGGGTCTGAAAAGGTCAGTGTTCATTGGTTTTGCTTTGTATTATTGCAGAAGTAAGTTATAACATGTCTGAACCTGTTCCACAGTCAAATCCTGTGTATTTTCTTTTTGGCAAGGGGAAAATGGAGAGAGTGAGAGGAGAAGAGGCATTTATTAAATGGCGTGAATTTTTTTTATTTATGTGTGATGCTGTAAGTGAAATTTCTAAATGAAACAATTTAGCATAATATAACAAAGAAAGACAAGTGCCACACCTTACAAAACAGAATATAAAATGTTTGCATCTGAATAACTTTAATTTATAAACTCTTCCTGGTAGTGGCTTAGAGGCTAAGTCGTGTCCAACTCTTGCGACTCCATGGGTAGTAGCCTGCCAGGCTCCTCTGTCCTTGGGATTCTCCAGGCAAGAATATTTGAGTGAGTTGCTATTTCCTTCTTCAGGTGATCTTCCCAACCCAGGGATCAAACCCAGGTCTCCTGCATTGCAAGCAGACTCTTTACCAACTGAGCTACAAGGGAAGTCTGATTGCTAATTATATCAGAATATTTTTTTACTTATAAAGTAAGTTTTGTCTTATTACTAGATTCATTTTATTTTTTATTTTTTTTGTTTTCAATCTTTGTTATTTATTTTACTATATTGCATGTTTACAATAGACAAGAAAAGAGTAGGGGGAAAAACCCAGTTAAATATAGATTTATTTTAAAGTTTCACTTGCACTTTCAACTTCTAAATAAGTTATCCTAAGAGAATATTTTTGTAGTGAAATATCTGAAACTGAAACTGGGAACTTCATGGTGAATTTGAGAAGGAAGATCCTAGGAAGATTTCTATGGCAAATTGTTTATGTGCCAATAAATTCTCTAGTAGACATTTTCACCAGTCTGCTAAAGTTTCATCCAAGAAAAATAATAAAAGGAATGAATTTAGCTCATTTTCTGTTCCTCTTGAAACCGTAATTATATTTTTAAAAACCTAAATTTATACCATGTGCTTTTCTTTATATCTCAGACCCTAGAAAAGTTTAAAAATTTACTTAGAAGAAATAAACAATCTACACATTAAGTAATTTGCAGAACTAAGCTTATACATTTGTATTTTTAAATTATGCGGAAAATAAAATAAGTATTATATACTGCAGGCCTAATTGGTGCATTCTAAATGTGATAAGCAACATGATTTTCTATGCTTAAAGATTATGACTGAAATGCTTTAAAGTATGACACAGTTTGGGAGGAAAGAAAATCACTGTTCTTTATCACTGGTTCTATTAACCTTCCATCAACAGCTGCTTCAACAGAATTCCTAGAGGCTTCTGTAATGATGTAATATCACTCGTACACATAAAGGGATATATGTGAAGCATCAGCCCACTCTCTGTTATGGCCTTGTTAGTGCTCCTTTATCTACCCTCATTAATATCATTAAATAGGACTTCCTTGGTGGCACAGTGGATAAGAATTCGCCTGCCAATGCAGGGGACACAGATTTGATCTAGGTCTGGGAAGATTCCAGATGCCACAACTAAGCCAAAGTGCCACGACGACTGAGCCTGTGCTCTAGAGCCTGCAAGCCACAGCTACCAAACCAATGTGCTGCAACTACTGAACCGCTTGTGCCTAGAGCCTGTGGTCTGCAACAAGAGAAGCCGCTGAAGTAAGAATCCCCTGCACCACAACAAGGAGTAGCCCCTGCTCTCCGCAACTAGAGAAAGCCCACAGACCTAGGACGACAATTAAACAAACGATAAAAAACAAACCTCACAGAATAAATCAAAAATGAACAAAAGAATATGTATCCAGTGATTTCCAATTTAGATATAAATTCAATTTTTCTTCTGTCCACATACATTCCGTGTCCAAATAAGACTGTTACGTGTTCAGTTGTGCCCAACTCTCCAACTCCCTGGACTGTAGCCTGCCAGGGTCCTCTATCCATGGGATTTTCCAAACAAGATTACTGGAGTGATTTGCCATTTCCTTCTCTAGGGGATGTTCCCCAACCAGGGATCGAACCAGCTTCTCTAGCATCTCCAGTATTGGCAGATGGATTCTTTACCACTATGTCACCTAGGAAGCTCCCCAAAATAAGATTGCTCTCAAAATAAGGTTTTAGTTAAATATTTTTTGTGAACTACTGCATCTATCGAACTTTTAGAAAGGCATTTTCACCTATACACTAAAAATATTACATGAAAGTAGAGATATTTCTTTCTTTCACCTTGTTAAAACTAACAATATCTTAAAATTATATTTGACTATCACCAAAATGTAAGAACTGAGGTCACATAGGATTTTAGATAAATATATATTTATATATTTATTTCAATAGATAATATTTCCATGTGATTTCCAAAAAAAATACAAATGGAAATATGAGGAAAAATTTGTCATATAGCATTTATTTCCCCAAAACAACCACTGTTGCCAGTTTATTATCCTTCCAGAGATAAGTTGTGAAAACATATGAATCAATATGAATATAGAATCTACTTTTTAATAAATGCAAACAGCAGCATATTTTTATGCAAATTTGTATAAATATATGTCTAATAGGCATTGTGTTGTCCTTAAGGTGATCAAAATGTTACTCTAAAGTCTTAGATAAAATATATCTCCTTGACATCCCATCCCACCCCTGCCAAAACAGCAGCTATACACACTGTTTCTGGTCACTTATCTCATTACTGTTTCATCTTTTCCACAGAAATTCTCAGGTTTGAGATGATCCTCTTTTAAAAGTAATGATTTGTTTATATTCTTATTGCCTGTCTTACACTATTAGAATAAAAGCTACTTGACAGAAGAGACTATTCTTTTCATCATTTAAATCCCAGTACCTAGAGCACTGCCTGCCAGAAAATAACTCAAGTATCATTCAGTCTAATAATAAAATATTTTTACCTGACTGCATGTCATTCATTGTATGAATGTAGCATAGTTTATTTTCCTAGCTACTTAATAATGGACATCTAGGCTGTTTATATTGTTTTGATGAGACAAACAATGCTGCAGAATATACTGTATATATATATATATATATATATATATACACACACATATATATTCTTTTTAGAATATAACTATTGGATAAATTCCTAGAGTAAAATTGATGAATCAAAGGTATATATATTGTTATATTAATATATTCTGCCAAATTATCTAAGAGATTGCTCCAATTTAAACTATCTACAGCATTGTATGAGATGAGCATTTTCAAAAAGTCTCATCAATATGGTATGGGTAAAATAGTGTTGTTTTAATGTTTAATTTTCTTATCAAGACTGTGAACATATTTTTAAACATTTAAGAGTCAGTGTATTTTCTGCTGCTGAATTGTCCTTGACACATAAGTTTTCTGGGACCTTGTTGATTTATGTACACTCATTATTATGAAAGTGAATAAAATAGACCATGTGTTTTCTTTTGACTAGATTCTAGTCTTTTTCTGTACAATTTTAATTTTTGCACACCCAGAATGATGACTTTTTTCATTTATGACTCTTCAATTTACTTTTGTGTCTAGAGAGGCTATTCCATTTCAAGACCACAAAAAAGCATAATATGATTTATTATTTCTTTTACAGTTTCATTTTTTGTATAATAATTATGAGTCATCTGAAACTTATGTCCCTTAGGAAATGACCTTAGAATACAAGGGTTTCCCCCTCCCCCCGTATGGCTAGCCAGTAATCCCTGCTATATGTACTAAATAATACTTCTAACCAATGTGCAATTATGAAATAAACAAGTAGTTTCAATATCTGGACTCTCTATTTGATTTTACATATACCATGATTACGGGAATTGGTGATGGACAGGGAAGCCTGGCAGGCTTCGATTCATGGGGTCGCGAAGAGTGGGACACGACTGAGGGACTGAACTGAACTGAACTGATTACCATAGTTATATACAATTTTTTTAATTTTTCATGGAGTTGGTCCCCTCCCATTATACTTATTTTTACAGCTTTTCCAACTATATTTGCAATTTTGAATTTAAATAACTATGTCCAAAAATATCTCATTATTTCATTTGGATATATTAAATGTGTTAATTAAAATCGCATGCCAATCACTTCAGTCATGTCCAACTCTTTGTGATGCCATGGACTGTTGCCTGCCAGCCTCCTCTGTCCATGGTATTTTCCCAGCAAGAATACTGGAGTGGGTTGCCATTCCCTCCTGCAGGGGATCTTCCTGACCCAGGGATCAAACCTGTATCTCCTGTGTCTCCTCCATTGATGGTGGATTCTTTACCACTGAGCCACCAGGGAAGCCCTGATTAAAATTAAGTATAATTAATATCATTATAACTTTAAAACATATTATACAAAAATAAAAATATCCATAAAATTTCCACCTGTCTATATTATTTTAACTTTTTTTTTCACTTTTCTTGAGTTTATTTTTGCTTTTTATTACTTTTTTTGCTGTAATGAGACCATTTAGTCTATTATATATTAAGCACTTCTCATGTGTATATAATATTATTGATTTGTATAAATTAATTTTGTATTCAAAAACATGATAATATCAGTTTTTCAGTTGATTCATTTAGTTTCCTTTTACCTTCTTTTCAAATATTTTAAAGAGAGACTTTTAAAATATATTTTAGGACATGAGTTGAATTTCATTACCAAAATCACACGGACAGTGACTGGAGGCATGAAATTAGACACTGGCCCCTTGGAAGAAAAGCTATGACAAATATAGACAGCCAATTAAGAAGCATAGACATCACTTTGCCAACAAAGATCTGTATGGTCAAAGCTATGGTTTTTCCAGTAGTTATGTACAGATGTAAGAGTTGGACCAAAAAGAAGACTGAGTGTTGAAGAAGTGATGCCTTCAAATTGTGGTGCTGGAGTAAACTCTTGAGAGCCCCTTGGCCTGCAATGAGATCAAAGCACTCAATCCTAAAGGAAATCAACCTTGAATATTCATTGGAAGGACTGATACTGAAGCTGAAGCTCTGATGCTTTGGCCACCTGATGAAAAGAGCCAATTCGTTGGAAAAGACTATGATTCTGGGCAAGACTGAAGACAGGAGGAGAAGGGGGTGACAAAGGATGAGATAGTTGGATGGTATTACTAACTCAACGAACATGAGTCTGAGCAAACTCCGGAAGATAGTGAAGGACAGGGAAGCCTCATAGACTGCAGTCCATGGGGTCACAAAGAGTCAGATATGACACAGCAACTGAAGAAAAATAACAACCTTTATGGTATACATACAGACATTTTAATTGTAGAATAGTCAACTATATAAATATCTTTTTGACAGTTCTTTTCATGTCCATTTACTATTAATGACTATTATTTTACCAAAAACATTTCTCAAAATATTACACAGGATGACTCAACAGATCACAAATTAATAAATTAAGGTATTATTTAACTCCAAACATTTGAACATTGCTCACAAACTTAATTTCATTCCTTATAAGCCTAATATGGGCTTCCCTGGTGGCTCAGTGGTAAAGAATCTGGTTACCAATGCAGGAGACACAGATTCAATCCTTAGCTTGGGAAGATCCCATGGAGACTGAAAGGCAACCCACTCCAGTATTCTTGCCTGGAAAATTCCATGGACAGAGGAACTTGGTGGCCTACAGTCCATGGGATTGCAAAGGATTGAACACAGCTTAAGAGACTAAACAACAAATAAGTCTAATATATGTATATACCTTACTTAAATGCTTTTAAAAGCAGATAAAATCATCATACATTATAACAATGATTATAAACAAATGGTTACAAAATTGCTAATACCATGAATTAAATTAATTTCATTTTCTCTGTTTTTATTATTCTTATTTTTTCTTACCGTTCTACTTACCTAACCTAAAGAATTGATGTTGCCTTTGCATAGAAGCTGAGTTAGCACATAAAAAGTCATGGATGGTACATGGTGAGGTACCAGACTTATCTGTGCCTTCCGTGGTGGTACCGTAGTCTGGTATCTAGATCGACAGTCCTTTCTGATAACCTAAATAAGAACTGTTTAACTATTTGAATTTATTAACCGAACGTATACTCATTTTCGGAGAAGGCAATGGCACCCCACTCCAGTATCCCTGCTTGGAAAATCCCAAGGATGGAGGAGCCTGGTAGGCTGCAGTCCATGGGGTCACTAAGAGTCGGACATGACTGAGCGACTTCACTTTCACTTTTCACTTCCATGTATTGGAGAAGGAAATAGCAACCCACTCCAGTGTTCTTGCCTGGAGAATCCCAGGGATGGGGGAGCCTGGTGGGCTGCCGTCTCTGGGGTCGCACAGAGTCGGACACGACTGAAGCGACTTAGCAGCAGCAGCATACTCATTTTTGTGACCATAATCTTATTATTTCTGCTGGGATTTGATTTGTAGCAATTAAATGTAGACTTCTGTCAATAATTTTTACCAAAGTTAGACATTTTTTTCTTCTGATCAATCAGTAAGACCCATGATATTGACACATTTATGGTTTTATAATTGACACATCTATAATGAAATGCTTCTGTAGGATTTAATTTTACAGATGTTTCTGTAAATGTGATGTGATGTTTCTGTAGGATTTTCTTAGATATTTGTTATGAAATTAAGAAAATTCCCTCTATTCCCACTTTGCTAAGGATTTATATTAACACAATCAAGTTTCTCCATGATATCAAGTGTTTTTTTTTTTTTTTTTTTTTTATCTACTGGTTTTTGTTTTAGTTACATGTTTTTATTTCATGGATTTTTGTTCTATTTAATGTGATGTTTCTGTAGGATTTTCTTAGATATTTGTTATGAAATTAAGAAAATTCCCTCTATTCCCACTTTGCTAAGGATTTATATTAACACAATCAAGTTTCTCCATGATATCAAGTGTTTTTTTTTATCTACTTGTTTTTGTTTTAGTTATTATGTGTTTTTATTTCATGAATTTTTGTTCTATTATTTTATAGATGTTATTTCTTCAGTTACCACTTTTAATCCTGAACATATTATACTGAAGATATTTTCAGACGCTCAATTTCTTCACCCCTTCTAGAATGAATGCATGCTTTTATTAGTGGTTTTTATTTGTTCTTCTACAAGATTTACTCATGTTTTAGAATTATGTTGGCATGCATTTTGCTGAGTAAAAAAGAAAACAGTCACTCAAATGATGAGTTGTCTTTCTCACATAACAAGATGTACAGAATCAAGAAGCCAAGGCCACTACGAAGCCCAAGATGACATCAAGGAAGCTGGTTCTGTCTGTCTTCATGGTCTGTCATCCATAATGTGTGCTTTCATTCCTATGGTTTCAATACAACAACTGAAACCCCAGATAGCATGTTACTTTTTCAGGCAGAAATAATAGGAACGACTCAAGGATTTTCTTCTAATAAGATTATATTTGGACCAAGAAGCCCTCACCCAAAACTAACATTTTCATTTCAATGACTAGAAGGTGTCCTAATCTAACTTTAAGGAAGTTTGATAATTCAAATATGTTTTTATACATAACTTGTAGTAAAGAAAACTAAGGAGGAAAGTTTAATAGGGCTGTTTAAGAATCCAGTTTGTAATCTCTTCTCATTATCTCTCCTTTCTGATTCCTCATTTCACTAAGTCTGGATCATCACCTTACTGCACCTGAAGCACGGTTCTTTCTCATTGCTCTATTTCAGCCATCGATACCTGTTTCTAGACCCAGAACTCAGTAGGCCTGTGACTTCATCTCTCTTCACCACTGATCTTTTCTGTTTTTGATTTGTGAGGAGACTTTTATATTAGGGGGCTTTCCTGGTAGCTCAGACTGTAAAGAATCTTCCTGCAATGAAGGAGACCTGGGTTCGATACCTGGGCTTGGCAGATTCCCTGGAGAGGAGCATGACTACCTACTCTAGTATTATTGCCTGGAGAATTCCATGGACTGAGGAGCTTGGTGGACTACAGTCCACGGGGTCGCAAAGAGTTGGATATGACTGAGTGACTAACACTTTCACTTTCATTTTTTATATTGGGAGGACTTGGCACTACCATTTATCATTTACATTTTGCGTATTATTTTAATGGATTTAGAGTGATGAGAAGGATTGTTGAAACATGTCCTATAGTACTATCCTGATTAGAAGCACACATCACTTTTACTTTGAGATAATTTCACCTACATGACACTTTCAAAAACAGTATACTCTTTATCCAGCTTTCTCTTATGCTATCATACATAACCATAGAACAATTATCATAAATAAGGAATTAGACTTGAAGTAATGATTAGACTACAGTTTGCTTGGAGTTCATCTTCTTTCCATGAATGTCTTTTTCTCTGCTCCGGAACACACTTCAGGATCCCACATTGCATGGTCATGTCCTTATTCTCCTCCATACTTTAACGGTGCTTCTGTCTTTTCTTGCTTTTGACAAGGATACTTGTCACTTATTTTGTAAAATGGCTCTTAAATTGGGCTTGTCTGGTGTTCTCTCACTTCTATATTGAATTCATATGCTATTGGGAAGAAGACTGCAGAAGCAATGTTCTCCTCTTTGTGCATCATTTCAAGACACACAGTGCCCATGAGTATTACTACTGGTCATGCTAATCTGAATCCCATGGTTAAAGTGGTGTATGCCAGGATTCTACACTGTAAAGTAACTACCCTCCTGTTAGCAATTACTGATTATTTGGGGAGAAACACTTTGAAATTATGCAAATATCCTGTTTCTCTTTAACTCTTGTTCCCTTATTTAACATTTATCAGTAGATCTTGCCTGCAACAATGATTACTATGGTTGCAGTGATTTCCTATTTTCCTTATACTACCTGAAGACTCTTGAGAGTTCCTTGGACTGCAAGGAGATCCAACCAGTCCATCCTAAAGGAGATCAGTCCTGGGTGTTCTTTGGAAGGACTGATGCTGAAGCTGAAACTCCAATACTTTGGCCACCTCATGAGAAGAGCTAACTCATTTGAAAAGACCCTGATGCTGGGAAAGATTGAGGGCAGGAGGAGAAGGGGACGACAGAGGAGGAGATGGTTGGATGGCATCACCAACTCAGTGGACATGAGTTTGGGTAAACTCCGGGAGTTGGTGATGGACAGGGAGGCCTGGCATGCTGCCGTCCATAGGGTCACAAAGAGTCGTACATGACTGAGCGACTGAATTGAACTGAACTGACCTGTATTTGTTAACTAGATGTCTTCTGTCAGGAAGAGCTGTCCCTACTCCTTAGTTGTTTATTCAGTTACTTATACCTGTATTGACTCTTTTTAATTTGAAGTATAACCTAAGACCATAGTTATTTCTTCTGTCGGGCAAGTTGTTTCAATTGTAGCTGCATATGAGATCCTGTGGCTATATCTTCTTTTTCTTTTCTTTTTTTTTTTTAGTACTTTCTTACTTTCTGGAATTACAAAATGCTCCAGTTTTGATTTTGTACTCACCTTGCCTCAGTTAGGGAGTTCTTTAAGTTTCCAAAAACCCTTGTGTACTTTCACTGAAGAAAGATTAAAAACCAGGTTCTGGGTGCTCAGTATTGTGATTGTCACTTGGTAGGTATTACTGCTTTTGTTTTCTCTTAGTGGTTAAAGCTAGGAAAATATATGTCTGTACCCAGGTGCACACACACACACACACACACACACACAAGCACACATTGATAGTTATGTCCAAATCTACTGGATATATAACTTTTTAACAGAGTCAGTATTAATAGGTCTTATACCCATCCAGCACCATGAAGTTTACTCTAGCCTTCTTCCTTTCCTGTCTGTAACCTCCTCCACACACCATGAAAAACCTGGCTATCATCACTTACTTGTTGGTTTAATCCTAGTCATTTCAGAATTGCCCACACATATAACTGTAAGAAGTAAATTTATCAGAATACATTTTTGTGCAGTGTCCAGCATGCTTGGTATATTCATTCAAAATCCACAGGTACTTACAGCACAGCAAAACAAAAGCTGGCGATATTAATTGCAATTTAGGAAGTGAAGTACCCAAGCCTTCCATACAATTCTAGAGGGAAAGCTAATAATATAGCTATTTTGCAAAAACAGCTTTCCAGTTTCTTATGTTATAAGCATACCTTTATCACACAAAAAATTGCATAATTTACTTAAGTCAGCTCCCTTATTCCCCATGCCCTTCAGTGTGATTACATGATTCACTTGTAATAGTTAGATCCATTTGTCATAATCAGTATTCCACCAACAACCCCATATCACGGTGGTTTATTTGTTTCTTTTGAAATTTATTCAGTACAATTCACTCTTTATGATGTGACATGCTATAGAGTCTTGACAAAAGCATAGAATTAAGTGTCCAAAGCAACAGTTTCATATAGAACAGTTCCAGTACCTCTACAATTCTTTCCCTTTGTAGGAAACCATCGCTCCAGTTTCTATCCTCTGGCAACCTGTGGTTTATTTTCCATTTCTATAGTTTTGCCTTTTCCAGAGTGTTAGCTAAATGAAATCATAAAATAGTAGCCCTTTGGGTTGGAAAAACACATTTAAAATTTATTCATATCATTGCATGAATCAAAGGTTTATTCCTCTATATTCTGAATAATATTTCAGTATGGTGTCTGGGCTCTTCCCAGTTGGAGGATGTAAGTAAAGATACTATAAATATTCATCTTTGGACTTCTGTGTAAACCTTACTTTTCATCTCTCTTATGCAGATACCAAAGAGTAGGATTACTAGATGTATGATAAAGGTAGGTTTAAAGATGTAAGAAACTGAAACTGACAAACATGTTTTTTCAAAATAACTGTACCATTAGCTTACCTTCTAGTATTGTGTGGAAGGCTTAGGTACTTCACTTCCTAACCTGAAATTGGTATTGCCAGCTTCTGTTTTGCAATTGTTTTTAGTTTTAGCAATAAGAATACATGTGTAGTGATGTATCATTAAGCTTGGACTTTGGTCTGCTATTCACTGGTTTATGACTTTGGGCAAGTTATATAACCTTTTTGCTTCAGTCTCCTGAACTGTCAAGAAGGGTAAATGACAGTACCTACCTCATAGACTTTTGAGAGTTAAATGCGATAATGAACCGAAAGCCCTTAATACATCATAAAATCCTTGTCTGATACATAATCCCCAAGAAAAAAATTAAATATTCATGCTCTTTTCTCCATCTAATGTCTTTAAATGTACTCCCTAACTCATCAAGTTTACTAAATATTTAGGATGAAAATATATTTCCAGGTAAATCAGATGATTTGTGCCTAAAGGGTGTACTGCCTAGCCATGCAGTTGTTGAAAGTGAAAATATTCAAGGAGGTCTTGAAATTGTGAGGAAAGGAAATGATGTGAAGTAGTTACCTAGGAGAGTAATGATGATGCTCAAGATGATGCTCAGATTTAGGACAGAATTAAAGTCTCATTTGAGGTTTAAGGTGAGACTGTCAGCAGGAAGTTTTTCTCTAGCCATATCTGCCTACAGGGATGAAGATTGAAGTGGAAGATAATAGAATTTAACTAGGTTTGTGGTGCTTGTCAGAAAATTGCAAAATGGTATATGAAAGTCCATTTGAGGGTATATGTAACAGTTTTCAATTTAGGGAACTTGAATTTTAAGCTAGCTTAGGGCCTGGTAGGATCAAAATACTGTGGGAGTAAGAGCACTAGAAGAATGAATGGAATACTTGAAATTTTAGAGTATTTGATAATGAAAAGATGAAGATTTTAACCATGGATATGAGAGTGAGAGGTTCAGTAGGATGAACAAATTCAGGAACTGAGAACTCAGAGTAGGTAGTTTATATGAGTTTTAACAGGAGTAATATTGAAGAGAAGGAAAGTAAGGCAGGATCTGAATAAGACTGACACATTACTTTCAGACACTAGGTTCAGAGGGTAATGACAGGAGGATAAAAAAGTGAAATAGTCAAGGAAACACCTAATGACATGACCTTGAAACCTCAGGGAAGGAGTTAGGGGTTAGAGAGAGAAAATGGTTTGGAAACACTGATGAGAATTAATGAGTGAACCCCTACCCCCACCATTTCAAAAAGAGTGGTATAAGTCATTTAGAAAAAAACTAAGACACACAGCATCCTCAGAAAAGACTCAGATGTCAGTCAACTAGCTCAGTGTGAGGGAATGATCAGGAAAGAGTTGAGCCTGTGACACAGGAAATTCTGCTGAAGACTTGTTATACCACAAGGTGTAGTGGAAGGGATTTTGGTATTTGGGCAGGGGTAAGAAGGAGGGCAAAAATCAGGTATGCCATAATGGGATGAGAGTGCTGGCCAAAAGCGCTGGTGACTAGAGCAATGGATTGTCCTCAATGACTGACTGAAAGGACAAATGAGATTAATCCTTCCAGTATAAAGGCTGCTGCTGCTGCTAAGTCACTTCAGTCGTATCCAACTCTGTGCGACCCCATAGACGGCAGCCCACCAGGCTCCCCGTCCCTGGGATTCTCCAGGCAAGAACCCTGGAGTGGGTTGCCATTTCCTTCTCCAATGCAGGAAAGTGAAAAGTGAAAGTGAAGTTGCTCAGTCGTGTCTGACTCCTAGCAACCCCATGGACTGCAGCCTACCAGGCCCCTCCATCCATGGGATTTTCCAGGCAAGAGTACTGGAGTGGGTTGCCATTGCCTTCTCCGAGTATAAAGGCAGGTAACACCAAAGAGATACACCCATTGTATGTGTGTAGTATGATTCCACCTGTTATTAAAAAACAAATACAACACATTTGTTTTTGAATAAACAAAATATAGGACAATGTATTAAATCTTCTAAAAATTACTTTTTAAAAGGGAAATACAGTGTTGGATTTCTATAGAATATACTTGGCTATTGTCTGAATTTTTATAAGAATACACTACTTATTCAATAAAAATTTGTAAAGCTGTAATGGTGGTGGTTTAGTTTCTAAATGTCCAACTCTCAACCCCATAATATGAGCAGCTAAATCAAAGTGTGCATATAATGATGTCAGTTATGTTTTTTAAATGTGGAGGAACAGAATGATAGGTGCGACCCACTCAAAATGACATACCAAATAATTTCTCCAGAATGTCATCACAATACAGATATTAAATCTTCCACCTTTTGAGATTTTCACAAAATTACATTTAATAAGAAAAAAGTAGTGACCGAGTCAGAGAGAAAGAGGAAAAAAACAGTTGTGCTTACTCATCCTGTAAAAAATCTATCAGAGATAAACACACTATAGACTTTTTCCCCACCCAGATGTATTTGTTAACTACCAACCATATGCCAAGTATATTTCTCTAGGCCTGGGAAAACGGTAGTTTTCAAGATATTCAGCAACCTTGCCTTATTTATATTCCAAATTTTCTAGTAGCCATAGCAAAATGAAACTGGTAAAATTAACACTAGCAATATGTTTTACTTAAACTCATATCTCAAAAATATTATTGTGCTAACATGTAATCAACTTAAATATTATTAATGAGATATTTTATACTTTTTGTGCCTTCTTGTTTAAAATCTAGTGTGCATGTTAGGCTTATAACACATCTCAGTTTGGACACTAAATTTTCATCAAATGTATTCAATTTGCATTTAGAGTTGATGACTGTACAGTTTTTAAAAGTGCTCTTGGAGGATATTTTCTTTAAATATTGTGCTGGTTTCTGCCATACATCAACATGAATCAGCCACAGGTATACAAATGTCCCCAAAATAGGTACGCAAATACTTCAAGAGTGTCATTACTTTTTTAAAAAATATTAAATAAATATAGCAAAATGTTAAGATTTAGAAAACCTAGATTCTGGGTGAGTGAGTATTCATCAGATATTGTCTATGTTCAACTGGATGATTAAAACATTGATAATAAAACTTTCAAGAGAAAAAAAAAGTACACTTATGTGCAACTTATGTTTAGTTGGCCTAAACATAGTTCAAGGTTTCAAATAACTAAATCCATTACCAAAATCATTTTTATTTAATATTTGTACTCAAAGTAAGAAAACTACTTTTATAGAAGAATTTTTTTTTCATTTTTTAACAAAAGCATTTTGGTTTCAAAACTTGTCTGTCCAATATAAGTACATTATTGTGGCAACTCAGTACTAGTGTTCTTCAAACTTTTCTTTTACATTTAGAGGATGATTTACATAATCCTGTCAATTACAATTAAATTCTGCATATTGATTCATTTGAAAAATGTGTAGGTATTATCATTGATTTGTATTATGAAGAATTGCCACTTCAACATAAATTCTTGTACATGTCTTGCTAGATCACAAATAAGCTTTTTCTTTCTTTAGTGCTACAAATTTCCGCTTCTTCAAATGCAGTGTCACATTGATAAATTATGTAAATTACACAGCCATTTTTTTCTGTCTTAGATTATTGAACATTTGGTAAGCATGTTTTTTGTTCAAGAAAATTTTCAATTAACAATACAGTAAATCTTTATAGCATTTGTCCATAACACAACCAACAAAAATTGGCAAAGAACACAAGATCATTAAATTCATTTTCTATTTCAGCAGTTTCCATAAACTGGTGTGATTCATAGCTCTTGCATACATATACTGAAAAATTTTGACAACTGTATACATTTTACTTTATATATAATTGCTTCAGAAAACTGAGCACAGATATTCTTAGTATATTTTATACAGTGGAATGAAACAATAAAAGAAACAACAGTTTTAATTCCAGTGAACCTAGAATTTTGACCTAGCATAATAACTAGCTGAAGGATCATACATAAGGATAGAAATTAATTTTTCCATAATTTAACTGAAATTCATCTTTAGCAGATGGAAAAAATTCAGAAATATCTAAGCAACAAGCTCTATTTTTATGCTTCTAAATGACATGTCTTTGTTAACTTGAATATCCTCTGAGGAAAAATGCTCCCAGAATACTGATTGGACCGTGTCTTATATGATGCATGACTTCTCTACAACTAAAGAAAAAGGTTTGCAAGCTTTCCAATTTTAAATTAATTTGATTTTTTTATTTATAGAAAGGGCTTGTATTCAGAAAGTCATTGAGTATTGGCCTAATTGAAAATACTTTACGTTAGTAATATATCATTTTAGTCTTTACTCCTAATTTTGTAACAAAGTTTCCATAACTGAAATAACTTTTCCATTCTTTTGTATAAAAATTGTTTTATGGATTGTGGAAAAATCAAAGCTATTTTAGAGCAGGCCAAAATTACAAATTCAAATCATATTTAAAAACTAAACTAATAAATACAAATTCTAAAATATTGGTTCTGTCACATTAGTTTTGTTGCCTTTACTTAGCAGATTACTGGGAAAAACCATTTAGCTAGATTGTTAAATTTTAATTTGAATATACATATAACTGAAAAATTTGTTTATTCAATGTACCTTGCTTTTCAATGACTGATTTGTTTAATTTAGATCTACCATCCTATTTTATATTTTCTCACTAATCTGTTTTTTGAAAACTACTTTAAATAATCCTACTCATTCATACTGCTTTTAATTGGACAAATTTTTGTTACTCTAATTTTTCCTTTTCAATTATTTGGAAATAAATAACCTCAATTCTATCCTTAAAATAGTTTTCCATAAAACTTTAACGTCACACATTATATATCAGAGGATACAGCACAATATCTTTGCTTTGCTCTTTTTAAATTATGAGAATATTAAAATGCTTTAAAATTTATTAATTCCAATTTTTGGTTTGGATGTTTTTAATGGCCAATGTCTTAAAACCACATTATATTTATACCTCCCAAAGTAATCACTGCTGCTGCTGCTACTGCTGCTGCTAGGTCGCTTCAGTCGTGTCTGACTTTGTGCAACCCCATAGACAGCAGCCCACCAGGCTCCCCTGTCCCTGGGATTCTCCAGGCAAGAACACTGGAGTGGGTTGCCATTTCCTTCTCCAATGCATGAAAGTGAAAAGTGAAAGTGAAGTCGCTCAGTCGTGTCCGACTCTTAGTGACCCCATGGACTGCAGCCTACCAGGCTCCTCCATCCATGGGATTTTCCAGGCAAGAGTACTGGAGTGGGGTGCCATTGCCTTCTCCGAAGTAATCACTAGACTGTCTTTTTTTTTTTTTTATTAAGGTCAATACTTTTTAGAAAAAATTTTGTTAAAATTAACTGTAAAATGTTTTGTTAGACATATAATTCTGATTTCAGTCAAGTAATACTGTTGACACACTGTTAATAGAAAACTCATTTGCTAGAAATGTTTGCTAATATTGTCCATTATATTATCTTAATTTTTAGCATAATGAATAAAGTAGTTTTGTATTGTTCTTATGCAGCATATTGAAATTGGCATTCATCATAAATTTTTGACGAACTTTCTTCCACCCTTTTTTCCTATTCCTTTAGTCATAGTACCAGTTCTTCTATCACCACATAATTCTGCACAGTTGTATATTTTCATTCTACATTTATGGTGTGTCCGTATTTATTTGTAAACTAAATTTAAAAAATTGTATTATAATTAAAATTCTCATATTATTTTCATTTAATTAACAATTACAAGTTATATAAATGTTACTGTAAGGTGTGCCATTCACATAGAATACTCAAACACATTGCAATATTATACCACTGTGTAAAAAAAAAGTCATTTGCGTTCAATCAATACACTATCATCTAGATCTGTGGTGCACATGTTTATGTCCAATATTGGAAATGAGGCATGTGTCTCAACGTGCACACTAAAATAAAACAATAATATCTTAAAATGATGGAATAGGCAAAGAAAGTATAGTCTTACCAAAACTCTAACATTTTATTTACTGGAAAAACACTTTACATTCCTTTAGTTTTTAAATTTTAAACTGTATCACTAACCACATTCCAGATGTCCCATAGCTACATGTAGCTAACGGCCACTGCATTGGAACATTCAGTTCTAGACACTTAAAAGCAGTTCCCTGAGGGCTTCCCTGGTGGTCCAGGGGTTAAGAATCTACCTTGCAATGCAAGGAACACTGGTCCCATTGCTGGTCTGGGAAGATCCACATGTTGCAGAGCGACAAAGTCCATGCGTCACAACCACGGAAGCCCACATGGCTAGAGCTGGTGCCTGGCAACGAGAGGTCACCGCAGTGAGAAGCCAGTGTACCATAATGAAGAGCGGCCCCTGCTCATTGCAACGAGGGAAAAACCTGCCAGCAATAAAGATCCAGCACAGCCAAGAAATAAATAGATCTTAAAAATAAAAACAACCAAAAACAGTTCCTTGACCATGTAAACCATGGTATTAGACTAATAAGCCTGCTCTGGGTCTCCATTTCTTCTTCAATGTATTTGTAAGATTACTATGCAGCTCTAGAGGAGACGGAACATTGTAGGTGTTACTCAGTAATAATGTTGTTTATATTTTAAAATCTCTAAAAAAATCTTTTAGAAATGCTTTGGATAAATTTCTGTACTCGAGATAGTGCTATAAGTCACTCAGAATTACAGGTTTATGGTAAATATATTCAAGTGTTTGAAATGGGATCAATTTTGAATGCACAAAATGTAATTCCCAGTGAATTTTTTTTTTCATAAAAGAGATTTTGTACTTATTATTATTGAAAATGAAGGATAAATAAATTTGTTTTCCTCTAATGGATGAACAAGATAATTACAGCATGTTCACAGAGATGAAGGATAATTTAGAGATCAAATACAATATACCTCCTGAATCTCAGTAACTAATATGAATAATATGGTGTGGTCTCAACCTTTAAAATAATCATTTCCAATTTATTATATATATATTACATCTTATACTTTTTGGTTGACTGAGCAGCATGTGGTTATATTTCAGCTCATTTTCATAGTCTAAAGCACTGCAATTAACACTTCTTTAGTGAAAGGTTCTAACATTTCAGTATTTTCTTTCGAACACTTCTCACTTTATAGCGTAAGCCTGGCACAAAACCCAGAATGTGATTCTGACACACCATTCTCCTCACTGTAGGAATTAATACATGCTTTAGAAGTCATTTTCTATAAGCAACAAAAATCACTCTCAGCACATCCCCCAGGCTTTCTATCTAGAACCATATATTCAATTAGCATTTATTAGTAAGTCATTTTCTGATGGTTAGACACTACACAGTACAGTGTGAAGAGTAAAATATGCTGAAAGGTTTGGACTTTAGGGCATTTATAGTTTTTATCAGTGAAATGGAAAAATAAATAAATAAATTGAAGGAATTTATTATGTAAACATAATTTATGTATATTTTATGATATTTATGATTTAGTTCAGTTGAGTCGCTCAGTCGTGTCCAACTCTTTGTGACCCCATGAACCGCAGCACGCCAGGCCTCCCTGTCCATCACCAACTCCCGGAGTCCACCCAAACCCATGTCCATTGTGTCAGTGATGCCATCCAACCAACTCATCCTCTGTCTTCCGCTTCTCCTTCTGCCCTCAATCTTTCCTGGAATCAGGACCTTTTCAAATGAATCAGCTCTCCGCATCAGGTAGCCAAAGTATTGGAGTTTCAGCTTCAACATCAGTCCTTCCAATGAACACCCAGGACTGATTTCCTTTAGGATGGACTGCTTGAATCTCCTTGCAGCCCAAGGGACCCTCAAGAGTCTTATCCAACACCACAGTTCAAAATCATCAATTCTTCTGCGCTCAGCTTTCTTTATAGTCCAACTCACATCCATACATGACTACTGGAAAAACCACAGCCTTGACTAGACAGACCTTTGTTGGCAAAGGAATGTCTCTGCTTTTCAATATGCTGTCTAGGTTGCTCATAACTTTCCTTCCAAGGAGCAAGCATCTTTTTATTTCATGGCTGCAATCACCATCCGCAGAGATTTTGGAGCCCTGAAAAATAAAGTCTGACACTGTTTCCACTGTTTCCCCACCTATTTGCCATGATTATGTAAATATAATCAAAGAAACCCAGGTCAGATGCCAGGTCTGGCCTTGAACCCAGGTCTAAGGTGCAAGCGAGGGTGTGGATAGGTTATTAACAGAGCTAAACTCTGTAATGGATAAGATACTGATGCTTTGGGGTGTTGGATGCTGTGTGTTCTAAATGGGGCCCAGCAGCATGAACAAGGTCTGAAAACAGAAAAATACTGGGCATACTTGAGAAATTGCTAGAGATGAAGATTACACAGAGTCAAAGTACATTATAGACATACAATGTTGTGAAAATTGTAAAGAGTGAAAGAGCTTTGATATGGACAAAATTATGAAGGACCTTAACAGCTGGCGGAAGAGTCTGGACTTTGTTCAATGAGCAATAAGCAGCCTTGACCCATGTGGCCATGGTCAAAATATAATACAGATTCAACACACAGAAGAGAGACTACTAACGAGTATTGTCACTGAGGCTTGAATACGAATCTCAGGTCATTATTATCCAAAAAAAACATCAAAAAATGTTTATGTTGCTAAACCATAACTGTTAAAGCATAAAGTGGATCTGTAATGTAAAAGAAAAAAAGAATTTCCACAAAGTAATCATGAGTGTAGCTATGATGCTATTTTTCAGGATTCTTGTGTGCTGGATGCTCACCTTATATTGTATCATCCTTCTTAGTCAAGGGAACAGATTTTCACATTGAATAAATGATTTGGAAAACTGCAGTTAGTGACAGGGCCTGAGTCTGAGAGTTTCTGAGCCCAAGAGTGCAGAACACTTGATCACTATCCTTAAACTTTAATGACTTTTTATTTGTCCACCTGGAAGAAAAACAAATATTTAGTCCTAAGAGATATATAATCCACTTCCTTTTCACCTGGAGAGAGTTTTAAGAATGGGAAGTTTAGATGATGTTCCAGAAATTGAAATTTTCTTGGGAAGTGACTTGGATAAAGTGTATACTTGATGTATAAATGAATGAATCAAGACGTGACTCCATGGGGGCAGTGGGAGGAAGGTTCAAGAAGGAGATATATGTATGCATACAGATGACTTCTTTTGTTGTTCAGTGGGAACTAAGACAACATTGTAAAGCAATTATACTCCAATTAAAAAAAAAAAAGAAATGACTCTGGTTCCGTCTTCACTTTTTTTTTTGGAGCACCTCACATTTTTCATAACTTTATGTGATACAAAAAAATAAATGGTGGCTTATGTGGCCCTCTTTAAATGTACACAGATCAATTAATAAGATGTTAGTAACTGTGTGATTATTACAGTGTTTAAAATACATTGGAACAAAGGCATGAAGAAAAGAAGTCACAGCCCAAGTGATGAAGCAGATAGCCAGATTTAGCTCCAATTTATGATTTAATGACATAATCTCCAAAAATATACAAAAAATCTAGGAAACGTACACTTTAACTCTTTTTCTGTAGAGATGTATGGTTGGTTGCTGTTTAGTTGCTAAGTTGTGTTCAACTCTTCTGCAACCCCGTGGACTGTAGCCCACCAGGCTCCTTCTGTCCATGGGACTTACCAGGTAAAAATACTGGAGTGGGTTGCTATTTCCTTCTCTGGGGGATCTTACTGACCCATGGATACAACCTGTGATCCTGCATCTCCTGCATTGGCGGGTGGGTTCTTTACCTTTGAGACACTGGGGAGACCCTTGCTGCTGCTGCTAAGTCGCTTCAGTCGTGTCCGACTCTGTGCCACCCCATAGACGGCAGCCCACCAGGCTCCCCCGTCCCTAGGGTTCTCCAGGCAAGAACACTGGAGTGGGTTGCCATTTCCTTCTCCAATGCATCAAAGTGAAAAGTGAAAGTTAAGTCTCTCAGTCGTGTCCAACTCTTAGTGACCCCATGGACTGCAGCCCACCAGGTTCCTCCATCCATGGGGTTTTCCAGGCAAGAATACTGGACTGGGGTGCCATTGCCTTCTCCGGGGGAGACCCTTAAAGATACATAAACTGAGTTTATATGATGTCTGCTCAGTTGTGTCTGAGTCTTCGTGACCCCAGGGACTATAGCCCACCAGGCTCTTCTGTCCATGGAATTCTCCGGCCAAGAATACTGGAATGCGTTGCAATTTCCTTCTCCATGGGATCTTCCTGGCCCAGGGATAAAACCCAGGTCCCCTGCATTGGCAGTCTGATTCTTTACCTCTAGCACCACCTTCTTGTCAAGTTTGTTAGTGTAAAGCCGTATCCAGTGTCTTTTTTAGGAAGTTGACCAATTCACTGATTCTGTGTGTGTTGGAAAGAGGCCTTGGTTGTGGTGGAAGGACTGAAAAAGTAAACGCTACTTGCCATTGAATTAGAAGACAAATGGACAAGTTTTCCTAGAAAAAGGAAGAAGCCAATGAATGAGTTTTGTACCTGAGGGTTTGTTTTGTTTGGTTCGGTTTTCCTAAAGTTTCTATTCCTCAGCAAAGAAACAGAGGAACACAATAGAATGGGAAAGACTAGAGATCTCTTCAAGATAATACCAAGGGAACATTAGATTATTAGAGATACCAAGGGAACATTTCATGCAGATGGGCACAATAAAGGACAGAAATGGTATGCACCTAACAAAAACAGAAGATATTAAGAAGAGGTGGCAAGCATACACAGAAAAACTGTATAAAAAAGATCTTCATGACCCAGATAATCACTATGGTGTGATCACTCACCTACATTCCAGGCCAAACATCCTGGAATGTGAAGTCAAGTGGGCCTTAAGAAGCATCACTACGAACAAAACTAGTGGAGGTGATGGAATTCCAGTTGAGCTATTCCAAATCCTGAAAGATGATGCTGTGAAAGTGCTGCACTCAATATGCCAGCAAATTTGGAAAACTCAGCAGTGGCCACAAGAATGGAAAAGGTCAGTTTTCATTCCAATCCCAAAGAAAGGCAATGCCAAAGAATGCTCAAACTACCGCACAATTGCACTCATCTCACATGCTAGTAAAGTAATGTTCAAAATTCTCCAAGCCAGCCTTCAGCAATACATGAACCATGAACTTCCAGATGCTCAAGCTAGTTTTAGAAAAGGCAGAGGAAACAGAGATCGAATTTCCAATATCTGCTGGATCACTGAAAAAGCAATAGAGTTCCAGAAAAACATGTATTTATGCTTTATTAACTATACCAAAGCCTTTGACTGTGTGGATCACAATAAACTTGAAAATTCTCAAAAAGATGGGAATACCAGACCACCTGACCTGCCTCTTGAGAAACCTGTATGCCGGTCAGGAAGCAACAGTTAGAACTGAACATGGAACAACAGACGGGTTCCAAAGAGGAAAAGGAGTACTTCAAGGCTGTATATTGTCACCCTGCTTATTTAACTTATATGCAGAGTACACCACGAGAAATGCTGGGCTGGATAAAGTACAAGCTGGAATCAAGATTGCCAGGAGAAATATCGATAACCTCAGATATGCAGGTGACACCACCCTTATGGCAAAAAATTAAGAAGAACTAAAGAGCCTCTTGATGAAAGTGAAAGAGGAGAGTGAAAATGTTGGCTTAAAGCTCAACATTCAGAAAACAAAGATCATGGCATCCAGTCCCATCACTTCAGATGGGGAAACAGTGGAAAGAGTGGCTGACTTTATTTTGGGGGCCCCAACATCACTGCAGATGGTGATTGCAGTCATGAAATTAGAAGACACTTATTTCTTGGAAAGAAAGTTATGAGCAACCTAGATAGCATATTAAAAAACAGAGACATTACTTTGTCAAGAAAGGTCCATTTAGTCAAGGCTATGGTTTTTCCAGTGGTCATGTATGGATATTAGAATTGGACTACAAAGAAAACCGAGCACCAAAGAATTGATGCTTTTGAACTGTGGTGTTGGAGAAGACTCTTGAGGATCCCTTGGACTGCAAGGAGATCCAACCAGTTCATCCTAAAGCAGATCAGTCCTGGGTATTCATTGGAAGGACTGATGTTGAAGCTGAAACTCCAGTACTTTGGCCACCTGATGCAAAGAGCTGACTCATTTGAAAAGGCCCTGACGCTGGGAAAGATTGAGGGCAGGAGGAGGAGGGGATAACAGAGGATGAGATGGTTGGATGGCATCACTGACTCAATGAATCTGAGTTTGGGTAGACTCCAGCAGTTGGTGATGGACAGGGTGGCCTGGCATGCTGCAGTTCATGGGGCCGCAAAGAGTCAGACACGACTGAGTGACTGAACTGAACTGAAAGTTTCTATTTGACAATTTATATAAATTGTTTCAGAGAATAAAAAGAGGAAGAGGAGGAAGAAAATACAAGAGGAAAAAGAAAAAAGAGAAAAAGAGGGAAAATATCACTTTATTGCAATAAAATTCAGTAACATGAAAATTGGTTTTGAAGAAAAATATACAATCTCACTGGTACAGATGCAAAATTTAATCGAGAATGCTAAAGAAGGAGAAATAGAGAATCTCGTCTACTAGCCCATCTCAATTTCCACTCTCATGAAATGCTCCCCCAGGTTTCTTTCCTGAACCTCCAGGCACCCAACTTTCCATCTTTTCCCTTATTGATTCATTTTCTTCATCTGTGTGTGTTAGTTGCCCAGTTGTGTCTGACTCTTTGTGACACCATGGACTGTAGCCTGTCAGGCTCTTCTTGTCCATGTAATTCTCCAGGCAAGAATACTGGAGTAGGTTGCCATTCCCTTCTCCAGGGGATCTTGCTGCTCCAGGGTTTGAACCCTGGTCTCCTGCATTGCAGGTAGATTCTTTATTGACAGACCCACCAGGGAAGCTCATCTATCCGTAAGCTTAAAATCTACACTTTATCTATAGTGAGCTTAAAATAGGCAAAATATTATGTTACAAGTTAATGAAATTCATTTTAAAACCACTTATAAGCTTAATGAAAAACACAATTAAGAAAAAAAAAATACATATCTGTTTAATCTCCACTAGTTCATCCTTCAAATTTACTTTAAAGCTACAAGGCAACACTCAAAACTAAGGTTGAACAACTATTACTATTGCTCCTGTTGTAAATGGAGGGGGAAATCTATCAGTGATTTTATGACACATTCTGTCCTTACTTCAGAGACAAATAGAGTCTTAATAATGTGAATTCAGGGTGGTATGCACAGGAAAAATGCTATAAAACCAGTCAATGGCACAACCTTGTTAAAGTATCTGACAAATAAAATAGGTTCCTTGATGATTATGAAGTTTGAGGAGAGTTCCTCAAGCAGAGATAATCTTTTCCAAAAGGACTTTAACCACAGAAGAGGGAGTAGACTGGCTGCAAGGGAAGGCTTCAGTCCAATGTTGAAAACATGCATACCACGACTGAAACATATTTATATCCTCCATGAGACGGAGGAAGTTGTATGAAATCTATTTGCCAGAGCTTGAATGGTCCATTAGGCAGTTTAAAATGTCTGGAAGCAATACAAACAGACTTTCCTGGGTTGTATTTCAGACAAGTGGGACAGTGAGGTAGGCACTTTTTGTGGCCTTATTAATGTTCCCTGCCAATATTGATTTATGAAGGCTATAATTTTGTCAGTAAACCAATGGTTTAATATGTGTACAGTGAAGAGAAGTGGGAATTTTAGAGTCTCCAGTAAGATTGGGTTGTTATTTGGTCCAAACCAGAGCTTTTTCTTTTTATCAAACCAATAATTGTTGAATTTCCAATCTTGTTTTTCCTTTTCGGAGGCTAATCATTGGGCTTCTCTAACAAGGTTTTGTAAGTTATCATTTTGGGAAATATCCCTTTAGACTATGACAGAGTTTTGGCTGTTGTTGGTTCCCCTAGGGACAATATTCCTTGTGGAAATGTCAGAAGGTGAGTTCCCTTAGCTTCCAGAGAGCCGAGTTGTAATGCCTCAGAATCTTATTAATAGCTAACACAGCAAATATTGCATCCAGTAACTCCTGAACATAGGAACATTTTTAATTCTATTTCCACTGGAAGTAAGGGAGTTACATTGCTTATACAATATTCTGGAGTCATTAGCTAATCTGAAAGCATGTCTACTATCAGCATAAATACTGGCAGCTTTGCACTTGGCTAAAGCACAAACCTGTATAAGAGTATGTAACTCAGTGTGTTGGGCAGAAGTAGCCTCAGGTAAAGATGCTGCTTTTTGATGCTGACATCAAAAGGAGCTGCAATAGCAGATACAGCACAGTATTTGCCATTATCACTTTGTAAATAAAAGCCATCAGTGAACCATGAGAAGTCAGAGTATGAAATTTCCTGCAGGTCATTGTGAGGAGTCAGGAAGTTATCCATCGGCGTTAAGCAGTTGTGAAGGACTTCATTGGTGACCAAGGGGAGAAGAGTAGCCGAGTCGAGGTTAGTGTAAAAGAGTTATTCGAGGAGCAGTTAACAAAAGAACTTTACAGGAGAAGGGGGCTGACTGAGAAATGTTGAGTGTGATGAGAGTTCAGGAGAGTTTCAACTGCACGAGTTACCAAAATGGCTAAAGGGGATCCCAAAACAATTTAGGCAGTGACCATAATGGCTTAAGGCAAGGTGAATACTCTCATGCCACTGGGTCCAGTTGCCAGCTATAATACCGCCAGGGTTAGTGGTGGTCCTACATTTTTGGGTGAGTCTCCAAAGGGCATTCCTTTCATTTTCATATACAGAATGGAAAATGGGAATCTAATCATTGAAAGGACCAAGAGCAGGTAGGTTCATCAAACACTCCTTGAAAGAGAGTTGAAAGGCTTTGAATGCTATGTCATCCAGGTCTTCCTATAAAAAATGGATCAGGGTTGTTATTGTTTAGTTCAGTTCAATTCGGTCCCTCAGTCGTGTCCGACTCTTTGCAACCCCATGAATCACAGCACGCCAGGCCTGCCTGTCCATCACCAAC
Source organism: Bos indicus (assembly GCF_029378745.1). Taxonomy (NCBI): domain Eukaryota; kingdom Metazoa; phylum Chordata; class Mammalia; order Artiodactyla; family Bovidae; genus Bos; species Bos indicus. Next base: position 37,247,794 of record NC_091760.1, on the reverse strand, counting down.
TCCTGGAGTTCACTCAAACTCATGTGCATCGAGTTGGTGATGCCATCCAGCCATCTCATCCTCTGGCGTCCCCTTCTCCTCCTGCCCCCAATCCCTCCCAGCATCAGAGTCTTTTCCAATGAGTCAACTCTTCGCATGAGGTGGCCAAAGTATTGGAGTTTCAGCTTCAGCATCAGTCCTTCCAATGAACACCCAGGACTGATCTCCTTTAGGATGGACTGCTTGGATCTCCTTGCAGCCCAAGGGGCTCTCAAGAGTCTTCTCCAACACCACAGTTCAAAAGCATCAATTCTTCGGTGTTCAGCTTTCTTCACAGTCCAACTCTCACATCCATACATGACCACAGGAAAAACCACAGCCTTGACCAGACAGACCTTTGTTGGCAAAGTAATGTCTCTGCTTTTCAATATGCTATCTAGGTTGGTCATAACTCTCCTTCCAAGGAGTAAGCGTCTTTTAATTTCATGGCTGCAGTCACCACCTGCAGTGATTTTGGAACCCAAAAAAATAAAGTCTGACACTGTTTTCACTGTTTCCCCATCTATTTCCCATGAAGTGATGGGACCAGATGCCATGATCTTAGTTTTCTGAATGTTGAGCTTTAAGCCAACTTTTTCACTCTCCTCTTTCATTTTCATTAAGAGGCTTTTTAGTTCCTCTTCACTTTCTTCCATAAGGGTGGTGTCATACCAAAGTTTGCCATAAAAAGAGAAATTTGGAATCCAATTTCAGTGATAATCAGCTAGCAAGAAAACCTTGCAGGTGAAAATTTGGGGTTTTGGAAAACTTATGATGCTGTGAATTCTATCTAGGTGTAGTCCTCGTTCTAGTAGCAGATGCTCTCAATATCAAAGTGGATGGTATCTTCCTGTGAGGAAGCTTGAGAAGGCAAGTGAAGAAGCAAATCATCCATATAGTGTAACCAAGTAGAACCCCTAGAGAACTTTGTATCATTCAAATCAGCCTTCAGGATTTGTGAAAAATAAGAGGACTCTCAGTAAAGCACTGACATATTACTGTCCAGGTGAACTATTCTTCCTAAGTGAAGGCAAAAGTTATTGGCTAGCTTCACCCACTAATTAGAATACTAAACAATGTATTGCAGAAATAACTATAGTAAAGCATTTACTTCCAATTAGAATGGATATTAGTGACATATGAGGCTAAGCGCAAAGAGGATGTCAAGGGATAACCATGTTTACAGCTTGAAGGTCCTGGGCAAACCTTCACCCTCAGCCGTTCGGTTTTTTTCCCACCAGCAAAATAGGTGTATTACAGAGACCAGTACAAAGGATAATGAGTCCTTGAACTTATAATCTTCTATTACGGGTTTTGGAAAACTTATGACCCATGACATAATCTTCTATTATACCTTGTGTTTTTTTTATTTTCAGGGTGTTGATTAATCCTGGGGAGTGATTTTGAGGGATTTATTTGAATCTTGAAAGGAGGTGCACTGTGCACTTTGTTAACATCAGTTGGAGATTTTGCCTATAAGAAAAGTAGTAGCTGATTCAATAGGAACAAAGCAAATCTGCTTTGAATATAAAAATTTGCTTTTTAAATAGAAAAACAGACAAGATCCAGAATACGTATAAACTCTGGCTTATTACCTGGAACAACCAGCCCGGGAAACCAACCCTTTATCTGTAGTAACTGGCCCAGGAAGTGAGTCTGCTATTACCACTCTTTCTAGTAATAATCTAGGACACCAAATAATAACCCAAAATAGCTAGGACATGATTAATAACTGATAGCTTCCCTAATTGTTGTCTCCATTTCCAACTTAGAACCAATCAGAGAGACACAAACATGTGCTCCTAACCTATCACAGTGGACGCCCTTCTTCTAGTTAGCTTGCTTACAGCTTCCCCATGCCAACAGCTTCCAATCAGGTCATAATTGTCCTCCAATTAAAAAACAAAACAAAAAGAGTGTTAAATTATCATCCAGATATGTGACAACTCAGAGAACTCACCTTCAATTTCCCAACAGCTATGGAGCCTGTTCGCATGTCCAGGCCTTTCCATTTAGAGAAAAAGGCACTAATGAGATGCAATTAATATCTTTTAAAAATTACTTTCAGATGATCTCTTTATTTAAATCTAGTAAATTCTGAGTCCCTCTTACCCTCCTAAAATCTGAACTCATCTGTACAAGACCTGACAAAAATTTCTTGACCTTCTGACACAACACATGTTGTTCCGTATTTTGAAATCTCTTGGTATGTCAGCTGGGAGAGAGAGTTGGATACTTGCTATTGTCATTCATTTTCCTGTTCAGTTTCATGTGATTTTATTTCCAAATTTAAAAACTAGGAAATATATGTTTAAAGAATTCTTTTAAAAAATATTCAAAGTAGACACTGTTCTGATTAAAAACAAAATAAATAATGGCCAATACAGTAAGTGAAGTGAAGTGGAAGTCACTCAATCGTGTCTGACTCTTCGTGATCTCATGGACTGTCAAGTCCACGGAATTCTCTAGGCCAAAATACTGGAGTGGGTAGCCATTCCCTTCTCCAGGGGATCTTCCCAACCCAGGAATCAAACCCAGGTCTCCTGCATTGCAAGTGGATTCTTTACTAGCTGAGCCACAAGGGAAGCCCACCAATACAGTAAAGAAGTTAAAAACAATTAAATAAATCATAGTTCAAAAATAAAGAAAAATAAAAAATTACAATGAGGCATAAAGCTTAGAGAATAAGCTAAACAATGGAAACAAACCTGTAATTACAGCAACAAATAAAAATCAGTTGAACTCCTTGATTTAATTCCATAAATATTTATTGAAATCTTAGTATATGCTAGGTTTCATTAGGTCCAAAGAGGTTAGTAGTAAACATGATAGACACAGGACCTCCACACATGAAATTCAGTTTAGTAGAAAACATATTAAACAAGTAATTATACAAGTGATATGTGTCATCAAAACAGATGCTCAGGGTGAATTAAGCACATATCAAGGATTTTCTAAAGAGCTTGGAGAAATCCTTGAACACATTATTACACACCTAAGTTCTTCCTCATCATCACTGGTCGCTATGCAACATCATATTTAATACTGAAATACTAGAAAGGAACACTTTTAATATATGAAACAAGACAGGGATGACTACTGCAATATTTGTATATATGTTCTCACAGAGACAAAAGGTACAAAAAACAATTCAATACTAGTATGGGAAAAAGCAAATAGATGAAGCATTTCTTATTTCAAAGAATTTTAAAAAGATGAAGAGCTTCACTAGCATTAACTCAATCTTAATACATATTTTCGGGAATATACTGTATTTCAAGGACTACATAAAAAATAGACATAAAATGGTGAATAATAAGTTTTCATTCTAGTGAGTGAAGACAGACAAGAAACAATTGGTTTATATTATGGTGAAGACCAGTATAAAGAGTAAAAATAAAGTTTCATGGTAATATGAAAGCCAACTAAACCCTTCAGTTGTACATGGATCAGGGAAAGGCTTCCCAGAAGATGTTAGAGCCCTGTAGAGCAAAAATATATAAATGGAAAGATTATTCTAGACACCAGAATTGTTGATTTAGAAATGTAGGAGGCTTGCTTCCCACTGTAAAGAAATTAACGTGGCTGAGACTGGAAAAGAGAAAGAAATCAGTCTTGAAAATTATCATGACTCAATCATAGAAGGAATGATAAAGGTTATAAACAGTGAAATGGCATCATCAACTTTGATCTTAGAAATACGTTCAAAAGTTAAAATGCATGTTTAGGAGTTATTTCAGTAATACAGCTGACAAATCTGTGACCACAACTAGAACAGTGGCAATAGGGTTGGAGAAAAAAGCTGGATTCTATAGATAAGGTCGTTTAGTCAAGGCTATGGTTTTTCCTGTGGTCATGTATGAATGTGAGAGTTGGACTGTGAAGAAGGCTGAGCGCCGAAGAATTGATGCTTTTGAACTGTGGTGGTGGAGAAGACTCTTGAGAGTCCCTTGGACTGCAAGGAGGTCCAACCTGTCCATTCTGAAGGAGATCAGCCCTGGGATTTCTTTGGAAGGAATGATGCTAAAGCTGAAACTCCAATACTTTGGCCACCTCATGCAAAGAGTTTACTCATTGGAAAAGACTCTGATGCTTGGAGGGATTGAGGGCAGGAGGAGAAGGGGATGCCAGAGGATGAGATGGCTGGATGGCATCACTGACTCGATGGACATAAGTCTGAGTGAACTCTGGGAGTTGGTGATAGACAGGGAGGCCTGGTGTGCTGCGATTCATAGGGTCGCAAAGAGTTGGACACGACTGAGCAACTGAACTGAACTGATAGATAAGGTCATGGGACTCACGGACTTGGAGGGGGACAGGCAATGAGAAAACAGACTCCATGACAGATGGTGGTACAGCCACTAAAACAGGGAACACAGAGGACAAGGATGCAAAGGATGTGAAGGTGCAAACTGTAAAGATGCCTGTACAATGTTTCAACTGGAATGTATGATATGCAATTTAGTGATTAGAAAGAAGTAGAGTGAAGAGGCAGAATAGTGAGTCATCAGTATATGCAAGAAAAACTAATTCTAGCTCTTTTGGATAGGTATAATTATTTAAGGTAGTAGGTAAGACAATTCCCTTCTCTTCCCACTACTAGTAGACCCAGTGGAACAGAAACATTTTTTTAACATTTTTATTAACTCATTTATGTTGTATAAGTAGAAGTGATGAACAGGTGACTTTACAGCCTATCACTTAAATATTGGCACAGTTAGCATGAGGTAGGGTTATCTGTACCAGTTGGTTATTCTTTTCTGAGATTTGCTAAGGTTGAATAAATCATTGCATTTAAGAGTGCAGGATCTTACCATAGAAGAATTGTCTCTAGGAGCACATGACTGAAAAGATTCCTTCCTATATCTATTAACTGTTAAACATGATCTGAATTTCCTTTAGAGATAGGGAACCAGATTAGCATAACTTGTTTTAAGGATATTGCCATTATTATGTCTTATGAGGAAGGAGGATAGCAGTGAGTTGGATACTGTTCAAGGCAAGACAAATGAGATATTTATGGTCTGTGGCCAGTTATTATTAATTCATTTAACAATTATTTTCTAGTGGCTACTGTAAGCCAGGCACATGGTTAAAAACATAGGATTCCATTTTGGGCTTTTAGAAGCTCATAGTCTATTATTTAAGACTATTAAGTTTATTATTTAAAACTCTTAAAATAGACTTAAGAGTAATAGTTCCCCTTAACTAATTGCTTCATCAGCTGAAATATAGAGGCACACTTAGTTAATACTAAGAATTTTAATAAGCATGTTAGGAAATCAAACTAATGTCAAAGAACTAAGAGGTCAACTGCCTTCAAAGAAACAAAAAGTTAATTTAGTCAAGATTTCTCTCATTTTGAAACTTTGTCTGGAAAATTTTGAACACTGTCTTGGGCCCCTTTCTCCTTTTAACTGTGGTGTTATTCCTCATAGGCCTTGCTTTGGGAGATGGTGATTGACTTGGACATGGTTTTCCAGGAAGTGGCTGGTGATTTTTACTACGTATAAACTCAAGCCAGGAGACCCCTGGAGGCAACCGGTGGTAACTAAGTAACTTAGTGAACACACAGTCTGAGACCTTAGACTCTTTTGGAGGAGGAGGAGGAGGGGGTAAGGGGGCTACAGTGGAAAAGGAAGAGGAAGAGGAAGATGAAGAGGATGAGGAGGACAAAGAGGTGGAGGAGGAAGAGGATGGAAGTACGGACTGGAACTGAGGGTTACTGTTTTTCTTCACATAAAGCAGCCAGTCTACAGCCTGGGGCTGTTGGCTTACAGCTTGGTTTTCGGGGGCTACTGTCAGCCAGGTCTTCTTTTCATTAGATCCCTGAGTGATATCAGATTCCGATGTAGGGGAAATGTTTGATATCTTCTCCATTCCTTCAAGATTGTCTTCAGGAGCTTCATCAGGCTGATTTTCTTTCACAGGGAGTAAAAAAGTAGTCTCTGGTATGGAAAGGATAAAAACTAGTTTCACCATTATCTCTTTCTCAGGAGTGAGCTCAGGTGTTGGGATGACAAATAGTGTGGCAGCATGGGGGTCTTTCCTTCCTGTAAGATGGCTACAGTGAGATTTTATGCAAGAGGCACAGGCTAAACAAACCATATAACTTGATGAAAGGCGGGGACCAGGACGAGGATTTGGTCTTCCCCTCATCCTTCGAAAGAGAATCTGCCTACAGAGATCCCTCTGGATTCTGGTCTTGGACAGAGAATTGACAATTTTATTTACAACATCATCGGGGACAGTTCCACCTTTAACAATGCAGGGTTGAGTGTAATCTAAAGTCCATGGAATGTCTTTACTGGGTCCTGTCTCTTCATAATGACCAAAACTGCTTTTACGCTGGAGTCTGGAGCCCAGTGGTAAAGCAGCTATGTTCTTCATGGAGTGCCTGGAGCTTAATATTGATTGACCTGAGACATTTGGTTTGGGATGAGGTGAGGAAAGATCTGTGGCTTTGTGTTTGTCACTTGGTGAAGTGGTGTTCTGCAATCTGGAGTGACACATTGCTGGGCTTGGGGTCCTGAAGTCATGATCAAGTGTTTGGGGCTGGAACAATGGCAAACTCTTTGACTGGTGGACAGAGTATGGTAAAGGTGACTTTCTTGGTTTTGAATTCGACAGTGGTAATCTCAGAACACTGGAATTGGACCTTAATACAGGTGGTGTCTGAAGTCTGGAGTCAGGTAATGATGAGCTCAGAGTCATTTGACTAGGCTCCAAATGATGGGCTTCAGGTGATGTCTGAAACAAGTCATTTATTTGAGATGTAGAGTTGAGTGATGGTGAGCTCAAACATCTTTGATTGCGCTCTAACAAAGATGACCATAGGCTGTCCAATGAAGAGGCTTTCTGAGGCTTGGACTGGGGTAATGCTGAGTTAAAGTCTCTTTGATTAGATTCCAAAGATGATGATGTCCATAGGTAGTCTGGGGAAGGAGTTTCTTGATGTTTGACAGCATATAGTGATGAACTTGACACTCTTCGAATAGATTTCAGTGAAGGTGATGTCCAGAAAAGATCTAGGGAAGATGTATTCTGAGGTTTAGGAAAGGATAACTGTGAGCTACAGTCTGTTTGAGTCGGCTCTGGTGGCAATGTCTTAATGAGGTCAAATGAAGATGTGTTCTGAGGTTTAGGGTGGAACAAAGGCGAGCTCAGGGCTTTCTTATTAGGCCACAAGGGAGTTCTCCGCTGGAGGTGTAGTGAAGGTGTGGCCTGATGTTTGGAGTGAGATAATGGTGATTTTAGAACCCTGTTATAGCAGTCCCCTGAAATTGTGTCCTGAGACTTGACAGAGGGCAATTCTGAGCATCTCTGTACCTTCTGGCTAGAGTTCGGTGGAGGCACTACAGGGTTATTACTATGGGATTGTACTCTGACCACAGATTGGTTATTGGGCTGATTTAATTTTTTGTCTGTGTATTGACGTGTTAATGAGCTGGTTGCGGCCAGTTGGTAAGAGTGTTCTAATGGCATGAAGCGTTGATCATAATATGCTAGTGGCACCATCTTGTGCTAGTCATAGAGGTCTTTCTGAAAGCAGTTGGCTTGTAGGGATGTTTCAGTAACTGATACAGTCTTTTAGCTGGATTCCATGGACAACAAATACTTCTAAACAAATAACTTAAGAAGTGGCAAACATCTGTCTTATAACCTTTCTGTTAATTCCTAAATATTATAGGTGTCTCAAAATTGAGGTGTAAATGAGGTTGAAAAAAAGTGTCACCAATTGAGATTCTTCTCTTTAGCTTCTTAGAGTTTTTTCCTCTTGAGGAAATGACACCTGTTAACAAAACAGTGAAGAGGTTTCAGAAGAGGGTCTGATAGGGATGTTAATTTTCTCAAACAATTTTGTAGTGACAAATTTTGTGTGTAAATTTTGAGTAAAGTTTTCTAAACATTCAGCTGCTCATATGTAAAATAGGTAAATATAATGTTTAATTTATTGGACTAAAGACTAAATAATATATCTAAAATGTAAAACAGTGCCCAAGATATAGGAGATGCTCAGTAATGCTGCTGCTAAGTCGCTTCAGTCGTGTCCGACTCTGCGACCCCATAGACGGCAGCCCACCAGGCCCCGCCGTCCCTGGGATTCTCCAGGAAAGAACACTGGAGTGGGTTGCCATTTCCTCCTCCAAAGCATGAAAGTGAAAAGTGAAAGTGAAGTCGCTCAGTCGTGCCTGACTCTTAGCGACCCCATGGACTGCAGCCTACCAGGCTCCTCCATCCATGGGATTTTCCAGGCAAGAGTACTGGAGTGGGGTGCCACTGCCTTCTCCAATGTTCAGTAATAGGTAATAGCTATTTTGGGTATTCTTTCAATGATTGCTTTAGTTTAAAAAAAAATTGAGATAAATTTATTGCATGAAATAATAGACTCTTAAAGTGAAATGGAAGTTCGTCTTATATGCGAGCATGCATGCTTAATCACTCAGTCATGTCCCACTCTACCCCAAAATCTCAAAACAATTCAAGTACAAAACATAAGAATCAATAAAGTTTTTTCTCCTTGTAAGGAAATCATCTTTTCTGCATCTTCTATCTTGGTCCTTAAAATCTACTCATCTAATTCAATATCTTTGAAATCATCCTGGACAGATTCACCTTCCAAAACCATCTAGATGCCAGTATCTGTTGATTTTATCTCTTTCATATATTAATTCACTAATTAATAGAATTTTTTTCTTTTCAATTCCACTATTTCTTATGCTCTTTTTTCTATTCAATTCTACTTATACTCTAAGCATATCTCATCTAAACTAGTATATTTATGTTTATATATCTTTCTGCCATAACCTCTGTCACTCTTTTCCCTCTCCTCTGCCACAAATCCAAAAGCAAACTCTTGCTGGTGAGAGACAGTCACTCCTAACCCAAAGAACTTCTTCATTTTGCTTCTGCCTGCATGAATAATAGGGCTTCCTGGTGGCTCAGCAGTCAAGAATCCGCCTGCCAACACAGGATATATGAGTTTGATGCCTGAGTGTAGAAGATCTCCTGAAGAAGGACATGGCAACCCATTCCAGTATTTTTGCCTGGAAAATCCCACGGACAGAGGAGTCTGGTGGACTACAGTCCATAGGGTCCCAAAAAGTTGGACACCATTGAGCATGCAACATGCATGAATAGTAACAACTAAAGTTACTTGTGATTGCTGGATTTTGTGTGTTGTGTCTTAACATCAATACTTTAAAGAGGGGAGGGAACAGCACACCCTACTGCATGTATATCACATTCTAACATACATCTATATAGTAATATAGAGTAACACCATGATCTTGATGTATGGAAAGATTTCTTAAAACATAGAAAGCTATAACCATTAAAAATTGATAAACTAAAATGAAAAATTCTCAGTCATCAAGAAATGCCATCAAAGAATGGGAAAAATAAATATTTGCAATGCATATATCCGAAAAAGAGACTCATATTCATTACAACTTCTGCAAGTTACTCAGATAAAATAAGCAGTGCAGTTAGAATGACAGGCAAAACATGGAATGAGCACATCACAAAAGAGGATATCCAAATACTAATGCAATATGAAAAGGTGTTCAGGATTGTTAGAAACCAGTCAAACACATATTTAAACTACAGAGAGATACTACGACACATTATCAGAATGTGACTAAACTAATATGAAAACTTACAAAGCTAATAACTCGTGATTATATAGCTTAATTAGTATATTATATATATATATGCACACATACATATGTATATATTATATTCCATTCTTAGATACATCTCAAGAGGCATGCAATGCATGAATATTGGCACCAAAATACATATACTAGGATATTCATGGAGTATTATTCCTAATAGCTTCAAACTAGAATTAAGTGTCAATCAATAATAGAATATATAAGTAAATTGTGATATATTCATTCAACAAAATACCAAGCAACAATGAAAATTAACAGAAAATCTAGCATCATAGAACTACATGAATGAATATCACATAAAAAATACTGATTGAAAAGTATATGCACAAAAACTCATTTGTAATTTTATGTATAAAAGTACAAAATCAGTTCATACTAACTATGGTGTTACTAGTCAGGATAATAATACATCTGGGGGAAGTGGAGATTACAAGGGAACACAAATCTTCTGGGGTGGTGATAATGTTCTGTTTGTTGGCCCAGATGCTGGCAGTGTAGGTGAATTCACTTTGTGGTAATTAAGCTCTAACATTTACACTATGTGTATTTTCCATGTTTCCTAACTTCAATACAAGGTCTAAGAATACATAACCTGACGCTAATTTGAAAAGACACATCTGACACAAAATTTCACTGAAAAGTGAAACATTAAAGGATGAACCAAGTTCTGGTACCCAGATGCAATGAAACTTTTAAAAAAAGTGGGGAGGAGAAGAATGCAGTGTGGAAATCCTGCTATCACATGGAAAAGAATAAAGAAATTCAAAACAAATGGAACTAACAAGAATTTAAGACAGAGAAAAATTACATTTCTGAATTTTTTCCACTTTCAAACCTACTCAGCAAATAAAATTCCTGTTTCAAAGAACATGCTTTAACTAAAGCATATAAACATTAAATACAATGCAAGACATTGTAGAGGTTTAAATGAACCTATAAAGATGGGAAAAAATAATTATGACTTATGAAAAAATTAATTCTCAAATAATTCTTGCTCAAATTCTTCTTTCAGTTGAGTTCTTTCCAACTTTCAATGAAGATATATTTATAATGTTATACAAACTTTGTCAGAGTATAATGAACATAGAAATATAATAAATTTGTTCCGTGAAACTGCTGTATGTAAATCTGATATTAAAACATAAAAAATAGTTCAAAACTAAAATAAAGTAATAACACATACCATATGCAACATTCCAAAATAAAACATTTAACATTTCAATAACATAATAATCTGCTAGCACCAACTTGATCTCATTCAAACAATGTAATGATTTATTATTAGGAAACATTTAATTTGTCATGCTCATAATTCACAAAAATACTCAATATGTGTTCAAAAGTAATTTTATAAAATTCAAGTCCATTTCTCATAAAACTCAGTAAACTACTAAGAAAAAACTAATTAATGGAAAAAAACTTCAAACTGAAATAAAAATCAAATCATTCAGTTTGCACTGAAATATGAGCTATTCCCATTATAGACTGATACCAGACAAGCATATCCACTCTCACTAAAAGTGGATATCCACTCTCACTGAAAGTGAAAGTGTTAGTTGCTCGGTTGTGTCCTGCTCTTTGTGACTCCATGGATTGTAACCTGCCAGGCTCCTCTCTACATGGAATTCTCCAGGCAAAAATACTGGAGTGGGTAGCCATTTCCTTTTTCAGGGAATCTTCCTACTTAATTAAGTAGAAGACAGAAAATTATAGAGATTGGAAACTAAATAAGATAGAAACAAGAAAAGCAAGAATATAAAAAGCTGGTTCTGTGAGATCAATGAAATAGAAAATATTTAACCAGATATAGCAGGCGAAAAAAATGACATTAATTACAAATATCAGGAATGAGAGAGCTGGCATTACTATGGACTCTGTGCTGTGCTATGCTTAGTTGAGTCCGACTCATTGTGACCCCATGGACTGTAGGCTGCCAGGCTCCTCAGTCCATGGGGATTCTCCAGGCAAGAATACTGCAGTGGGTTGCCATGCTCCCCTTCAGGGTATCTTCCCAACCAAGGGATTGAACCCAGGTCTCCTGCACTGCAGGTGGATTCTTTACCCTCTGAGCCACCAGGGAAGCCCATTATGGACTCTGCAGATATCTAAAAATATAAGAAGATATTTCTGTGAATAATATTACGCCAATATACTAGATAACTCAGAGGAAAGGGGCATATTTCTTGAAAGATGAAAATTGCCAAAGCTCACTCAGGAATAAATGGAAAACCTGAAGATCCCAATATCTACTAAATAAATTGAATTGGATCTTAAAACTTTCCCACAAAGAAAACACAAGACCCTGGTGGCTTCATTGGTGCATTCCACAAAACATTTAAGAAAAAGAATACCAATTCTGCAAACACTCTTCCAGAAAATTAAAAGGAAACAATTTTTTCCTAACTCATTCTGCAAGCTAGCTATTACCTGATACCAAATTCAAACAAAAACATTATTAGATTTTTAAAAATTACAGACCACTATTCTTCATATAGATGTAAGATTTTCAAACAAAATTTTACCAGGTCAAATCTAAAAATATGTCAAAAAGAGAATACACTTTTCAAAATCCATGAACTCAACCTTATCATGAAAAGATATTTGACAAGCCCAAATTGAGGAAAATTCTACAAAATATTTCACCAACAGTCTTCAAATGTGTCAAAGTCAAGAAAAACAAGGAAAGACAGAGAAATTATCACATACTGGAGAAATCTGAATATAATGATTAAAGGCAACTTGGTATCCTGACCTTGATCCTGGGTCAGCAAGAAGATGTTAAAGAAAAAACTGGAGAGTTCTATTATATTGCAACCTTTAGTTCAGTGAATAGTATTGTACCAATGTTAATTTCTTTGTTTTGATAAATATGCCATGATTATGTAAGATGTTAACACTACCAAAACCTAGGTAAAGGGTTGAAATGCAAAGGAGCTAGAATACATAAAATAACTTTGAAAAAGAAGAAAGTCGGAAGGACATTAACTGATTTCAAGACATTAAAAAAGCAACAATAGTCAAAACTGTCTGGTATTGGCATAAAGGCAGACAAATGGATCAAGGGAAGAGAATAGAAAGTTCAGAAATAGACCCACACACATATAGATAGCTGATTTTTGAAAAACGTATAAAGTTAATCCAGTGGTGAATAACACTTTCAAGTGACATTGTGATAACTAGCTATATACAACTGCAAAAAATAAACTTTAGTTCTTACCTTACATTATACACAAAAATCGATTCATAAAGGGATCATAGATCTAACATAAAACCTAAAACTACAAAAGCTCCAGAAAAAAAAGTCACAGTAGAAAATCTTTGTGATTTTGGCATAGATTTTTAAATGTGTCACCAAAAGTAAAATTAATAAAAGAACAAGTGTATAAATCAAATTTCACCAAATTAAAAGCTTCTGCTATTTATAAGACACTGTTAAAATAAAAAGACAAATCATAAACTTGGGGAAATATTTGCATTTATTGTTATTAAGAGTTTATAGAGAGAGCTTAAGAAAGCAAACAATCCAATAAAAACTGAATAAAATATTTGGACAGCTTTCCAAAGATGATATGTGAATGAGAAATAAGCACATGAAAAGATATTCAACATTATTATTCATTAGGAAATGCAAACTGAAACTATAGGAGAGACAATTAAATACCTATTAAAACAGTTACTATTTTAAAAGATGGCCATACTAAGCTAACTTTACTAAGGAGATAGAGAAAATGGAACTCATACACTGCTGGCTAAAATATATAATAAATCAAGAAGTTTGGGAAAAGACTGACTTTTTTTTTTTTAAGCAAAATATCCATGTATCATATAATCCAACCAGTCTACCTCTAGGATTTACCCAAAAAGCAAGCATACTCCATGAAAAGACTTATAGAAATATGCTTACTGAAGCTTTAGTTTAATAGTCCAAACTGGAAATAACCTAATGGTCGTTAGCAGGTGAATGGATTAACAAACTGTGGTAAATCCTTTTATCAATATACTACCACCACCAATCTCGGCAAGTTTATATGCAGATGAGTGTTTAGGAACAAGATGTTCACAAACTGATAGACAAAAGAATTGATATAAAACAAAAATAGCTCCATGAGCCAACCTCTCAAATGTAAGACCCTCCAAAACAAAGAATACAATGAGACAAATGCTTTGTATTCTCAGTAAACCATCACAAGAGAAATAAATTCTCTCTCCAGAAAACTCATATAATAAAAACATTGTATAGATGCCTTAAAAATTGGTGAAGATGTGTTTAGCATTAAAAATATATAGTATTCTTGCTGTGTGTATAGATTAATTTTCTAAAAATTTCTACTTGAGTTAATACTTAGAATATGTAATATCTAATCTTTATTTTTGTTTTTGGCCTGAAGTAACCTAGCATTGTTTTTTAATCTGTTCAATTGTTTGGTCTGTTTAAACCAAATTGACTCCTGCCTGCCAAACTCTCAAAGCCTGTGTTAAAATTTTGACAATCCAAGAGATTTGAATTTAGAGAATTTTGTGGAAGTCAAGTATTAATGCACCAAATTCTGAGTGAGGATCGATCAGTCAAAAAGGATAATCCTCTTCTGAGAAACAGTTACATGTACAGAAGGCTCAGATGTACCGAAGACTTCAGAAGAAACCTCTGTAATCCGAGGCTTATCACTAGCCTGCCCTGAGTACATGACATTTCCACCTTGTTGAGCTCAGACATTCAGCTTTCATCTTCTCCCATATGTAAACCCACGAGAAAATCTCTCAGATTTATACTTCAAGGCTACCTTCTCTGAACTCTTTTTATCATTCATGGTCACCAATCTCCATATTTTTATTTTTGAAAGTGCCTCTTACCAAGAAAAGTTTCATCAACACTAAAAATCTGGCTATTTCAATGATTCTTAGAGCAACTCTCTCGCCAGGCAATTTTGTAGGATATATGCCACCTTCATTCCCTATGAAGAAAAGTAATCAAGAGGAGACTATGTTCTAGTACACAGAACATAGTGCACTAGAATTAATAAATAAATATATTTATTTATTAAAAATAAATATAATTAAGTATAATTGCTACTATTTCTGCAGTTTTCTATTCCATAAAAACTGTGACCAAATTCTGCCATTTTTAACCTTCAATCAAGTTGTCACTCAGACTTAGGGACCTGTTAGTGGAGTCTACCCATGAGCTCTACAGGAATACATCCAGAAGCCAAATATCACTGCCACACCTGCATGCAACACTATCTATCCTCTGTCTCCATCTCTCAGACAAGTTCAGGAACCACCGGTCTGGTGTGTCAGTGTGTGACTAAGTCAGCCTAGATTGGCCGCGTGAGATACATTAGATATGTTCAAGAGGCTACAGAATAATAAGCTCTGTAAAAATACATTAATTTTCATGCTTCTATATGTCTTTTTGTTGTTGTTATTATAATTTCAGAAAAATTTCCTCAGGAACAATGTTAAAACATCAACCTTACATATTTTAACAGAATAAAACTGTCCTATCTACCCTCTCCCCCCATGACAAGAGCATAGTGTGCAACAAATCTAAACCTGGTATGAAAACGGGAGAGACTGAAGAGTAGAGGCGCAGAGTGGGTTACTGGGCACGGCGTGAATCAAGACAATTTGCTAGGATTCATCCATTCCCACCCACAGTATTCAAATTGTCATCACATTCTAGAAAATATCTCTGTGCAGTCCATTCAGAAAAGCACCATGGGGACACACAAATGAATAGCTTTCCTGAAATGTTTAATGACATAGAAGAAAGAAGAGGGAATTTAATTCAATGAACTACTTTAAAGCCAGTGAAAGTGAAGTCATTCAGTCGCTACTGACTCGTGGCGACCCCATGGACTGTAGCCCACCAGGCTCCTCCATCCATGGGATTTTCTAGGCAAGAGTACTGGAGTGGCTTGCTATTGCCTTCTCCAAAGTATGATAAGTATAAAAGCATAAAGATTACTAAGGCTTTAGTAAAGGGGCTTCCAAGGCGGCGCTAGTGGTAAAGAACCGGCCTTCTTCAGGAAACTCAAACAGGGGTTCTGTATCAACCTAGAAGGGTGGGATGGGGAGGGAGATTGGAGGGAGTTTCAAAAGGGAGGGGATATATGTTTACCTATGGCTGATTCACCTTGAGGTTTGACAGAAAACAGCAAAATTCTATAAAGCAATTATCCTTCAGTAAAAAAAATAAATTTAAAAAAAGAACCCTCCTTCTAATGCAGGAGACATAAGAGACTTGAGTTTGATCACTGGGTTGGGAAGATCCCTTGGAGGAGGGCTTGCAACCCACTCCAGTATTCTTGCCTAGGGAATCCCATGGACAGAGGAGCCTGGCGGGCTATAGTCCATGGGATCACACAGAGTTGGACACAACTAAAGCTTCTTAGCATGCATGCACATGTGGAGCCTAAAAGAAGAGGAAGTAATCAGGTGCAGATATAAAACAAAACTGACAACACACAGCAAAATGAAGAAAGTATTCTGGAAAATGAAGAATAAAGATAATGTTAGGAATTAAAGTGGTAAAGAAGGAAAGATTGCAGAGCTTAATATATAAGAACCTCTGAGTGACTTACATTTGGAAGGAAGAAGGAGAAGGCTGAGGAAGAGAAGAGGAGGAGATGAAAACAGGAATGAAAAGAAAAGCAAATGTGAAAGGAAACTTATTTATAAGTCCAAAAAATAATATTGAGTGGCACTGAATAGAATTAAATTATAAAAGGATTTCAAGTTTTGACTGAGAACAAATTCTTGAGTTCACTGAAGACTTGTTTGAGAACCCAGCCAAGTAATGTGCGTGAAAAGGAACCATTACCATCAGCCTGACTTTAAGGAACTTGACTGTGAAGAGTTAAGCACAGTTGAAAAAGGTCATCTTTACAGGAAGTCTGGTTGGTGTTAAAATAGAGAAAAAGCTCAACTATGCTGGTATATAGAAGAAAAAGAATCACAGAGGTAAAGTCATGACATGTCACATAGTCCAGAGACAGGAGGATTATTTGGATAATGGAAAACTTTCAACGTCCGTCAAGGGAAGGACTGATACTGAAGCTGAAGCTGCAATACTTTGCCCACATGGTTCAAAGAGCTGACTCATTGGAAGAGACTCTGAGGCTGGGAAAGAATGAAGGCAGGAGGAGAAAGGGGTGACAGAGGATGAGATGGTTGGATGGTAACACCAACTCAATGGACATGAGTTGGAGCAAACTCCGGGAGATAGTGAAGGACAAGGAAGCCTGGTGTGCTGCAATCCATGGGGTTGCAGAGTCGGACACCACTTAGTGACTAAACTACATAGAACAAATTCAGGAATTTTAAAAAAAAGACACTCTCCAAATAAAAATGAAAAGTTTTCCTTTTTTCTGATCTATCACATATACTAAAAAGGATGAAGGAAGGCAGAGTGTAAGTCCAAAATAAAATTCTCTTTGTGGGGTACTTTTGGGAAATATATAATTTGTCAATGTCTGAATACCACCCACCAGTCAAAGGAGAAGAGAGGGCACTGTACTAGAAATATGCATAAGCAAAATTACATATACATTTCTCAAAATCATAAACAAAATCATTTATAGTCATACATCCAGCTCAATTCCCCCTGACTTACAAAGTGTTGTTGTTGTTCAGTTGCCCAGTCGTGTTCTATTCTTTAAGACCCCATGGACTCCAGGCCTCCCTGTCCCTCACCATCTCCCAGAGTTTGTCCAGGTTCATGTTCATTACATTCATGATGTCGTCCAGCCATCTAATCCCATGATGCTCTCTTCTTCTTCGGCCCTCAATCTTTCCCAGTATCAAGGACTTTTCCAATGAGTCATCTGTGCTCATCAGATGACCAAAATACTGGAGCTTCAGTTTCAGCATCAATCCTTCCAGAGAATATTCAGGGTTGATCTCCCTTAAAATTGACTGACTTGACTCCTTGCTGTCCAAGGCACTTTCAGGAGTCTTCTCCAGCACCACAGTTCAAAGGTATCAATTCTTTGGCGTTCTGCCTTCTTTACAGTACAGCTCTCACAACCATAAGTGACCACTGGGAAGAGCAGAGCCTTGACTATATAGACCTTTGTCAGCAGAATAATGTCCCCGCTTTTCAACACACTGTCTAGGTTTGTCATTGCTTTCCTGCCAAGAAGCAATCGTCTTCTGATTTCATGGCTTAAGTTGCCATCTGCCGTGATTTTAGAGTCCAAGAAGAGGAAATCTGTCACTACTTTCACTTTTTCCTCTTTTATTTGCAATGAAGTAATGGGGACAGATGCCATGACCTTAGGTTTTTTAAAATTTAGTCCTAAGCTGGCTCTTTCACTCCCCTTCTTCACCCTCATCATGAGGCTCTTTAGTTTCTCGTTTTCTGCCATTAGAGTGGTATCACCTGCATATCTGAGGTTGTTGATGTTTCTCCCACCTATCTTGATTCCAGCTTGGCATTTCTCATGATGTGCTCAGCGTATAGGTTAAACAAACCAGGTGACAGCAGACAGCCCTGTACTATTCTTTTATCAATCTTGAGCCAATCAGTTGTTCTATACAGGGTTATATCTTGACCTGCATACAGATTTCTCAGAAGACAGGTAAGATGGTCTGGTATTCCCATTTCTCTAAGAACTTTCCACAGTTTGTCATTATCCACACAAAGGCTTTAGTGTGGTGGATGAAACAGAGTTAGATGTTTTTCTGAATTTCCCTTGCTTTCTCTATAATCCAGCAAATGTTGACAATTTGATCTCTAGCTCCTCTTCCTTTTCTAAATCCAGCTTGGATATCTGGAAGTTCTTAGTTCGCATAATGCTGAAGCCTAACATGCAAGATTTTAAGCATGATTTTTAGCATGAGCAATGAGTGCGATTGTCTCATAGTTAGCACATTCTTTGGTACTACGCTTCTTGGGAATTGGGATGAGGACTGACCTTTTCCAGTTCTGTGGCCACTGCTGGGTCTTCCAGATTTGCTGACACAGTGAATGAAAAACCATGATGGCATCCTCCTTTAGGGCTCTGAATAGTTCTGCTGGAATTTCATTGCATCCACTAGCTTTATTAACACCAGTACTTCTTAAGGCCCACTTCGAACTCCAGAATGTCTGGCTCTGGGTGACTAACCACACCTTGAAGTAATTGGGTTCATTAAGGTCTATTTTTTATACAGTTCTTTGTGTTCTTTCCATTTCTTCTGATCTCTTTGGCAACTACTGGGTCTCTACCATTTATATCCTTTATTGTGCCCACCTTTGGATGGAATGCTCCCTTGATGTTTCTGATTTGCCTGAAGAGATCTCTAGTCTTTCCCCATTTGTTGTTTTCTTCTACTATTAAGCACTGTTCATTAAGAAGGCCTTCTTGTCTCTCCTAGCTATTCTTGGAACTCTGTGTTTAATTGGATGCATCTTTCCCTCTCCCTTGCTTTTTGGCTCTCTTCATTCTTCTGCTGTTTGTAAAGCTTCCTCAAATAATCACTGTCTTGCTTTTCTTTTTCTTTGGGATGGTTTTGTTCGCCACCTCCTGTACAATTGTATAGTAGACCTACAAAGTAGTGAGTATCAGTTTATACATCAGAAACTATTTCACGTCATTCAGTTTGCCAGGCAAATCCCAAGCCTGCTGAAAGCTTCCAAGTTTATGTATAAGATGGCAGGTTCCCTGTGCATAGAAGAATACCTCATATTCACAAAAGCTGGAGTTCAATGTGTCTTTGTATGAAGGGAGTCTGTAGATGAGAGAACCTTAGTATTGTTATACAAAAACAGTAAATCCAAAGAGCATCACTTTTCAGTTCCATCCTGCAATTCTGTACATATCAAAACCTAATGTCATAAACAGAAGGGATCCTCCATATACTTGGAAAGAAACTAGGAGATTTAAATCTTTCAGTTTGTTTCTTAATTGGACAGCACAAAGTCAACTAGGATCTAGGGACTGTCTTCAGTAAGCAATAATTGGCTTAGATATAAATAAAGATGTAAAGATATAGATATAGACAACCCCAGGTGGCTCAGTGGTAAAGAAACCTCCTGCCCAGCTGGAGATGCGGGTTTGATCCCTGGGTCAGGAAGATTCTCTAGAGAAATAGAAACCTACTCCAGTATTCTTGCCTGGGAAACCCCATGGTCAGAGGAGCCTGGCAGGGGTTGCAAAAGAGTTGGACACAAATGAGTGACTAAAAAATCTATTGCAAGGGGCGTCTCAAGTGGTCCTAGTGGTAAAGAACCTGTCTGCCAATGCAGGAGACATAAGAGATGTGGGTTTGATCCTTGGACTGGGAAGATCCCCTGGAGGAGGGCATGGCAACCCATTCCAGCATTCTTTCCTGGAGAATCCCATCGACAGAGGAGCCTGGTGGGTTACAGTCCATAGGGTTGCAAAGAGTCGACATGCTCATACAATCTGTTGCAAGAGTATCTTCAAACAAAACCTCTTTGTTCCGTTTTGTGTAGGAATCCAGGGTTTCTTGAGGTATATGTATTAACCAGGATCTCAAGATCACAAATGTGAAAGAATGTCCAAATTCTGGGATACTTAAGACAACAGTTATATCCTATCCAACTCATATCCTTCCTAATAAATCCCAACAATCTTCCAATCCCCTTCACCATGCATTTTCCACTGGTGGTGGTTTAGTTGCTAAGTAGTGTCTGACTCTTGAGGCCCCCGTGGACTGTTTCCTGCCAGGCTCCTTTGTCCATGGGACTCTCCAGGCAAGAATACTGGAGTGGGTTGCCATTTCCTTCTCCAGGGGATCTTCCTAACCCAGGAATCGAACCTGGGTCTCCTGCATTGCAGGCAGATTCTTCACCGACTGAGATAAGAGGAAAGCACAGAGACTACATCTTCCAGAGACACTAGAAAATACTGAAAATGCAGAAAATGTGTAAATTGACCAGATGATATTTCAGTTTCAGAGATTACTTTAAACATAATTCTTCTTCTGTACATTTGAAATTAAATTTAATTTTAGAAAGCAGCTGGATTATGCACTATTTGGGATCATCTACTTAGTCTGGTCAGTTAATCTATGAAAAAAAGAGCAAAAAATATAGAATGGAGAAAAGACAGTCTCTCCAGTAAATGGTGCTAGGAAAACAGACAGCTACATGTTAAAGAATGAAATTAGAATATTCTGTAACACCATACAAAAAACCCAATATGAATTAAAAACCTAAATGTAAGATTGAATACTAAAAACTCTTAGAGGAAAACACAGATGAAACAGTCTTTGACGTAACTCGCGACAGTATTTCTTGATCCATCTCCTAGAGTAATGGAAATAAAAATTTTAAATGAATAAATGGGACCTTATTAAATTTATTAAGATTTTGCACAGCAAAGTAAACTGTAAGCTAAAGGAAAAGACAACCCTCAGAATGGAAGAAAATATTTGTAAATGATGCTACTGACAAGGGCTTAATTTCCAAAACACAAAAACAAGTCATACAGTTTAATATTAAAAAAAACACCAAAAAACCCAATCAAAAAATAGGCAGAAGACCTAAATAGACATTTCAAAGAAGACATACAAATGGCCAACAAGCACATGAAAAGATGCTCAATACTTTTAATTACTAAAGAAGTGCCAATCAAAACTACAATGAGATATCACCTCATACCTGTCAGAATGGCCATCATTAAAAAGACTACAGTTAACAGATGTTGGAGATGGCATGGAGAAAACAGAACTCTCCTATACTTTTGGTGGGAATGTAAGTTGGTGCAGCCACTATGGGAAATAGTACAGAGGTTCCTTAAAAACTAAAATAGAGGAACCATATGATCCTGCAATCCCACTCCTGGGCACATATCTGGAGAAAACTGTACTTTGAAAAGATAGGTGCACTCCAATGTCCATAGCAACACTATTTACAATAACCAAGACATGTCAGCAACCTAAGTGTCCATCATCAGATGAATGGATAAAGGAGATGCAGTATATTTACACAGTTCAGTTCAGTTGCTCAGTCGTGTCCGACTCTTTGTGATGCCATGAATAGCAGCACACCAGGCCTCCCTGTCCATCACCACCTCCTGGAGTTTACCCAAACTCATGTCCATTGAGTCAGTGATGCCATCCAACCATCTCATCCTCTGATGTCCCCTTCTCCTCCTGCCTTCAATCTTTCCCAACATCAGGGTCTTTTCAAATGAGTCAGCTCTTTCCATCAGGTGGCCAAAATATTGGAGTTTCAACTTCAACATCAGTCCCTCCATGAACACCCAGGACTGATTTCCTCCGGGATGGACTGGTTGGATCTCCTTGCAGTCCAAGGGACTCTCAACAGTCTTCTCCAACACCACAGTTCAAAAGCATCAATTCTTCGGCACTCAGTCCTCCTTATAGTCCAACTCTCACATCCATATGTGACTACTGGAAAACCATAGCCTTGACTAGATGGACCTTTGTTGACAAAGTAATGTCTCTGCTTTTCAATATGCTATCTAGGTTGGTCATAACTTTCCTTCCAAGGAGTAAGCATCTTTTAATTTCATGGCTGCAATCACCATCTGCAGTGATTTTGAAGTCCCCCAAAATAAAGTCAGCCACTGTTTCCACTGTTTCCCCATCTATTAGTCATGAAGTGATGGGACTGGATGCCATGATCTTAGCTTTCTGAATGTTGAACTTCACACTAGCTTTTTCACTCTCCTTTTTCATCAAGAGGCTCTTTAGTTCATTTTCTGCCATAAGGATGGTGTCATCGGCATACCTGAGGTTATTGATATATACATAATGGATTATTTATTACTTTTCCATAAAAATGAATAAAATAATTTCATTTGCAGCAACATGAATGGACTTAGTGATTACCATATTTAAGTGAAATAAGTCAGACAAAGATAATAAGTCAGACAAGATATGACATCACTTATGTGTCAAATCCAAAAAAAAAATGATATAAATGAATTATTTACAAAACAGAAACAGACTCACAGACATAGAAAACAAATTTATGGTTACCAAAGAGAATTGTGGGGCTTGAGGATAGAGGGGAGATTAATTAGGAGTTTGGAGTCTGTGTACTCAAAAATCAACCATGTAATTCAACATTAAGATCACATCACTATTGGCTTATCAGTTTTATTTTGGAGGCAAACATTAGTTTGAGTTGAGATAGGAGCTACTTCTTCAAAGTCAATAAATTTATTTATGTATTAATTGCCCAATAACATAATATTTCTAGTGACTGAATGAAACACAGTTGCAATATGTTTTATATATATATATATATGCATATACTATATTATATGGCTAAAATTTGCATAAACATTTCTCCCTTTTTAATGAAGTCACAGTTTAAAAGTATATGGAACAACCTAAACATCTTGACTTTACAAAAATTGAAGCTATCGATGATAATGAAACAGTGGATCAAGTTTTCATAGATCAAACATTTGTGCAAGCAACTTTCTTCCTGGAAATGGTCACTAGGTTTAAAACAGCAATGACAATAATGTAAGGGAAATGTGATATACAGGTCTCTAGAAAGCAGCTGTGCAAACAAAGGGAAGAACTTTATGGAAAACCATGACACATTAAGAGACCCGTTGATTACATTTCATGTCTAATTCAAGAAATTTTGCTTAAAGAAAATCAAGAACATAACCTCAAATGGATAATTTAGTAGGTTACACACTGCCTTCATATTGCTTGATTCATGTTTTTCACTTGACAGAACACCCTTTGCAGTCTGTATCTAAAATGATTAGATTTCAGTAATGCAGATTTTGTACCAAATGCATTAAACTAGTTGACACATACACATAACATTCCTGTATCTTTGTGTATTTGAAAAATAGGATAATGTTTACCATTTTAAGAATGAAATAGGATATTTTAAAATATAGTACTTGGCAAGTAGCTAGCAATATTAATCTTCTTTTCCAAATCCAAGAGAATAGTTTTCTCATCATGACAACATACTGAAATATTGCCATGATGACAGGTAACATTTTAGTATTCTGTAACTTACCACATTTGAGTAATGCCTAACCTTTTGCTTATCGGAAAATGAGCTTATAGAACTTCTTGAAATAAACTACTATTAATGCCTTTAGCATTATTTTTTTTACTAGTTTAGATTATTTCTTAAAAGGTCTTCTATAAAAGATAAATTTAAATCTTCTATGCCCTTGATTTTATAATTAAAAGATATTTATCTGAGTTCTATTATTTTTTCTGATATCCCTTCAAATAATCTTCAGAAAAACAAATTATAAACAAAGATAAATCAATTTTTGATTATCTTATTTAATTAATATTGTCATTTTAAATGTATAAATTTAAAAATCCTTCTATAAGAGACAATTCTTCAATATTTCCCTTGAAGACATTATCTGATACTACAAAAGGAATTTTGCTATCCGTTTTTACTAAAACATTACATTGAAAGTACAAACAAAAGTGAAAAATCTATTTAAAGCTTTGTATCACAAATATCTCAAATCAGGATGATTCCATTAACCCTTAACTATTTCCTAATCCTCTACTTTTCAAATATTTCTACTCACAGAAAAAGGGGGAATGGCAAATGAAGTAATATTGAAATAATAATAACTAATAATAATAATAACTGAAAGCATTTACATTCTTCGTCTTTCCTTTTTACAGTAACTTTTTAAAGCTCTACAATCTTTTCAGTAGATATTAATAATAACTGCATTTTTTCAAGAACAATGATCCTGCCCTGTGGGACACACACACTGGGTTTGCCTTCATGATTTTTCTCTTCAAAGGTGGATAAGAAATATCCTTTTCAGTCTTTCCCTTGGATATAGAAGGCCATTTCTGTTTCTCTTTCTTTAAAGGATAAATAACCTTCTGAATCATCATCTCCTCTCGGCTGACTGCTGCCAGCATCTGTTTTCAGTCATCCGCTACATACCTTCCAAGACTTTTCTCTTCATCTTTCTGACCTTCTCTCTCTGACCCAAATCTCTGCACCTCTTTTCTCAATTTGCACTCATTTTTCCTACCTCCTACACCCTTCTTATAGTTTATATCAAGCTCATTGTTTTTATATGTTCCTCACTTATAATACTATCAAAAATTGCTATGTCAACAATTTTAAGTATTTGAGGTAGAATCCAGATGTTTGTATTGAACAGCAGTGCCAAACACCAGACACTAAAGTATAGAAAGGGGAGGGGAAACAGACACTTAATATAAACAATATGTTTACAAATCTTTACGTACTGGGTGAAATATTTTTTAACTCATATAGCTAGACAGAATACTGAACCTGTGTACGAAATAAAAAGCATTTAAATTGTTAAGTTTGAAAAATGTTTCTATATTGTTTCCACAACTTCAGCTGGATTTACCTGAGTGTAGAATTGTATTTTAGTTTTATTATTAAAAAGCAGACTTAATATTACTTCTATTTTTTAAACCAACAGAAGGATTGGTTATGAAAGCAATTAAACTAGAACATAGCTTATTTATATTGTGAAAAAAATCTCAATTTTCTAATTAATTAATACATGATCATTGATTGCACACAGGTTTCTTTATACTAAGAAACATAACAGGACTTGAAAAGAACTCATTATGATCAGGAAGAAAATTATGCATCAGGAATAAAAATTTTTTATACTTTTCATGTGGTATGTTAAAAAAAATCTAGGTTAGATAAACCAATATTACAGCCTCAACTTTTCTGTTTTCTAGCTCTATGATCTTAGGCTAATTATTTAAATTCTGTACAGTTTCTTCATATGTAAAATAAAGACAACAGTAGTGCATATCTCATATCTTTTCTATGAAGAATAAATGTAAAATGCAATTAAAAGTACTTGGCATAATGTCTAATTAAAGCATATATAATCAATAAAATATCATTATTATAAAATAATTACCACTGCCCCATTATATAGTTGAAACTCAAATTATGTAAATACCTCTCTCAGAACACTTTACAGTTGGTTTGTATTTGGATGTGTTTGTCTATGGGAACCTCTGATGGCTTCCTTTAATTATTTAAGTGTATAAGGAATGGTATATTGAGATATATGTGTGAATACTCAATAAGTATTTCAGAGATCAAACAAAAATTAACAGGACCTAATTAAGGGGTATGTGTGTGCATGTATGTATCCTATATGTAAGAATGTGTGTGTGCATGTGTGTGCATGCTCAGTCATGTCTGACCCTTTGCAAATCCGTGGACTATAGCCCACCAGGCTCCTCTGTCCATATGATTTCCCAGACAATAATACTGGAGTGGGTTGCCATATCCTTCTCTGGAGGATCTTCCCAACCGAGTAATCAAACCTGCCTCTCCTGCATCTCCTGCATTGGCAGGTGGACTTTTTTTTTTTTTTTTTACCACTGAGCCTCCAGGGAACCCCAAACATCAACAACATATCTTAATCTAGCATGGTATGTGTACGTAAAATATGTGGATCTTTGCCTTCCAAATGTGTTGTTGACTACTGCATAGCTATTTCATTTTTAGATTTTCCCAAAAACTGATAATTATTAAAATCTCACAAATTACTATACATTTTTTAACTTGCCTTACTTAGCCTTGTTTCTGTTTTAAGCAAGATGGGTTTTTTTAACTGATATTTCTACTACATTGTATTAAGATGATAACAAAGTGCTAAACTTTGGATGCAGAAAACTCCTGTAAAAAACAGAGCCACGCACTGATATTTCATTCTAATTGTTGTACTTGAAGCATGGATTTGGATAGAAATAAAGTCCAGGTGTAGAGAATTGGTTCACAATGAATGAAAAAGGAAGAACTTACATTCAAATCAGAACTATTTATCTAAATGTAGCAAGATAATTTCACCATAAGTTTAAGGCAGTTCTATTTAACTAAAGAGAAAAATGGTGTTCTCCATCTAAAAGATTATATTCCAATACACTCAGATTTTTTAAATGTAGAGGAATGTTCAGCAAAATATCAGGATATTGAAACTGAAGAATCTGACTGAAAAAAAAAACTCTACCCTTTATATCCAGGCATATATAATCAATTATGAAAATGCACTTTTCTATTGCTTTTTTTTTCTTCATACAACAGCTGAAGGAAGAAATAGCCTCAAAATCAGTTAATATAGGAAACCAAGAAACATTCCATTTAATCCTTGTGTTTCTTTATTTTTCTTCCCACAGTAATAAAATATCCCTTTCTGCAGAAGCTAAATTATTTGAATAGAAATGTGAAATAGGCAAGTTTCAGACATCCTTATATCTTCCAAACCCAGATCATGAATAACAACAAACTTTAATCATTTTCTTGGCAAGAGACATAAAACTAAGCTGGTGTATATATCTTTAAAAAAAAACAAAACAGGTTTACACTTTTCTGATGTCGTGTGATTAGCTAATAGAAGTTCCTTTTGCTATATAATGCACTGTTCTTTCCCTGAAGGACTCATAAACTTCTCTAGGCAACACCTAGTTAAATCGGGCATTTATTAAATTTCACTATCCTTTTAATTCACCTTTGAACTCTTGGAACAGATTATTAAATGAGGCAGCCAGAGTTCCCTTTTGCACCTGCAAATAACAATTGACTCTACAATTAAGGAACATTTCGTCTCTTTTGAAATTCAAATAATGGCATTAAAACAGAGTGTAATATTTTTATCTGCATCTGGTCAGGCTATTTCCTGGCATTTGGGATGAGGTAACAGGATGACTGCATAAAAATGCTGCATAAAAATGCTGAGATAATCTCTAGGTGACTTCAGAAATGCAGACAACTTCTGGACATTAAGAGTATACAGTATCAAAACAGACCACACATCTCTAAAGCCACTTTAAGGGGCAGGACATGGAGGGAGGGAGAAAAGAAAATGATATACTTTTTTGTTTCTACATGGAAACAAGAAAATTTCAAACTAAATCAACATTAATATTTAATTTGGATGAAAAATATTAAGGAAAATAGATTTCTAGCAATCTTAGAGATCATTATCCAAAAAGACTTAAAATATTTAACACAATGGACTATGAAAAAAGCTGATTGCCGAAGAATTGATGCTTTTGAACTGTGGTGTTGGAGAAGACTCTTGAGAGTCCCTTGGACTGCAAAGAGATCCAACCAGTTCATTCTAAAGGAGATCAGCCCTGGGATTTCTTTGGAAGGAATGATGCTAAAGCTGAAACTCCAGTACTTTGGCCACCTCACACGAAGAGTTGACTCATTGGAAAAGACTCTGATGCTGGGAGGGATTGGGGGCAGGAGGAGAAGGGGACGCCAGAGGATGAGATGGCTGGATGGCATCACTGACTCGATGGACGTGAGTCTGGGTGAACTCCGGGAGTTGGCGATGGACAGGGAGGCCTGGTGTGCTGCTATTCATGGGGTCGCAGAGTCGGACACGACTGAGCGACTGAACTGAACTGAACTGAACTGACCCTTCCCCAAACAGTCATTATACCCTTTTCTCATACCCACTTTCATAAGTATATTCTCTGGAGTAGTTTTCATTTCTTACCTACCAAAGCTCATGTAGACATTTCCAAAGCCTCTCCCACACAACTGTTCTTTGAAACCTGAAGACTATATTCAGTATCTGTATTACTTTCATTATCTGTATTCATCTCTAACAGGGTATTGTGTGTTACTAACTACTCAATTTTTACTACTATTGAACTCTTTCTCAGTTAATCTAAAAAGGATATTAAAATCCTTAACTCCAACTAAGACTTTTCTAAATTTCATCATTTTTTGAAAGAGTTCTTTGCCACTATCATTTCCTACATTTACATATTCTTGAATTCAAAATTCAAAATGTGAAATAGTATTCACAAAGAACTAAAATGAATTTGCAATACCCTTGTAATTTCATAAACTTTAGAGTTGCAAGAAATCTCAAATATTTAGCTTAATCTTACCATCTATGGATGAGGAAACTAAGTCCCACAGAGATTAAAAAACTTGTCTATGATCATCCATCTCATGACTAGCAGCAAGCCTCTGCCAAAATGTGTGCTTGACTGCACATATGCCCCTTCACCAAAATCACATGTATCCTGACTCACCTCACCCTAGGCTCTTCAAAGCAGTTCCTCAGAGCTATCTGATTTGCTTAATGAAATCAGCATTTCCCAAGACTGTCATGGTGGAATTATTTCCTATTATCTCTCAAAACTGTCCCAGTTTAAAAACTAAATCATAAGGTCTAAAGAAGCTGTTGTATATGTACATATATATAATAGAATATTATTTAGCCACGAAAAGGAATGCATTTGAGTCAGTTCTAATGAGGAGGATGAACCTAGAACCTATTATACAGAATGAAACAAGTCAGAAAGAGAAAAACAAATATATATTAACGCATATATATGGAATCTAGACAGATGGGTATAGATGAACCTATATGCAGGGCAGCAGCCGAGATACAGACATAGAGAACAGACTTATGAACAAGAGGAGTGGAGGAGGAGACAGTGAGATGAAGGGAGAGAGTAACATGGAAACATATATACCACCATATGTAAAATAGACAGCCAATGGGGAATTGGCTGTATGACTCAGGGAACTCAAACCAGGGCTCTGTGACAACCTGGGGGGGCAGTGGAGGGGGAGGTGGTGTGGGAGGTGGGAGGGAGGTTCAAGAGGAAGAGCACATATGTATACCAATGGCTGATTCATGTCAATGTATGGCAGAAACCAACACAATATTGTAAATCAATTAAGAATACTTTAAAAAAAATCAATTAAGAATACATTTAAAACAAAAACAAAAAATAAATCATAAGATCACCCTAGTTAATAAACTACTCAGGTCTAAACTGGAGGCTGGGTATCCCTCTCAAAACAAAATTTTTAAAGCACTGAATCCTAGTCTCTATGTATATTGATAGTGCAAACCTTTCCCTGATTTTTAAAAGCAACTAAACTAAAATCAAAGCAACCTTATATAAGACTATCTCTTATCAAGTTATTTTTTTCCTTCTATTAGACTCAGCATTTCTTTATACAGACCTCAACATAAATTCTATAAAAAAAGAAAGCAAAAAAAAAAGAAAGAAAGCAGCATAGAAACTGCCAAAGAAAATTTGCCACTTGCCATCTACTTCTACAAAGATTAAATCATGTGCTCCTGTTGATGCTGACCTACAGCACAGCCTGAAAGGAGTTCACAGTGGAGATCAAGAATGAGGCACTGTGTGTTCTGGGAAAACCTGGAAGAACATGCCTTCACATAAATATTTTCAGAAGATTTTATGAGCCCAAATTCTTGCATCTTCTTGTATCTAGAAAAACTCTAAAATCATTAGTGGAGACAACTGCTCCTCATGATTAGCAGCAACCTTCTCAGGACTAGAAGCAAGTCTCTGCCAAACTGCGTCTTTGACTGTGCGTATCCTCCCGCACCAAAATCACATGTATCCTGACCGTGCCCCCCGCCCCCAGCTTTTCAGAGCATTTCCTCAGACCTATCTGAAATGCTATTTCCCAAACTATGTTCCACATTTCGCCCCAAATAAAACTTAACTCATAACTCTCACACTGTGCAATTTTTTTTTCAGTCAACAAAATATGCAGCACATTGTATATTCAACATATCAATAAGACATTACATTATTCAAACAACTCATATGCAGTAAGCTGGTATCAAAAAGGCAGTAAATGGCAAAGAGGTGTGGGACATGTGAGTTATAGAAGTTGGAGGAGGTCAAAAGATAGAAGGTAGAAAGACATTAGAAGAGATTTCATGAGAAAGATGCCATCTTGGGGAATCAACAAAGCAGTAAATGGCAAAGAGGTGTGGGAAATATGAGTTATAGAAGTTGGAGGAGGTCAAAAGATAGAAGGTAGAAAGACATTAGAAGAGATTTCATGAGAAAGATGCCACTTGGGGAAAGATCTTGCAGTTCAGTTCAGTCGCTCAGTCGTGTCCGACTCTTTGCGACCCCATGAATCACAGCACGCCAGGCCTCCCTGTCCATTGCCAACTCCCGGAGTTCACCCAGACTCACGTCCATCGAGTCAGTGATGCCATCCAGCCATCTCATCCTCTGTCGTCCCCTTTTCCTCCTGCCCCCAATCCCTCCCAGCATCAGAGTCTTTTCCAATGAGTCAACTCTTCGTGTGAGGTGGCCAAAGTACTGGAGTTTCAGCTTTAGCATCATTTCTTCCAAAGAAATCCCAGGGCTGATCTCCTTCAGAATGGACTGGTTGGATCTCTTTGCAGTCCAAGGGACTCTCAAGAGTCTTCTCCAACACCATACTTTAGAAGCATCAATTCTTCAGCGCTCAGCCTTCTTCACAGTCCAACTCTCACATCCATACATGACCACAGGAAAAACCATAGCCTTGACTAGGCGAACCTTTGTTAGCAAAGTACTGTCTCTGCTTTTGAAAGATCTTTAACAAGACCCAATTTCAAAAGCCAGAATGCTGGAGAGTGAAGCAGAAAAGAGAGAAAATTATGACCATAGTCAGGGAATTTGAAGTACCTGAAGCAGGTTGAAGAAGAGATGATACTGTGGGAGTGGTGAGACAGGAATCTGGAGCAACAGTGTGTGTGTGTGTGTGTGTGTGTGTGTGTGTGTGTGCACGCACGCATGCTTAGCTGCTGAGTTGTGTCCAACTCTTGATGATCCCAAGAACTATAGCCCACCAGGCTCCTCTGTCTGTGGGATTTTCCCAGCAAAATACTGGGGTGGGTTGCCATTTCCTACTCCAGGGGATCTTCCTTACCCAGGGATCTAACCCAAGTCTCCAATGTTTCCTGCACTGGCAGCCAGATTCTTTACCCCTGAGCCACCTAGGGAGCCCAACACAATAGAGAGAGGAATGTGAATGTACAGATGATCAGTTTATGTTACCCATTAGCCAGTGGGAAGCTAGTAAAATTTCCAAAGAAGTTGACAGCAAACACACTTTTGGGATAATCTGATAGCAGTTTGTAGATTTTTCAGTAGAACTCATTTTAGAACATTGTTGCACACATCTAGCTGTGAAGTAGAGAAAAATAGTAGGTCAGAATTAATAAGAACATGGATTAGGAAATTAGTCACATCTGGGTTTGAGTTCCTACTATTTACTGTGTGTTTTGAACAATTTTCTAGGCCTTTATAATTTTTTTTTCCAGATTCCACCTTTGTAATCTAGGAAGGATTAATAGGAAACTCAATGTTGTTTGCAGGAGAAGTGAAATGGAACAACATATTTATCTCAGGACATAGAAAATAGAAAGGATTCATAAGTGTTAAACATTACTGAGATTGGTATTATTAAAGAAGTAATAGTGATAGCCCATTTTTAAGACTAATCTGAGATAGATGAATAACAAAGCAGTCCTTGATAACAGTGATTGGACTTGATGGTGTTTTTATGCCAAAAGTCTTGAAATATTTTCATATTTCTGATATTAGGAAATTATTTTGAGTTATAAAAATTGCTAATTCACACATTTTATCTAATATAATATATAGCATGTATATATTATGATATCGGATTGAAAGTGTTTAAAAATAGCTTTGTAATAATATTATGATTTTATGATTAAAGTGTCTCTTTTTGGCCCATAATCATGAAGGCAATGCACAATTTTCTAGTTCCTGCTAAACTCCAGTCGAACTTGAAATATAGTTTCTTCCATTTAACTGAGAGCAGTATGCCATGAATTCTGAAACATATGCCACTAATTGAGCAAGGCCATTAATGGGATTTGAATTTGTTCTCTGTTAATGGCCCTCCAATAAGACAAATTCCTAAGTTTCCTCAAAGCAGGCCGTGATCTTGGAAGAGATAGATAGATAGCAGGGGGAGACGCCAGTACCATTAGCATTAAATTACTTGGATACCAAATGGAAAAATGGAAAATGAAATGTGTATGAAAATAACTAAACATGGCATTTACTTGAAATTTTGAAAAGGGATAGTTAGGGCCTGAAAATGAAAAGGCATTGATCATTTTTTTGCTCTTTGCTCTAATGAATAGTACATTTACTGAATTAAGCAGTAGATTTCAAGTAAATAAAGACTAGTTCAAATTTTACTTTCAAGTATACAGGACTTCATTCCAACAGAGAGTAAATTTTTCCTGATCATGAACACTAAGAATTTTGACTGGAAGACAGTGTTACTCACACTTTTCTGTTAAAAATGCTGTAAACACACACACACACACAGTTACAAACAGATTTGTTCCCAAATTTGAAGTACTGACCATTTTATGAAGTTAATCTTTCCAGTATAACAATAGTATACCATGAAGTCTAGTGATTTTTCTTTTTTGTTGTTGTTGCAATGCAACAGGTACCTATCCAGAAAACTAACTGACCCACCAAAATTCCATGTGCCATCAGTACATGTGAGGATTTTCCTTCCTCCTGAATAATCAGATAGCATTTGCAGGATAGCTCATCAGCTTCAAATACCCAATGTTGTTTTAATTATTTTAATTATGAACTTAGGCAGTATTTCTTTACTTTTAAAAGTTTGTACACTTTGTATTTTATAATTAAATTTAGAGTTTGTTTAAATTTCGTGAAAGGACTGTGTTTAATGAGAAAGCCATCCTGTTAGCATGATATAATTCAACCATCAGTTTGACAATGAATTGTGGCCTGAAGTGCTTTTTAGGATCAAAGATGTTTTTTAAGGGAAAAAAAAAAAGCTCATTCATATCTCTTTTAAATTTGTATCAGCTTCTCTGAATCCTAGTTATCTTGGTAGTATGTCACTAAACCTATTTTGGAATCTCCCTTAATGGTCTTGATTTTTTAAATTTTATTTAATCCAGTGTTTCAGTGCACTGATTAACCTTTCATCTTTTCAAATGTTACCACTTAAAAATTCACAAATATCTGGCATCTGGTAATGCATATTACATAAAGTGTTTACAAGGTTTAAATATAATATATTCCACCTTGCTAATTTGGATGAAGTAATTCAGATTTTAGGGAATATTTTACAGTAAATATGACTGCCTTATTTTGCATTTCCTTCCTTTCTCTTCTATTTTTTCCATTTTTTTTTCTCTTTCACACTTTCCCTGATATATACATAATTGCACACTAAAACTTGACTAAGACATTCACTAATTATAAGTTTCAAGATGTCCTGTGGATTTGGACCTACAATTTATATAAACCAGATTTTCTAATTCAGCCATTTGGTGAAAAGAATATTCAGATTAAGTTACTACAAATCCTAACATGTGATAATAAAGTTTAGGCTATCTATACAGTACCATATGTGCCTTGAGAATGTTCAGTTACAATGATTTTCAGGATTGTAAGTAACTGAAAACCCAACTTGCCTGGTTAGCAATGAGAAAATATTTCATATGGGTAGTGGGTAGGGTACTGGATTCCAAGTGAAGGTAACCACTGAACCTTCTCTGAAATTCTCTGATATGACTTTGCCTTCCTCCCAGTATTGGTTTACCCTCAGGCTAGTAGTCAGATGATTTCATACTATAATTTTTAGCATCTCACCCAAATACACTTGGAAACATTCAGAGACAGTTAAAAGACTGTTTTCCTTTGATGTCTCTTTCCATAAAAATCATTAAATTCTTCCCAGAAGCTCATCAATGAACTTCATCTCACATCCTACTGGCCAGAATCAGATTACTTGCCCACTCCTACATATAAATTTTTGTCCAGAAAGCTAGGATTACCAAAAGAGGATTATCTAATCAACTTCTAGCCCCTAATGTGGAGGATAAAATCAGTTGTGTTACTTGGTTGGACACACAAGGGATGAATATTTCAATGATATTGGGAATATTTGACAATATTCAACAATAGTCATTTAGGAAGGGCAAAATAGGATGGAATGAATATTTTAGGCAAAAAGTAGGACCCACTTGAAATTCTGATTTTTTAAGGTGAATCTTCTCACTCATTAACCTCCAGGATCTGATCTGTAAGATCACATCTGAGATGGAACACAAGAATCCTAAGAGCACTTTTCCTTATAGGTAGAGTTGATGACATAGAATTTGCCTTAAGCATTGAGCTTCTGAGGCTATTATCAGTCAGATTTGAGATTTCTTTGGAAACACAGAAAACTTTAGCAGGTTTTTAGTCTTCCAATAATTCTGGGAACTGCCATTATAATTTTTAGGAGCATTGTCTTGACAAAAGGGACAAATACATATATATATATATATACACACACACACACATATACACACACACACACATATATATATATACACACACATATATGGCACTTCTTTTTTTGTAGATACAATATCTTTTCAAACTTCTCATGGGAATAGTTAATACTAGCTAGAACATGCAGTGCTGAGCAGCTGAGTCCCTCTGTCCTTCCTTGAAAAGTGAAGCATAAGAACGACTTCACGATCACATTCCAACACTGATTCTGATTCAGTAAGTCTGAAGCAGGGCCAGAACATCTGCCTTTTAATCTAGCTCTTAGCTGTTCTTGACGCTGTTGGTCCCCGGATCACATGTTAAGTAGCAAAGCTACAGTGTAGTCAATCTTCCTAGTACTTACACAGACACTTAGACACTTAAAAAGTTTTTTTTTTTTTTAACTCTGGCTACTAGGCTAACTTTTACTAATTTTCTGGTTGTTGTTCAGTTACCCAGTCATGTCCAACTCTGCAACCCCAGGGACTGCAGCACGCCAGGCTTCCCTGTCCCTCAGCATCTCCTAAAGTTTGCCCAAGTTCATGTCCATTTCATCGGTGATGCCATCCAGCCATCTCATCCTCAGATGCCCTCTTCTCCTTCTGCCCTCAACCTTTCCCAGCATTAGGGTCTTTCCCAATGAGTCAACTGTTCACACCAGGTGGCCAAAGCATTGGAGCTTCAGCTTCAGCAAGAGTCCTTCCAAAGAGTATTGAGAGTTGATTTCCTTTAAGATTGACTGGTTGGATCTCCTTACTTTCCAAGGGACTCTCAAGAGTCTTCCCCAGCACCACAGTTAGAAACTGTCAGTTCTGTGTTCTGCCTTCTTTACTGTCCAGTTCTCACATCCAAACATGAATACCAGAAAGACCACAACCTTGACTACACAGACCTTTGTTGGCAAAGTGATGGCTTTGCCTTCTAACACACTGTCTAGACTTGTCATGGCCTTCCTGTCAAGAAGCAACTGTCTTCTAATTTCATGGCTGTAATCACCATCCGCAGTGATTTTAGAGCCCAAGAAGAGGAAATCTGTCACTGCTTCCACCCTGTCTCCTTCTATTTGCCATGAAGTGATGGGGCTGGATGCCATGATCTTAGTTTTTTTTAATATTTCATTTTAAGCCAGCTTTTTCACTCTCGTCCTTCATCCTCATTAAGAGGCTCTTTAGTTCCTCTTCGATTTCTGCCATTAGAGTGGTATCATTCACATATCCTCCATTGCAGGTGGATTCTTTACTATCTGAGCTACCAGAGAAGCCCCTAACAAATATACAGTGATCTTAATTTTAAAAAGCATAAGTGAGATTTTAAACATTCATGGTTTTCAGAATTTTTCATAAATATTAAGAAACAACATCTCAGAAATTCTTTTGCAGTTTTTTTTTTTTGAGAAAAAGACTATTTTCATTTAAAAGAAGGTGTCTGTTATGTGAAAATATTTTGAGTGTTTATTACAAAACTTTAGTACATGTATTCTTTGTTCTTTTGCAACAACTAGCAAATTTCCCACAAGCATGTATGTAGAATAAATGAATGATAATTACTTAACTTCTCAAGATTGCAGCTTCTGCAATGAGTAAAATCAAGATAGTTAAATCTTGCCTATCACCTTATACCAACATGTAGCATAACAAAAAGAATCCAAGTCTAGAGGTCAGAAACTTGGAGTTCTACCAAGTAATCTTGGTGGAAAAGCAAACTCTCTCCAGACATCTGTGAAATACAGATAAGAATGTTCTTAACATTCAATTAGATAAGCAATATGTCAATATGTTGAAAAACTGAAAGTGTTATACAAATGCTTGTTACATTACTACTACTACTCCCACTAGCAGTTACTACTGGTACTAGTTTTAGTGACATTTTGTAGCAATTAAACAACTTTAGGGGCTTCCCTGGTGGCTCAGATGGTAAAGAATCTGCCTGCAATGTGGAAGACCCAGGTTTGATTCCTGGGTCAGGAAGATCCCCTGGAGAAGAAAATGGCAACTGACTCCAGTATTCTTGCCTGGAGAATTCCATAGACAGGAGCCTGGCAGGCTACAGTCCATGGGGTCACAAAGGGTTGGATATGACTGAGCAACTAACACACATACACACAAAAAACAAGTTTAGTTATGTTTGGTCACCTAGACCATTTAACATAGGTACAATATTGTGGAGAAAACATATTTTCTATTGTCGTTTGCATATTATTATAGAATGATCATAAAAATAGTTTATTTAATAAAATTAATCTCAATTTATATAACTGGATATAATATGGGCAACATAAATATCTAAAAAACTTTAAAGGACCGAAGTATAACATTTTAATTAACTACAACTATTTTTATTACTTATTTCAGTTTGGCAGACTTAACATTTAGAAAGAAAAGATCACAGCTTACTTTTCTTTTAATCCATCTTGATGCAAAAAAGAGAAAAAAGATGATTATTGAGAATATTAAATGTCATGGACACCGAATTACATCTGATTTAAATAGCACTTATAAGTATTCTTAAATATAAGTCAACTCTATCATGTATGTTTTAATCTCCAGAAAATGTGAATTTATGATTGTATGGTATATAATTTTCTTAATTAATTATACAATATGTAAAAGTATTTAGGAGAATCATTTTGGAACTAACTAGAGTAGCCTCTCTGAAATGAATAGTGATCAGCCTCTGTGTATACAAATTTTCACAAGAAGATTTTATCTTTAGATTAATTCTAATGAGAAAATTTAAAATATAACATGCAATTGACCTTCCCAAATCTTCATTGTTTACCTCTCTGAGCTCATTTCAGTTTCTTATGTAATCTTCTCTTTAAAATGTTATATCACTCTACTTCCCTAAGTTTATGTGACAAGATTTTCACATGCAGCAAAAAGTTTTGTCAAAGGTTGTGGTTGGAAGTAAATAATTCATAAAGGCATAACCAATAAACACTAAATATTACTTTTTCATACATTAAGTCAGGGAAGCCATGTTTTAATAAATATATGTTCCTGAATTCACCTTCTTTCATTGATAAGACTTAAAATATAAATATAAAAACTTAGTCAACACTTATTTTATATGTAGTGATCTGTCCACAAACAAGCCAATGATAGAACTTTGCATATTTTCAGAAAATGACATTAAGGAAGTGATGGAAGTTCTCCTAGTGATGTTGTCACACATTATATTTTTATTCTCTAAAACATGTACCACTAATATTGAAGTTTTAGTAAATTTTAAAAACTGTCTCCATCAAATATAACTTCCTTTTGAGTTGCCCTCAGATATTTTGAGGAGAAGTAAAACATTAAGTTAGTACAAGGTCTTATTAAACTCGACAGTGAAGTCACCT
Source organism: Bos indicus (assembly GCF_029378745.1). Lineage (NCBI taxonomy): Eukaryota > Metazoa > Chordata > Mammalia > Artiodactyla > Bovidae > Bos > Bos indicus. The sequence goes on along the minus strand of NC_091760.1, from coordinate 37,209,676 downwards.
CCATTTTACAACTGATCTGACTCAAACTCATCAACACTGTACACAAAGCTCATCAGAGTTATTTCTATGGAATTCCACCATGTGAACATGTAGTACAACTAATGCTATGCCAATTTAACAGAAACCAATATTTCAGAGCACAGTCTTTTTCAAGGCTTATAAACTCAGCAAACAGACATTCACTCAATTAAACCATGTGAAGTTCACTTACAGGAAAATTTAGGTCTGGAACTAAGTTTGGAAGAAGGGACAGGTAGGGCTGAAATTATCTGTATAATGGATGAGTATGAATTTAAAGGATGAGTTAGATGAATATACTAGAGTTGAAATGGGGAGAAAAGGGCCGTCAAGATGATAACAGTAGCCAGGCTGTATATATTAATAAAGTCAATGAGAAGTCCCCTATAATAAGGAGCAAAAGGATGTTAACAATGAAGATTCTAGCATGTGATTTTAAGTTTTTTGCTTGTTTCTTGCTGTAGAATTACGTATATTATCATTTTCCCTGAGAAGAAATACAAGTTCTATATAATAGACATGAAGATTCATTTTTACGCACTCCAGTATTCTTGCCTGGAAAATCCCAAGAACAGAGGAGCCTGGGAGGCTACAGTCCACGGGGACAAAAATTCTCCCAGCATTATTGCTGCCTAGCCAGTTACCTCGGTTCTTTGTGCCTTGGTTTCCTCATATGTACTAGTGATAATAAGAGCAATTGTTTCAGAGTTGTTGCAAGGTGAAATGAGTTACAACATTAATATTCCCTGGAGAAGGGAATGGCTACCCACTCCAGTATTCTTGCCTGGAGAATTCCAGGAACAGAGGAGCCTGGTGGGCCCCCATCCATGGGATTGCAAACAGTCGGATATGACTGAGTGACTAACAAGATTCATTTTTATAGTGATTAGGTCAAAGGAAGAGTGGACAGGTAGAAAATAAGCCACAAAGTAAAATTTACAAGACGCTAGAAAAAAACACAAGAATTTGGAGGAGAAAGGAAATAAAAATCAGAAGTGACTATGACAAAAAACCCTTTAAAAGTTCCTGGGATGTTTCATAGGGAAATGAGAGTTTATGGTAAGTTTATATGGAACATAAATAATGTGATTACTCAACTGAATTTTGAGTCCAAACCCAACATCAAATTTTGAGAATATGAAATACCTTCCAGAATTAATTAAACTCTTTATTGTGACTGAGTAACAAGAATCAACAAAAATAAATCTTCTTTAACATTGTCTGGAGGCTCAGGACAGTGCTGTAAATAAACAAAGAATTCAGAAATCCAAGAGAAGGAAAACTGTCTCTATTTGCCAAACACATAATTCTTTATACAGAAAATCTCAAGCAATCCACAATAGACTACTTGAAGCTAATAAACAAGTTTAAAAAGGACAAAGGATGGAGAATCAATAAAAAATCAATTTTATTTTTGTATTCCAGTGATGAATAATCAGGAAATGAAATTAAGAAACAATTTCATCAGCAATAGCATCAAAAGGAATAAAATATGTAGGAATCAATTAGACAGGAAATGGGTAAGAACTGTACACTGAGAAGTACAAAACATTAATAGGAAAGTTAAAGATCAAAATGAATAGAGATATATTTCATGTTCATGGATTGAAAGGCTCCATATTCATTTTCAAGATGGCCGTCCACTTCAATTGATCTACAAGTCCAATGCAATTCCTATTACCTCTTCCTTATTTCCTATTGAAACACTGAAGTCAAAATTTGTTAAAGAGTTTTCTCCCCCATGTGTTTTATTCTCAGTTCTGCTGAGAGGGCCTCTCTCACTGCCTGGTGAAGTCTTGGCTCCTCTTTTAGCAGCTACAGGTGATATACTGAATCATCATCTCAAGGATGCATTATTCTAAGGAAAATTTTTCTCATTTGACATGTACAGAGTATAAGGGGTCAGATGGACAGGTAAAACTATTTTAGCCCTAGCTTCAAGAATACAAAACTAAAACAACATAAGTACTTGAGAATAATAATACAATTTATACCAGCTCATGCATCCCTTACACACTATGATTTCCCAAGGCAAGACAGGATTTCCAGCCCTAGTTATCCATTAAAATCCACAAGTACAACACCCTGACCAGTCAGATAATAGTAAGAGCAGTTTAAAGTTTTCCAGGAGAAAGAGCAAAGGGCAGGACTAAGGAGGGAGAAAAAATAGAGCAAAAATTTAAAAATAATTTCAATTGCAGCTTCACCAAAATCCTGGTACAGTTAAAACTCACTTGAAAGAAATATCCCAGTGGGAAGTTAATTGTGACATGATCCTTCTAGATGTTGAGGGAAAAAAAAAAATTTAAACATTTTCCTCTTTCAAAGAGTGACATGAAAAACATACCATATTTAGGGGAGAGAAAACAAAGAGTGTAAGGTACAAAAGTACATGGAGACCTTGTCAGATTTTTTGTCTCATAAGTGCCTCAGATTCTTATCTATAAAATGGGGTTCTCCTGTGCTGAAAGAATCTGTTCTGCTGCTGGGGTTCTTTTCATCTATTCCGTGCTGCCAAACATAGTCTCCTGATCTGCTACATGGCCCCTCAAATCTGTGCAGTGAGGCAAAGGGAACCTCTAATGTCTTGTACTTATGATTGCAACTTGTAAGAAAGAGGCGAAAGCAACAGGGAGTAGACAAAAGGGTACCTACTCATCAGTCTCTGTTCCTCCTGCTCCTTAACATAGAGAAATCCTTTCTACATTCTTCTGGATAAACATAAATTGTGTTTATATTTTCTGTGAATATTACAATACCTACTACATAGGAACAAAGAATGAAAAAGATACATGAATAAAGGTGTTCATCTATCTATCACTATAAAAGTTTTCTAAGGATTGCTCAATTTGGGGCTGGGATTCAAAACTCTAGGCATAGCACACAACAAGAAAACTCTAAAAAGTGGATTGAGTTGTACACCTGTATGTATCAAACACTAGAGAATATCACAGATATGCATCAAAGCTCTTCACGAGCTGGAAGGATGAGGAGTTAAGTGGACTGTCTCAAAATACCTATTGTCTTGTTTAATATTTATTTTCTTCAGAAAAGCAAAACAATAATCATTAGTGTGAAATCTCATTCTTATTTCTAGCACAAAAGAAATCAAGAAAGAAAATATGATCATAAGATGAAAATATTATACGAAAAAGGTAAATATTTTTAAAAGCATCAGTTTCTTTTTGTAGAAGAAATCTAAGTAGGTGAGCCAAAGAATGACTGCTCACCGGGATATCTTATACTTTATAAAGCACTTTGTTTTCCTATTAGGAGAATGAAAATAAATATATTTCAGAATTTTTCAAATTAATGATGAGACTATTCTGTGAGAAAAGGTGATGCTATGGATATTTACATGTGCCTCTTCTTATCCATTCTAATTTTTGTAGTAAAATATATAAAGTCCCCAAATAAAAAAATAAATACTGCCCACAATTATTATGGACCACAAGTATTAGACCTGTTACTCCATTTCAAGATTCTTCTATGGGTGATATCTTGAAGATTAATGAGAAAATTGTTTTTCAAACGTTTGAATTTCTTCAACAAATAATTATTGAGCACCTACTCAACTGAGTTGAAGATAATAAGTGTTACATATCAAAAAATAAGCAGTAACCAGGCAGACACACGGAGAAGGCAATGGCACCCCACTCCAGTACTCTTGCCTGGAAAATCCCATGGACTGAGGAGCCTGGTAGGTTATATAGTCCATGGGGTCGCGAACAGTTGGACACGACTGAGTGACTTCACTTTCACTTTTCACTTTCATGCACTGGAAAAGGAAATGGCAACCCACTCCAGTGTTCTTGCCTGGAGAATCCCAGGGACGGGGGAGCCTGGTGGGCTGACGTGTATGGGGTCGCACAGAGTCGGACACGACTGAAGAGACTTAGCGGCAGCAGCAGGCAGACAGAATCCCCTGCTCTCAAGGTGTTTACTGCCTAAACTAATCATCCACTTCTATTTAAAACTAAATCCAAAAATTTATATTTCTGTACTACAGGTTCAAAGATAAATGAAACTTTAGTTGTATTTTTTTTCCTACTGTTTTATTATTTGTTTTAAATTTACTTTCAAATGGATACAAGTCTTATAAATATTATTTGTGAAAAATAAATGCCTAATAAACTTTGTTTGTTGCAGCCTGTACTTTGAAAGGAACATAGGTCAGAAATGCTAACTTTTCAGACCTGTAACCTAAAAGATGCCCCAGGGGCTGTTGTTAGCCTGTAGGATAACTTTCTTGCCTCCATTCATTCAGTAACAGAAGAATAAAATAAGGGAGGAACAATCGGCCAAATATTTGTTGCTTCTTAGGTATGTAAATTAAAACAATCTGAAATTCACCTATATCAGATTAACAACTGTTTTTTCTGGAAATATATTTACTTTGTTTTTTCTAACATATCAGTTAAGCTAATATTTTAAATGTTTAATTCCAAGGCTTTATTTGTGCTTTTGTTTTGGCTTGCTCTTTTTATAAGACAGTTTTTAGGTCATGGATGTGAGAAAATCTTTATTTTCTCTCTCTGTGAAAGAATATCCTACTGATGGTTGTTGAAGCTGAAACTCCAGTACTTTGGCCACCTGATGCAAAGAGCTGACTCATTTGAAAAGGCCCTGACGCTGGGAAAGATTGAGGGCAGGAGGAGGAGGGGATAACAGAGGATGAGATGGTTGGATGGCATCACCGACTCAATGGACATGGGTTTGGGTGAACTCCGGGAGTTGGTGATGGACAGGGAAGCCTGGCGTGCTGTGGTTCATGGGGTCGCAAAGAGTCAGACACGACTGAGCATCTGAACTGAACTGAACTGATGGTTCAGTGAGATTCCATAAAGAATTCTCCTGCCAGTGCAGGAGAAGTGGGTTCAATCCCTGAGTCAGGAAGATCCCTGGGGAAGGAAATGGCAACCCACTCTAGTATTCTTGCCTGGGAAGCCTGGTGGGCTACAGTCCATAAGGGTCACAAAAGAGTCAGACACAACTTAGCAACTAAAACAGCAAAAACAGAGCCACAAAAGAAAAGGGTCACTAAATTTACATTGTCTTTCAGGAGAGGAATAAAGAATTGGTTGGATGTTTATTACTTTGTCTAAGAGAAAATAATTAACCAAAATATCCTTGCTCTGATTTAAGAATAGAAATCAAAACATTTTTCAATTAGACAAAAAAAGATACACAGGAAGAAAGAAAAATGATAATGACATGAAAAAGGGGTACCAAAGCAATGTCCAACAGATGAATATATAGCAAGTTAGAGAGAAACGAGCGCTCTGTCCACTGCAGGACCCAGCAGGTCAAAGATACAGATACAAATAGATGGACACAAAGATCCTTATAAATATTTCAAAAGTTAACCCATAGAGAGCCATGCAGAGAAAAGAAACATACATACAAAGCTCAAGTATAGAAAGAAATAGAAAGAAAAACTCTAAAACCTAATACAGAGATACATATGCCATCAGATAACATTTTACTGATAAATTAAATAGCAGATGGATTCTTAGCACTGCTGCACTATTAAATGTATGTTTTAAATATTGTTGAAATAGCAATTACATGTTCCAAGAAAAATATACAGACCCTTTGAATGAAATTGTTTCTAGGATGATGTATGTTTAAAGTTGTCCTTATTAGTTTTACAGCACCACCACGGACAAATCCAGACGGTTTTGGGGAGTCCTGATATGTTGGTGGAGTTCAATTTCTTGGTAGAAGGAGGGAAGTGCTATCTTTCTGTAAAATAAAAATAATGTTAAAGTACTGAAAATATGAAATAAAGTCAGACAAACTAAACATAAACTGATTGTAGCAAGAAAACTATTGGTGTATTGGGAGCCAGTGCTGCCTGGTGAAATTACCATGCTTTTTGATAACAGAAAGGTTCCCTACATACACAAAGAAACTGCCCGTGGGAGACGCGGATTCAGTTCCTGGATCTGGAAGATCCCCTGGAGAAGGGAACAGCTACACTCTCCATTATTCTTGCCTGGAGAATTCCAGGGACAGAGGAGCCTGGTGGGCTACAAGTCCATGGGGTTGCAAAGAGTCAGACACAACTGAGCGCTAACACTTTCACTATATTCACAGTGATTCTATATTGGAAGAAGGAACCAGGACATGGACACAATGACCTCGGGTATAATTGTAAGAAGAGCTTTTTCTCATTGATTAAAGATATAAATTTTGGAGATATAAAGAACAGAGTGCAAACAAAGTGAATTTGATGTACACTAAGGAAGAAAGAAAATAAATTAAAAAAATAAAAGCTAAGACACCTTTCTTCTGAGACAAGAGGAACAAAAAAGAGCACGATAAATAAGTTATAAATGTATGCTGCACAAATTTATTCTGCATGTGTTGTCTTTAAATATATTTCCCAGTATTTAAATATAGGAGTTGTAATAATAATTTTATTTAAAGTATCTTAATCTTTATGTCAGATGTTTTGCATATAACTTTTGTGCCCAACTCCTATTACCTAAGTTGGATACTATATAAATCAACAAGAGATCACTTCAGATTGGACCAAACAATTGTTTCACTCATTCCTACAAAGTCATGTAATATTCTTAATTCATCCTTTTCCATCTGTCATATCTATGTATCATAATTTACATAACATACATTCCCAAGAACATAGTCCTTAGTCTGAACTGAATATAACTAAAATACTGTTCCTGCTTTTCCAGAATTCTGTATTTCACTCTCACTCTAAATTATCTGATGTCACCCACATGAAAAAATATCTATTTTCCATTGAACTTTTTTGCTGTATAATTTTATGAATGTTTATTCTCATTCATTTTATTAAAATAATGAAAAACCCTAGTTTATTATTATATATACTGTAATCGGTGAATACATAAATCTCATTTCAAATGTCTGAGGAAATGCCTAGAGCTTTCACTTCTGGGCAGATTATAAAAATTAATATCACATGGCAACTGTAACCCTTTAGTCATGGCTACTTTGAATGCTTTATTTAGAGAGATCACAATGCTTTATTTAGGCTAATTGACAATAGAAGACTATTAAGAATGCCTGCCTTGAGTGTGGGAAGGGTAGAGTAGCAGTTTCAGCAAGACAGACTAGACACTTTGTCTTACTGATAAGTGGTAGCCAAGCATAAGATAAATGGCCATAGTATTAAGCAAACCATTTATTAACCAACAACCATATTTTTGTTACTGAATTAAGCATCACATCCAGTTAGAGACAGGGAGATGAATCTCCATGATGAAAGTGCCTAATTTGAGCTTGGAATCTGCCAAGTAACAGTTTTACATCTATGATGTTCTAAAGTAGACTAGTTGTTCCAATCCCTGACTACAAGGTTAGCATCGCCTAAGGAGGTATTAAAAAATACAAGTGCCCGTGCTCCATCTCAAGATTAATAATATCAGAACTTCTCTGGGCATGATCAGTATTTTTAAAATATCTTCCAGGTGATTCTACTGTAGTGGGGGTGGGAGTGAGAGGGTCTTGGTTTTTCCCTCTGCCTTGATCCTTCATAACCACTGTAGAGCCTTTGGGATCTTAGAATGTCCTTTCAACCTCTCATGGCATCTGGTCCCATCACTTCATGGAAAGTAGATGGGGAAACAGTGGAAACAGTGTCAGACTTTCTTTTTTGGGGCTCCAAAATCACTGCAGATGGTGATTGCAGCCATGAAATTAAAAGACGCTTACTCCTTGGAAGGAAAGTTATGACCAACCTAGATAGCATATTAAAAAGCAGAGACATTACTTTGCCAACAAAGGTCCATCTAGTCAAGGCTATGGTTTTTCCAGTGGTCATGTATGGATGTGAGAGTTGGACTGTGAAGAAAGCTTAGCGCCGAAGAATTGATGATTTTGAACTGTGGTGTTGGAAAAGACTCTTGAGAGTCCCTTAGACTGCAAGGAGATCAAACCAGTCCATCCTAAAGGAGATCAGTCCTGGGTGTTCATTGGAAGGACTGATGCTGAAGCTGAAACCAATATTTTGGCCACCTCATGCGAAGAGTTGACTCATTGGAAAAGACTCTGATGCTGGGAAGGATTGGGGGCAGGAGGAGGAAGGGAGGACAGAGGATGAGATGGCTGAGTGGTATCACCAACTTGATGCACATGAGTTTGAGTGAACTCCGGGAGTTGGTGATGGACAGGGAGGCCTGGCGTGCTGCGATTCATGGTGTTGCAAAGAGTCAGACATGACTGAGTGACTGAACTGAACTGAAAAGGAATCTTAAACAAGACCATAAGCAGGGCTCCCCAGCCTCTGGGATCTAGTATCTGATGATCTGATGGAGCTGATGTAATAACAGAAACAAAGTGCACAGTAAATGAAATGGGCTTGAATCATCCCCAAACCATCCCCCATTCCTCGCCCACATCCATAGAAAAACTTCTTCCACAAAACCAGTCTCTGGTGCCAAAAAGGTTTGGGATGGATACTGTAAAGGGTCTGAACTGACACTTAAAGCAAAATATTTTTTGTTGGTATTTATTTTATTATAGTGATTTATAAAATTATCTTTGCCATTGTTTGCTCCATATTCAAGAGAAAAAAAAATTTAAGCATAAAGAAACAATAAAAATGAACTAAAAGAGTAATTTCAAATAACATAAATCTTAGAATTTTACTTCCTTTTCCCATCACTTGCCTTTATGGATTAAGGCTAATCATAACTCGTAAATTCTGATTTTATGCCAGACCAAATGCTGCTGGACAGCAGAGGATAAAGGTACCCAAGTGGACATACACACAGACACACACACACATACACACACACATTGACCTTGGGTTCCCTATAGACATTTGGAAGTTGTCAGCAGTAGCATAATGACAGTCCTAATTATTAAAATTACTCTTGTGTGGAAAGTGCTTTAAGATTAAAATGCCGACAGGCATGCAATATGTTAACTGTATTATGATCTTTTTCTTTTCTTTTAAAATGAAATTCTTTAGGAAATATTCCACTGGCTTCCATCAAAACATCTCTCATCACCCCAGTGACATGTTCCCTCTCTCTCACACATTCCAAAGGAATTACTGATAAATTCTGATTCCATAAGAATTCTAATGCCCTAAAGATATACTTTATATTCGGTTAGGTCAAGATATTTCTTTATAACCACAACTACAGAATCTATTACAGTCTCAATTTCTCATATTTCTTTAATATGTAATCACTATTCACTAATTCCCAAATATTTTACAATGACACAAAGATGCTGTGATTTAAATATTGCTAATCTGAAAATATTTTACATGTTTGATTTTAGATCTCAAGAAGAATTAGCTTTGATCTTTAAAAAATAATTTTATGCCCTCTACTATAATATAGGGGCTTCCTTCGTGGCTCAGACAGTAAAGAACCTGCAGGCAGTGCAGGAGACTGGAGTTTGATCCCTGGGTTGGGAAGATCCCCTGAAGAAATGAATGGCAACCCACTCCACTATTCTTGACTGGGAAATCCCACGGCCAGAGGAGACCAGCAGGCTTAGTCCATGCGGTTGCAAAACATCAGAGATGACTGAGCGACTAATACTAACACTATAATATAAATGTGTAAACACACAATGATTTTAGAAAAAACACATCAAAATATTGCATAGCCTGCCATAAACTTTCATGGATCATAGAAATGTCAAAATAGAGATGTGGTGTTGGAGAAGATTCTTGAGAGTCCCTTGGACTTCAAGGAGATCCAGCCAGTCCATTCTAAAGGAAATCAGTCCTGGGTGTTCATTGGAGGGACTGATGCTGAGGCTGAAGCTCCAATACCACCTGATGTGAAGAACTGACTCAGTGGAAAAGACCTTGATGCTGGGAGGGATTGGGGGCAGGAGGAGAAGGGGACAACAGAGGATGATATGGTCAGATAGCATCACTGACTTAATGGACATGAGTTGAAGCAAACTTTGGGAGATGGTTAAGGACAGGGAAGCCTGGCATGCTGCAGTCCATGGGCTTGGAAAGAGTCGAACATGACCGAGAGACTGAACAACAAACAGCAATGGTATAGAAAAGAAAAATGGTTATTTTATGTTGCTTCAGGAAGAAATCAGAACCAATGGCTAGCAGTTCAGTTCAGTTCAGTCGCCATCCAGCCATCTCATCCTCTGTCAGGTCTTTGCATGAGGTGGCCAAAGTATTGGAGTTTCAGCTTCAACATCAGTCCTTCCAATGAACACCCAGGACTGATCTCCTTTAGGATGGACTGGCTGGATCTCCTTGCAGTTCAAGGGACTCTCAAGAGTCTTCTCCAACACCACAGTTCAAAAGCATCAATTCAGGGCAGTCCTAAGATGGTGGAGGAATAGGACGGGGAAACCACTTTCTCCCCACAAATTCATCAAAAGAACATTTGAATGTTGAGCAAATTCCACAAAACAACTTCTGAATGCTGGTAGAGGACATCAGGCACCCAGAAAGGCAGCCCATTGTCTTCGAAAGGAGGTAGGACAAAATATAAAAGATAAAAAGAGAGACAAAACAGGTAGGGACAGAGATCCATTCTGGGAAGGGAGTCTTAAAAAAGAGAGAAGTTACCAAACACCAGGAAATGCTCTCTCTGGCAGGTCTGTGGTGAGCCTTGGAATCTCAGAGGCTACATAACCGGGAGGAAAAATAAATAAATAAATAAAACCCAGAGATTACATGCTTAACGGCAACTCCCAGCAGAGAAGCAGCCCAGATGCTCACATCTGCCACTAGCAAGTGGGGACTGGACAGGGAGGTATAGGCTGCTGCGTTGCTCAGGGTAAGGACTGGGCCTGAATGCCCCAAGGGCATTCTGAGGGAACTAACTTGAGATAGCAACCCAGACTGTGGGATGGCCATCCCTAGAAAAGCCCTAATCTAAGACACATCCAGGCCCACTCACAGTACAAAGGACTCAGCAGAGCCAGCCGGCTTTGGACCAGCCCATCCCCCGCCAGAGACAGGCAGGCGAGGGCAGCCAGAGCTGGAAGGGGCAATCATGGCCCCAGAGAGGCATCCTTTACCAAACTGAAAGCAGGCTCTGTTGCTAACCAAGACTTCTTGGGATTTTGGATGGTCGACATCTGCCAGGAGGGTCACAGCCAGAGATCAGCTCCCCAGAAGAGATACACGGCACACTTGAGAAGGCACACCCATTGTATACCCAGAAAACTGAGCAGCTGGGACAGGGGAGGCAATAAGATTCAGCCCACAACGAGGGGGTGATTGCACTCACCAAGCATCTGGTCACCTGAGCTGCTCGGACCTGGGAAGGGCACAAAACGCAGGCCCAACCATGTCTGTGCCTTTGTGGAGTACCCAAGAACCTGAATCTGAGTGGCTTAGACCTGGGAAGTGCATGCAACCCAGGGCCTGCCTCAAATAGTTCCTGGCAGAGCAACCTAGAGCCTGAGCAGTATAGAATGGGAAAGCACACACGCTGTGAGCGGGGGCAAACCCGGTGTGGCCAAGACACTGTGAGCACTCCCCACACACACTAGTGTTATTTGTGTGCAGTGTTCCTCCCTCCCCACAGCACGACTGAACAAGTGGCCTAAAAAAAAAGTGACCACCACCGCCCCCTTGTGTCAGGGTGGAAATTAGACACTGAATAGACCAGCAAACAGAAGAAGCTAAAATAAAGAAGGAACCGCTTTGGAAGTGACAGGTGCAATAGATTAAAACCCTGTAGTTAGCACTGACTACATAGGAAGGGGCCTGTAGATCTTGAGACGTATAAGCCAGATCAAGGAACTATCTGAAAATGAACTGACCCCACACTGTCCGCAACAGCTCCAGAGAAAGTCCTAGATATATTTTTACTATTATCATTTTTTAAATTTAAAATTTTTTTTATTTTTAAGTCTTGTATTACTCCTTTCATTTTTATAACCTACTATTACCTTGCAAAGAAAAAAGAGCCTATTTTTAAAGCAAACTTCATATATATATGTATTTTATAATTTTTGTGACTTTGTTTTGTTTTTTTAATATTGTATTTTTGAGAATCTAACCTCTACTCTAGATTTTTAATCTTTGTGTGTTTTTTTTGTATTTGTAATCAATTTTGTACCTTTAAGAACCCAATTTTCAGTACCCATTTTTACTTGGGAGCGAGATTACTGGCTTGATTGCTCTCTCCCCCTTTTGACTCTCCTTTTTCTCCACCAAGTCGCCTCTATCTCCTCCCTCCCCCTTCTGTTCTCTACCCAACTCTGTAAATCTCTTTGTGTGTTCTGGGCTGTGGAGAACACTTAGGGAACTGATAACTGACTGGATCTGTCTCTCTCCTTTGTGATTCCCCCTTTTAAACTCCTGGCCATCTCTGTCTTCTTCCTCCCTCTTCTCTTCTCTGTGTAAGTCTGTGAACATCTCTGAGGGATCCAGACTGTGGAGAGCACATAAGGAAGTGATTACTGGCTAGCATGCTCTCGCCCCTTTTGATTCCCCCTCTTTTCCTCCTGGTCACCTCTATCTCCCCCTTCCCTCTTCTCTTCTCCATGTAACTCTGTGTGCCTCTCCAGGTGTCCCTCACTGTGGAGAAACTTTTCATCATTAACCTAGATGTTTTATCATCAGTGCTGTATAGATGGAAAAGTCTTGAGGCTACTATAAGAATAAGACTGAAAACCAGAGGCAGGAGGCTTAAGTCCAAATCCTGAGGACACCAGAGAACTCCTGACTCCAGAGAACATTAATCAATAGAAGCTCACCAAACGCCTCCATACCTACACTGAAACCAAGCACCACCCAAGGGCCAACAAGTTCCAGAGCAAGACATACCACACAAATTCTCCAGCAACACAGGAACATAGTCCTGAGCTTCAATATACAGGCTGCCCAAAGTCACATCAAACCCACTGATATCTCACTCACTACTGGACACTTAATTGCACTCCAGAGAGAAGAAATCCAGCTCCACCCACCAGAACAATGACACAAGCTTCCCTAACCAGGAAACCTTGACAAGTCACCCGTCCAACCCCACCCACAGTGAAGAACCTCCACAATAAAGAGGAACCACAAACTGCCAGAATAAGGAAAGGCCACCCCAAACACAGCAATATGAACAAGGTGAATAGGCAGAGAAATACTCAGCAGGCAAAGGAAGAGGATGAATGCCCACCAAACCAAACAAAAGAAGAGATAGGGAATCTATCTGATAAAGAATTCCAAATAATGATAGTGAAAATGATCCAAAATCTTGAAAACAAAATGGAGTTACCGATAAATAGCCTGGAGACAAGGATTGAGAAGATCCAAGAAATGTTTAACAAAGACCTAGAAGAAATAAAAAAGATAAAAAATATATAATGAATAATGCAATAAATGAGATCAAAAACACTCTGGAATAATGGAGGCAGAAGATAGGTTAAGTGAGGTAGAAGATAGAATGGTAGAATAAATGAAACAGAGAGGAAAAAAGAATTAAAATAAATAAGGACAGCCTCAGAGACCTCTGGGACAATGTTAAATGCCCCAACATTTGAATCATAGGAGTCCCAGAAGAAGAAGACAAAAAGAAAGAGCACAAGAAAATACTTGAGGAGATAATAGTTGAAAACTTCCTTAAAATGGGGAAGGAAATTGTAACCCAAGTTCAAGAAACCCAGACAGTTCTAAACAGGATAAACTCAAGGTGAAACACCCCAAGACACATATTAATCAAATTAACAAAGATCAAATACAAAGAACAAATATTAAAAGCAGCAAGGGAAAAACAACAAATAACACACAAGGGGATTCCCATAAGGATAACAGCTGATCTTTCAATAGAAACTCTTCAGGCCAGGAGGGAATGGCAGGACATACTTAAAGTGCTGAAAGAAAAAAACCTTCATCCCAGATTACTTTACCCAGCAAGGATCTCATTCAAATATGAAAGAGAAATCAAAAGCTTTACAGACAAGCAAAAGCTGAGAGAAATCAGCACCACCAAACCAGCTCTCCAACAAATGCTAAAGGCTCTTCTCTAGACAGGAAACACAGAAAAGGTGTATAAACTCAAACTCAAAACAACAAAGTAAATGGCAACGGGTTCATACTTATCAGTAATTACCTTAAATGTAAATGGGTTGAATGCCCCAACCAAAAGACAAAGAAAGGCTGAATGGATACAAAAACAAGATCCCTATATATGTTGTCTACAAAAGACCCACCTCGAAACAAGGGACACATACAGACTGAAAGTGAAGGGCTGGAAAAAGAAATTCCACATAAATAGAGACCAAAAGAAAGCAGGAGTAGCAATACTCATATCAGATAAAATAGACTTTAAAACAAAGGCTGTGAAAAGAGACAAAGAAGGACACTACATAATGATCAAAGGATCAATCCAAGAAGAATATGGATCAATCCAAGAAGAAGATATAAAAATTATAAATATCTATGCACCCAACATAGGAGCAGCCAAATATGTAAGACAAATGCTAACAAGTATGAAAGGGGAAATTAACAACAACACAATAATAGAGGGAGACTTTAATACCCCAATCACACCTATGGATAGATCAACTAAACAGAAAATTAACAAGGAAACACAAACTTTAAATGATACAATAAACCAGTTAGACCTAATTGATATCTATAGGACATTTCACCCCAAAACAGTGAATTTCACCTTTGCACATGGAACCTTCTCCAGGATAGATCACATCCTGGGCCATAAATCTAGCTTTGGTAAATTCAAAAAAATTGAAATCATTCCAAGCATCTTTTCTGACCACAATGCAGTTAAGATTAGATGTCAATTACAGGAGAAAAACTATTAAAAATTCCAACATATGGAGGTTGAACAACACACTGCTGAATAACCAACAAATCACAGAAGAAATCAAAATATGCATAGAAATGAATGAAAATGAAAACACAACAACCCAAAATCTATGGGAAACTGTAAAAGCAGTGCTAAGGGGAAGGTTCATAGCAATACAGGCTTACCTCAAGAAACAAACAAAAAAAGTCAAATAAATAACCTAATTATACACCTAAAGCAACTAGAAAAGGAAGAAATGAAGAACCCCAGGGTTAGTAGAAGGAAAGAAATCTTAAAAATTAGGGCAGAAATAAATGCAAAAGAAACAAAAGAGACCACAGCAAAAATCAACAAAGCCAAAAGCTGGTTCTTTGAGAAGATAAATAAAATTGACAAACCACTAGTCAGACTCATCAAGAAACAAAGGGAGAAGAATCAAATCAACAAAATTAGAAATGAAAATAGGGAGATCACAACAGATAACACAGAAATACAAAGGATCATAAGAGACTACTATTAGTAACTGTATGTCAATAAAATGGACAACTTGGAAGAAATGGACAAATTCTTAGAAAAGTATAACTTTCCAAAACTGAACCAGGAAGAAATAGAAAATCTTAACAGACCCATCACAAACACAGAAATTGAAACTGTAATCAGAAATCTTCCAGCAAACAAAAGCCCAGGACCAGACAGCTTCAAGCTGAATTCTATCTAAAATTTAGAGAAGAGCTAACACCTATCCTACTCAAACTCTTCCAGAAAATTGCAGAGGAAGGTAAACCCAAACTCATTCTATGAGGCCACCATCACCCTAATACCAAAACCAGACAAAGATGCCACAAAAAAAGAAAACTTCAGGCCAATATCACTGATGAACATAGATGCAAAAATCCTTAACAAAATTCTAACAGACTCCAACAACATATTAAAAAGATCATACATCATGACCACATCAATCAATGTAATACATGACATTAACAAATTGAAAGATAAAAACCATATGATTATCTCAATAGATTCAGAGAAAGCCTTTGACAAAATTCAACATCTATTTATGATAAAAAAAAAAAAAACCTCCAGAAAGCAGGAATAGAAGGAACATACCTCAACATAATAAAAGCTATATATGACAAACCCACAGAAAACTTTATCCTCAATGGTGAAAAATTGAAAGCATTTCCCCTAAAGTCAGAAACAAGACAAGGGTGCCCACTCTCACCACTACTATTCAACATAATTTTGCAAGTTTTGGTCACAGAAATCAGAGAAGAAAAACAAATAAAAGGAATCCAGATTAGAAAAGAAGTAAAATTCTCACTGCAGATGACATGATCCTCTACATAGAAAACCCTAAAGACTCCACCAGAAAATTACTAGAGCTAATCAATGAATATAGAAAAGTTGCAGGATATAAAATTAACACACAGAAATCCCTTGCATTCCTATACACTAACAATGAAAAAACAGAAAGAGAAATTAAGGAGACAATTCCATTCACCATTGCAACAAAAAGAATAAAATACTTAGGAATATGTCTACCTAAAGAAACAGAAGACCTATATATAGAAAACTATAAAACACTGGTGAAAGAAATCAAAGAGGACACAAATAGATGGAGAAATATACCACGTTCATGGATTGGAAGAATCAATATAGTGAAAATGAGTATACTACCCAAAGCAATCTATAGAGTCAATGCAATCCCTATCAAGCTACCATAGAGTCAATGCAATCCCTATCAAGCTACCAACAGTATTTTTCACAGAACTAGAACAAATAATTTCACAATTTGTGTGGAAATACAAAAAACCTCGAATAGCCAAAGCAATCTTGAGAAAGAATGGAACTGGAGGAATCAACCTGCCTGACTTCAGGCTTTACTACAAAGCCACAGTCGTCAAGACAGTAGGGTACTGGCACAAAGACAGAAATATAGATCAATGGGACAAAATAGAAAGCCAAGAGATAAATCCATGCACCTATGGACACCTTATCTTTGACAAAGTAGGCAAGAATATACAATGGAAAAAAGACAATCTCTTTAACAAGTGCTGCTGGGAAAACTGGTCAACCACTTGTAAAAGAATGAAACTATAACACTTTCTAACACCATACACAAAAATAAACTCAAAATGGATTAAAGATCTAAATGTAAGAACAGAAACTATAAACCTCCTAGAGGAAAACATAGGCAAAACACTCTCCAACATAAATCACAGCAGGATCCTCTATGGTCCACGTCTCAGAATATTGGAAACAAAAGCAAAAATAAACAAATGGGACCTAATTAAACTTAAAAGATTTTGCACAACAAAGGAAACTATAAGCAAAGTGAAAAGACAGCCTTCAGAATGGGAGAAAATGATAGCAAACCAAGCAACTGACAAAGAATTAATCTCAAAAATATACAAGCAACTCTTGCAGCTCAATTCCAGAAAAATAAACGACCGAATCAAAAAATGGGCCAAAGAACTAAACAGACATTTCTCCAAAGAAGACATACAGATGGCCAACAAACACATGAAAAGATGCTCAATATCACTCATTATTAGAGAAATGCAAATCAGACCCCAGTGAGATACCATTTCACACCAGTCAGCATGGCTGCTATCCAAAAGTCTACAAACAATAAATGCTGGAGAGGGTGTGGAGAAAAGGGAACCCTCTTACACTGTTGGTGGGAATGCAAACTAGTACAGCCACTATGGAGAACAGTGGAGATTCCTTAAAAAACTGGAAATAGAACTGCCATATGACCCAGCAATCCCACTGCTGGGCATACATACTGAGGAAACCAGAAATGAAAGAGACACGTGTACCCCAATGTTCATCGCAGCACTGTTTATAATAGCCAGGACATGGAAGCAACCTAGATGTCCACCACCAGACAAATGGATAAGAAAGCTGTGGTACATATACACAATGGAGTATTATTCAGCCATTAAAAAGAATACATTTGAATCAGTTCTAATGAGGTGGATGGAACTGGAGCCCATTATACAGAGTGAAGTAAGCCAGAAAGAAAAACACCAATACAGTATACTAACGCATATATATGGAATTTAGAAAGATGGTAACAATAACCCTGTATACGAGACAGCAAAAGAGACACTGATGTATAGAACAGTCTTTTGGACTCTGTGGGAGAGGACGAGGGTGGGATGATTTGGGAGAATGGCATTGAAACATCTATATTATCATATGTGAAACGAATCACCAGTCCAGGTTCGATGCATGAGGCAGGATGCTCAGGGATGGTGCACTGGGATGACCCAGAGGGATGGGAAGGGGAGGGAAGTGGGAGGGGGGTTCAGGATGGGGAGTACCTGTACACCCGTGGTGGATTCATGTCAATGTATGGCAAAACCACTACAATATTGTAAAGTTATTAGCCTCCAATTAAAATAAATAAATTTATATTTTTTAAAAAAAGCATCAACTGTTCGGCGCTCAGCTTTCTTGATAGTCCAACTCTCACATCCATACATGACCACAGGAAAAACCATAGCCTTGACTACATGGACCTTTGTTGACAAAGTAATATCTCTGCTTTTTAATATGCTGTCTAGGTTGGTCATAACTTCCCTTCCAAGGAGTAAGCGTCTTTTAATTTCATGGCTGCAATTACATCTGCCTTGATTTTGGAGCCCCAAAAAATAAATTCTGCCACTGTTTCCACTGTTTCCTCATCTATCTGCCATGAAGTGATGGGACCAGATGCCATGATCTTAGTCTTCTGAACGTTGAGCTTTAAGCCAACTTTTCCCCTCTCCTCTTTCACTTTCAAGAAGAGGCTCTTTAGTTCTTCTTCACTTTCTGCCATAAGGGTGGCTGGCAGTTACATGGAAGCAAATTTGAGATCAATATGAATAGGATGAATAACGAGATCTGACAGAAATTGGGTGCCTTGTTTAGCATACCTATTACTTGTAGTTGATTGTATGTCCAATTTGAGAATTCACCATCTCTGAAAATATCAGAGCTACAAATAGGAAGTAGAATAAAGCTGATATGCTCTCAGCCTTCCCTCACCCCATGGATTTGTTACCAATAGGTGGGGGTCCAGCTGCTTGCCAAACAAAAGTCAATGAACAGCCCAGGTTGGTGAAAAGGAAAGTTTGCTTTATTTCACATGCTGGCAACTGGTGGGGTGGGCAGGCAGAGCTCACACGATACGGCTCAGAAAATTATCTATAGCCCTTGAGAAGGAACTAAATGTCCTTGACTTTGCTTAATGGGTAAAAAGTGAAAGTGGAAGTGTTACTCACTGAGTTGTGTCTGACTCTTTGTGACCCCATGGACTGTAGCCCGCCAGGCTCCTCTGTCCATGAGATTCTCTAGGCAGGAATACTGGAATGTATAGCCATTCCCTTTTCCAGGGGATGTTCCCGACCCAGGGATTAAACCTTGGGACTCCTGCATTGCAGGCAGATTCTTTACCACTGACCCACCAGGGAATCTTAATGGGTAAATTATTATTATTTGGTCTCCTCTGACTGTTTTCCTTTGTTTCTGCATATTCTCACTTCTGTGATTAAACGTATTCTCAGACAAAGGGCAGGCTGAAGACATGAGGGAGCAAGGGCCATAGGGTCCTGCTCCATTTCAGAAGGCGTATCAAACATTCATTCTCAGACACAACCAAGCACCAGCCCAAGCTGAAGCACTATTGTTTCTCTAAAGGACATTCTCTGCCTTCTTAACCAGGCCAGAGACATAATTAAATATTTGGGTTTTTAAATGCCTACCCTTCCAGCTCCCAGGCAACCTTCTGTTGGGACCAGATAACTAAGAAGAAAGTACATGCTCAAATCTTTATCTCAGGGCACAGAGGCAGTTGAAAAACCAAACATTAAATACCAACAAATGTGGCTATTTATTGTGTAAATAAACTAAATTGCCTCCCTATTTTTCTGTCATCTCATTTTCCCCTGTGCTTCAATCAGTGAAGTATATAAATTAAAGGCAAGCCTTTTTTATTTGAAAAAAAAGATATTATATTATTGATGCCTAGTAATCCTAAGTAATGCCACTTAGTTTTGATCCTTTTTGCAAGGAAAAATATATGTTTGGTATAAAGGACACTGAATAATTTATGTAATGTTTAATAATGCATTAAACTGGGGAGAATTCAGAATGACACTCATAGTGATCTAAATTATTTTCATGCTATATTATTCCATATGTGCCCATACACTTGAAATTGTTAGCACAGGCAATTAAAAATGAGAAATACGATTTGGAAATTAAGCAAACAAGAAAAGCTACTTTTATTTTGAATGATAAGACAACAGCTTTTTAATCAAGCAATTTGAATTGCAAGAACTGATGATGATAAAATGTAAATTAATGGATTAGGATTTACAGTTATGTTGTCTTAAACTGAGCATCATTTTCCCCATGCCCAGAAGCTGCTGACAAGGAGTAAATGTATTAAGGGTGATAAATGTCTATGATTCAGTGATACGGAATAGCAAGTGTCTCAGGAGCAAAGACGCTGCAGAAGTATAATAATTTCCACCCAAACTCAAAGCTATAACAATTTATTACTGATTTCTCTGTCTCTTAATTTTAATGCTATCTTGATCAGCTTATCCGAAGTTTGAAAATGCTACCAGGGTCTTCTTATCTCAGCTATGTGCTGAACTCAGGCCTGTGTGTCTTTAGGGAACAATTTGGTTCACTAGGAAGATGTAAAAGTTACAAACAAGGTGCAAACACAAATGCCATTGTCTTTATCCCTCTGATTTCCATTCCTCTGATAGAGGCTCACTGAAGCCTCTATCACCCGATTTCATCCAAGCCTTCTAGAGGGCAATGAGGTTCACCTTGGTTTCCATGTTTCTGAATGCTAGCATACATGGGAAGACACTTCAGTGGAACTTAAAGTCTAAAGGGAAAATGTTACACTCTCAGCTGGTCACACCTCCTAAAGTGGTTCACTTCATGTTGTAGGGACAAAGGAAATATACCTCCAGGGTCAGGCTTTAAATCTTATAAAGCAGGCTCTGTATACTGATGTGACTCTCAAAAGCAGGTGAATCTTGCAACTCTAGCAGAGGCAGGCATTTTAAATGTTTTCTATTCCAAATATGAGGAAATAAAATCTGTAATACTTGGCCTTTTAAAAATCTCCTTTAAAAAAATCTTCATAGGTATATTTTTACTGATCTTTCTAATTCTCTTAGGATATGTTACTCAACATAAATTTACAAATAGTTTCCTCAAGATGTTACACTTTGGCCAACAGTTTGAGAGGATCTTTTTCCTTTGACTGTCATAGTCTATAAAATTTCAAAATGTTTTACTAAAGGAGAGGCAAAATTACTACCTTGGTATTTGGGAGATAATAGAACATATATTCACAGATCTCTGCCCCTGGTCCCTGAAACAGAGCTCCTAAAACCTTTGTAATTTCATAAATGATGAGAACACTAGGAGCATCAGACTGAGGTAGGTGACTCTTACCCTGGGTGGACTCCTTGATGGCCCCTGGATGGGGGCTGGTGACCAGAAAGACCAAACAATGATTAGAAGCTTAGAATTTTCAGCCCTACCCTTCATCCTTCATACAGGAAAGAGTGGTTAGAAATGGAGTTAATAATTGATCATGCCTACATGATGAAACCTCAGGAAAATCTGAAGAGTAGAGGATTCAGAGAATTTCCATGTTGGGAACACATCCATGTGCACTCTGATCCTCTCAAACTTCACTCTATGGATCTCTTCATCTGGTTGTTCATCTGTATCCTTTATCATACCTTTTAATAAACTGGTAAACGTTAGTATTTTCTCTGAGTTCTGTGAACCACTCTAGCAAATCTGGGAACCTACTAGTTCCCGGATTAGCACTTTGTGATTAGCACCTGCTATCTAGGTTATCTAGGTTGGTCATAGATAGCATATTCAAAAGCAGAGACATTACTTTGCCAACAAAGGTTCATCTAGTCAAGGCTATGGTTTTTCCTGTGGTCATGTATGGATGTGAGAGTTGGACTGTGAAGAAGGCTGAGCACTGAAGAATTGATGCTTTTGAACTGTGGTGTTGGAGAAGACTCTTGAGAGTCCCTTGGACTGCAAGGGGATCCAACCAGTCCATTCTGAAGGAGATCAGCCCTGGGATTTCTTTGGAAGGAATGATGCTACAGCTGAAACTCTAGTACTTTGGCCACCTCATGCGAAGAGTTGACTCATTGGAAAAGACTCTGATGCTGGCAGGGATTGGGGGCAGGAGGAGAAGGGGACGACAGAGGATGAGATGGCTGGATGGTATCACTGACTCGATGGACGTGAATCTGGGTGAACTCTGGGAGTTGGCGATGGACAGGGAGGCCTGACGTGCTGAGATTCATGGGGTTGCAAAGAGTTGGACACGACTGAGCGACTGAACTGAACTGATTAGCACCTGAAATCAGGTGGGAGCAGTCTTGTGGACAGAGCATTTACTTGTGGTTTCTGACACTGTCTTCAGTGTCAGAACTGAGTTAATTTATAGGCCAGCCAGCTAGTGTTGCAGAGAACTGCTTGGTTGTGGGGAAAAGTCTCCACACATTTAATGACCGAAGTGAAGTGTTCCATGTGAGAGTAAGAGAGAAAAGAAGGTAGAAAACTGAGTTTTTCCAACTCAGTATTGTACCTAAGTTCCTCCTTTGATTATTAATGATGAATAGTTTGGTAAGTCTGTTGGCCATTTGTCTTTATTTCTCCGTTGATGACCTATTCATGTTATTTGACTGATTTTATTTTTCTTATTGATCTTAAAGTTTTCTTCCATATTGGTTTTATTAACCATCTGTTATATATATGCATATATTTGTCACTTATGTTGTAGTCATAGAATTATTAATCACATTTGTTATTCTCTATACCACAAACAAAAAGTCATCTATGTATATTTTTTATTTTGAAATTGTTAAATCCGCAGAAAGCTTAAAAAGCATCACAGAGAAACCATCATGATTCACCAACTGTTAACATCCTTTTATACCTGCTATACACACACACACACACACACACACCTTTTTTCAATCCTTCCAAAGTAGGTTGCAGATATCATTACATTTCACCCCTCAGTACTTCAGCATGCATCTCCCAAGAAGTGGAACATTATTTCCTATGAAACCACAACATCATTACCACAACTAAGAAAATCAACAACAGTATTATCCAACATCCATAAACAAATTTTCTCAACTATCCTCAAAATCTCTCTTCAGGATCCAGTAGTTCATAGCATTTGATCATTATATGTCTTTAGTTCCCTCAGTCTAGACAAGCTATACTTCCCTTCTTTGGTCCTTCCTAATGTTGACTATTCAAAAGGTCCAGGTCAGTGAACCTGTAGCACATCCCATTTTCTAGATGTATCTTTCAGATATATCTGTTTTCTCCTCATTAGATTTAAGTCAAACATATCTGACAAGAGTCTACATAGAAGATTAGACATACTTCCCAATGTATTATATCATGAGTTAGTGGAGAAGGTAATGGCAACCCACTCCAGTACCCTTGCCTGGAAAATCCCATGGACGGAGGAGCCTGGTAGGCTACAGTCCACGGGGTCACAAGAGTCAGATATGACTGAGCAACTTCACTTTCTTTCTTTCTGTAGTTCCTTTTGGAAAAGGAAATGGCAACTCACTCCAGTGTTCTTGCCTGGAGAATCCTGTGGATGGAGGGCCTGGTGGGCTACAATCCATGGGGTTGCAAAGAGTCAGACACGACTAAGCAACTAACACACACAGTGTTTATTAAATTAAAGCAGAGCCACACAAGGCAAATTGGGGTTAAAATACTATCAACCTCAAAAACTAGATTAAAGAATATATACTTAAAAGTTACTAAGAGACTAGATCTTAAGTTCTCATTTAAAAAAATTATAAATTATATGATGTGATGGCAGTGTTAGCTAACACTATGGTTGTAATCATATTGCAATATATAAGTACATCAAATCAACACATTGTTCACCTTAAACTTATACAATGTTATGTTAATTATATCTTAATTAAATTTTTAAAAAAGAATATAACTTGGCCCAAAAGCCAAAACAAGGATATCTATTTCTGCCCATTGAAATGTACAAATTTCATCCATCAGTGGCTGAACACTTGACAAACCATGTAACCCTCTCCTCACTCATATTCATACAGATTACATAAATTTACAATTGAAAAAGTAGATCTGTATATGCAAGTTGTTCAAGCATACTTAAATATTTTCTAATAACTGTAACTTTTCACAAAACAGAAGTGAAGAAAGACAATGTTATTCCAAGCAAAGAAAAAGAAGCAATTCGTAAGAGGAGAGATGATCTTTGATGCAATTAGAATGAAGTGAGTCATTCCTTCTCTAGGAGAAGGGTTCCAAAGGATGATCCAGTGTTATTCACTTCTGCCAAATGAGCAGGAGACCTTTCCCTAACATAGCAAACTGCTAGTTTTTAATTTATTCATGATCTATTCTTAAAATACCACACACAGAAACAGACAAGTCATTAATTTCATATGGTCAAAGCTATCAATATATTATGTATAATTTCTTCTTTTTCCTTAATTGTGATAAAACCACTGTGTACTCAGTCACTCAGTCATGTCTGACTCTTTGTGACACCCTGGACTGTAGCCCACCAGGCTCCTCTATCCAAGGAATTTTTCAGGCAAGAATACTGGAGTGGGTTGCCATTTTCTTTTCCAGGGGACCTCCCCAACCCAGGGATCAAATCCGTGTCCCTCGCATCTTCTGCATTGGCAGGTGGATTCTTTATCACTGTACCACCTGGGAAGCCATAAAACTGTACCACCCATCCAAAAATAAGATGAATATTTATCATCTAGTTGTTTATTACTTATTTCTTCATACCACTTTTTAATTCATTTGAAATTCATTTTTATATACAGGGCATTTAATATTAGCTTTTCTCTTGGGGTAATCTCCTAGCAGTGCTATCTAACAGAAATATATGCAAACCAAGTACCTAAGTTCAAACCCTCTAGTCACCATATTAAAAAAATTAAACAAGTGTGAAAGTGATTTTAATAACATATTATATTTTAATTAACCCAACCTTTCCAAATATTGTCATTACAACATTAACCCATTATTTGATAAATTATTAATGAAATATTAATAAGATTAATAAGATTCCCTGGTGGCTCAGATGGTGAAGCGTCTGCCTACAATGCAGGAGATCCGGGTTCAGTCCCTGGGTTGGGAAGATCTCCTGGAGAAGGAAATGGCAACCTATTCTAGTATTCTTGCCTGGAAAATCCCATGGATGGAGGAGCTTGGTA
This sequence comes from Bos indicus, assembly GCF_029378745.1. Classification (NCBI taxonomy): domain Eukaryota; kingdom Metazoa; phylum Chordata; class Mammalia; order Artiodactyla; family Bovidae; genus Bos; species Bos indicus. The sequence goes on along the minus strand of NC_091760.1, from coordinate 37,184,628 downwards.
GGCTTCAGTCCATGGGGTTGCAAAGAGTCAGACACGACTGAGCTATTTCAGTTTCACTTAATGAAATATTATACATTCTTTCTTCATACTGTTAAAGTGTTCAGACTAGGATCAACATGGAGTCTTCATGCTTAGCCCCACATCAGCAAACCAAAACTTAACTGTTTCTGTGCTCAGCTCTCCGAGAAATGGAAGATCTAGGTCAACCAACCACTGCTTGAACAGCTTCAAGTTATACAGGACTGGCTTCAAGACTTCCTTTTGGGCCACACAAATAAAGTAATTTTGCCTTAATCAATCATCATACCCCTAGTGTAACTTTCTGGTTCCTGTTCACTTCAGTCTATAAAACCCTCTTACTTTGTACAATTCTTTGAAGCACCTGTCTATTTTCTTGACTGGATAATTTCTAATTCATAAATCACTAAACAAAACCCAACTAGGCCTGAAACTTCCTTCCAATAATACTAAATCTTTGAAATCTGGAGTGTATGTTACATTTACAAAACTTCTCATTTCAGACACTAAATATTTATCAGCAATATTTCTATGTATTGAGATTTAATAAATCTATAATTAAAAAAAAAAGATTCACATAGTCATTTTCCAAACTTAAAAAGTTTCCAATAAAGTATCAGTTTTAAAATTAAATTAATAAAAATTAAATAAAATTTAAAATTCAGTTTTTCAGTCACACAATCCATATTTCAAGTTCTCAACATTACATGAGATTCATTGCTATAACATTAGACAGGACAGTCTAGAGAGTCCATATCTGCTTAGTGGATAATCAGAGATTCAATTTGGAATCTTGTTATTTTTTAGCACTTTAGTATGTAGTTATAGAAACTCATAGTCCAGTCTTATTAGGAGAGGAGACAAGGCAGAAATAATGATGATAGATGATATCATCTGTCATAGGTACAAAGTGTATCATTTTAGATAGATATAAACTAAAATGTGTGGTAAATTTCATGTCCCTTGTATGTAGACCTTATAGGATATCTGAAATCAAAAAAAGCAACATGGCTTACATTTGCTTCAAAACTAGGAGAGAACAGATTTGTTCTGAGCCCCACAAAAATCTATACCTTTAAAATGCATTTTTAATCTTACCTCAGCCTTTGATGCTCTCCTCATTAGTCTTAATAAAAGAAAACTCATTCTAGTTATGATAAAAAGTTATCTTATTATTTATTTTAAAATTAATAATAAATAAATTCAATTGTCTGTATAAGAAAATTTACAGCAAATAATTTAAGGCAATAAAACCTATTTTGTAATACTATACCACAAATATCTGCAGTTTTAAACATTAAACATGTATTGCCGAATCAGAAGTTGGGATGCAAAATAGCTTTATTTTTAAAAACAGCAGAAGCATTTTATTCTATTGCCATTTCTGTGAGCATAACAAAAGTACTTTACAGATGAGTAATCATAGGCACTGAAGTCAAGTGTTTATCACCAAAATTCATACAATAAGCCACCACTGTCCTGAATACTCTGTGAACTTGACTTCTCATCATTAGAGCCAGGAAGTAATGAAATGGCAGCATTTTTCATTAATTAAATTCATATTTAGATTTAACATCTTACAATAACGGGGATTGGAGACTAGAAATAAGATAATAACTAAACTTGTATTAAACAATTTATATTTGACTTGAACAAGTTTCAGAGGTACTAACCAATGTCTGTAATCTCATGAACAAAGCATTTTGAAAATTTACTGAACAGTTGTCTATCTGATAGTCACAAAAGGGAAGTTCCTTTTAAGGACTTTAATGGTAAGAAAGCTTCCTGAATGGACTGGCGGTCCACACTGCAACAAATCACGCAAGGAAAGCATGAGATTTTACAGGTAAAGATTTTTGTAAATGACAGCCTCCCAGTGATCTCAAGTATGGATCTGATTTTCACATGCTGCCACTGATTTCCTCATGTGCTATCAAGGGACAGATCCTTTCCATTCACAGTTATATGAATAAATTTTTACATAAAAGAACACCCTCCCAATTCTGCAAATACATGGGAGTGGGTCATCTTCAGTTCAGTTCAGTTCAGTCACTCAGTTGTGTCTGACTCTTTGCGACCCCATGGACTGCAGCACGGCAGGCTTCCCTGTCCATCACCAACTCCTGGAGCCTGCTCAAACTCATGTCCATTGAGTCAGTGATGCCATCCAACCATCTCATCCTCTGTCGTCCCCTTTTCCTCCTGCCTTCAATCTTGCCCAGCATCAGGGTCTTTTCCATTGAGTCAGTTCTTCACATCAGGTGGCCAAAGCATTGGAGTTTCAGCTTCAGTCCTTCCAATGAATATTCAGGATTGATTTCCTTTAGGATTGACTGGTTGGATCTCCTTTCAGTCCAAGGGACTCTTAAGAGTCTTCTCCAACACCAGAGTTCAAAAGCATCAATTCTTTGGTGCTCAGCTTTCCTTATGGTCAAGCTCTCATATCCACACATGACTATTGGCAAAACCATAGCCTTGACTAGACAGACCTTTGTTGGCAAAATAATGTCTCTAATTCTTAATATGCTGTGTAAGTCATCTTCAGGATATTCTAAACTTTGGAATTTGATTAAAGTTATTGCCCAGTGCAGTTTTCATGATTTTATTCACAAAGCCTTCTTTTTTATATCAGTGAGCCACATTTGCCTGTGAAATAAAATGAATGCCCAAATGTTTTTATTCATTTTGTGATAAAATTTGGATTTTTTCTATTGAAGACTTTGGAGTTTGATTTATTGACTTAGTCCAGATAGGGTTTCTCAACTACTGTTCAGTAAAAAGGCCTCTTCTGACACAGAATGGTCCCAATTCAAGTTCAGATAATGACCCGAGGGCAGCTAAAATTACTTCACCCTGATGCATTGTTAGGGAAGTTAGATATTATCATTGATTTTAAAACTCTTCCTGTAGTAAAGGATGATTTGAGTTTTTACTGTTTCATTTTATTAGTGACCAATAAAATGAACAATATACATCCTTATATACAGTTAAATACATGATAGCAGTCTTTACTAGGAAATGAAACAAAAATAGAAATATGAAAAAAGAACCTGAAAGAAAAAATAAAACAAAATGATCCTCTAATCAACTACTCCTTATTTGTATTCAACTTGTGTATAATATTGATTATGTGTGCTACAATTTGTTTTAAAATAATTTTTGTCACTTCATAGTCTGTTAAATAAGCTAATTTTTTTTTCTACTTGCTTCACTGTAGTGAAAGTGTCTGAAAATTAGCTTTTTTGATTGTGATGTAAGTGTCTGACAGTAAGCTTTTGATTGCCAGGGCATCTACTTCAAAGACATCCATCTTAAATAAACATACTGCCAGCTACACAAGGAGATAAGTAGTCAGGCTGTCCCACCCAGGAAGCTCCCCTCAGGTGACCCAGAAAATTGACCATTTGAGTGATCTTGTTTTTTCTTTCAGCACTTTAATTCCAGCTCTTACGTCTTAAATTTATCAAAGAGTAAAGTGAAGAAATCTGAGGATCCCTACCCTTGGTCCCAGAAAAGGCAGAGCTCCAGACCCGCAAGCTCTGTATCTGTGTGGACCCTAGGCGTGCCATGTCCCCTCCAGGACACGTGTGTGAATTAAGAAAACCTTTCCAAGTTTCTTGATGTTTGTTGCCGAGGTGTGTCTAGTACAAGGCCCAGACCAGCCACAGCACTGACTTCAGACAGAGAACTGTCTGTGGGGGGCTCACCACAAATAGTGCCAGCTCAGGTGAGCACCCCAGGCATTCCTAGCTGATAGCACCACCACTGATAGGCTGAGATGAATACAAAACACTCACTTTCCGTAAATTTGATTCAGAGAGAATTTTAAAATACATTCCAATAATTAGAGAAAAGTTTTCATTTGTACCTGGCCACTGAGGCCACCCCACCGCCACCCTAGTCTCAGAAGTGATAGAAATAAATCATTTTCATGTATATTAGAGGCAGCTATTTGGCAGGGAACACCACCTTGCCTTAGCCAATCTTGAGTCTGGACAGTTAACTGGAAGAGCTAGTTAATTTCTGCAAGCAGCCTCTTCCATTTTCTCAGAAAATGAGGGGAAGCCTAGAGTGGAAGCAAAGGAGGAATAGAGGAGGGAAAGACAGGCAAATATGGAAATAAAGTGGATAACTGCTGAGGCATGGTTAATCAGAAAGGACACTCCGTGCATATTATGGACCCATTGTGATAATAAAATTGGAATAAAATTGCCTACCCAAACCACTTGAGACACTCTGCATCTTTAATTTTTAAAGTTATGAAGACACTTGACACAGAAGGGGATCAATTATCATGAGTTTGCGTGCAAATACTTACTTAAGCAAGGCAGTGGGTCAGAGTCAGTAGGAAAATTGCAGGCTTGCAGCCACGTAATGGCAACTAATTACACTATTTCAGGGCCCCTTTCCAATGGTCTCAGTTGGCAGTAATGGTCATGGCTTATTTACTCTGAATCACTTTTCGGGGTCTGAAGTTATGATAAATTTATATGTTTGCTAAAGAAAACTGGTTCTGATAATGAATCCACCAAAACATTAAAACAAAAGGGAGTCCCTCCAGTTAACTTGTTATGTGCTCTGATCTTTGAGATAAATAGTTTGGCCTGATTTCAAAACAGAATAGAGGTGGCTAGTATGGGATTGGAGCAGTTCTCAGGTCACAGTAGCCCCTCTTACAATGGTCAAACTTGAACATATATATTTTGGAAGATGAGAATTTTAACTGTCTCCCCTGAATGTGACAGTTTAATAGAGTGCTTTGTGGCTCAGATGGTAAAGAATCTGCCAGCAATGCAGAAGACCTGGCTTCAGTCCACAGGTTGGGAAGATCTCTTAGAGAAGGGAATGGTTACCCACTCCAGTATTCTTGCCTAGAGAATTCTATGGACAGAGGAGCCTAGTGGGCTACAGTCAATGTGGTTGCAAAGAATTGGACACGACTGTATAACTAATACTTTCACATTATTTCATTTAAAATAAAGTAATAGGTGCTTTTCTTTATGTGAATAACAGTTTTGAGGGCATGTTCAGGCATTGGCTCAGTTCTGAATTACCAAGGCAAATTTAAATTTTATTTGATTATACTATTCACCTAAGATTATTCAACTGATTTAGTAGAGAAGTCTTTACCTTTTCTTTTTTTCTCTATCTTCACAAAGTCTTGAGAGATTTATATTTCCACAAGGTCAAGTCTGAGGGGAAAAAAACAAGCTGGCCTGATAGACAAGGAAACTGAACTTCATTACTGAGTTCAAGGAAACAAACCATTAGAAGCTAAATGAGCATTGTCAGATAAAAATAAGCAAACCTCCATTTATTGTCTACAATTCATTAAGGAAAAATTCACATCTCTCTCACCCTATTGTCTATGGAAAGCTAAAGAAGTACACATGACATGTGAAGACTGACTGTTCCCTTTTTTCTATTTCTTATCTGTGAGCAATTTGCCCATTAAGAAGTGAACTTAGTATTGGGAATGAATTGCTTTCTCGTTCTGTCCTACTAAATGTACTGTTTTAATGTATATGTGAAAATTAATCCATTACATATAAAAATAAATCCATTCCATGGTATTTCCCTGAATCTCTTCCAAAGGATATCACCTTTACAGTAAATAAAGCTTTGCTTATGAAAGAAGCCCTAAGCCATAAACCTAAAGTACAAGTTCTCAGCCGGCATGGCCACTTGCATGGCCACCTGCACTATGGATGGACATGACATACTGACTGCCATCAAAGGCAGTGACTGAGAGGCCAAAAATGGGAAGACACTATTATCAACACTATATATGCCACCAAGCAGCTGATCAAATATCAACATCAGTTCCTTGTTTTGTTGGCTTGAATCTAGGAGCACAATCTTGTTTGGTATTAATCCTTAAAATGTAAAATATGCATGTTCACACATTCAGTATACTAAATGTTTCAAGAAATACATAAATATGTGTTCAGAATCTCTCCCTTCCTTTTCCTACCTTTTCTGAAGTTTTCACTTTATTTCTTTCTGAAACTTACAATCTATTTGAACTAGGAAAAGAATGCTGGCACAGTGCTGGGGAATACCTGGCTCAACACTGAGTAAATGATTCCATGCTGGCGCCTCAAATCCATACGGAGTCTGAAGAGGCAAGATTGGAAGACTACTGCTCTCTACTGATACCTGGGCCAATGTGGTTAGTAGAAGTAGTAGTTTTCCTTTCTTCCATCTGCTCTGTGGTCTACTTGGGGGTGGAAGGCTGTTAGCAGTGGGATAGGAACTAACAGCATTACATGCTACAAAGAGCAATTGCCTGAGCAATTTTCCTAAGCCAGAGCCAAAGCAAAGCAAATGCAATACTCCCCCTCGCCTCGCTGTCAGCCACATGAGAGTGGAGCTGCTCAGTGATCTCCACAGGGCGAATTCCGTGACAGAAACTGAATTCTATAGCCAATTGCATGGTGGCATGGGTCTGCCTCCAGTATAGAATTTAAATATTAAACACTACATAAATTTTTTTTCAGGGGCTCTTAAAAATAAAGAATTTTAATAGCACAGGTGTATTTGTTTGACTTCTTTGAAAGAAAACACCTTCTAGCTAAAGAAAAATGCACAGCGTTATTTGGAAATATTAGTATCACATTATAGTTTAGTATTTTAATTTCAAGTCCAATGAAACAATGGTCAAAAAAACTCATCTTAAAATTACTCAGTGTTGGGGTACACGTGTCTCTTTCCCTTCTGGTTTCCTCAGTGTGTATGCCCAGCAGTGGGATTGCTGGATCATAAGGCAGTTCTATTTCCAGTTTTTTAAGGAATCTCCACACTGTGCTCCATAGTGGCTGTACTAGTTTGCATTCCCACCAACAGTGTAAGAGGGTTCCCTTTTCTCCACACCCTCTCCAGCATTTATTATTTGTAGACTTTTGGATCGCAGCCATTCTGACTGGTGTGAAATGGTACCTCATAGTGGTTTTGATTTGCATTTCTCTGATGATGAGTGATGTTGAGCATCTTTTCATGTGTTTGTTAGCCATCTGTATGTCTTCTTTGGAGAAATGTCTATTTAGTTCTTTGGCCCATTTTTTGATTGGGTCGTTTATTTTTCTGGAGTTGAGCTGTAGGAGTTGCTTGCATATTTTTGAGATTAGTTGTTTGTCAGTTGCCTCATTTGCTATTATTTTCTCCCATTCTGAAGGCTGTCTTTTCACCTTGCTAATAGTTTCCTTTGATGTGCAGAAGCTTTTAAGGTTAATTAGGTCCCATTTGTTTATTTTTGCTTTTATTTCCAATATTCTGGGAGGTGGGTCATAGAGGATCCTGCTGTGATGTATGTCAGAGAGTGTTTTGCCTATGTTCTCCTCTAGGAGTTTTATAGTTTCTGGTCTTACGTTGAGATCTTTAATCCATTTTGAGTTTATTTTTGTGTATGGTGTTAGAAAGTGGTCTAGTTTCATTCTTTTACAAGTGGCTGACCAGATTTCCCAGCACCACTTGTTAAAAAGATTGTCTTTAATCCATTGTATATTCTTGCCTCCTTTGTCAAAGATTAGGTGTCCATATGTGCGTGGATTTATCTCCGGGCTTTCTATTTTATTCCATTGATCTATATTTCTGTCTTTGTGCCAGTACCATACTGTCTTGATAACTGTGGCTTTGTAGTAGAGCCTGAAGTCAGGTAGGTTGATTCCTCCAGTTCCATTCTTCTTTCTCAAGATCGCTTTGGCTATTTGAGGTTTTTTGTATTTCCATACAGATTGTGAAATTATTTGTTCTAGCTCTGTGAAGAATACTGTTGGTAGCTTGATAGGGATTGCGTTGAATCTATAAATTGCTTTGGGTAGTATACATTTTCACTATATTGATTCTTCCAATCCATGAACACGTGTACCCCAGTGTTCATCGCAGCACTGTTTATAATAGCCAGGGCATGGAAGCAACCTAGATGTCCATCAGCAGATGAATGGATAAGAAAGCTATGGTACATACACACAATGGAGTATTACTCAGCCATTAAAAAGAATACATTTGAATCAGTTCTAATGAGGTGGATGAAACTGGAGCCTATTATACACAGTGAAGTAAGCCAGAAGGAAAAACATAAATACAGTATACTAATGCATATATATGGAATTTAGAAAGATGGTAACAATAACCCGGTGTACAAGACAGCAAAAGAGACACTGATGTATAGAACAGTCTTATGGACTCTGTGGGAGAGGGAGAGGGTGGGAAGATTTGGGAGAATGACATTGAAACATGTAAAATATCATGTAAGAAACGAGATGCCAGTCCAGGTTCGATGCACCATACTGGATGCTTGGGGCTAGTGCACTGGGACGACCCAGAGGGATGGTATGGGGAGGGAGGAGGGAGGAGGGTTCAGGATGGGGAACACATGTGTACCTGTGGCAGATTCATTTTGATATTTGGCAAAACTAATACAATTATGTAAAGTTTAAAAATAAAATTAAATTAAATTAAAAAAAAAAAAAGATATTACTCCAGAATGGGGGAGGAAACAGAATGGGGGCTGAATAAAAAGAAGCCATGTCAATTTGGAAAAAAATAAATAAATAAATAAAATAAACACAACCTAAAATTAAAAAAAAAATTGCTCAATGTTATATCCTTCAGCTAAAATACAGACAAAATATTCCAAGATTTGAACATTCAATGTAGAGTGCCTCTTTCCCCCATTTAGAATGTTACATGTTTCAAAAAATTACCTCTTCACTTCTAAAGAGATAAGAGGAAAATGAAATGGAAAAGTTCAATTGACAGTGAAACCTTTTATAGATAACATTGAAAGCAACTGCTCTTTCCATATCCCATGCCTGAAAATATAAGTAAATTGTATTCACTGAATCTAAACCTCCGAAGTATATATAATCAATGTGCGTTAAATAACTATCGGCACTTAACTTTCTTCTTCTGCTTCTAGTTTTGAATAGAATTTTACTGTTTACATTTCAAATTCAAAGCTACATAATAATGATAGCCATTTATTTTGTGTTTTTATATGTATATTAGCATTTTTGTATCTTAAAGTCATTCAGGTTTTTCTTATATTTTAAGTTTTTACATATAAAAGGTACTGATTTTTTCTTAAAAAGTCAGAATACATACAAAGTCAGAATAAAGCATAGACTAATGTTGAGCAATTACTGGGATTAAAATATTATACATTGCTTTTTCATGAAATTGCAGAATCTTAAATCCAGAAGATAATCTTAGAAATCAACTAATATAACCCTCCTCATTTTACAAATGAAAAAGAAAAACATGAGGTTCAGGGGAAAATAAGTGATCTGCTTACCATCACATGGCTAGTAGATGACAAAGCTGACACCAGACTTTAGACTTTAAGTCTTGAAATATTTCTTACTCTGTGCGTGCATGCAAAGTCACATCATGTCCAACTCTTTGCAACCCTATGGACTGTAGCCTGCCAGGCTCCTCTGTCCATGGGATTCTCCAGGCAAGAATACTGGAGTGGGTTGCAATTTCCTTCTGCAGGGGATCTTCTTATTTTACAAGCTTCCTAATGGAATATAGGGCTTCCCTCATAGCTCAGTCGGTAAAGAATATGCCTGCAATGCGGCAGATCCATATTCGATTCCTGGGTCAGGAAGATCTCCTGGAGAAGGAAATGGCAACACACTTCAGTACTCTTGCTTGGAGAATCCCATGGACAGAGGAGCAGACTACAGTCTATGGAGGTCACAAGAATCGGACACAATTTAGTGACTAAACCACCACCATTGTCCTAATGGAACATAGATTAAAATATATAAGATAGATAAATGAGTGCCTAGGACCAATTAAATCAAGATAGTATAAAATACAAAGCTTCAACAAGAAGTAGATGACACACTTAAATTTGGATACTTGGAAGAGGCTCTATCTAATAAATGAATTGCTTGTCAAGGTGTGGGCAGGGAATAAAGAAATCATAAGAGATATCATCAGAGACTGGGCTAGAAAAAACTTGAGCTATTACTATTTCTAAGCTTAACCTGAGAAAGACTGTGTGGCTCTTGAAAACCAAAGAGAAGATCCTGCAGGATGAGCTGCTTCAACAGTAGCTCTGACCTGTGGTTGAGAGGCAGAGTCAACAGGAGGTGATGGTTAGAGGGTAAGACCACCTGTTGATATTCTGCCCAAATAGATCTGTCTTGTGGGACAGCAAGCTGAGTGGGAAGGACAACATGCAAGTCAAAAAGAGGAGATGAAAGCATGCAGGTGAAGCGTGAACAAAGAAAGCAAACAGGGAATGAGCTAAATGTGGAAAAGACATCGATTTTAAAGTTACGAGCAAAAAATACTAACTCAGTACAAGGAGCAGACCAGACAGAATGACAAAGTTGTGTTGGATAACAGATTGTAAACAAAGTCAAATTTCTGGAAAGAGAGAAAAAGAAGAGTGAATTGAAAGAGGAGGGAAATCTGAGACAAAGAAAGAGAAGGTTGAAGGAAGATGGGTATAAATGAATCAGAGCTTAACACAAAAAGTTACTGTTTCATGTAAACCTGTTCCAACTGGGCCTAAGCAAGAGGTGAAGTTGATGCTTTTGAACTGTGGTGTTGGAGAAGACTCTTGAGAGTCCCTTGGACTGCAAGGAGATCCAACCAGTCCATTCTGAAGGAGATCAGCCCTGGGATTTCTTTGGAAGGAATGATGCTAAAGCTGAAACTCCAATACTTTGGCCACCTCATGCGAAGAGTTGACTCATTGGAAAAGCCTCTGATGCTGGGAGGGATTGGGGACAAGAGGAGAAGGGGATGACAGAGGATGAGATGGCTGGATGGCATCACTGACTCAATGGACGTGAGTCTGAGTGAACTCCGGGAGTTGGTGATGGACAGGGAGGCCTGGTGTGCTGCGATTCATGGGGTCGCAAAGAGTTGGACATGACTGAGCGACTGATCTGATCTGATCTGATACTGCTCTAATATTTATGCAAATTAAACATTTAAGCTTCGTGTGAATATTGAGACTTTCCAAGTTACCTCAGTCTTTGAAATACGCTCTCTTCATCCAAAATCCTTTCCCATGCCTTGCCTGGCACAGAAGACTCTTGCAGCATTTTTCTTGGTGTTTAGTTATCTAACTTTCCTAGGATTCCACTGTGTGCCTGTTCTGCCTCCACCCACTACCAATCCTATCTGCTTCCTGAACAGCATCCATTCAGATCTTTCTCAAGATGACCTCTTACAGAGGCCATGCACATCCTAAACCTCTCCCTGGTTCACCATTTTCCTTCTGTAATTGCTCTGTCTTGCTTCTGGCTGTTTAGGATTTGATTTCTTCCACAGGAACTCACAGCTATATAGAAAACAAAGAAAAGAAATAAATCAAGTTTGTGGGGCTTGTCTCCCAATATTACGGGAAGAATAGAACCTGCTTTTTTCTTTTCTCTGGATGTCTGCACGTGTTTCTCTGCTTCTCCCACATATCCTTTTTCTTCTACCAGCAAAGCATCATTCTCACTTTCTTTCCAGATTTTTGTTTGCCAATCAAAATATAGACTTTCTCTGCTGAGACATTTACCAAACTCAGAAAGAAATATATTTTGCTTACAATTTAGGACTATGGTGTCATTTGCCTAGTTTTTATTTTCTTTGCAATTTCATTGGCCCAAGCGACAGTTCCTGCATCTATAAAAGGTAAGTAATAATAGCTTCTTCCTCACAGATTTAAAATGATGTGAGATAATCCATGTAAAGTGCTGATTACAGTGCTGCAAATAATAAAAGCTCTTTAAATGTTAACTATTATTATTATTGCTTTCTAAATGGCTGTCCATGGTGGACTGATGATTTATTGTGAAAGACGGTAATTAAATAAGCTAAGGGTCAAGGCTGTTCAAAGGGTGAAGATGAGGGAACAATATGACCTCCATTATAATCTCTTGGTATCAATAAGCAAAATGTTGCTAATGATAAGCTAGTCTTTTTCTCAGAAATGACACATATTTATCTCCATCAATTATATTAGCCAGTTCAGAATAAAGTTATATTTTTTAACAGTGACCTTATTTTCTCAGAGTTTGTGCTTAATGAATCATATTTGGGGCATTCAACTTAATCTTAAAACAATTAATAGAAATAATGCAGAGTACAACTCTGTAGATATTTTGAACATTTTCAAGAAATAACTTTGTAAGTGGATCATCAAATGCCTGAAAAACCTCTGTGCTATAAACACACAATCTAGGGAGGAATACAGGCCAGCTGACTGAAGTGAAAACTGTATGGTCTGAGGCTGAAGTAGGATTAACAGAACCACAGAAAACAACTCAAATTAGAACCATACCAGATTATACATGAGATAATTAGTATATATAGTAAAATAATTAAATGTGGTCTTTTAAAAAATGGGTTTATATTAGAAAATACAGAAAAGTACAGAAGAGTCATCTCACAAACACTTTGTACCCACCTCCCAGATTCAATAAACATATTATCACATTTTCTTTGCAATTGCGAAAAGAAACAAAACAGCAAAATCTTGATCAAAGTCCTTCTGGGGCAGCCTGATTGATTCCCTATGCCATCCATCCCCCTTGCATCCTGGATGTAATCACCATTCAAATTGAGATATATCCTTTCTATCCATGTTTCTGTATCTTTTGCATACAAATACATAACATACATGAATATGTCTACACACAACATATATTATTTTTATGTTTCAAATTTTTAAATAACAGTTACAACAGAATTCTTAAGAGTTTTCTTTTTCTTTCAACATTTTTCTATTCATTTTTGTTATTCATTGTGACTGCTGTATATAATTTTACCCACTTATAATAATGGCTATTTAGGTTGTTTTTAGCTTTTTTCTATAAACAACAATGTTGCATTGAATATCCTTGTGCATATTTTCTTGTGCACATATGCAAGAGTTTTTCTGAAGTAAATACAGCATTTAGCAGTGGAATGTTGGATCCTGATCAACCTAACGATACTGCCAAAATGCTCTCAAAACTTGGTGTATCAATTTATGCAACCACTACCTACATAAAAAGTGAAGTCGCTCAGTCGTGTCCGACTCTTTGCGACCCCGAGGACTGCAGCCCACCAGGCTCCTCTGTCCATGGGATTTTCCAGGCAAGAATACTGGAGTGGGTTGCCATTTCCTTCTCCAGGGGATCTTCCCGACCCAGGGATCAAACCCAGCTCTCCCACATTGCAGGCAGATGCTTTAACCTCTGAGCTACTAGGGAAGCCCACCAACATAAAAGGGTTCCCTTTATTCCTTATCCTTACCAGCAAATGATCTTATCAGAATGTTTTCAATGTTTATTGGTCTGGTGAATGTGAGATTGAATAACACTGTTTAGTTTTTTTTTTAAGTCAAATTAAAACAAATTTTCAAATGCATGTCTTTTAAGCAGTAAATCACTGGATTATGGGTTTGAAGCAGCTTACTAAATTTCCATTTAACCCATTTTGTATCAATTTGTAATGGGATTGTGTATGATATTAGGAACTTTCCAAAGAATGATTGGTGAAACACAGCAGATTCCCTTTCTTTCCAAAGCAGAGGAAGACAGTTGCTCTCAAGCATTTTTCTCAAGCCCAAAATTACCTCAACCCTTAACAAGAGCTTGCTGCTAAGTCACTTCAGTCGTGTCCAACTCTGTGTGACCCCATAGCAGGCAGCCCACCAGGCTCCCCCGTCCCTGGGATTCTCCAGGCAAGAACACTTGCTTACCTATAAATTAGAACTTCTTAGGCTGATTTTATACTTAAAAAAAAAAAATAGCATCCTTAGAAACTCTGTTTTCACCCCCATCCCTCTCTTCCCTGTCCCCCAGCTCCTCTTCTTCCTTTTCTCCCTGTTGACTTTTTTTCATAACAAAAATCCATTTAAATATACTGTTCTATTGTGACGCTCGACTGGTTAGCTCCTTCTTAAAAGTGACAGAGGCTACAACTTTCCACACAGACTTTGCATTTGAGTATTTTCATTAATACAGCAGCAGGATTTGAGCATTTCATTAACTCTTCATTTGGACTTTGACAATCCTAATAAACCTATCTTTCTCCCAAAAAGACTGTATCCAATCATTTATTCCCATTACTTATTCTGGATAAAATTTTCCACAAAATGTATCTTTGTTTCTAAAGTTAGTCCCTAAAAAGCAGATTTTTAAAAATTAAATGAAAATATCTATAAGTTGCCATACACCAGCAAACTGCTGCTGCTACTGCTGTTAAGTCGCTTCAGTAGTGTTCAACCCTGTGCAACCCCATAGACGGCAGCCCACCAGGCTCCCCCGTCCCTGGGATTCTCCAGGCAAGAACCACTGGAGTGGGTTGCCATTTCCTTCAATGCATGAAAGTGAAAAGTGAAAGTGAAGTCGCTCAGTCGTGTCCAACTCTTAGCGACCCCATGGACTGTAACCTACCAGGCTCCTCTGTCCATGGGATTTTCCAGGCAAGAGTACTGGAGTGGGTTGCCATTGCCTTCTCTGACACCAGCAAACTAAGGACTATTAATTAACAGATTTCTGTTTCACTGTATTGTTGATATTCAAGGAGTCATGTAGGTTATGTATACATACAGTCATAATTTTATTTAAATAATGACACTTTACTAGTGTCGATTGTATTTTAAAAATTATAAAGAGGATTTAAGCTCTTGTGAGATAATCAGAATATAGCTCTTGAAATAAGCATACTATAAGTTTTATGACTGTATTTGATTTTTATGATTTATATGTTATTGATTACTTGACAAGTGAAGAGCAGCAACATTAATAATTACTTTGCCTTTTTCTCCTAAGTCAACTTATATATAGCTCAACCACTTTTGATAACTTATTATTTTATATCATATAAAAAATAATAAAACAAAACTTTTTTGCCTAAATTTCAAGGCCCTCAATAACCCAAACTAACCCATGAGTACTGAGTCATCTTCTATTATTTCTCTATAGATACTCTACACCTCAGCCAAATTACAATTTCTTGCCTCTGTTCATTAACAACATTCCCTATTTTTCTCTGTCTGCATCACAGACCTATTGTGACCTTTACATGAACACTTTTACATTGTTTTCTTATTGCTAATACAACAAATTACCACAAATTTAGTGGCTTAGAAAACAGAGATCTCTCATCTTAGGTTAGAAATGTAGGTTAGAAATGCAATATAAGTCTCACAGGGTTTAAAATCAAGGTATAATCAGGGTTGTGTCCTTGAGTTTTCTGGAGGCCACCCATGTTCCTTGGCTTGTGGCATTCTATTGTCTCCAAATCCCACATGTTACAACTTTCTAACTATCCTTCTGTAGTCTTAACTCATTCTCGCAACACTAAGGTGGCTTCTTCAATGTGAAGGACCCAGTAATCAGACTGGGGCTTCCCAGGTAGCACTAGTGGTCAAGAACCCACCTGTCAATGCAGGAGACATAAAGAGGCATAGGTTCAATCCCTGGGTCAGGAAGATCTATTGGAGAAGGAAATGGCAAACCACTCCAGGATTCTTGCCTGAAGAATCCCATGGTCAGAGAAACCTGGCAGGCTATAGTCCATGGGATCAAGAATTAGACACGGGTGAAGTGACTTACCACATACACTCATAATCAGATTGAGTTCATCAGATTGAGTTCACCTGCATAATTCAGCTCATTTCCACATCTCAAAATCTTAATCACATCTGCAAAATCCATGGATTAGCTCATGGGTATATTGGGGGATCTATTATTCTGCCTCCCAGAACTTTCTTCTATTCCTGCTACCTAACAAAGCTTACCTCTTTACCCACAGAAATAGAGCATGTGGTGAGTGATTCAGATGAAAAAAGAAATGTCATTCAATTCAACTTCCCATTTACAAGTGAGTCCAAGAGTATTACTGCTGCCAGATACTAAATTTTTAGAAAATATTTGTTAAATTCTGAATGAAACAACTAGCTTTTCTAGGCCCAGCTCAGATAAAAATATTGCTTTGATGCCTCAATTTTTCCAATTTAAGTAGATTTCTCAACCCACATTTCTTTAACATTTTTTATCTGACCACTAAATTATAAACTATTATTTTATATGAGGACAAATATTACTTTTCTACTCTCAGATATTATATTCATTATACATTTTATTTTATGGTGTGTTTATTACATGGTAATAGTTTATACTTTTTCCATTTATTTCCCTTTTCAATCATTCATTTCACTGTGCATTTTCCATATTTTTATGTACTATATTTTACTAGTCCGGGTCAGTTCTAAGCCTAAAGGCAAGACCAGATGCCCCCAGTTCATTTCCCTTTCTGAGCTCACCTTTATTAATTCCCCTCACCAGAAACTATACTGGAGCAGGGGTCCTTGCAGAGAAAAGATTTTCCCACTCCCTGCCTTCTTTTCCAACATTTCTGCAATTGAGGTGACAACTCAGATTGGATTAGTACCCTGGGCCCTGCTGTCTTTAAGAAGTAGGAAGTCCCATTTCTGTCTCAGGACTCTGTTCCTGTCATATTATTTTTTGTAACAGAAGAATCAATTTTATTTAGCACAGCCAAGTTTATGTTCAGTGCATTACCTTCATATGTATGTGCTCAACCTTTTCAGTTGTGTCCAACACTTTGGGACCCCATGAACTGCCAGGCCTCTCTGTCCATGGGATTTCCCCAGCAAGAATACTGGAGGCGATTGCCAAACCCTCCACCAGGGAGGGGATCCTCATGATCCAGGGATTGAATCTATGTTTCCTGCATTGCAGGTAGATTCTTTAGCTGCTGAGCTATTGGGAAAGCCCTTACTTTCATATCTTAGGCACTTAAAAAATGTTGGATCATAGGAAAAGCAAGAGAATTCTAGAAATACATATACTTCTGCTTAATTGACTATGCTAAAGCCTTTGACTGTGTGGATCACAACAAACTGGAAAATTCTTAAAGACATGGGAATACAAGGCCACCTTTCCTGCCTCCTGAGAAACCTGTGTGCAGGTCAAGAAGCAACAGTTAGAACCAGACATGGAACAAGGGACTTGTTCAAAATTGAGAAAGAGTACATCAAGGCTGTATATTGTCACCCTGCTTATTTAACTTCTATGCAGAGTACATCATGTGAAACGTAGGGCTGGATGAAGCACAAGCTGGAATCAAGACTGCCAGGAGAAATATCAATAACCTCAGACATGCAGATGACACCACCTTAATGGCAGAAAATGAAGAGGAACTAGAAAGCCTCTTGATGAAGGTTAAAGAGGAGAGTGAAGAAGCTGGTTTAAAACTCAACATTCAAAAAAATATATATATCATGGCACCCAGTCCTATCAATTCATGGCAAATAGATGGGGAAACAGTGGAAACAGTGACAGACTTGATTTTCTTGGGCTCCAAAATCACTGCAGACAGTGACTGCAGCCATGACATTAAAAATGCTTGCTCCTTGGAAGAAAAGCTATGATAAATCTAGATAGAGTATCAAAAAGCAGAGATATCACTTTGCCACCAAAACTCTGTAGAGTCAAAACTATGGTTTTTCCAGTAGTCATGTATGGATGTGAGAGTTGGACCATAAAGACTGAGCACCAAAGAACTGATGCTTTTGAACTGTGGTGTTCAATAAACCCTTGAGAGTCCCTTGGACTGCAAGGAGATCAAACCAGTCAATCCTAAAGGAAATCAACTCTGAATATTCAGTGGAAGGACTGGGGCTGGGGCTGAAGATGAAACTCAAATACTTTGGCCACGTGATATAAGGGCCGACTCATTGGAAAAGACCCTGATACTGGGAAAGATTTAAGGCAGGAGGAGAAGGGGGCAACAGAGGACGAGACGGTTGGATGGCATCACCAGCTCAATGAAGATGAGATCTTGAGCAAACTCTCAGAGATGGTGAAGAACAGGGAAACCTGGTGTGCTGCAGTCCATGGAAATGCAAAGAATCAGACATGATTGAGTGACTCAGCAACAACAAACATTTACCAGGGGATCCCTGGTGGTCTAGTGGCTAAAAATCCACTTGCCAATGCAGGGGTGATGTGTCTGATCCAGGAAGATCCCACATGCCATGGGGTAACTAAGCCCGTTCACCACAGCTACTGAGCCAGCACGCTCCAGGGTAGTTGCAAACTGCTACTGCTGAAGCCCACGCACCTAGAGGCTGTGCCCTGCAACAAGAGAACCACCACAATGAGAAGCCCACATATGGCAACGAAGAGTGGTGACCACTCTGGGTAACTAGAGAAAGCCCATGCACAGAGACCCAGAACAGACAAAATAAATAAATAAGTAAACTTTAAAAAATAAACATTTATCAGATGAACAAAAAGATGAGTGAAATAGATAAAATTTGACTCCTGGTCTATGTTAGTGTGTCCGAATTTTGGATGCAGGAGCAGAGTGGATAAGTCTATTCCACTTTTCTCAACCCACTTTGGATACTCATTTTGAAAATCCTTTGCATTGGTGATAATATTTTTTTTCAGATGTAAATGTGATTGTTTTCAAGTGTAAAAGTCAGTAAACTGTCTTCTAAAAACATTAATGAAAAAGCACAACAACCATTTTGGCCCAAGAATGATGTAGTAAAATCTTCTGTAAGAGAATACATAGTAACAAAATTATTCTAAAAGTATTTCAAAATAATTTTTAGTCTTATAGTACTTTTAGATCCCTCTAAAATGACTTTATTCAAAAATACCACATGTATCAACATTAATGTCCCATCTAGTTAGTATATTATTATACTTTTTTGTATCTCCTTCTTCTTTAACAGATCTTGAACTCCTTGGTGTGGCTAGTACGTCTTTATATACCATAGAACCTAGGACAATTTCTATTTCTTTTTAAAACTACTAAACAAATAAGTGCGTATCTCATTTGGTATAATGCCTTCCTGAGGTGTTTATTGAGGATTAAGATGTGCAAGGGGCTGTGAGAGCTACACTTGTTCCCTTGCCATCATGGAATAAGAATGGAAAGCAATTCCAAATAAAGAAATTATCTGTCTCCATATACAAGGTCCCTTCTCATAGATAAATCAAGATGTCCTCTCCAGTGTCTCAACTTCACAGTCAGATTAGCTTTCAACTTGTAAGCATTAAATAAAGCCTCCTGATGTCTGGATCTGATGTCTATGGTCTGTCTTCACATTTGAAATGCTGTCCTCCTCTAAAAGATGACCTGGGTGTAAAATGTTGCATTGGGAAAGATGAAACATATATTTTGGTACAGGTACAGCATTTAAAAATATTTAAGTCCTATCTACTCCTAATTTATTTTAGGATTAATTTATCCAACAGCTGCTTGGATTTAAATAATTTTTAAATAATGAAGTTTTTGCATTTATATTAGTAGGATACTCTAGCATTATTACTCTTTACAACTTCAAGAGTTCAAGGACAAAGAGAAAGTATATTTTTCTTCCTAGTTCACTGATGATGAAATAGGAGCATAAAATTTTTAAGTATCTTATTCTAAGTCATATAATGAGTCCTGATTAAAATCACTGCTGGAAATCAAAGCTTTTTGTTCAATGGGTTCAACAATAGGCTATTTATCTTCCTCGGACACTTTGCATAAGTAATAGCAGCTCACATTTAAGAACAATTCCAGTGGCCATAATATCTATATTCATTTTACATTAGAGGATTTAATTTTCTGTTTATGAATTCAGCATATTTCTCTGAATTGGATGTAGTTCAGTGTTTTATTATAGGAAATCGTATTTTTTTTCTCTAGGTTGTCAGGAAACAGTTATCCAATTTTACTAAGTTATAACAATGGTTCTTATCCAAAAGCTGTTATAAGTCATGAAAATGAAATCAATTTACTGGCTCAGCTCCCAGATTAAGAATTGCTTTATGAATAAATAAAATAATAGATGGCATCTAAAAGCGGAAGAGATAATTTATATATTTTCAGCTTACTTCTTATATTTCACATTTAGTAGTGAAATAGTTACTATTTGGAATTGAGATGTCTCAGATTGCGCTAGTATTTTGCAAAAAAAGGAATAGGCAAAAAATAACTAGAT